>NC_087342.1:150111020-150736020 GCF_030014295.1 Loxodonta africana | reverse complement strand
TTCTATTCACTTGTTTCCTCAAGTCCTTGTTTTAAGGGGGACGTTATGAGGCATATGACTATGCTGCCATTTTGGACCACCTCTGGCATTTTAGTTTTTGTTACCTTCATTTTATTTATGTAACAGTTTTTTTTAGCACTGTAATTGGAAAAAAAAAAAAACAAAAAACGAAAGGAAGAAAAAGATGTTAGTAACAGCATTTACCAAGGTTTAGTATAGTTCATACTTAATTTAAACTAGTATGTTCAAGTTGCCGTCCCAGGTGTATAGATAATTGCTTAGAAGGTTGAGGAGAAGGCTACACCCTGGAGACATTTTATTTGGTTGAGGGTGGAGGATAATTGGTTATGATGGAGGAGTCCTTTAAATAAAGCAATGACCTGAAGAGAGGTATTTAAAACAAGTCCCATGGTGGCTCAAAGGAGAAGTAGATCACATCTAGTTTGTCAGTAACTAAAGATGTTTTATGGAAGAGTTGGCATTAGATATGGAAAGCTTTCTATAGAAAGAGATATTTGTTAGACATAAGATGAGGACATTCCAGGTGGGGAATAAAAACCAGGTTTCCATGGTAAGGAATAATACTGAAATATTAGATGTGTATACTATCTGCAGATTTAACGTAGCATTACTTTTTATTTTCACCCCAAACTTGGATAACTGAAAGCCGCATAATACTCTTGTGAGGTTTTAAAATAGCAATATGATTCATGATGTCAGTTTACTTGGGCCAGAATTATAGTTGCCATATCTGTTTTTCCAGTTAATAAAACAGTCTTCTGTAATTTCCTGTTTCTTCTACATTTTCAATTGCAATTTTTTTTTTTTTAAATTTCAAATCCAAGAATATCTCAAACCACCTAATTGTCTGGCTGTCAGATGTGAGCATTGAAGCTTTTGTTTTGCTGTGTTAAATTATGTTCCTTGACCCCACAAAATGTGGAAAGTCACTTGAAATAAATCAGTGAAATTTAATCAATTTAATTTTGGGACTAAGAGGAGGATATAGCAATTAATCATTGAAGCTAATAGAATCTTGGAAGAATTACATATCTTTTCAAGTGTTAATTTCTAAGAAAGGAATATGTATGCTCATTGTTGAAATTTTTATACGTTTGTAAGCTATAAAATAGAAAAAAATTCAGTTATCAAAAAGAGATATTTTGATAGTTTGGTGTATTTCCTTTTAGTTATTTTGATGTGTCTGTATAACATGTATAACCGTTATGTACATAGCTGAGATTGAATATATGTTGCCTATTGATTTTCTTCATTTAATTTTGAATTAGGAGTATTTCCCTATGTCATCAGACATTTATTGTAAATATTGTAGCACGCAATGACTCTTAAACTTTAATGCACTTAGGAATCACTTGTTATAAGTGCACATTCTTATTCTGTATGCCTGAGGTGTGGGATTTGAGATTCTGCATTCTGTGATACTATTTGTAATGGCCCACACTTTGCGTAGCAAGAGTATAGCTACCTTATTTACCCTACTTTCCTACTGTTGGGTATTGAAGTTGTACATAATTTTTTTTGCTATTGTAAATAATCCTATTTATTGATAGATACATTTATTTAGAACTTAAAATTATTTATGTGGATCAGATTCCCAAATATTTCACTATACGTATTTCAAGATTGTGTTTATTACCTAGTTTGTTTCAATTAGTAGTCATTGAATAGATTAGAATGTGCCAGAGTATTTGACAGTATTGTCTTACTACATCCTTGTTAATGTTAAGCATTGTCATTTTAAAAAGTCCTAAAACTTTTGTTAATGAGGTAACAGGGATTATATTTACCCTCCTGCCTAAAACAGTCCCAACAAAATGAACAAAATATATGAAACCATGGTTGTTAAAGTATGGAAAATTATCCCTGAGAGTTGGGAAACAAATGAGGTGAACTCTATGATTGCTCCAACTTGCTCCCTGAAGACAGTTTGCAGGCTGTGGCCTAAGGAGGGGGATTCTAGGTGGAGCCTGGCAGTCTCCCAGAATTGAGAATATGGAACTGGTTGTCTAGGCAGGCAGGGGCAGCTGGAATTGGCAGGACAGTGTGCTGGAACAGGAGGTTACTGTACAGAAAGAGAACTCTTAAGATCTGCAAAGGGTCCCTTCACATCTTAAGAGTCTTCTGCTTACTGTTCAGTGCATGCTTGTGAGGAAGCTACCTGAGGCCAGAGAGAAAACCCTCTGATGACAGGATTAGAGGGAACACTCTTTGGAGCATACAAAGGGCTGGAAATAGTTCCTTTTTTAATCAGGCAGTGTAGGACATTGGGTACAGTAGATTTTGCCTCAGTAGTAAAGAATAATTACTCCTCGATTAAACTTTGCTTTGGTCCTGCCCAACAAAGCTTAAAAGCAAGATCTAATGCAGTAAGGCAAGAAAAAGAAATAGAAAGCATTAAGATCAGAACAGAAGAAGTAAAACTGTCTTTCTTCTCAGACGACAATATCATCCCTCTAGAAAATTCCATGTAATCTGCAAAAAAGCTGCTAGAACTAAGTGAGATTAGCCAGGTTGTATTTGTATATACTAATAAGGAATAGTCAGACATTGTAATTAAAAAACAGCATTTATAATGGCCTCAAAAATATTAAATATTTAGGGATAAATCTGACAAAATATGTGAAAGACCTGTACACTGAAAACTAAAAAGCATTGCTAAAACAAATTAAAGACCTAAATATGTGGAGAAATATGTGGTGTTCATGGGTTGAAAGACAATATTGTTAGGATGTTAATTGTCCTTAAATTAATGTATAGAGTCAATGCAATTCCAGCAGGCTGTAGAAACTGACAAACTGAATCTAAAATTCATATGGAAATGCAAAAGACCTAGAACAGGGAGAACAATTTTGAGAAAGAAGAATGAAGTTGGAGGGCTTGTACAACTAGACTTATTATAAAGCTACATTGTGCTATTAGTATGAAGAAATATTTGTCATTCAGCATCCTGAGTTCTCTGGTTAGATATCTCTAGCTCATTAAAAGTGATTATGCTACTTTCTTATTATTTATTTATCTTCTTCTAGGTCTGTTTGTTTCTCTTGCTACTTGATTGAAGTTTTTTGGGCAGTTGATTGAAGTTTTCAGTGGGAAAGAGTATCAGCCTAGCTGATCACCATTACCCCTATTTAGGCAGAGCTCTTGATGCCAGGATGCCTTATTAAATTTCCTACAGATACATGGCTAGTCTGCCATTGGGACAGATGCCCAACCTGGATTCAATCAGGGTCCATTTTACTAAGGGCCAGCCTGGAGCTTTCTTCAGGAGGGGAATGTGAGTAGAAAGGAGATTTTTTTGGAATAGCCTGACAAGCACTGAAATACATGTCTTTACTATAATAGTTACTCTCTTTTCTGATTTTAATAATCATGTGGAAAATTTTGCTCACACAGAAGATAAAAAATAAGAATTTCACCACTGAAGGGTTAATTTACAATTTTTTGAAACTGTAACCTTCCTAGCAGTTTTTTGGAGCTCAGCTAGGCTTCCTTCCTTCCTTCCCTTCCTTTTCTTCAAATCTTTATATTAATTACCTACATTTTCCAAATACTGTGCTGTGTACTTTATCTGCATTATTCAGATTTAATCCACACAGCATTTTTATTACCTTTCCATTTTTTGGGATCAACAAAGCAAGGACTTAAGTTACATATCTTGCTCAAGGTCATAGAGCTAGTTAATGATGGAGCCTGGATTCAAACCTAGGCACACCCTCTTAATAAAAATGCTATTTTTCAGAGGAAAAGAAAAGGGCAGAAATTTACTAGTGGGTAGAAATTACTGGGATACATATTTTATCTCAATAAATGAAAAATCTTTCTAATAATTAAGATCATTTCAACCAGAGATTACGTGAATATTGGAGTGTTTTTAAAAAACAGCTTTATTGAGGTATAATTTACATACCATAGGGTTCACTCATTTGAAGTGTGTAATTCAGTGGTTTTTAGTACATCCACGGAGTTGTGCATCACTAAAATCAATTTTAAGGAGCCCTGGTAGTGTAGTGGTTAAGCGTTTGACTGCTAACCAAAAGGCTGGTGGTTTGAACTTGCCAGCCACTCTGGGGGAGAAAAGGCCTGGCAATCTGCTCCCGTAATGATTAACATCCTAGGAAACCTTATGGGGCAGTTCTACTTTGTCATTTTGGGTCACCAGGAGTCAGAATTGATTCAAGGTACACAACAACAACAAAATGAATTTTAGAGCATTTTCATCTCTCCCAAAAGAAACTCCATATCCTTAGCAGTCATTCCTTATTTCCCACTGTGGTGAAATGAATTTCTTTATGTGGCCTTTGCCTTAGTTCTTTGGAATAAAGTTCACAAGATTTTCCCCTTAAGCTATGAGGAATTGCCTCTGCCCTAGTTTTCTACCCCAGCAGATTTGTTAAACTTTTTCCAGGTTAGTTGACATGTCCTGGGCAAGCTGTAAGCAACTTGCTTTGATACTTTTTATCTGGCCCTGTACTGCAGCCTTCCTTGTGATTGGTATGCACCCTGCAGGAATTGGTCAATAGACTATGCAAATGAGGTAAGTTGTAGCCTACTATGCAAATGAAGTATTTGTGGCCTACTGAGAGGGGATTGGTCAGTTCATGGCTTTGGTGGGAGTGCCATGCCTTGAAATTGACAAGCAGTTTGTGCATTTAAGAAGCACCCCCACAGAGGTTTAGGGAAGCAGAAGCCAAAAGAGAAGCAGCAGGAAGAAGTAGAAAGAAGAGAGAAGAAACAGAGAGAGAGAGGAGGCAAAGAACCACCTAAAAGAGCTGTAACACAGGTCAAGGGCTCTGACACTGAAGTTGGTGACAGGCCTGGAAGGGGCCCTGTGGCAGAGTTGATGGTGACAGATGGCAGGGCCAAGAGGAGCCTGTCTTGAGGGGGCCTAGAAGAGACCTTCATGGTTGAGAGGAGTGAAGAGAGTAGTCCTACACTGAAGGAGGGACACATTGCCTACATGCTTCCTGATCCTGATCCTGAGTTGTAGCCTGTTGGTCCTGGTCCTGAGTTGTACCCTGTTCCTTAATAAACCACTGAACTGTAAGTACGGTCTGTGACTTCTGTATGGCCATTGCAATGGATTATCGAACCCAGAAGAAAAGTAAAGAGTGCCATCGAAGGGGACGTCTGATGTCAGAATTTGTAAAAAAAAGGTTGGATAGTGGAAGCCTGTCTGACCTCTACCTCATAGGGATCAGCCTCGGGCTGATTTGATTCACATTATCTCCCCTGAAGTTAGACAGGTTCTGATGCTACTGTTATTCCTCTATTTTACACTCACCAACCCTCCCTCCTTCCCTTACCCCCGGGATCCAATCAACTTTCTGTCTGTATAGATTTGCCTATTATGGACATTTTTTGTGAATGGAATCATATAGTATGTGGTCTTTTGTGACTGGCTTCTTTGACTTGGCATAATGTTTTTAAGGTTCATTCGTGTTATAGCATGTATCAGTACTTCATTTTTCTTTATGGCTTAATTGTATATGGCTTTATTGTATGGATAGACAACATTTTATTTATCCATTCATCAGTTGACGAACATTTGGGTTGTTCATACTTTTTAGCTGTTGTGACTAATGCTGCTATGAATATTGATGTATCAGTTTTTGTATGGGCTGTGTTTTCATTTCTCTTGGGAATATACCTACAAGTGGAAATGGTGGGTCATATGGTAATTCCATGTTGGGTATTTTGAAGAATTGCTGTGATATTTTCCTAAGTAGAGGCACCATTTTACTTTCCTACCAGCAATGTGTGAGGCCTATAATTTCTCCACAACCTTGTCAACACTTGTTATTTTCTTTCTTTTTCATTATAGCCATTCTAGCAGGTGTGAAGTGGTATCTTATTATGGTTTTGATTTTCATTTCCTTAAAGGATAATGATGTTGAGCGTCTTTTCATGTTCTTATTGGATATTTATATATCTTGGAGAAATGTCTATTCAAATCCTTTGCCCATTTTTAAATTGAGTTTTTTAGATTGTGAGTTATAGGAAAAAACCAAAAAACTCATTGAACGGTGGTGCAGTTGGTTCCCACTCATAGTGACCCTGTGGGACAGAGTAAAACTGCCCCATAGAGTTTCCAAGGCTGTGATCTTTACAGAAGCAGACTAACACATCTTTCTTCTATGAAGCACCAGTGGGTTCAAACCACCGACCTTTCGGTTAGCAGCCAAGCACTTTAACCACTGTGCCACCAGGGCTCCCTTTGAGTTATGCTGTTGTTGTTAGGTGCCGTCCAGTTGCTTCCAACTCGCAGCGATCCTTTGTACAACAGAATGAAGCACTGCCTGGTCTTGGGCCATCCTCAGAATCATTGCTATGTTTGAGCCCATTGTTGCACCCACTGTGTGAGTCCATCTCGTTGAGGGTCTTCCTCTTTTTTGCCGACCCTCTACTCCTTTGAGTTATAGGAGTTCTTTATATATTCTTGATACAAGTCCCTTATTAGATTTTGATTTGCAGATATTTTCCCCTCATTCTTTCTGAGTTGTCTTTTCACTTTATGGTGTCCTTTGAAGCACAAAAGATTTTATTTTATTTTTATTAAGTCTAATTTATTTCTGTTGTCATTTATGCTTTTAGTTTCATATTTAAGAAACCACTCCGTAATCTAAGATCATGAAGATTTGTGCTTATTTTTCTGCTAAGTTTTATAGTTTTAGCTTTTACATTTAGATCTGTGATGTACTTTCCATTATATTTTTGTGTATGGTTTGTGGTTGGGATTCAACTTCATTCTTTTGCATGTGAATATACAGTTGTCCCAGCATCATTTGTTGAAAAAACTATTCTTTCCCTATTGTCTTGGCACTCTAGTCAAAAATCAGTTCATAAATGTAAAGATTTATTTCTGGACTTTCAATTCTGTTCCATTGATCTATATGTCATTCTAATGCCAGTACTGTATTGTCTGGATTGCTGTAGTTTTGTAGTAAGTTTTGAATTCAGGAAGTAGGAGTTCTCCAACATTATTCTTCTTTTTCAAGATCATTCTGGCTATTCTTGGCCCTTCCATATCTGTAAGAATGTTAGGATCAGCTCATTTCCCTCCTGCTCCACCACCATTTCTCTCTCCTTCTCTCCCTCCACCTCCCTCCCTGCTTCCCTCATCCTGCCTCCTCTGGCTAGAACCTTTAGTACAATGTTGAATAGAAGTGGTGAGAGCTGTCTTGTTCCTTACCTTAATTAAAACAAACAAACAAAAAAAAACAACTGCTCTTGAGTTGATTCCTACTAATAGTGGCTCTATAGGACAGAGTAGAACTGCCCCATAGAGAACCTGGTGGATTCAAACTGCCAGCCTTTTGGTTAGCAGCCGTAGCTCTTAACCACTATGTAACCAGGGTTTCTGTTCCTTACCTTAGGGGGAAAGTATTCCGTCTTTCACTGTTAAGTATGATGTTAACCATGGCTTTTGTTTTGTTTGTAAATGCTCTTTATCAGGTTGAGGAAGTTCTTTTATATTCCTAGTTTGTTGAGTATTTTATTATGAGAGGTTTTTATTAGCCTCCATTGATTGCTCTGTTGTTTTCAACAGTGCCCTTGGATGTAAAGTTTGTCCAATTAAATTCAGACCCCTTTATGTGAATAGTTTTGCAGCTTGTCTTTGAGGCTTGTTCCTACTCTGGGGAGATTGCTTGTTAGCTGTTTCTCTTCATTGTATTCTCTATTAAACTTCTAGCTGGTCTACCATCTAGATTGTTGCCAACACAGAGCTCCTCCCCCTCCAAAAAAAAAAAAAAAACAGAAAAAAACAAAACAAAAACAAGCCCATTGTCATCGAGTTGATTCTGACTCATAGTGACCCTATAGGACAGTAGAACTGCCTAATAGGGTTTCCAGGAAGCAGCTGGTGGATTTGAACTGCTGACATTTTGGTTAGCTGCCGAGGTCTTAACCATTGTACTACCAGGACAGAGCTGCCAGCCTCCTCTAATTGCTTACCACTAAAATCTCCACAGTTTTTGACAACACCCTTAGGCTTGAACTTCCCTGAGCTCTAGTTCAAATATAGTTAGTCACCATAGGGATAGTTTTTGAGTGCTTTGTTCTTATACCGTGCCCTTCCTATTGGCAAAACCTCTGTACCACTGTTCTAGAGCTCGGGTTGGGGACGTTGGTCCACTTGTGCTGGAGTGACACCCTTACTTTTTGAATGGGGTGCTGATCAGGGACAGTAGGTTCTGGTCTTCTCAGTTTGCCTCTCTCATCATGGAACTTTTTTCTTAGGAGTGAACCGGTATAAGTTAGATAGTCCCCGGTGTTCTGCCTGGGGTAGAGCTTCAGCTTTGTGAGTTGGGACAGGGTGGTTAACAGTAGACCCAGTGTTCATGGCTGCTCTTGCCTAGAATAGTGCTTTTAAATAGGAGCTGGGACTGTTGACAAATGCTTGCAGGCTGGGGTATACTGCATTCCTAGACTGGGAATTGGTAGGAGAGGGAGCCCTGTCTTGGCTGCACATGCTAAGAGTAGAGCTTTAATCCTGCTAAACTGGGAGTGGGGAGCAGTGAAAGAACAGGTTGTGGTTCAAATGACATAAACTTTTGCTATTTTTGCTGAGATTTAATAGACATTAACTTAAATGTTTCTCCATTTACAGTATGCCCTTAGAACAGTTTCTAGAGACCTTAAGTGATCTTTTTATAATTTATGATTCTTTCACTGGAAAGAGGGTTCCATGAAGCCTCTCAAACCACCATTTTGGAAGTATTCAATTGGAGGGTGTCTTAGTTTCTTAGTGCTGCTACTGGGTGGCTTTAATAAACAGAAATTTATTTTCTCACAGTTTAGTAGCTAGAAGTCCAAATTCAGGGCATTGGCTCTAGAGGAAGGCTTTCTCTCTCTGCTTTGCGAGAAAGGTCCTTGTGTCTTTTCAGCTTTTGTTACTGTGTTCCTTAGCAGTCTTCATGTGGCATGTCATCTGTCTTCCCCGGCTGAGCTTGTGTGTCTAATCTGTTCTTTTGTGTCTCAAAAGTGATTGAAGACATTCCCACACTGATATGGCCTCGTTAGTATTACAAAGAGACCCTATCCCCACATGGGGTTATATGCACAGGAATGTTGTAGTCTTTATGGGAGCAGATAGCCAGGTCTTTTTTCTCTCCAAGCGACGAGTGGGTTTGAACCGTCAATCCTCGGTTAGCATCTGAGCGCTTAAGCATTGCACCACCAGGGGTTAGGACTTATACCATGTATTTTTTGGGGATGCAATTCAATCCATAACAGAGGGTTTTAAAAATCTGTATGTATATAGGGGGTTGTTTTTAGGCTAAACCTGAGCTCTTTAGCACAACTGTCAGGCTTTTCACAATTTGACTTTTTTTCCCCATTTTTGTCTTCTGATATTCCTGCCCATACATGGGCTGTGCTCTAGGACTGTGATTCTCATTCTGTGGGTCACAGACTCCTGGTAGTCTACAGAATTATTTGTATAGGTCGTGAAGAGTGTTATGATGAATAAAATACAGATTATGTTAAAGATTTTATGGTAGTTTTTGCCAGTAAGTGTTTTCTCAGTCAGTGGGGTTAAAAGTACAACTACTATAGAGACTTGCAGTGTTTTTTGGTCCTTTTGCTTATACCTTTCCAGAAAAAACCAACAGTTTAAAAAAATGTGAATACTATGTAACTACCACTCAAAACAATATATGAAACATTTTTCTCACTCTAGAAACTTCCATGGTGTTTTTTGTGTCTGCATGATGCTTTTGAGATTCGTCCTTGTTTTTGTGTGTATCTGTGGTCTGTGCTCCTGATAGGTATTGGTCTGTAGTTTTCTTTTCTCGTTATGTCTGCGTTGGGTTTTGTTAACAGGGCTATGTTGACATAATAAAATGATTTGGGAAGTGTTTACAGATAAGTGTAACAGATAAGTCTGTTATCTGAGTATATGTTTGCTATTTTTTCCATTTGTTCTTTGTACTTATGTTCCACCTTTCCTACTTTCTTTTGGAAGACTTGTATGTTCCATTTTGTCATTTGTGTGTGTGTGACATTTTAGTTCTATTTGTTTATATATACATTTTTATTGTCTGCATTAGAAATTACATTATCAATCTTTAAGTTATCACAGTCTGCTTTCAGATAGTGTTACGTGTTGTTTAAGAACTTTTCAAAGGTTAATTGTATTTATCTCCCCCTTGCTATTTGTGTTCTGGCTATCTTATGTGATGTAAGCTCCACATTATGTTAATATTTTATCTTTTAAAAGGCAATAGTTTTTAAAAGAAATTAAAAAATATGTGTATTAAAGAAGTACAGAAACCACCCCCCCCCCCACATACATTTTTTATTTCTCTGGATATTCACCCTTTCTGATGGTTGTAATTTCTGTGTACCTGGGGTTTGTTTATTTTTCTTCGGTCTGAAGAACTGCTCTTCGGTTTCATTTTTTTGTTTTTAGTTTTTTTTTTCCCCCATTGAAATAATTCATATACTGAAGTGTACAGTTGAGTGGTTTTTAGCGTATTCATAAGGTTTGTGCAATTATCACCTCTATCTAATTCCAGAATATTTTCATCACCTACTGGACTATGATAATTAGAACCAAGCAGGCCTTGTCTGAAAAGGTTTCAAGGAATGGGTTATTTTTGAGATGAGCTTTGAAGGCTCACAGATTTTCCAAAGAACAGTTAATGAGAGGAGGGATATTTTAAAAATGATTTTCCACTGTCCATAACATTAAAGCCAAACTGTAACATAATATTTGTTACTATCTGGGCTGTGCCTGTGTCTTTAGTCTCATCTTTGATTTTGGTTCCTTCTCTTGAACCACAAGTCCCGCCTATTCTGAGCTTTGCATAATTTACCAAAAATCGTATTTTTGATGCCTTCATAATAAACCTAACCACTGCCATTGAGTTGGTTCCAACTCATAGCTACCCTTCATAATACTTTCTTTAATTGGAGTCTCCTACCTTCAACGGACTAGAGAGTCTCAGAAAGAAAGAAACATGAGTGGCTAAGATAAGGACTGTATGTTTCTCTTCTGTAGCGCTTAGAGATAATTCAAATAAATAGTTTGACCTTAGTAAAATGTTGGATATATAGGCAGAAGGATATATTCCTAGGAACTCCAGCTAAAGGGGATGGAATATAGAAAAAGGTAATGATGCAGGAATGATTTTTTTCTTTGGTGGGGGGAGAGGAAGGGGGCCATAATGGCGGATTGAGTCCTTAAGGTTTCTCTACAGCAATATTCAATATCAAAAAACAATGAAACAGTTTTTACCAGGTTCTTGAGGAATGTGAAGTGTGATGTGCCTTGGTGTAGTTTTCTTCATGTTTCTTGTGACTGGAGTTTGTTGAGCTTTTTGTATCTCTGTATTTAAAGTTTTCATCAAAAGTGGAAAATATCTTGCCATTATTTCTGTCCTTTTCCTTGTTGAAGACTCAGTTACTAAAGCGTTTCTCGTTAAAAACAAGAACAAAACTTTATTCTCTCTGCGTTTCATTTTAGATAGTTTCTATTGCTATATCTTCAAGTTTACTAATCTTTTCTTCTCTGATGTCTAAACTGCTATTAATCCTAACCAGTGTATTTTTTCGTCTCAGACATTATAGTTCTCATCTCTGGAAATTAATTTTGGATTTTTCTTATGTCTTTGATCTCTCTACTTAACTTTTTGAATACAGGTAGTCCCCGACTTATGACGGGGTTCTGTTCCAACAACTCTGTTTTAAGTCAGTTCTAAGTCGAATGCCTTTTTTTTTTTTAAACTTTTCATTATTATTACCTTTTATTTAATAAATCGTAACATTACACATTTGTGAGTGAACGTCTGAGAATGATGATATCAGCAGATTACATGCTACAGCATTGTATGTAGTACATATGACTGATGATAAGGTGTACAAAGGAAAAAAAAAAAGACAGTCTTAAGGTGCAATTCATCGTAACTTGAATATGTCGTAAGTCCAGACTACTTGTATGTGGAATACTATTATAAAAAACTGTCTTAATATTTTTGTGTGCTATATCTAATATCTTTGTCACTTCTGGGCTAGTTTTTATTGGTGTTTCTCCTCATTATGGGTCATATTTTCTTGCCTTTTTACATACCTGGTAATTTTTGATTGGATGCCAAATGTTTTGAATTTTACCATGTTGGGAACTGTGTATTTTCATATTACCATAAATATTCTTAGATTTTATCCTGGGATGCAGTTAATTTAATTTGGTATGATCCTTTTGGATTTTGCTTTTAAGATTTGTTATGTGGACCAGAGCAGTCTTTAGGGATAATTATTAGGCAATATGGAGGCATAATCTTTCTGCATACTCTACCCGGTTCTCTTGAGAATTGTGAGGTTTTATAATTCTGCTGATGGCAATAGGCATTATTCCCAACCCTGTGTCAGTGCAAGGTCCTGTTCCCTCTAAGACTTTCGGTGTTTTTTTTGCCTGCCCTTGAATAGTTTCCTCACACATATACGTTCTCTAATTGGTACTCTGCTGAATACTCAAGGGAGTTCATCTGCAGGTTTCTGCCCTTTCTCTGTGCAGAACTTTTCTCTCTGGTACTCTGCCCTGGGGACCCCTGGTGGTGCAGTGGTTAAGAGCTTGGCTACTAACCAAAAGGTCGGCAGTTCGAATCCACCAGCTGCTCCTTGGAAATCCTTTGGGGCAATTCTCCTTTATCATATACAGGTCGCTGTGAGTTGGAATTGACTCAAAGGCAACAGGTTTGTTTCTGATTTTTACTCTGCCCTGAGAACTGTAGCCAACTTGGTGTCCCTAGATAACCTGTTCCATTTTCTCAACTCAGGGAGACTGCTGGTCTCTGCCTGGGACCTGCCCTGCCTATGCTGCAGTCTGGAAACTCTCTTCAGGCAATAAGCAGAGACATTGGAGAGCTCATCTAGTTTGTTTCCTGCCTCCTAGGTATCACTGTTGTTGCCTAATCACCAGTGTCTTAAAAATCATCGCTTCATGTATTTGTCCACTTCTTTGATTGTTTCATGCAGGAGGGTAAATTCAGTCCCTATTACTCTATTTTGGTCAGAAGCGGAAGTCTATTTTCTTTTCTTACCTGTATTTTAAGGTTAGATATTTTATGTTTACCAGCTTTTCTGTAGCCCAGGGCAATGGTAAGAAGCCCTGGTGGTGCACTGGTCAGCGGCGGTTTGAATCTGCCAGCCACTGAATGGGAGAAAGATGTGGCAATCTGCTTCTGTAAAGATTACAGCCTTGGAAACCCTATGGGGTGGTTCTACTCTGTCCTATAGGGTCACTGTGAGATGAAATCTACTAGTCTGCAATGGGGTTGGTTTTGGTTTTGTTTGGTTTTTGTCAGTGGTGACAGCTGTAGGGAAGGGGACATTGTGGTGGGAGGGTCATTGGAAGAGCTCAGCTGAAGTCTTGGGTCATTGTTAGAATCTCTGGATGCTGTTCTCTCTGAACAATTTTTGCTGAATGTCTTTTTCAGCTAGTTGGGGGATGTATTTTGTTCTAGTAATGCTTCTGATTGTTTTTCCAGTTCACTGTTTGTCCTGGAGTCTTCACTTCAGGCAGAAAGAGTATTCAGCTATTTTTATTACTCCTCAGTCAAAGCGGTGGGGGGGGGGGGGGGGGGCGGAGACAAAGACAATTATGGAGTTTGCGTCTATCTATATTTGAGTGTAATAGTGAAAATTATTAGCAATTTGTCAGTTTTACCAGTAGGGGTTCTAGGGATTTAGTGAGCTTGGAACTGAGCTTGGAACAGCACCTTTTTGTTTTACCATAATGTTTGGCAGTTTCCTTGAATGTCAGTTTTTAAAGTTTATTTTTCAATTATTTGTTTTGTTTGTTGTTTATAATTTTTCTTCTTTTTAAAAAGATTTAAATAAGAAGAAAGGTTTTTCTTCATTTTGTTAGGTAATTTGGAAAGGAAATTCTATGATGTCTGCTATCTGACCCTGGAAGTCCACTTCTAAGCATACATTTTTGAAAAGAATACTTAATTGAAAACTGTTATTTGTACCACACCCATGTTGGCTTGGTAAAATGCTCAGACACAAGTGTTTAAATAAAACCGATATATTAAAAAAGTTTGAAGTAAGGGAAGTGATTTAATTTATGTCAAGTGAATTAAGAAATACATGTTGAGGAAAGAAATTAACTGGTAATGGTTTCTTACAGCAATAAAATATATTTTCCTATTTCAGTGTGTTCTTTGTCACTCTAGGTGGTTGTGTGTGAATTTCCTGTGATGAAATTAGGTAACAATAAACCTGTCTAGTTTCCTAGAAAGAGTATGAGGAAAGGAAAATATTTTTAGTCAAAACCTATTGTTACAAACAAAAAGATTATAAAATACGGCATACATACTTACAGTCACCCTTTATTGTTCTTTATCTCTTTTCCACCAGAGCATAGATTATTTCGTTTGACTTCTTAGTGGCTGTAATAGGTTTGCATTGATCTATTCACACTCTTTCTGTTACTTTTTGTCAAAGTCCAGTAGAGGGCCATGGAACCAAGAACGACCATGTGGATCACATAGGGATTAAGTCTGTAATAAACCCCCAAAAAACTCTGTTGCTGTGGCATCAATACTGACTCATAGTGACCTTATAGGACAGAGTAGAACTGCCCCGTAGGGTTTCCAAGGAGTGGCTGGTGGATTTGAACTGCCAACCTTTTGGTTAACAGCAGAGCTCTTAACTACTGCACCATCAGGGCTCCAATTTAATAAGACCATTATATATCTGTAGATTTTACAACTAAAATAATTGACAAAAGACAAAATTTAATGCAATAATTAAAATTATGAGTAAAAAGTAACTGATTTTTGCAATTTAAAATTTATAGACTCTTTACCCTGTCAGTATTATTAGTTGCTTAGTAATTCAAATAATAAAAAGTAGCATAGTAATTCAAATATAAAGCAGTATAACGAGGAGATATTGTCATATGGTTTTATTCTGGTACAGAATAAATGCATGATAAAGACTTTTGGGTTGCTGACATTCTGTTGATTTAATCTGGGTACAGGTGTGTTCACTTTGTGAAATTTCATCCAATTATACTTAACAATTTGTGTGCTTTCTCTGTGTGTGTTCTATTTCAATAAAATTAAAGAGATTGCTATTAAAGTATGAAGAAACTTACCATCTTTTCTCTTTCAAGGAAATGATAATTGACAAAGTAAATGGACAAGCTGTTCCTAGATATTTGATATATGACATAATTAAATTCAATGTAAGTACCTTTTATAAATTATGAAATGCTTTTAGTTTAAATTGTTCTAACAATATAAATATATTTGAAATAGAACAAATAAAAACCTGTGATTACCATACCGAGATATCTAAAAACATTGATTTAGAAATTACTCTTGTTCCTCAAAAAACAAACAAAACAAAACAAAAAAACTGACAACAAAGCAATCTACAATTTTTACTTTAATTTCTAAACACCCCCCCTTAAAAAAAAAAAAAAACCAAACTCACTGCCACTGAGTCAATTCTGATACATAGTGACCCCATAGGGTTTCCAAGACCGTGAATCTTTACAGAAGAGACTGCCACAACCTTCTCCCACGGAGCTGCTGGTGGTTTTGAACTGCTCACCTTTCAGTTAGCAGTCAATCGCTTTACTCACCGCACCACCAGGACTCTGATTAATTTCTAGCAATTCACATTATGTTATTTTGTGTTATGGTGAGGGTATCTGTGCTCTTTCACCAAAAACTTAACATCTGTGATTTCATCCTATATAAAATGGGAGTAAAAATACCATCTGACTGTTTTTATGGATGTTGTAGAATTAATACGATTTAAAAAGTGTTATGTGCAAGATTGTCTGTAAAATAATAGATAAAATTTTTAACAAATTAAAAAAAAAATTTGTTACTGTGTTAGAGGTAGTAGGAAAGAAAAATTGTGACCCTCTCAGGTTACTCAATTGATAGCTTCTTATTAAAACAGTTGCTGTGGTGTCAATTCTTATTTATGGTGACCTGAACTCCCTGGGTGGTGCAAACCCTTACCGTACTTGACTGCTAACCAAAATGTTGGAGGTTTCAGTCCACCCAGAGGTACCTCTCAGGAAAGGCCTGACGATCTACTTCTGAAAAAAATCAGCAACTTTAAAACCCTGTTGAGCACAGCTTTATTCTGACACATATGAAGTTGCCATCTTCTTATTAACGTTTTAACGTCTCCTTTTCTTTCTCCTGTTGCCTGATATTTTGCGCGTCTTTGCTTTTAGGTTTCTATACTTTCAGGTTAGCGAAGAAAACCAGCTTAACGCTGATAAAATAAAACAGGATTTTGTAAAATTAGACTCGTCTTGGTTTTAGTTTTCCTGTACTTGATTTAAATAAAAAATCCCAACATTTTATTAGTCTATCACTTAAAAAAGAGAAAGTGACTGTGAAGTGTTGAGTGTGTAACTTGAAGGCAAAAATATGAATACAAGTAGGAAACTTAAAATCAAAATCCAAAACTCGTTGTTGTAAATCGATATGAAAAAATAGGATTTATATTCTCTACCCATTTCCTATAGCTTTATACTAGCCATGAATCTGTTCATGTTTAATTATAGCATGAACGTATAAATTATTTAGGCAGTACAAGATGACGCCTGTAAATGCAAGAAGCTCTTTCAATAGTGTTTATGTATGAAAAGGTATAATTATCCCTCTACCCCCAAAAAACCCATTGCTGTCGAGTTGATTCCAACTCATAGCAACCCTACGGGACAGCACAGAACTGTCCAGTAGGGTTTCCAATGCTGTAATATTTACAGAAGCAGATAGCCACATCTTTCTCCTGTGGAACGGCTGGTGGGTGCGAACCACTGACCTTTAGGTTGGCAGTCGAGTGCTTAACCACTGTGCCACTAAGGCTCCTAGATATATATTATTCAAACTGCATAATTATTTAGTTTTGAAGTCAGATTGAAAAGCAGTAAGAATTAAGTTTTTTTTCTTTTTTGAAGTTTTAAGGTTTTGAAGACTTTTAAGAAAAAATTTAAAAGCTGTTTTCTTGGGCCATATTTTATTTTAATAAATTTCTGTATTAAGATTCAAGATTGCCTTAGTCCAGGCTACTTAAAGGCTTTTTTTTTTTTTTTCCCTGTAAAGTTTCAGTGTAGTACATATATCATTTTTTGGATTGCATTCCTATATTTGAAGCATAGAGCTTTAAACTTAAGAACCTCAAGGCAGAAAAGATAATTAAAAAAAAAAAATTCTGTTTGTGACTACTGCATTTCTCAAAAATAATGCTTTCCAGAATTGGCTTAATCTTATCACAGATCTTAGAATAATGTTCATTGGCTCATAAAGAGAAATAAGGGGTGGAGGCGACTTTCTTTGTGAATGGGGGACTGTTGCCTCCCTTGCCTCTTGGTATTGAGCTCCAACTTTAATGTGCAGATTCACTTCTTAGCCTGTCTTAGACAACAGACTTCTAATACTTAAAAAAAGATAAAAAAATTTAAGCATATATAAAAGTATAGAGATTAATATAAGGAATACTCACATACTATCTACCCATATTTGTCAGATCTTAACATATTTTTGCCCCATTTTTTAATAAGAGAAATAATTACAGATCCAGTATTGTCTCATTTAATTCAGGCACAGCCAGTTGGAGACTGTGATTTTAATACTCGTCTGCAGTGTATAGAACGAGAGATAATAAATCCTCGACATGAAAAAATGAAGACTGGTCTCATTGACAAAACACAAGAACCATTTAGTGTCAGAAATAAGCCATTTTTTGACATCTGTACTTCAAGAAAGGTAAAGTTTACTGTTTTGTTTTCTAATTAGTTCTTACAGTGTATCATAACTGAGCTTGTCATAGGAATATGAATGACATTTTACTGCCCAGTTGTCTTTACTTAAATTGATATGGGACTATTCTGGCCACCCACCCATTGCCATAGAGTTGATTCCGGCTCATAATGGCCCTGTGGGACAGAGTAGAGCTACAGTAGGGTTTCCATGGCTATAATCTTTACGGAAGCGGACTGCTACATCTTCCTTCGGTGGAGCAGCTGGTGGATTCAAATAGCCAACCTTTTGGTTAGCAGCTGAGCACTTTAACCACTGCTCCACCAGGGCTTCTTGACGTATATAAGTCCTAGGCCTCCCCCTCTTCAGTTTGGTTCTAAATGGTGGAAACTTAAGCTAGGTTGCTTTCCTGTTTCTCATGTAGTTTTTGATTCATGGCCATTAGTCCATATGATTTTTAAAAAGCTATAAATAGTATAGGATTATAGAGAGTGAAAATGACTTTTTGGTCTTCTCCTCTTTCTGAAGGTGAACAGTGTTTGGTACATATTCTTTCTGATTAAAAAAAATCATTTACATATGTATGTATATACACAAACTTACACACATTGAAGGTTTTCTTTTATTTTTGTTGTTTTGTCACTTAAAATGGATCATACTAAATGTCTGGGACTTTTTTTTTTCCCCACTTAACGATATAGTTTAGAGACATTTCTGTATTATTGCCCAGAGATGTGCCACGTTATTTTTTAACTGCTGCATAGTATTTGACAGTAAAGATGCACCATAATTATTTATTTTCTTATTGATGGAGTTAGATTATTTCTAGTGTTTTGTGATTACAGTGTGTCCGTAAACATATTTGCCTATATGGGTAGGTATTTCTTCAGGGTAAATACCTAGAAGTGGAATTTTTGGTTTAAAAATTATGGTTGATGTTGGTACTATTCCAAATTGCCTTCCAAATAAAACAGTTTTATCTCCAGCAGATGAGAGATCTCATTTCCTCATGCCATTCCTAGCACTCTCTTTCTTCCTGACCTGTGGGGAAGACAGTGTACTCTAATGTGAAAATTAGCATGAGGTCTACAGCGGAACACTGTGGTTGTTTCCTTACTGGCTTTGGTATCTTTTCTAAGATACTTAACCTTTCCTGCCAAAGTTGACTCTTTTTGTAAATTGGGGTTATAGTAGTATATCCCTCATAGTAAGGTTATAACAATGTAATGAAGCAATTTTATTATACAAGTTATAAATACTTTCTTCCAATCTATCGCTATACTTTTTTTGTTTTGAATATAGTGTTTTCCATAAGAGAAGAGTTCAATTTTAATGTGGTCAAACATTATACTGTCTTCCTTATATCTTCTGGGTTTTCTTGCTTGCTTAATAAGCCCTGTATTTCCAAAATGTTTTCTTATATTATTTTCTAATACTGTCATGGTTTTGTTTGTAAATATATTTAGATGCTCTATTTAAAATTTTTTTCTTGAAATAATAGGATAAATTGAGAAATCCACAACCATAAGAAAGATAATACTTCTCTCTGGAATGAACAGATTAAGTAAGGGGTAAAGAGCATTTTATAATGTTATAATATATATTATGCCTTTCTACTTAGAAATTCAGAAACACTCTTGTAACACACTTATTTTAAAGTTGAGGAAATATAATTAATTTATCTAACAAATATTTATTGAACGCCTCTTATACGCTATGTACTCTTGTAGGTACTGGGGATAATGCAGTTAAACCAGAAAAAAAACAAAACAAAACCCTGCCCTTGAGGAACTTAACATTGTAGTGGGGAAAGAATAGCAGACAAAATAAGTAAATGATATAGTATGTGAGACAGTGATAAGTGATCTGCAGAAACATAAAGCAGAAGATGGAGCTAGGCTGCGCTGGGTGATGATAGTGATGGTGCAATTTTAAAATAATGATCAAGTTAGGACTTACTGAGAATGACATTTGAGTGAAGACTTGAAGAGGGAGAATGTTGATATTTGGGCGAAGAGTGTTCTTGGCAAAGGGAAGAATAAGTACAAAGGCTCCAAGATGGGAGGTATGTGAGTGCTTGAGGAACAGAAAAGAAGCCAGGAATAGAAATGGAGTAAGCAAGGGGGAGTATAATTTGAGAAGGAGATAAAGGCTGAGAAATTACCAGATCATATAGAGTCTTGTAGGCCATTGTAAGCATTTTGGCTCTTATTCTGGGGGAGGTGGCCATTTTTTTCCTGGGAATGGGGTGTTGTGGTGGAAACACCACATGTCTGTTTAAGTTTAAAAACAAAGAGGTTTATTCTGGCAAAGAAAGTGTTCTGCAAAACGGAGAGACAGTGCTGAGAGAAATCCAACAGTGTGTTCGGCGCAGGGAGGGGGGAGCTACAGTAATACAAAGACTTATGAAGAACAAAATCGCAAGCAGCAGGTTACAACTAAAACAGTTTTGATTGGTTAATATATACAAAGCTGAAGGTGGCAGTGCCTTGGTTGACCATCCTGGCAGGTGTTGACATCTTTTGCAAGGATGGCTCCAGATAATAGGATTCTGGCTGCTAAAACCACATGTTTTCTGGCATCTAGACATCTGTAGTCTATGCTAAATTGAGTTACTTAAGCACTAAGATGGAGGATGCTTTGAAATAGAAAACAAAAATGTTCTAGGATGGTTATATCTGAAGCTTAAGGAGGGAAAATGGTTTTTGTTACAGAAAAGCTATAACTTTGTAATATAGTTTATTTTAATTATAAGTTTTAAGAGGGGTTAGGCTGAACAAAGTTGTAAAGGAAATGAGAGGACCCAAGGATAGGTTAGAAAAATACCTTCTGAGAGAAGGTGAAGGGGGCATTTTCTGAGAACTAGCTCAGAAGTGTGAAGCCCTGGTGGCACAGTGGTTAAGAGCTATGGCTGCTAACCAAAACGTTGGCAATTTGAATTCACCAGCTGCTTCCTGGAAACTGTATGGGGCAGTTCTACTCTGTCCTGTAGGGTCTCTATGAGTTGGAATCGACTCAACAGCAACAGGTTTGGCATAATAGGCTGCTGCTAACACCTGCATGGTCTTGAGTTATCTCTTTTTAGCACCAGCCGTTTTCTTACTGCAAAACGCTTCCTCTAGCAGAGTTGTTGTTGTTAGGTGCCACCGAGTCAGTTCTGACTCTGCCATCCTGTGTACAACAGAACAAAATACTGGTCCTGTGCCATCCTCATAATCGTTGCTATGTTTGAGCCCATTGTAGTACCTTCTATGTCAGTCCGTCTCATTGAGATCGTCCTCTTTTTCGCTGACCCTCTACTTTACCAAGCATGATGTCCTTTTCCAGGGACTGGTCTCTCCTGATAACATGTTTAAAGTAGTATGTGAGATGAAATTTTGCTATCCTTGCTTCTAATGGGTATTCTGGCTGTACTTCTTCCAAGACAGATTTGTTCGTTCTTCTGGCAGTCCATGGTATGTTCAGTATTTTTCGACAACACCATAATTCAAAGACATCAATTCTTTGGTCTTTCTTATTCATTGTCCAGCTTTCACATGCGTACGAGGTGATTGAAAACACCATGGCTTGGGTCCTTAAAGTGACATCTTTGCTTTTTTTTTCTCAACACTTTAAAGAGATCTTCTGCAGCAGATTTGCCCAATGCAGTACATTGTTTGATTTCTTGACTGCCGCTTCCTTGGATGTTGATTGTGGTTCCAAGTTAAATGAAATCCTTGACAACTTCACTGGTTTCTCCATTTATCATGATGTTGCTTATTGTCCACTTATGAAGACTTTTTTCTTTTTATTGAGGTGTAATCCATACTAAAGGCTGTGGTCTTTGATCTTCATCAATAAGTGCTTCAAGTCTTCTTCACTTTCAGCAAGAAAGGTTGTGTCTTCTGCATATCACAGGTCATTGATAAGCCTTCCTCCAATCCTGATGCCTTGTTCTTCTTCATGTAGTCCAACTTCTCAGATTATTTGCTAATCATATGGATTGACTGACTTTAAACTGTGCAATATCCCCTCGTTCTGTTCGAATGACTGCCTCTTTTGCCTAAGTACAGGTTCCTCATGGGCACAGTTAAGTGTTCTGGAATTGCCATTCTTCACAGTGTTATCCATAATTTGTTATGATGATACAGTCGAATGCCTTTGCATAGTCAGTAAAACACAGGTAAACATCTTTCTGGTATTCTCTGCTTTCAGCCAGGATCCATCTGACATCAGCAATGATATCCCTGGTTCCACATCCTCTTCTGAATCTGGCTTGAATTTCTGGCTGTTCTCTGTTGATGTACTGCTGTGTAACCTCTTTTGAATGATTTTCAGCAAAATTTTACTTGTGTGTGATATTAATGATATTGTTTGATAATTTTTGCATTCTGTTGGGTCTCCTTTCTAACAGAGTAGGGAGGCAGAAATGACAAGCTGCGTTATATGACAGAGAAGAACTCTAAGATGGAGTTGCTTAGGACAAGAAAGGATTGGGCTCAGACCCTAGCAAGGAATCCCAGTCTCACCAAGGGTTTTAGCTTTGAAATGCTCTTTGTCAGGTGCTGCTGAAAGATTTTTTAATAGATCTGAGTTAGGTTTTAACAGGACCATTCTGGCTCTCGTGTTGAGAATGGACTGTAGGAGGGGCAAGGGCAGGAGCAGGGAGACTAATTAAGAGCAATCCTGGTGAGAGACAGTGAAAGCTTGGACTAGGATTATAGCAGTGTAGAGCTAACAGGGTTTGTTGACTGATAGTATATACGGTATGAGAGAGAGAGGATTATGGTTGACTTTGGCCTGAGCAGCTGCAAAGAGGGAGTTACCATACTATGAGATAGAAAAGACTGCTAAAGGAACAGATTTGAGGAAATAGGAATTCAGATTTGGAAAACTGTGTTAATGTCTACTTAGTTTCAAAATTGAATTCAAAGACCTTTGGAAACGATAACAATAAGAGTACTTGTGGCACAATGAGTTCCTTTATGTGGTGTTTTGCCTTCCTTCTTTGGAAAAAAACAACTTGGAAGATTTTTTCCCCCGTAAGCCCTGAGGGGGAGCCCTCATTACATAGTGATTAAAGCACTTGGCTGCTAACCCAAAGGTCAGTGGTTTGAAGCTACCAGCCGCTCAGCAGCCTGCTTCCATAAAGATTTATAGCCTTAGAAACCCTGTGGGGGCAGTTCTACTCTGTCATGTAGGGTCACTATGAGTCGGAATAAACTCCATGGTGCTGGGTTTTAAGCTCTGTCTGAGAAGTTACCTTTGCCCTAGTTATTTGGAGACGCAACTTGGGGGAGGGCTCCCAGGTTGTTTTCTACCACAGAGGTTTTGTTAACTTTTGCCCAGGGGATTCCCCAGGCTGATTGACATTTCCTGGGTAAATCGTAAACAAGTTGATGGTTTGATAGTTTTATCTGGCCTGGGCTGGTGATTAATAATACCTGAGCTGATTGACATCTCATGGGTAATTGAGGAGGTTGAACTCTGGCCTGGTCGGAGAGGCCCTGCCATGTAACTGATGCGGATCAGGGTGTATGAGTAGCTGAAACGCAGAGGTTCTCGAGGCCTCTTGGTCGAGAGGGATGCTCACTAAAAGCTTGGCTGGCAGAGAAGCAGAACCATGTGGAAACTGAGTAGTCCAGAAGCTGCTACACTGGCTATGAGCTGGGCCACTTAGTGGCACAGAGGCCAGTGGTGGAAAGCTGGTGACAAAGAGGCCTGAAGTCAGAGAGGTCTGATGGCAGAGAGCAGCTAAGAGGGTTGAACAACCTGCTACACTGGCTGTAAGCTGGGCCAGTTAGCGGCTGAGTGGCTGATGGCAGAGAGGCCTGATGGCAGAGAAGCCTGACAGTGGAGAGCAGCTAAGAAAGCTAAACGAGTTGCAACACTGGCTGTGAGCTAGGCCAGTTAGTGGCAGAGAAGCAGACGGTAGAGGGACCTGATGGCACAGATACCTGATGGCAGAGAGCTGTTGTTAGGAGAGTAGCTGGTGAGAGAGCTGGGCAAGCTGCTATACTGGCTATGAGCTGTGCCAGTTAGCAATGGAGAGGCTGATGGGGGAGAGGCAGTGGTGGCAGACAACTGTCCAAGGTTCTATCAAGAACTGCACCAGCAGGGATCATTTTTGCTCCAGGGGTTATCCTTCGAGAAAGCTGGCCTAATTGGCAAATTGCATCCTAAGTTTATCCTGTTACTTCCAAGTTGCTTTCCATTTTGAGTTGTTTTCTGAGTTGCATCCCAATAAAGCACTTAACTGAGAGTACAGTTCTGTGAGACATTGCAGTGAATTACTGAACCCAATGGGGAAATAAAGAGTGGCTGAGGGCAGGGGAGTGGCTGATGTCAGAAATGATAGGCTGGCACAGCAGCTTGGAGAAGTTAGAAATATGGGATATATTTAACCTCTGCCTCGTAGGAACCAGTTTTGTGCAGATTCTTATTCATGAAATTGCATGTTTAGTACTTCATATTAAAGTTCTGTCATTTTAGACAGCAAATTAAACTAAGCCTCGAGAAAGGTAAAATAGAAGAGGACATCAAAGTTATTGAGGGAGTGTTTCATATTGTAGTCATGCTCTGACTTGATGTTTTCTGTTACCAGGTGGGTAGGAACCATCATATTGTAGCGCCTAATACGTGATTCTCATCCTTAAAAAACGATTTTTTGGCTAGATAATTTTTATTTCCTTTTGAAAATTAGTCTGCCACTTACATATTTGCCGTATGCACTATGTGACTTGGATAAAGTGTCATTTTCTGTGGTGAGCAGTCAGATTACAAATTTCGTTTCAATGTGTTATGCTGTAGGACACTGTCATAGTCATCTAGTGCTGCTATAACAGAAGTACCACAAGTGGATGACTTTAACAAAGAGAGGTTTCTTCTCTCACAGTTGAGTAGGCTACAAGTCCAAATTCAGGGTATCAGCTTCAGGGGAAGGCTTTCTCTCTCTATTGATTCTGGAGGAAGGTCCTTGTGATGCATCAGTCTTCCCTTGGCCCAGGAGCATCTCAGCGCAGGAACACCAGGTCCAAAGGATGCGCTCTGCTCCTGGGACTGCTTTCTTGGTGTATGAGGTCCCCAACTCTGCT
Organism: Loxodonta africana; assembly: GCF_030014295.1. Classification (NCBI taxonomy): domain Eukaryota; kingdom Metazoa; phylum Chordata; class Mammalia; order Proboscidea; family Elephantidae; genus Loxodonta; species Loxodonta africana. Next base: position 150,711,188 of record NC_087342.1, on the reverse strand, counting down.
TACTTCCATTTCCTTTTATCTTTTGAAGATAAAAGGTCATGCAGGCCACACCCTGGGGAAACTCCCTTTACATTGGATCAGGGAGGTGACCTGAGTAAGGGTGGTGTTGCAATCCCACCCTGATCCTCTTAACATAAAACTACAATCACAAAATGGAGGACAACCACACAATACTGGGAATCATGGCCAAAACAAAGTTGATAACACAGATTTTTTTGGGGGGGGGACACAGTTCAGTCCATGACAGACGCTATGAGAGATACAATACTCAAGCCCTCCAGGAATTTAGTTTATTTTAGGAGGAGGGTAAAACAATCAGTCCTTGTTCATCTATTAAGTATAAGTTGTTGTTGCGTAGTTGCAATATGCCTGGTATTAGTAGTTAGGTATTTTAAACCCTGAAAAAAAGCCGAAAATTTGATGTAAATAAAGCACTGCCATAGAGTACTTTAAGTGTTCTTTGCTTGCTAAATATTCATTCATCATTTTTAGTTGGTGATGGTATTATTTGGCTGTAGAATTGCTTTCATTCCATCATAGAATTGTCTTCTATTTCCTTTGTCTGTTTAGCATCTTGCAGTTTTTCTTTTTTTAGTTATTTACTTTAGATGAAGGTTTATAGAACAAACTAGCTTCTCATTAAACAGCTAGTACACATACTGTTTTGTGACATTGGTTACCAACCCCGCCATAAGTCAACACTGTCCACTTTTTGACCTCAGGTTCGCTAATACCAGCTTTCTTATCCCCTGCAGCCTTCTAGTCCTTGCCCCATGGCTGGTGTGCCCCTTTAGCTATTTTTGTTTTGTGGGCCTGTCTAATCTCTGGCTGAATGGTGAACCTCAGAAGTGACTTCATTGCTGAGTTAAACGGGTGTCTGGGGGCCATATTCTCAGCGTTGCCCCAGTCTGGTCTTTTTTGTGAATTAGAATTTTGTTCTGTGTGTTTTCTCCAGGTCTGTCCTGGACCCTCTATTGTGATCCCTGTCAGAGCAGTCAGTGGTGGTAGCCGGGCACCGTCTAGTTGTGTTGGACTCAGTCTGGTGGAGGCTGAGGTAGCTGTGGTTCACTAGTCTTTTGGACTGATCTTTCCCTTGTGTCTTTGGTTTTCTTCATTCTCCCTTGCTGCAGATGGGCTGAGACCAGTGGAGTATCATATGTGTGTGTTGAATTTATAGTTCATCTTTGAAGAGAACAAGCAACTTAATGTGTTGTCAGTACTCTTACATTAATATTGCACATGCCATCCAAAAAGTTGCATTCTGGTGGGATTTTAATTTCTAAACTAATAATACCACCGTTTTGTGCTGTTCAAAAAATTGACACCACAAAGAACAGTTTTGATCTTTATATAACCAGCCCAGGGAATAATGGTCAGTAAACTGTGGGGTTATTATTTTTTGGGGGTGGGGGGTAAGGAGGGGTGTCTATGATAGAATTGTACAGGAATTATAACAGCATACTGAATTATATATTTTAAACTCTTTTCTAGCGTATCTCATATGCTAGATGATGTTTGTTGCAGTTTATTTGTTCCTGCCCAAGTTGACTTAATTTGGTATTAGCCCTTGAATATAATATTAGCAGTAATCCCAGAAGTGTTGCGTACCTGTCCTTTTCATCTCAAGAAATACAACGTTATTATTTTGGCTTTATTAATATTTTGTGTAACACCTGCTTACAATGTGCTGTTGACCTCTGCCTCCATGATCTTCCTGATGTTTACTGCTTACCTTTTGTGTTTGTTTTGGCAGCAGGTTTATTATAGGAGCCCTGTGTACTGCTGTGCCTTGCCCAGTAGGTAGGTTAAAGAAGAGGGTAACTCTTAACATGGGCCACGTCTTGGTGGAAATCTACTAATTGGAACCATGTACTCTTATAGAAGTATTTTCTAAATTACAAATGCAGTATAAAAGTTGGGCAGAAGCCAGATCGCTTCAGCTCACATTTGTTTTTTAAAAACTAACTTGACAACTCGTGCTGTTATAATTCAAAGTTTACAACTTAGTAAAATGTGTTTAGATAGTATAGTTCCATCATTCAAAATCAGTGTTGCTCAGAAATACTTGCCAGTGGATAACTATCAGAACTATTGTTACGGGACCTGATAGTTACGTGGGATACCTTTTCATGTAGTTTTTCACTAGAAAGACATGATGTGGTTATTTTTTTTTTTCTTTATATGAAGCTTATATGTCTCCTTTTTAACATCGTAGAATTTTCTTTTTTTTAAGCATTTTTAATATTTGGAGTTGGAAATTATGCCTTCCCTTCTCTTTTAGTTCTTACTATTGTTTTTGTCCTCTGTTTCTCTTATCAAAATGTTTTGGTAGTAGAATGCAAAAGGAATACACATTTTGCAGCAGAGTTGGTCTAAAGGGTAAGATTTAAGTAAATGTAAGATATAGGATAGTAGCTACAGTTGACAGGTTATTGCTGAAGAGATTCTTACTCTACCTTTGCTAATGGGAATGGTAAAATAGCTATTTTATGATTGATAAGATATTTGTCAGGGAAGTACGTATCATTTCTATGAACAATGCTAGTTCTTACATGGTTTTAAACAAAAAAATTGCAACTATGAAAAAGTCGTACTTTTTAAAAGAAAATAATTTCTGGACATATGTAAAAATTTTGAAGATAAGTTTGATTTTAGACTTTTAATACAGCTCTGTTGATAATCTCTTCATTTCATCTAATTCGACTGGTTAAACACGTTGAAGGAATAATGAATGTTTGGTTTTTAACTGTAATATACATAGTTACAATACAGCATCCCAAACAGCAATAACAAGTGGCAGTTTCTCTCAAAATACAACTCTATTTGCATTTCTAGTAGTGAGATTAATTAAAAAATAATTATTTGAATGGATTAAACATTAATAAAGGCGCCCTGGTGGCATAGTGGTTAAGCACTTGGTTGCTAATCAAAAGGTTGGCAGTTTGAACTCACCTCACCAGCAGTTCTGTGCGAAAAGACGTGGCAACCTGCTCTCTTAAAGATTACAGCCTAGTAAACCCCATAGGGCAGTTCTGCCCTGTCACATGGGGTTGCTGTGAGTTGGAATCTGTTTGATGGTATCTAACAACGGGAACCCTGGTGGCGTAGTGGTTAAGTGCTTCGGCTGCTAACCAAAGGGTTGGCAGTTCGAATCCACCAGGTGCTCCTTGGAAACTCTATGGGGCAGTTCTGCTCTGTCCTATAGGGTCGCTATGAGTTGGAATCGAATCGACTCTACGGCACTGGGTTTGGCTTTTTTTTTAGTCATTTAGGTGGAAACCCTGGTGATGTAGTGGTTAAGTGCTGTGGCTGCTAACCGAAAAGTTGGCTGTTCAAACCCACCAGGCGCTCCTTGGAAACTCTGTGGGAAAGTTCTACTGTGTCCTGTAGTGTTGATCGACTCGACAGCAATGTTGTTTTTTTTGGGGGGGAGCTTAGTCATTTAGGTTATTTGAAGCTCCTACATTAACGGATTTTTTAGAAAGGGATCATGGGAGCAATATGCTCAGAGTTATTGCATGTTTGCCTGTGACCTTGAATCATCAAGGTCATTTTACTTTCTCATGTTCAGTTAGATTACTTTGAAAAAATTCTGGAGAGAATATTTTTATGTAATTGGTCTGTTGCCCTTTTGAAAGTAAATGTTTGCTATCTGGGATTGAAAGGGTAATAAATATGAAGAGCTCTTTTCTAATAACTGTTGAAAGGATTAAACAAAGAATTATAAAAGCTATTCTTTTACTGCTCTAAAAATTTCAAGGGCGTGTACACACCTAGTTTAACAAGAATTTTGTAAATGTTTATTTGCATACTTTGCTAGGTAGGTTTTGTGTATTTCATCTGACATTCATATTTACTTCCTGAGTATTGCCTTGCTTTTCTTTTCTTGTTTTATACAAGATACAGATTTATAGTGCTTGAATGTTTTTCCAAGATCAGTAGCGCTTACAGAAAATCTAGCCGTAGGTTTGTTATTTAATATACAAATGATCTGTGACTTTATCAGTATTTTATTTTTTTTATCACAGTAACACAAATGAAAAAAAAAAAAAAGCCTTTGAGAGTTTATTGCACCCGTGGTTGAACAGAAGAAAGACTCTGCCTAAATGTGAAGATCGAAGGTTGTTCACACAGTATAGGGTTTCAGTGATTATGCCTGACTTTTTAAAAATAAATTAAAGATACAATGGTGAAACTGCATATTGGTTTAAAGGCAGATGCAGGGTAAAATGAGGATAATTTTTACATATCCTCATATTTCTGGTGTTCAGTTTGCATTATCTAGCCTATTAATACGTAATGCATTATTGAAATTGAATATTGCCTGATGGATCTTTTCAGTCTCATTCATTTACCATTTCAGAGAATAATTTAAGAAAATCACAGTAATGCATAATAAAGAGAACTCTTAATTGCTTTCGTGTGGTTAGCATCCAGATTTATTGTCCGAGGAAGGTTCTTGTAGTAAACTTGTTCACTGAAACATGAAGAAATCGTTATATCTGGTGCCAAATATATTTTAAAAATTGCTATGAAAGATGTACAATTGGGATGTGGAGAAATTTCTGTATATTTTTTAATAAGCATAATAGTTAAATTTTTTTTCTTCTTACGCTTAACCTTCAGGACATACGTGTTAGTAGATTCAGGAAACAAAAAAAGAAAAACAAAAAACAAACAAAAAAACGATTATTAGTCTCTTAAATGATTAGAAAGAACGCAGTTACTTTTCCTAAATTATCTGATTGATGGATTGTTCTAAACAACTGTAGTTGTGAATTTACGGCAGGTTAACAAAGACATAAGATTGACATATCATATGACTATACTCAGGTTCACCTGAACACTTTTTAAAAAAAGTGTGTAATTCTTAACAGTGTGAGCCAGTACTTTGGTATTAACGTCTGACCTAGAATGTTAGAATTTTTTAAATGAAAGGTTGCAGTTAAGTAATAGCTTCTACCCTTTCCAGTTGCATAGAAAATTAAGTGAACTTTGTATTGGTCATTGTTGAAATAATGAAGGGGACATAGTTCTAGCACATGAGTTTAAAAGTAGTTTTTATTAAAAACAAAACAAAACAAAAAAAAACGAACCCATTGGTGTCAAGTTGATTCCGACTTATGGCGACCTTATAGGCCACAGCAGAGCTGCCCCATATGGTTTCCAAGGAGCGACTGGTGGATTCGAATTGCCGACCTTTTGGTTAATGGCTGAGCTCTTAACCACTATGCCACTAGGGCTTTATGTGCGTGTACTATTTTTATTGTGCTTTAAGTAAAAGTTTACAAATCAAGTCAGTCTCTCATACAAAACCTAATATACACCTGTCTATATACTCATAGTTGCTCTCTCCCCAATGGGACAGCATACTCCTCTCCACCCTATATTTCTTTGTCCATCCAGCCAGCTTCTGTTCCCCTTGGACTTCACACGTCCCCTTCAGACAGGAGCTGCACACACAGTCTCGTGTCTACTTGATCAAGAAGCCCACTCCTCACCAGTATTATTTTCTGTCTTATAGTCCAGTCCAATCCCTGTCTGAAGAGTTGGCTTTGGGAATGGTTCCTGTCTTGGGGTAACAGACGGTCTGGGGACCATAACCCCTGGGGTCCTTCTAATCTCAGTCAGACCATTAACTCTGTTCTTCTTATGAGAATTTGAGGTCTGCACCCCAATGTTCTGCTCCTTCAGGGATTCTCTGTTGTGTTCCCTGTCATGGCAGTCCTTGGTTGTAGCTGGGCACTATCTAGTTCTTCTGGTCTCAGACTGATGTAGTCTCTGATTTATGTGGCTCATTCTGACTCCTGGGCTCATACTTACCTTGTGTCTTTGATGTTCTTCATTCTCCATTGTTCCAGGTGGATCGAGACCAATTGATGCATCTTAGATGGCCACTTGTTAGCGTTTAAGACCCCAGGCGCCACTCTTCAAAGTGGGATGCAGAATGTTTTCTCAAGAGATTTTATTATGCTAATTGACTTAGATGTCCCCTGAAACCATGGTCCTCAAACCCCTGCCCCTGCTATGCTGGCCTTTGAAGCGTTCAGTTTACTCAGGAAACTTCTTTGCTTTTGGTTTAGTCCAGTTGTGCTGACCTCTCCTGTGTTGTGTGTTGTCCTTCCCTTCACCTAAATTAGTTCTTGTCTACTATCTAATTAGTGAATCCTCCTCTCCCTCCCTCCCCCCCTTTTAGCCATCAAAGAATATTTTCTTCTCTGTTTAAACTATTTCTTGAGTTCTTACGGTAGTGGTCTCATACAATATTTGTCTTTTAGCAACTGACTAATTTTACTCAGGATGAAGCCTTCCAGATTCCTTCATGTTATGAAATGTTTCACAGATTCATTGCTCTTCATCGATGCATAGTATTCCATTGTGTGAATATACCATAATTTATTTATCCATTCATCCATTAATGGACACCTTAGTTGCTTCCATCCTTTTGCTATTGTAAACAGTGCTGCAACGAACATGGGCGTGCATGTATCTGTTCGTGTGACGGCTCTTACTTCTCTAGGATATATTCCAAGGAGTGGGATTGCTGGATCGTATGGTAGTTCTATTTCTAGGTTTTTAAGGAAGCGCCAGATTGATTTCCAAAGTGCTTGTACCATTTTATATTCCCACCAGCAGTGTATAAGTGTTCCAGTCTCTGCGCAACCTCTCCAACATTGATTATTTTGTGTTTTTTGGATTAATGCCAGCCTCGTTGGAGTGAGATGGAATCTCATTGTAGTTTTGATTTGCATTTCTCTAATGGCTGAAAATCATGAATAATTTCTCAGATATGTGTTAGCTACCTGAATGTCTTCTTTAGTGAAGTGCCTGTTCATATGCTTTGTCCATTTTTTAATTGGGTTATTTCTGTTTTTGTAGTTGAGTTTTTGCTGTATCATGTAGATTTTGGAGATCAGCCGCTGATCAGAAATGCCATAGCTAAAAACTTCCCAGTCTGTAGTAATCTTTTTACTCTTTTGGTGAAGTCTTTGGATGAGCATAGGTGTTTGCCTTTTAGGAGCTCCCAGTTGTCTAACTTTTTTTCTGGCGTTTGTACAGTTCTAGTAATGTTTTGTATACTGTTTATGCCATGTATTAGGCTCCTAGCGTGATCCTTATTTTTTCTTCCATGATTTTTATTGTTTTAGATTTTATGTTTAGGTCTTTGATCTATTTTGAGTTAGTTTTTGGGCATGATGTGAGGTATGGGTCTCGTTTCATTTTTTTGCAGATAAATATCCAGTTATCCCAGCACCATTTGTTAAAGAGACTGTCTTTTCCCCATTTTACAGACTTTGGGCCTTTGTCAAATACCAGTTGCTCATACGTGGATGGATTTATGTCTGGATTCTCAATTCTGTTCCATCGGTCTATGTATCTGTTGTCGTATAATACCAGCCTCTTTTGACTACCATGGCGGTATAATAAGTTCTAAAATCAGGTAGTGTGAGGCCTCCCACTTTGTTTTTCTTTTTCGGTAATGGTTTACTTATCTGGGCCCTCTTACCCTTCCGTAGGAAGTTGGTAATTTGTTTCTCCATCTCATTAAAAAATGTCATTGGAATTTGGATTGGGATTACATTGTATCTATAGATCGCTTTGGACAGAATAGACATTTAAAAAAAAATTTTATTGTGCTTTTAGTGAAAGTTTACAAATCAAGTCATCCTCTCACACAAAAACTTATATATACCTTGCTACATACTCCCAATTGCTCTCCCCCTAATGAGACAGGCCGCTCTCTCCCTCCACTCCCTCTTCTCATGTCCATTTCACCAGCTTCTAACCCCCTCTACCCTCTCATCTGCCCTCCAGGGAGGAGATGCCAGCATAGTCTCAAGTGTCCACCTGATCCAAGAAGCTCACTCCTCACCATCATCCCTCTCCAACCCATTGTCCAGTCCAGTCTCTATCCGAAGAGTTGGCTTTGGGACTGTTTCCTGACCTGGGCCAACAGAAGGTCTGCGGGCCATGACCACCTGGGTCTTTCTAATCTCAGTCAGACCATTAAGTCTGGTCTTCTTATGAGAATTTGGCGTCTGCATCCCACTGTTCCCCTGCTCCCTCAGGGGTTCTCTCTTGTGTTCCCTGTCAGGGCAGTCATCTGTTGTAGCCGCGCACCATCTAGTTCTTCTGGTCTCAGGATGATGTAATCTCTGGTTCATGTGGTCCTTTCTGTCTCTTGGGCTTGTAATTTCCTTGTGTCCTTGGTGTTCTTCATTCTCCTTTGCTCCAGGTGGGTCAAGACCAGTTGATGCATCTTAGATGGCCACTTGCTAGCGTTTAAGACCCCAGGCGCCTCTCTCCAAGGTGGGATGCAGAATGTTTTCTTAATAGATTTTATTATGCCAGTTGACTTAGATGTCCCGAAAGCATGGTCCCCAAAACCCTGCCACTGCTATGCTGGCCTTTGAAGCATTCAGTTTATTCCAGAAAGAATAGATATTTTTACAACGTTGAGTCTTCCTAGGCATGAGCAAAGTACGTTTTTCCACTTATGTAGGTCTCTTTTGGTTTCTTCCAGTAGTGTCTTATAGTTTCCTTGTATAGGTCTTTTTCGTCTCTGGTTAGATTTATTCCTAAGTATTTTATCTTCTTGGGTGCTATTATAAATGATATTGATCTGGTGATTTCTTCTTTGTCACTGTCTTTGCTGGCGTAGAGGAGTCCAGCTGATTTATTTATGTTTATCTTGTATCCGGAAACCCTGGGGTTTGGTTTTTTTTTTTTGGAGGCGGGGAGTATCTTGTATCCTGATGCCCTGCTGAACCCTTCTCTTAGTTGCAGTAGTTTTCTTGAGGATTCTTTAGGTTTTTCTGTGTATAAGATCATGTCATCTGCAAGCAGAGATTCTTTTACTTCTTCTTTTTGCCCATTTGGATGCCCTTCATTTCTCTGTCTAGCCTAATAGCTCTGGCTAGGACCTCCAGCACAGTGTTGAATAAGAGTGGTGATAAAGGGCATCCTTGTCTGGTTCCTGTTCACAGTGAGAATGGTTTCAGTCTCTATTTGGGATGATGTTGGCTGTTGGCTTTGTATAAATGCCCTTTATAATGTTTTGGAATTTTCCTTCTATTCCTATTTGGCTGAGAATTTTTTTTTTTAATCACGAATGTGTGTTGGACTTTGTTAAATGCCTTTTCTGCACCAATTGATAAGATCATGTGGTTCTTACATTTCGTTTTATTTATGTGATGAATTACATTGATTGTTTTTCTAATGTTGGACCGTCCCTGCATACCTGGTATGAATCCCACTTGGTCATGGTGAATTAATTTTTTGTTATATTGTTGAATTCCTTTGGCTAGAATTTTGATGAGGATTTTTCCGTCTAAGTTCATGAGGGATACTGGTCTGTATTTTTCTTTTTTTGTGGTGTCTTTACCTGGTTTTGGTATAAGTGTTATGCTGGCTTCATAGAATGAGTTTGGGAGCATTCCATCCTTTTCTATGCTGTGAAATACCATTAGTAGTAGTGATGTTAACTCTTCTGTGAACATTTGGTGGAATTCTTCAGTGAAGGCGTCAGGGCCAGGGCTTTTCTTTGTTGGGAGTTTTTTCATTATTTTCTCAATCTCTTCTTTTGTTATGGGTCTGTTTAGTTGTTCTCCCTCTGTTTGTGTTAGTTTAGGTAGGTAGTATGTTTTTAGAAATTAATCCATTTCCTCTAGGTTTTCAAATTTGTTACAGTACAACTTTTCATAATACTCTGTTATGATTCTTTTAATTTTGGTTGTGGCTGTCTTGATATTGCCCATCTCATTTCTTGTTTGGGTTATTTGCTTTGTCTCCGGTTTTTCTTTTGTTAGTCTGGCCAGTAGTTTATCGATTTTTTAATCTTTTTAAAGAGCCAGATTTTCGTCTTGTTAACTCTTTCAATTGTTTTTCGGTTCTCTATTTCATTTTATTTTGCTCTAATTTATATTATTTGCTTTATTTCATTTTATTTTGCTCTAATTTATATTATTTGCTTTCTTCTGGTGCCTGAAGTTGTAGGGGCAGTTCTTTGATTTTGGCCCTTTTTTTTGTATGTGTGCGCTTATTGTGGTAAATTGACTTCTGAGCACTGCTTTAGCTGTGTCCCAAAGGTTCTGATAGGAAGTGCTTTCATTCTCATTGGATTCTATGAATTTCTTTATTCTGTCCTTAATTTGTTCTGTGATCCAGTCGTTTTTGATTAAAGTGTTGTTGAGTGTCCATGTGTTTGATTTTTTTCCCCCTGGTTTTTCTGTTATTGACTTGTAGTTTTTTGGCTTTATGGTCAGAGAAGTTTCTATGTAATATTTCGATGTTTTGAATTGTGTTAAGGCTTGCTTTATGACCTAATGTGTGGTGTATTCTAGAGAATGTTCCATGTGCATTGGAAAAGAAAGTACAATAGATGGTGTTGGGTGGAATGTTCTTTCTATGTCTGTGAGGTCAAGTTGGTTAATGGTGGCATTTAGCTCTCCCGGTCTGTATTGAGCTTTTTTTGGATGTTCTGTCCTTCACTGAAAGTGTCAGGAAAGTTTTCTGCCAAGAAATCCTCAACAGTTCTCTCTGTATTTTCTGTCATCCCTCCCTGTTCTAGTATTCGAATCACTCGCAAGTTATCCTTCTTGATAGAGTTCCACGTGACTGTTAGGGTATCTTCATTTTTTTTAAATTCTTTTATCTGATTTCTCTTCGACTATATTGTCAAGTATTTTATCTTCAGTCTCACTAATTCTGCCTTCCAGTTCCTCAGTTCTGCTCCTCTGACTTTCTATTGTGTTGTGTAATTTTGTAATTTTATTGTTAATTTCCTGAATTTCTGATTGCTGTCTCTCTATGGATTCTTGCAGTTTATTAATTTTTTCAATATGTTTTTCAGTAATCTTTTTCATTTCTTGAACTGCCTTATCTGTGTTCCTTGTCTTTTTCTGCGTGTTGCCAGATCTCGTTCCTGATATCTTGAAGAGTTGTGTATATTAACCTTTTATATTATGCATCTGGTAATTCCAGGAGTACATCTTCATCTGGGAGAGTTCATGAGTCTTTGTCTCGGGAGTTTGTGAAAGTAACCATGGTCTGCTGCTTTATGTGATTTTATATTGACTGTTGTCTCCGAGCCACCTATAAGTTATTGTATTAATTTATTTTGTTTGCTCACTGTGTCCTAGTTTCTTGCTTTGTTTTGTTTTGATATACCCAAATAGGCTACTATAGTGAGCTAACTTGATTATTGGAGCCTTTGAAGTACTAATGTCTCCTGTTACCAGATGGTTAGAGCTGTTACCAGGTATATGTGCGTAGGAGTCCATTCACTATTCTTGTATATGTTTAGCTGAGGTGTGCCGATAATCATTCACCTAGTGTGTGGTGTAGACTCTTAACCTCCTATTTTAGAGGCACAGTGGTGATGGGTGTGTGCACAGATTTCTGGTAGCAGTAGGGGGTCATACTCTGAGGAAGGCAGGGGACTGACAGCCTTCCCCCAGGTCTCAGTGAGGAATGTGCATCCCCGTTCTCTAGAGCGCTCTGGTGGGTGGGCTCTGCAGCTGTACCTTAGGCACCCAGTGCTTATACCTGTAAGGACTAGTGGGCACCGCTATTCTTGGACCCCTTTTGCAGGTGACTAGGTGGTGTGGATGGAGCCTCCAGTCCTCAGGCCCCTGCTGTGGGATCAGTGAAAGCCCTGTTTAATAGGCAGAGCAGTATCAAACTTCCAAAACCTGCCTTTCCACCACATAGCTGAAACAGTTACAATCAGGCCTCAAACAGATTCACCTTTGCAATATAATTACCAGATTCTGTCTGGTGTTCTGGAGCCACTTGGATCCATGCGGGGGTGAAAGACAAAGTCTGCGGATCGCTCTTGGCATGGACTGGAGCCGCATCTGCTCTGAGCTTCGAGATTAGGGGAGTCAGCAGAGTATTTTTCCCCTGTTTGTTAGTTTGTTCCTTCCTCAACACCAGGAGAATGGCTAAGGGAGCGCAGTAGACCTATCTTAGGCCCTGGGAAATCAAGCGTTAATGAAGTTGGCTGGGGCAGAGGGAGGAGGGATCAGGTAGATGGGAGAAGGTTCTTTCAAAAGAAGGAGCTATTAGATCCACTTGGTAAATTAGACAAAATCACTTATCTAGTGCCATGAGTGCTATTTTATCTCAGATTGTAGAGGTGTGTGTAGCCTGTGTGCACTGGCTGGGTGCCCACTGAGATTGCCCCAGGGGGTTAGGAGTGCGTCCAGTGCTTACGTTCTTTCACTGAAGCAGCTGTGTCCTAAAGTCCACCGCCAGTCCTGTATCTATCGCACCAGGGTGTCAGGGGTGCCAACACTTTGGTTGCTTTCTTTCAGTGAAGCAGCTGCTTCCTAAACGGCATGGCCAGCCCTGCTGTAGAGATGCTACAGGGTCAGGGGTACGCCACTATACTTGCTTTCTTTGCTGAAGCTGCTGGGTCCTGGAAAACTACTGTCAGCACTGCTGCAGTCATGACAAGGAACATGCCAAGGAATTGGAGCCGAGGTGCTGCTGTGGGCTCGGCAAGTCCTCGCTGCTTCTGCACCGTCTCTCCCTCCCCCGTCACTCAGTCTGATTCCTTAACTTTGTCCTTTGATGCTTATTGTTCCTGGCTTGTCATACATAATGATCGATTCACTTGTGTTTTCAGGTCTTTGTTGTAAGAGGAATCACTGGAAGTGCCTGACTACTTCACCATCTTGACCCTGCTTCTGGGGCTTAATATTTTTAACTAAAAAAAAAAAAAAATCATTACCATCAGCACACTGCTGGAAAGTAGATATTTGAGAACCTCAGACTTTCTTAAAATCTGCAATTTAGGTTCTACTTTTCCCTCAAAACTAAAAAGTTGATGTATAAGCGGTACAAACTTTGAGACATAGTTGAGAAAATGTAAACTTTTGGAGTAGATGAGGAAAGTCAAGGGCATACATTTTTTTAAGTATGATTGTATACCTTGATTATTGAACATGGATCTAGTAACTTTTACACCCTAAACAGAGCCATTCTTATTGAACATGGAACGTAGAATCTTTGTGTGTCATCATTGAACATTTGCAGCAACTTTTAAAATAATTTATTCAGTTTTTATGAAAATTTATTTTGTGAGTCTGTGCTTTTTTACTTCTTGCAGTATTATTTTAAAAATTTTACGTTGTGTATTTAGTCATAGACTCTCTGTGTAGTTCAGGATGGTAACTTCACTGAGGGTGTGTGAAGCACTGAAGAACTTCGTTCGACTGAAATCAAACGAACTACCCTGATGTGTGGCATAACCTTGTAGCTGATTAATTGGATGCAGTTTTGTATTTATTCATGAAAATACTGTTAGGAATCACTTTAGGTTCAAGAAGCCTGTCTGATGCTTAAGACTGAAGACAGGTGCATGAGAATAAATTACAAATCACAGGTGTGATTATTACATAATTGGTTCATGAAGTTTAAGTAATGGAGAAAGAATTCTGTTCACATAGAACCTGGTTTTCTGTACCTCGTTTTACCAAATTGAAGATACTGTCATTTTTAAGATGGTGTACTTACTGTATGTACCGCTAGATAAGAGCGATCTCTGCCACTTAAAGTATGATCTGTCATCGATTATATGATATGTCCTGTTTTCAGAGATGTGACAGTATAAAAAAGTGTGGCATATGAAATAAGGAAGTATATATTTTCTGACAGTGTATGTTTTCTCTATGCTAGCTTGTAGCTTAAAATGAACTAAATATCTGGATAGATTAGACTGAGACCATAGCACAGATTTGTTAAATCCTGTTTTCAATCTGTGTACCATTAGTCTTGCCCTACTTAGTAAAACGTGTGTACTGGGTTTGGGGGTGGGAAATCTAAGCAAAATTCATATGAACAGATGGGATATGGCAGCAATAAGTGATGTGCAGAGGAAACATTTAAAAGTAATGGTCATAATTAGAGCAATATTGTATAACCAGTGATTGCTGGAAAAAAGAGTGAACTATTACAATAGGAGACCAATACAGGACACTGTGCTTTGTAATGGAAGAAACCTTATTTCCACTGTGTAATGAACTGTGGTTTTAGCCACAAAACTAACACAGAGGAGTAGAAAATAGGCAGCATTTATTTAAAAATTATGACTTTAAATTATGATTCCCTTTTTGGGTGTTTAGGTTGATTCCAAAAATTTTTATTGTATTTTGACCAATATCTTTGTGGATAACTTATCTTTGTGTAAACTATTGAGTATTTCTTTAAGATAAAACTCTAAAAATGGAATTTTAAGTTTAAAAAAAAAAGAGTCATATTTGGTAAAGTCAGAGAAAATGAGGGAAACCTTCAGTGAGATGGGTTAACACAGTAGCTGTAACAATGGACTCAAACGTACCATTGATCATGAACGTGGCAATGTTTCGTTCTTTTATGCATATGGTCGCCATGAGTCGGAGCTGACTTGATGGCAGCTAGCAATAACAGTCCAGTATAGCAGCCACATGTGTCTCCTTAAAGTTAAATAGGATGAAAAAATTTCAGTTGTGCTAGCTACAGTTCAAGTACTCAGTATTCACTTACGGCTAATAGCCAGGGTACGGGAAGGTGCATCATCACAGAAAGTTCAGTTGGACAGTATTGCTTTCAAAGAAAATACGCACACTTTAGACGTAATGCTAACAAAAGAAGTCATACAAGAGGTTGAAAGCTTCTGTATGTTTTTTAAAAACACGTAAGTAAAAATGAAAGAAAAAGAATAAATTGAGAAAAAATACTTGCAAAATACCAAAATTTTTAACAAATAAAAACATTTAAAAGAATTCCTCTGGTTATCATAGAACATATACTTAAGGGTGCATTTATAGCTGAGGCAAAAAAATTGATCATTGATACAACATTTTATCACATTTTCTATCTATTGGCTAGAAGCAAATTACAGATTCCACCCACACTCAAAGGGGAAGGATTATAGAAGGGTCACGGGGAGTTATTTTAGAATTTTGTTTCCACCACACTGGTAGAGGTAAAATACTGTCACAAAAAGTGTATTTGGCAGTATGTATTAAGACCTAAAATAACTCTGCATAACCCTGGGTAATGCAAATAGTTAATGTCCTTAGCTGCTAATTGAAAGCTTGGTGGTTTGAGCCCACCCAGAGGCACCTGGCAAGAAAGGCCTGTCAATCGAATTTTGAAGTCAGCCATTGAAAACCCTTTGTAGCTCAATTCTACTCTGACACATATGGTGTCACTGTGAGAATTAACTCCACGGCAACTGGTAAAGATACTCAGAAACAATTAGATATGATACTTGATCTCATGGAGATTATAGTTGGATGGAGGAAATTAAGTGATAAGTGTTACATCTTTTCACATGTATATAGACAGAATGATTTAAAAAAAAAGGACAGGTGAAATAGGTTTGGGTCATGAGGGAGGAGGAGGGGTAAGATGAGTCAGTTGTTACTTAGGTTCAGAGTTTGGCATAGTATCTGAAGGAAAAAGGCCTGAAGTAGTTGGTTAGTTTGAGGAGATATGATAATAGTCCAGGGCAGTTTTTTTTTTTTTTTTAATTGGAGAAGCTTATAACTATAGAATGACTAGACTTTGGCTCACTTACTTTAGACATGTTATCAGGAAGGACCAGTCCCTGGAGAAGGACATCATGCTTGTTAAGGTAGAGGGTTAGTGAAAAAGAGGAGGGCCCTCAACAAGATGGATTGACACAGTGGCTGCAACAATGGGTTCAAACATAGCAACAATTGTGAGGATGGCGCAGGACTGGGCAATGTTTCATTCTGTCGTACGTAGGGTGTCTATGGGTCTGAACTGACTCGACAGCACTTAACAACAACAACATAACTGTACGGCCACCCCTTGTTTTTGATGGGATGATCAGAAAATATCAAACTAAAACACAAGAATGTGACTTTTAGTCCAGTCTGCCTGCTATATATGAAGTGAGATGACTGTATTTCCTTATTCTGGATGTATTTTATAAGAAGGTGCAGAATACCTTGTATATTACTTCTGCTGGCTAAAAAGAAAGGGATTTAGGCACATTAGACCAGAGTTATTTGTTATAGAGTGCTCAGGGTGTTACCTTTGTTTTTGAATGTGTCTGTAGAGCTGCAACAGGCTAAAACTCCTCTACTGGTGGTTTAGATCTAGGGCTATATTCACTAGACAGATTTTAAGGACTGAGTTCAAAGTTCCAGTGGTTACTCATTCATGAATATTTTCATATGTCCATATTTTTTAATGAACATAATGAGATGTCTCCCACGGCCCATGCTCTCCCCAGTCCCCATCTTTTAGATTCTGTTCTTTTCAGGAAAGAATGACACTAAAGTTTTAAATACTGTACTGTATAATATCTGACCTTTTTCTAAACCTTGATGTATTATGACTCAGGGTTTTGTCAGAATATAATTAGAATAAATTTTATTAATGATTTTAGGAGGCTAAAGTTTTTTGAATATTCAAATAGAAACTTGAATGACTCATAGTTTTATATATTTATGAAGAGTTAAAAACCCAGAATGATGTTGTTATTGGGTTAAGTGCATGTCTTTTTTAATCCCTAAAATACACTTTCCTTAGTTTTAGCTCTAAAACCTAATATTTTGTGTCAAATATCCCATTATATGCTATGAATGTCTTTCCCTGGTTCTAGCCATTCCTTTTCCTCATTGCAAAGATTTTCATTTTTCTTTTTTCATGTGTCCTTAGAATTCCCAGTCTTAACCAAAGAACTATGAGCCCATCACATTCATCATCAAAAAGAACATTTCAAGATCTGTCCTGAAGTACGGCACTGTCAGTGATAGGATAATATCCATGTATCTACAAGGAAGACCAGTTAATACGACTGTTATTCAAATTTACACACCAACCACTAGTACCAAAAATGAGGAAACTAAAGATTTTTACCAACTTCTGCAATGTGAAATTGATCAAGCATGCATTCAAGATGCGTTGATAATTACTGGTAATTGGAACTTGAAAGTTGGAAACAAAGAGGTCAGATCGGTAGTGGAAAATATGGCCTTGGTGATAGTAACAATGCCAGGGATTGCATGATAGAATTTTACAATACCAATAACTTACATATTGCAAATACCTTTTTTCAACAACGTAAATGGTTACTATACACGTGGACCTAGCCAGATGAAAAATGCAGGAATCAAATTAACTGCATCTGTGGAAACAGACACTGGAGAATCTCAGTATCATCAGTCAGAACAAGGTTGGGGGTTGACTGTGGAACAGACTATCAGTTACTTAAATGCACGTTGAAGTTGAGGAAAATTAAAACAAGTCACCTGGAGCCAGAGTACAACCTTGAGCAAATCTTTCCCAAATTTAGAGACCATTTCAAGAACAGATTTGATACACTGAACACTAATGACCAAAGACCAGGCAAGTTGTGGGATGACATCAAAGACATCATATATGAAGAAAGTGAAAGGTCATTAAAAGGATAGGAAAGAAAGAAAAGACCAAAATGGTTGTCAGAAGGGACCCTGAAACTTGCTCTTGAACGTAGAATAGCTGAATCAAGTTTTGAAATGGTGAAGTAAAAGAGCTGCACAAAACATTTCAAAGGGCAATTTGAGAAGACAAAGTGTTAAACTGAAATGTGCAAAGACCTGGAGTTAGAAAACCAAAAGGAAAGAACACGCTTGGCATTTCTCAAGCTGAAAGAACTGAAGAGAAAATTCAAGCCTCAAGTTGCAATATTGAAGGATTCTATGGGCAAAATATTGAACAACGCAGGCAGCATCAAAAGGAAATAGAAGGAATACCCAGTCACTGTACCAATAAGAATTGGTTGACTTTCAGCCATTTCAGGAGGTAGTACTTGATCACGAACCAACGGTACTGAAGGAAGAAGTCCGAGCTGCTCTGAAGGCGTTGGTGAAAAACAAGTCTCCAGGGATCGATGGAATACCAATTGAGATGTTTCAGCAAATTGATGCAATGCTGGAGGTACTCACTCATCTATACCAAGAAATTTGGAAGATAGCTACTTGGCCAGCTGACTGGAAGACATCCATATTTATGCCTATTCCAAAGAAAGGTGATCCAACAGAATGCAGCAATTATCAAACAATAACACTAATTTCACACTCAAGTGCAGTTTTGCTGAATATTATTAAAAAACGGTTACAGCAGTACATTGACAGGGAACAGCCAGAAATTCAAGGCGGATTCAGAAGAGGATGTGGAACGCAGGATATCGTTGCTGATGTCAGATCTTGGTTGAAAGCAGAGAATATCAGAAAGATGTTTACCTGTGTTATATTAACTATGCAAAGACATTCAACTGTGTGGATCATAAGAATTATGGATGACATTGTGAAGAATGGGAATCATAGAACATTTTAATTGTGCTCAAGCAGAACCTGTACATAGACCAAGAGGTAGTCGTTCAAACAGTGTAAGGGAATACCACATAGTTTAAGATCAAAAAAGATGTGCATCAGGGTTGTATCTTTTCCCCATAATTACTCATTTTGTATCCTAAGCAATTAATCTGAAAGGCTGGGCTATGCGAAGAAGAATGTAGCACCAGGATTGGAGGAATACTCATTAACAATCTACGATATGCAGATGACTCAACCTTGCTTGCTGAAAGTGAAGAGGACTTGAAGCACTTACTGATGAAGATCACAGACTACGGTCTTCAGTATAGATTACACATCAACATGAAGAAAACAAAAAATCCTTGCAACTGGAGCCATAAGCAACATCATGATAAATGGAGAAAATATTGAAGCTGTCAGTGATTTCATTTTACTTGAATCCACAATCAACACCCATGGAAGCAGCAGTCAAGAAATCAAAGGACGTATTGCATTGGACAAATGTGCTGCAAAAGACCTATTTAGAAAAGTGTTGAAAAATAAAGATGTGACTTTGTGGACTAAGGTGTGCCTGACCCAAGCTGTTGTGTTTTTAATTGCCTCCTATGTGTATGAAAACTCGTCAATAAATAAGGAAAGGCGAAGGAGGATTGATGCCTTTGAATTATGGTGTTGTTGAAGAATATTGAATGTACCATGGCCTGCCATAAGAAGGAGCAAGTCTGTCTTGGAAGAAATAACAGCCAGAGTGCTCTTGGCAATGAGGTTTGTGAGACTTCGTCTGAACTATTTTGGACTTGTTATCAGAAGAAGGGCATCATGCTTGCTGAGGCAGAGGGTCAGCGAAAAAGAGGAAGATCCTCAATGAGGTGGATTGACATAATGGCTGCAACAGTAGGGTCAAACACAGCAATGATTTTGAGCATGGTGCAGGATCAGGCTGTGTTTCATTCTGTTGTACATAGGTTCACTATGAGTTGGAACTGACTCAGTGGCACTTAACCATATCAAGCAACAACTGTATACACGTGTGCTCCATTAAAAGAAGAATGTATCTCATTAGGTTGAAGTAGTATGGGGCCTTTCTGGGAGAGTATGTATTATAGGTAGATTTATGGAGGAGAACAAATAACTTGAAGGTGGACATAGAAGTTTAGTGGCAATACAATTAGTGAAAGCAAGTATTCTTTAAAGGTAATAAGTAAAACCAGTGAACCATGTAATTGTCAATAAATGTTTTACTTTAGATACAGTAAATAAAATCATTGTAAAAGAGGTGTAAAATATTTTCCTATTTTGTTCGTGAAGTATTTTATACTACATTCTAGATATAAATCTTTGGTCCTATTTTGATGTGATTTTAAATTTTCTATTTTTGTGCTGGCTTAAAAATTGATTCAAAAATAAGGGAAATGTTATCTGCTTTTTATATGAGGAGAACAAAGTTTGTTTCTTAATATCTAAGTTTTGTTTTTATCTGATACTTTATTAGGCTGTGGAACATGTTTGGTTTAGAACTAAATGCCATTTGTTATCCCAGTGTGGGTTGTCTTCTTCCGGAGATAGACCATGTCTATTAAAGCTAAGCTAAAGGTCTCGTCTGTATTGGCTAACTGGGTCACTTTACTCATTAACTGAGAGGGCAAGTATGGCATCATTCTACAGTCTGCCACTTCCTGAACAGCCTCTTGGCCACAATGCCCCACAGGGGAAGTCATAAGCTTTCCTCCTGATGAGCTTGACTTTGAGGACATCCTAAATTGTATCAACTAGAGGAATATAGAATGACAAAAACCTATTCAAAGGAAGCGTCTTTGAATGAGATACATTGTTTTACAATTTCCTATGTTTCTCCTTGTCTGAAAATCTTAAATTTTATTTTACAAATAAATATGATTTCCCCTTTATTCTCAAATTACAAATTTTTAACCTCTTCTGTGGTTTCACTTTCTCTCTGCTTTTTATCCCCTTTCTTCTGACACTCAGACCCATCATGTAGGTAGTTTAGTTTTATTTTTACTGTGTTACTTACATGCTTATGTCTGAGTATTCATTCTATTCTTATATTCCTCCCAAAAATGCTTAATGTTTTTCCAAACTGGATGTCATACTGTTCTACCCACGAAATAAATATTCATCTGTAACCACCTGTAACCTGGATGGAGAATATAGCATGAACAAAGATTTAATCATGTCAAAGTATATAAACATTTTAGGAAAGATGAGTGTTCCAGTGTGGTTAGGTTATAGACACATTCAGGAATTGCCCTGAAATAAAAAGACATTAATACCTTGCTGAGGAAACTTGAACTATAGGTTGTGAGGAGCATTCAGAGATTTTTAGATGTGGCCATGATACATGACAAGTTGAGGAAGTCAGTTCTAGCAGCATTGATGAGATAATATTGTGGAGAAAGGATGTTAATCTAGAATGAAGGAGACCAGTTAGGACATTATTACTTTGTCCCTACTAGAGATAATGAAGGTAGTAGTAAGGAGGTTTTTTTTTGTGTGAGAAAGTTATTAACTATGAGAGGTGATTTTAGTTTTTTTTTTTTTTTTTTTTAAAGGTTACACCTTTCATTGGGCTCAAATATAACAAAGATTGTGAGGATGGCATAGGACCAGGCAGCGTTTTGTTCTTTTGTATATAAGGTCGCTATGAGTTAGAACCGACTGGACAGCACTTAACCACAACAAACAGGAACAACACACCTTTCATGATCTGTACTTGAGTCAAATTAATGACTTCTCTTAGGCTTTTTTATTTTTTCATTTTACATAGCCTCCATATGTTTTCTACCTAGCTTGTAAGTATTGGTTTGTTTTTATTGATCCTACTGTTGTTATGCACTTTGTGTTTATTTAACACACATCTTGAAATGAGAGTTCATTGTGTGCCAGATTACTGTAATAGATGTTGAAGATAAAATGACAATAAGATGTGATTGCTGGCCTCAAAAAACCGACAGCTCAATTTGGCAGGCAGATAATTAAACCAGACATTCCTTTGATGGAGAGAAGTATGGTGCTGTGAGAATATGTTGAAGGAGCGTATAACCGAGACTAGAGATTAGGAGATTGCTGGGAATATGACACCCTCGTTTAGAATAGTAATTGGCGTGAGCTCTGGAACTAGAATGAATTTGCATTACTAGTTTCTTGCTGTGTGACCTTGAGCAAGTTCTTAACTTTAGCTTTGAAATGGAGATGGTAACAGTCTACTTCATATGATTGTTATGAGACTAAAATGACTTAATGTAAGTAAAGTGTTTGGAACAGTGTTTGGCATATAGTGTTATATGTGTTCCCTCTTCTTTTTCCTCCTATTGTTCTCATCATTATTTTTGTTTATAATGCTTAGTAAACATTTAAATTAATATACGAATGAATAGATAAAAATGTAATTACTTTTCTATTCTCTTAGAAGTCTTAAACATCTCTACTAAAAGCACTTATTGTAAAATGACAGTTTTATGTGTATTTAGGTCCATGTTAACCAGAAATCATAAACTGTTAGGGCCCTGTAAAGTTTAAGCTAATATAGTTATTAAAAAATACTGAATTTGACTGCTTATAGATGAGGATGCCCTCTCTAGTTCATCAGAGTTCTCAGTAATTCCTATTAACTTATACCCAATCCAGTTCAGGTTTATGGCCTGACATCTATAGGCATTTGCATTTGGGGCCTGCACACTGGACCCTGCCACTAGTTCTTCTAAGATGAAGACTGTGACTGATCTCTTTTAAATATCAAACACTTAATAGAGTGATTGTCAATTATTGACACTAAATGCATGTTTCTTGAATGAATGAGTGATGACTAAATTGTCAAATTAAAAAGAAAAGAATTGGAAATTTCATAAAAAGAACTTTCATTGTGCCTTTAGAGTAAGTAAACTACTTTCTGGAATCATGAGGGAATTAAAAATATAAAATTGTTATTGTTAGGTGCTGTCAAGTTGGGTCCAACTTATAGCGACCCTATGTACAAGAGAATGAAACACTTGCACAGTCTTGCGCCACCCTCACAGTCATTGTTATGCTTGAGCCCATTGTTGCAGCCACTGTGTCAATCTATCTTGTTGAGGGTCTTCCTGTTTTTTGCTGACCCTCTACTTTACCACGCATGATGTCCTTCTCCAGGGACTGATCCCTCCTAATAACGTGCAAAGTAGGTGAAGTGTAGTCTCATCATCCTTGCTTCTATGGAGCATTCCCATTGTACTTCTTCCAAGATAGATTTTTTTTGTTCATTTGGCAGTCTGTGGTATATTCAATATTCTTTGCCAGCACCACAATTCAAAGGCATCAGTTCTTCAGTCTTCCTTATTCATTGTCCAGCAGTTGAGAACACCATGGCTTGGATCAGGTTCACCTTAGTCTTCAAGATGGCATCTTTGCTATTCAGCACTCTAAAGAGGTCTTGTGCAGAAGGTTTGCCCCATGCAATGGATTTTTTAATTTTTTTGACTGCAGCTTCCATGAATGTTGATTGTGGATCCAAGTAAAGTGAAATCCTGGACAACTTCAATCGTTTTTCCATTTATCGTGGTGTTGCTTATTGGTTCAGTGGTGAGGATTTTTGTTTTCTTTATGTTCAGGTATAATCCACATTGAAGACTGTGGTCTTTGATCTTCATCAGTAAGTGCTTCAAGTCCTCTTCACTTTCAGCAAGTAAGGTTGTGTCACCTGCATATCACAAGTTGTTAATGAGTCTCCTCCAATCCTGATGTCATGTTCTTCTTCATATGGTCCAGCTTCTTGGATTATTTCCTCAACATACAGATTGAATAGGTATGAGGAAAGGATACAACCCTGATACATCGATAATTACTAGTGATTGGAACGAGAAAGTTGGAAACAAGAAGGATCGGTATTTGGAAAATACAGCATTGATGATAGAAATGATGCCAGAGGTCACATGATAGAATTTTGGAAGACCAACAACTTCTTCATTGCAAATACTTTTTTCACCAACATAAATGGTGACTATACACGTCGCTCTCACCGGATGAAACACACAGGAATCAAATCGACTACATCTGTGGAAAGAGGTGATGGAAAAGCTCAATATCATCAGTCAGAACGAGATCAGGAGCCGACTGCAGAACAGACTGTCAATTGCTCATATGCACGTTCAAGCTAAAGTTGAAGAAAATTAGAATAAGTCCACAAGAGCCAAAGTACGATCTTGAGTGTATCCCACCTGTATTTAGAGATCATCTCAAGAATAGATTTGATACATTGAACACTAATGACTGAAGGCCAGATGAGTTGTGGAATGACACTAAAGACATCACACATGAAGAAAGCAAGAGGTCATTAAAAAGACAGGAAAAAAACAAAAGACCAAAGTGGATGTCAGAAGAGACTCTGAAACTTGCTTTTGAATGTTGATAGCTAAAGCAAAAGGAAGAAATGATGAAGTAAAAGAGCTGAACAGAACATTTGAAAAAATATAACAACAACCAAAAATAATAAACTATACTTCTTAGAGAAATTGTTTTTAGATGTTTCTAATGTCTATGATGAGAATCCCCAGAATTATTATTGTTAATCTAAATTGCAGTAATTTGGGTTAGTGAACGAGCCAATGGTAACATTCCAAAAGGCAAGCATGACATAGCTGTTTAGGTACAATTGGTAAGTAATAGAAATCAAATCATTCTTTTTTTTTTAAGAAGATAATGATGTTGACTTCGTGGTGTAGAATGATTTTATACTGATTAGAGAGATATTAAGGGTACAGAAGCATTAAGTAATCCTAAATTGAATTAAAAGTTGAACTTAGGGAATGAAAAATAATAAAAAGTAATATCCAGGTGAGTGCTAATTTCCATTTTGGTGGATTGGTAAAACTAAATCTTGAATTTTAGGGGACTTAGGTGAGGATATCAAATAAGTCAGAAGATGTAAGCTACTATATTGAGTATTCTCAGGCTATTAGTTGAGGCTGTACAGGAATACCTGCTCAGAAATTATCTGATGCTAGTAGAATAGACCAGAACAGAAAGGTATAGTTTATTCTTTTCTCATTTAACTATTCTCTTGGTTTATTTTTCCATACTATAATGAGTTGATATCACCACTTTGCATTTCCAATAACATTGCAGATTGGTTTTCTTCTCCACTGTAGTCTTAGACTATCATTTTGTTATTTCTAAAAGACTCATTTTTATGCTTTTCATTTTTTTCGTCATGTTTCTAATTTCAGGCCCTTTTGTGTTATCTTTCTCTGCTCATGCATTTATAATGATTTGGTTTCCAATTACTTTCTGATTCATAAACATGTAAAATTATCAATTCAGAGTCAATGTAACCTTTGTCAGTTCCACCAGTCTTTGGTCAATGAAAAGTTACATGCCTTCTGTAGGATATTTCAGATTATTCACTTGATGAGATTATTTTCATAACTAAATGAATTTAAATTTTATGGGTAAAACCTTATGAAACACTATCATGCTTTATTAAAACTATTTGGTATATTGTGTCTTCTGTTTTACCTTTTACCCAATTGACTTCTTAGTTTAACTGGAGAGAAAAAAATCAAGAAAATTATAAATCTGAAAAGGAATATATCTTAATTTAGGGTAATTCACCACATATTTCACTAGGTTCTGCAATTAAATGTTCCCAAATTAAGGTATGTGTTTCTTTTATTTGTTAGATGTGTTTTAAAAATATCTTGGGTAATTTAAGTAGAACTGTGTTTCTGAAGAAAGATTGACAGGGAGAAATGGCTAATTATATCATTGCATTTAAATATTTTTAGACACTGTCAAATTAAGATGAAGCTATCAGGAATATTGGCCTAGGCCTATATTATCATTGGTTCTCTGATACTCCTAGAGCTAGCCGTTTCTGTTGTTGGTGGTGGTAGTTGATGCAGAGTCGATTCTGACTTATGGCGACCCCACGTATGCAGAGTAGAGCTGCTCCATAGGGGTTTCAAGGTGGTGATCTTCTGGAAGCAGATGGCCAGGCCTGTCTTCCAAGGCAGCCCCATGTGGGTTCAAACTGCCAGCCTTTCAGCTAGTAGTCAAGGCCTTAACCATTTGTGCCACCAGGGGACTCCTCTAGTTTTGGTAGGCAGTCATTAAATACCTATCTAATGAGGACTGAATGAAATTTTATTTTTATTGGGGCGTTTATCATCCAGTAAATTATCTGAGAAAAACTTTAGCTTAGCATTTCTTATATTAGAATACAAGTAAGTTTTACTTTAAGTATGTTGTTGTTAGGTGCCATCAAGTTGGTTTGGACTCACAGCAACCCTGTGTACAACAAATTGAAACACTGCCTAGTCCGCACCATCTTCACAGTTGTTGCTGTGTTTGAGCCCATTGTTGCAGCCACTGTGTCAGTCTGTCTTGTTGAGAGTTTTCCTCTTGTTGCTGACCCTGTACTTTACCAAGCATGATGTCGTTCTTCAGGGACTGACCCCTCCTGATGAGATGTCCAAAGTACATGAGACAAAGTCTTGCCATCCTTGCTTCTAAGGAGCATTCTGGCTTTACTTCTTTCAAGACAGGTTTGTTTGTTCTTCTTGCAGCTCATGGTACATTCAATATTCTTTGCCAACACCATAATTCCAGTGCAGCAATTCTTTGATCTTCCTATATGAAGAAGAATGTGGCATCAGGAGTGGAGGAAGACTCATTAACAACTTTTGATATGCAGATTACACAACCCTGCTTGTTGAAAGCGAACAGGACTTGAAGCACTTACTAATGAAGATCAAAGACTACATACAGCCCTCTGTATAGATTACACCTGAACAAAAAGAAAATAAAAACCCCCACAACTGGACCAGTAAGCAACATCATGATAAGTGGAGTAAAGATTGAAGTCAAGGATATCGTTTTACTTAGATCCACAAGCAATGCGCATGGAAGCAGCAGTCAAGAAATCCAATGACATATTGCGTTGTGGAAATCTGCTGCAAAAGACTTTGAGTATAGAACAGGAGAAAAGGAAACAGAAGTTTAAAATTGCAGGACATTTTATTTTAGAATGTAATATCAAAGACCAAAGTGAGTTTTAAAATTATGCCTGATTTAAATTATTAAAATAAAACTTTACTTTTCAAGCCAGGGTATTTAAACTCTGTATTAGACTTCTTTTGACACCTTGGTAACTCCACCTTCCGTGGATACCATGCCGGGCTTAAACTCTTCTTTCAAGGGCTGCTGTCATCCTTGAGGAATACAACTTCCCTGGTGGCATAGTGGTTAAGTGCTACGGCTGCTAACCAGAAAGTCAGCAGTTCGAATCTGCCAGGCGCTCTTTGGAAACTCTGAGGCAGTTCTACTCTGTCCTATAGGGTCGCTATGAGTCGAAATCGACTTGACAGCAGTGGGTTTGGTTTTTTGGTTTGGTGTTTGGCTTGACCTATTCAAAGCCCTGGCCTCTCCATTTCTTTGAGATTTTCATCTCAGTGACTTTCTTCTTTAGTTACTTTCACTTTGACAATTTATCCCTGGTTTTTACTCCTAATCTTAAATTTTAAATTCAGATTTACTGCTTTCTAACTACAATCTAACTTTAAAAACTGGAAATATACTTCACTGACATGTTTTTAACTTCTCTTCCATCCCAGGACCTGTGGTCATGCCCTTTTCAATGAGGTCTATATCTTAGCCTTAGGGGGAGGGTCCTCTTCGTTGGGTGTACTCTTCAGCCCAGGTGGCTCTTTCTTATACATGGGGATTCTTAAATTCTTTAGAGTTCTTCTTAATTTTTGCTAGCCTGACCTCACTACTTCAGTTTCCCCTTATAATTAATAATACACTATACAGTAAAATCTTTCAAAGGCAGAACCTGTGTAAGACGGAAACCTGTTAGAGAAGGAAAAGTAAAACATTTTTCACTAAAAGGAGCGATAGAAAAGTGGTAAGGCTGCACCCTGTCAAAGGTGGAAAACTTGCTAGACTCAGAAAACAAGGCAGTACCATCCTTGTGTTGCTGATCTTAGGGAGGAAGCATTCAGTCTTTTACCTTGCATATGAGGTTAGCTGTGGGTTTTTCCTAAGTGCCCTTTTTCATGTTGAGGAAGTTTTCTTCTGTTCCTAGTTTGTTGAGTGTTTTTATCATGAATGGGTGTTGAATTTTGTCAGATGCTTTTTCTACATTTATCCAGATGATCATGTGGTTTTTACCTTTTATTCTTGTAATAGGTTGTATTACAATGATTGATATTTCAGATATTAAACCAATCTTTAATCTCTGGGATAAATTCCAGTTGGTCATGGTGTATAATCCTTTTTATGTGTTGATGGATTCAATTTGCTAGTGTTTTGCTGAGGTTCGTTGAGGGTTTTTATGTCTATGTTCATAAGGGATGTTGATCTGTAGTTTTCTATTCTTGTAATGTCTTTGTCTGGTTTTGGTATCAGAGTAATGCTGGCCTCATAGAGTAAGTTGGGAAGTGTTCTGTTTTTACATTTTGTAAGAGCTCCTTTGGTGGTATTTACCAGTGAAGCTATCTGGGTCTGAGCTTTCTTTTTTTGTGAGAAATTTTTTGATTACTAAATCAGTCCTTTTACTTGTTGGGCCTATTCAGATTTCCTTTTTTGGTTGAGTTTGGTAGAGTGTGTCTTTCCAGGTATCTATCTGTTTTTATCTAGGTTTTCTAATTTGTTGCTATGCCGTTATTCATGGTTGTCCCTTGTGATTTTTTATTTCAACTACTGATTATTTAGGAATTTGTTGTTTAGTTTCACATATTTGTGAATTTCTTGAATTTTCTTTTGATCCTCTTGTTCTTCTAATTTTTTCTTTATATATGGTCATTTTCACATTCTGATTTTGTGAATTTGTGTTTTTTTTCCTGCTTTTGGTAATTGGTGTAACTGGCAGATTATTTTATTGTTGTTGATTTTCTTTCTGAATAAATCCATTGCTTACTGTCTTTTAATTTATTAATATCCTTTATTTTCTATTACTTCCTTTTGATATTTTTAAATTTAATTTTGTTCTTTGTCTAACATTTGGAGCCAGATTTTTCATTTTCCCCTTTGGGCGTGCAAATTTTTATGGCTCTGAATTTTACCATGAGTATTCCTTTGGTTTTGTCTCATAACTTTTTTATATGTAGTGCTTTTGTTTATTTATTTTTTTAGGTTATCTGTGATTTTGACTTATATCTCTTCTTTGACAGGGGAGTTAAGGCATAGTTTTTCATTTTCCAGAGAAGAGAGACTTTTTTACTTATTTTTAATTTTTTTGTATCATTGCATGGTTATTAAAGAATGTTGTCTTCATTGTTTCTGTTACTGTATTTTTTTAGTTTTTCTTTGTCACCTAATACAGAAATACTTTTTTTAAAAAGTCCGTGGTTTCTTTAAAAAAAGGGCATATTTTCTCTATATGGTATACTGTTTAATAGATATAAATTGTATCCATTTTATTAATTTGGTTGTATAGGTATTTTATGGCATTACTTATTTTTGTCCACTTTAATGGACTTAAGAGTTTTGCTATTAGATCACATCTGCCTTTTTATTTTATGGCTTCCATAGATTTTGCTTTATGATTGTTGATAGCAGTTATATGGTATATTATATTTATAACTATTATATCTTCCCCATGGAATGCCTCCTTTAACATTAATCTTGTGTCTTATTTGATACTTTTTGACTGAAATTCAACCTTGATAATACAATACTAAGATTGGTATTTCTGTGTTTTTTTTTTTTTTCTTTTAATTTTCCTGATACACCTTTACTCATCGTATTCTTTCTTCTTTTTTTTTCTTTTTTCTTTTAGGTGTGTCTCTTTTATATCAGTAATGTTGGGTTTTAATTTTTGATCTTATATGAAGTTTTTTTAAAAGAGTGGTTAAGCCAGTATATAATTACATGTAGCCAAAGGCATATTTTCAAGGCTTTGACTACAGGGGCTGTTTGCTTTGCTTCAATGTGTATATGCTCTCACGTTTGGGAGGATTTGTATTTTTGTTCTAGTGGCTGTCTTTATAATTATACAAAGTTCGTAGTCCTCTGTTACCATAGTTCAGCAATGACAATGTCTGTGTTCTTTTCTCTTTCTTGTCTTCTACCACCTTATTTTAGTTAACATTTTTTTTGTTTTTGTTTTGTAAGATTGTTTGCTATTAAGTATGCATATATTTTTGTTACTTAATTTGCCAGCTTAAAATGATATCCTTAGGTCTCTGCTATTGTAGATGAGGCATTTAATGTTCTTATTTTTGTTCCTGCTTTCTTTTTCTCTCCCAGGTTTTGGTAATCAATTTCATATTGTTAGAGGATATACATATTCTTTTGTCCCCTTATTTCTTTATTCATTTTGTGATAGGTTTAGAGTTGCAAATGTAAATACATTTACTACCTATCTCCAGTCCTGTGGCTATAGTTTATTCACTCTCTAGGTTGGCTGAAGTTTATCCTCACAGTAAACAAATATTTCCTCAATTTTTGCATATTCAGAACTGTTTGTTGGTTTTATATTTGAGGGACCATTTCACTAGGTTATCTAATATGTAATTCTAGGGTCATGATTTTTTTTTTTTCCTTGACAACTTTTAAGTTTTGCTCTACTGTTTTCTGTTCTAGGTCAGTTTTCCCTGGCACATGATGTTCTCTTGTAATATGTAGAGTCATGCTGCTTTTTATTTCAGGAAAGTTTTCTTGACTATGTTTTAAAATATTGTATTATTTTGTTTTTCTTCTATGGTGACTGTTTCTCTGTAGTGACTCCAATTATGCATATGATGAATTTCTTTTGTCTATCTTATGTTGATAACATTTTCATGCTAATTAAAAGAGAACATTTATTTCATTTCCTTTTGATCACACTTCTCGTGTTTCATCTGCAACAGAGTGTATGAGTTTTCTAATTTTGTCTTCTGTGATTTTTTTTTTCTTCCACGTATTTCCTGCTAGCTTTCTGGCAATTCACATTTGATATCCTCTGGTTTTCTCGCCAACATTTCTGCTTTGTGGCATTGTTTTATAGATTGTTTCATTAAGTTTTCTTTTTTTTTTTTAATTGATGGTAACTTGTTTGATTATAATTTTCTTCTGTTTTGAGGCAACATTCTTATTGTGGGTTTTTGTTGTTGTTTTTTCTCTTTGTCCCTTCCCCTATCTTTTGTTTCTTTTAGTAGTACCTTCACATAGATGCTTTACATAGATTTTCCTGAGCAGGCTGTTCGCAAGTTTCATTTCAGTGCACTGCGAGAGAGGGAGGTGAGGTGTTCAGGCTAGCTAGATTTTGTAATGCAAAGGCTATTCTCTGCCACCAGAGTCAGAGTGGTTACTGTAAATGTCATATGTATGTTGAGTCTTTATTTAGCCCTTTCTACTCTGAGATCCTGAAGAAAACTATGTTTAAGATCTTCTCTGGTTGTCTGCCAAGGAATCAACTTGACAGCACTGGGTGTGTGGGTGGCACAGTGGTTAAGAGCTCAGCTGCTAACCAAAAGATTGGCAGTTTGAATCCACCTGCTGCCACTCCTTGGAAACCCTGTGGGGCAGTTCTACTCTGTCCTACAGGATTGCTATAAGTTGGAATCGACTCAAATGCAATGGGTTTGTTTTTTTTTTCTCTGTATGCTCCTGTTATTGCAAATAAGAGATACACATTTTGCATTTCAGCATGTGCCCCTCACATTTTCTGGAAATGAATATATATATATGTATATTTTTTGGTAACTTTCTTAGATTTGCCACTGCTTGTTCTTCTTGCTTCTGAGCCTTCACTCTATAGCCCATCCTATTTCCCCGTCTCACTACTTGCCTGGTTTTCTTAGCTTTTGGCAACCTTAACATTCACATTGGATTCTGAGATATTTTACCTGTCTTTCATACTTTTTTTTTCATACTTTATAAAAATGCCTCCCATTTTATTTATATTTTTTTGGTTAATTGAGGAGGAAAAAAGGAAGATGCAGATTTTTATAATGCCTGTTCATATGTTTTCATAACAAAGCAATATTTTGTTAGCTGAATTTGCATGTATTTAAAGGTTTAAATTGGCATACTGAGTTTACCAGAACACATTATTTATGCAATGTTTGACACTGTTAGCACTCTGGAACAAGTTGGAATTCTGAAGTGTGTGGGAAAGCACTGTGAAATAACTCAGAATAATTACGTTGCATTTAGTTGGACTGTGAACCAAAACAGCATGTTTGTGATTGGCAGTGACTATCAGAGTAAAAAAAAAAAAGTAGTATATATCATATCAGACAGGCACAGGATATCATTTTGTACTGTTATTGGTGATGTGATTTCTTATTTGATTATTTATGTACTGTGATACCTGTTAGATGTCTTCGTTGGAAAGGTAGCTTTCCTTGATAGCAATTAATCTGTAGAATGATACCCTGAGACATACTGTTTCCCAGTATTATTTAACTCATTGTTTTTAGCATCTTTTGATAATTCTTACCTGAATCAGTTATTTCTATGGTGGTTGCAAAATATTTCTAATTTTTAATTTTTACTTGCCATTCTTTAATGAGACTCATCCTTCTCTTTGCCTATCTGCCTATCTGTCTAAGCAGTATGGACTCATAAATTATTTTAATATTTAATACATTATAATTTGTTTCTGTCATTATTCATTTAGATGTTCAAATTGTCCCAAATTTGGCATGTGGGAACTTTTTCAGGCTGGCTGCTCTGTCCTCTTAGTCTGCCCCAGTTAGTCTTTGAAAGATGTTTCAGGCTCATCTCTTACTTTCCCTGAAATCAACCATTTCTCCAAGGAACTTCGGTTACCGTTATCGGAAAGTGGTAG
Source organism: Loxodonta africana (assembly GCF_030014295.1). Classification (NCBI taxonomy): domain Eukaryota; kingdom Metazoa; phylum Chordata; class Mammalia; order Proboscidea; family Elephantidae; genus Loxodonta; species Loxodonta africana. Next base: position 150,679,103 of record NC_087342.1, on the reverse strand, counting down.
TTAGAATCTGTGATCTGGGTACTACGTGTATTCATTTGTGCTTTGTTTCTAAATTCTTTCAGTGGACTGAGGTAGGAGATATTTAAAAATTGTGAGTTCATTGTTCATTAAACAGCTTTTTAAAAGTAAAATTGACAGTAAATTTCACATGTTTAAAGTGTAATTTGATAAATTTTGACATTTTCATACACTTGTAACCACCATCATAATCAAAATAGTGAACATATCCACAGCCCCCAAAACTTTTTTGTACCCCACTCTAGTCCCTGTTTATGCTTCCTCTCTGCCTCATACCCTTGTCCTCCTCTCCAGGCAACCACTGATGTTCTATCACTATACGTTAGTTTGTGTTTTCTAGAATTTTATATGAACTGAGTCATATAGTATTCACTCTTTACGTCTGACTCTTTCATTCAGCATAATTATTTTGAGATTCATCCATGTTACTGTGTATATCAGTAGTTCATTCCTTTTTCACTGTTACAAATATAGCTGCTATGAACATTTATTACAAGTCTTTATATGGACATATACTTTATTTTCCCTTGGAAAAATATATAGGAATGGAATTGCTGGATCATGTGGCAGGTGTGTTTCCCAAAGCAGTTGTATTTTACAGTCATACCCATAGTGTATAAGAGCTCCAGTTCCTCCACATCTTTACCAGCACTTAGTATGATCATTTAAAATTTTCTTAACATTCTAATAAGAATATCCTAATATTATTCTAAATGTTATTTCTTTGTGGTTTTAGTATGCATTTCCATAGTGAGTAATAATTAGTAATAATTTTGTGCATCTTTCATGTGCATCCATTCTTTGGAGCACTTTTGCTGAGATCTTTTGCCCATTTTTTTATTGTATGTTTTTATTTGTTATCATTGCGTTTTGAGAGGTTTCATATGTATTGGATACAAGTTCTTTCTAAGATATATAATTTACAAATGTTTTCTCCCAGCCTGAGACGTGTCTTTTTATTCTCTTAACAGTCTTTTTTGCTGAGCAAAAGTTTTAAATTTTGATAAATCATTATTTTTGGTTTTCAGGAGTCTGACTGTGATGAGTGTAGGTGTACTTTTTTCTTAAATCATTCTTCGGATTCTCTTGTTTTCCATTGGTCTGTGTTTCTTTTGTTCCCCTCTTTAGTTTTTTTTTTTTCTTTTTTTTAGTTTTGCAGTCATCTGAGACATTTTTTCTTTGGTTTGTTTTTTTCTGCTCCCTTTTTTCTTTATCACACTCCAATTGTATGTGTGTTATATCTCTTGATGTATTCATTCAGCTCTTTGATTCTCAATTCTCTTCCCCTTCCTCCTTTTTTCCTTTTGTGTTTCAGTTGGGAAAGCCACTACACACCTGTCTTCTTCAAATTCATTGATTCTTTCTTCTGCTGTACCCAGTCTGCTGATAATCCCATTACAATTCTCATTGAATCATATTGATTAACATTCTTTTCTCTAATATTATGCTTTTTCATTTCTTGTATTTTCATTTGTCTCATTTTATAGTTTCCATTTCTGTGCTGAAATTCCGTATCTGCTCATACATGTTTTCCACCTTTTCCCCTGGATGCTTTAAAATGTTAAATTTATTTAAAATCTTTATCTGGTAATTCTAAAATATGTGTCATTTCTGTGTCTTGTTTTGTTGCTTATCTATTGAATGTAGGCCATTTATTCTTTTTTTAAAAAATAATATTGTGATTTTGGTGAAAGTTTACACAGTAGTTTAGGTTCCCATTTGAAAATTTCTACACAAATTGTTCAGTAACATTAGTTACATTTTTCACAGTGTGTCACCGTTCTCTTTAATTGTGTTCTGGTCATTCCATTTCCAGTGCTCTAGTTTCCGTGCCCTCTTATCGTCTCTTCTTTGCTTTAGAGTAATTGTTGACCTTTTGGTAGACCATTTATTCTTGGTGTGTGTGTGAGAGAGAGACAGAGACAGAGACGGGGGGAGGGGGAGAGAATTTTCTATTGGATGCCGCACATTCATTTTTTCTGTATGAACAATGTAGACTGGGGCAAATGTCTTTATACTTAGTAGTGGGCACACCCCCTCTTCTTTCATTTTGTTAGTGGGCTTCATTTGGGGGTGATGGTGGTTGAATCAATCTGTTCTATATTTGAGATGTGTTTGTATTGCTATAATTATCTTTAGCACCCCAAAGGCTTCAAATTCCTTCAGCAGTTGGCTGTGCTTACTTGTGCTTATTCTGAGTGAGGTCTGGAGTATAAAAGGGTTTTTCCTCAGTGTTCCTGCTTCACTTTTAGCTTTCTGCACACCTGTACCACAGAGTGGTCTATTTTTTGCCCTTCTGTGCTTCTCCAAATGTAAACATCTGCTGCTTGTCATTTCACCAGACTCGTGGGGACTGTGGTTTTTCTCAGTTTTCCTCTTCTAGTCTTAAGCAGGCTCTGAGCAACTGTGCCTCAGAGATGGATTTTTCTCAGTGTGTCTGCCCTCTCCTTGTCAGCTGAACTTTACTTTGTGTAGGTAGGATGTTTTGGCAGGAGCAAGTTTTTCTGCTTTTTATGAATATAATTAATATCCTTGGCGCAAGACTTTTTCGTGCCTCTTGTATAGCTGCAGATCACTTTATTCTCAGATGGCTTTTGCTTCTTATCAGGAGTGGTCTGGAAGCAGGTGAGATTTAATGTCTGTATGCAACCAAGATGGGCCTCACTTATGTTTCCTACCTGGCCCCCAGTCTTTTGTATGAGTCCTGATAGAATCTTGGGGAAAGGAGCTAGTGAGTGGCTGTGAGCTTCTTTTGTGTTTTTGTTTCCAGGGATTCTAAACAGTTATGCTAGTCCACATTTGGTTTTTAAGGATAGATTAGACCTTTAGTTGTTTTCTTCATACGAACTTTTATGGCTGCCACTTGCTTTGTATGGTTTCCCAAAGGTGAATCAGTTCATGTGTCTTATCCTTCTTTCGAGGAACTTGAAATTCAGTTCACCTGGTTGCCTTAAGACCTCAGCTTTTTGCTGACCTTTAAAAAAGTTATGATTTTATTGAATATCTGCCTTTTATTTTTAGTGTGGAAATGATATTCTCGCTATTTTTTACATTGTAAATCAAAGCGGAACTTTCTCTTAAACCGACCTTTTAAAGATAACTTTAAAGCGCAAAACACAAGAGTATAGACCTGTAGGAAAAAACTGTCCTAATGTTATTCAGTCAATACTTGTAGCTTGAGATAACATCAGCAGTAACAATCTCACATATAATTTGAAGCATGTTGTAATTCAGAGACAGTAGTGAAAATAATGGAAATGTGTTAACTGACTTAAATGTGGGCTCTCATGATGAGGACATGGATATGTAGAATGTGCCCATAGCAAGTTTCGATAAATTTTCTTCCAAGTATTGTGAATGGGAAAAAAAGCAATTTTTCTAAATTAATACATTGTTTTAAATACATGATTTCAAATATGAACTAATAAATCAACTAATAAACTATAAAATATTAATGAAATTTTGAGATTTTTATCCCTATCCCTAAAAGCTGATTTAAACAACCTTTTGTTTCCCCTCCAAGAATTTTACCTCCCTTTGTAGTTTTTTATTTGTAGTTACTGTATTTGTCTGATATGCTACAACACATTTAAACACTGTAAGTTTCAGTGGTGATTGGAGGACCTATATATGTAGTAAGTTGCAGAAATCTTTGGGATGTTTGTTTCAGAGAATTAGAGAAGACTTTTTTTTTTTCTCATTTCCAGTTGAAGTCTGATTGAATTCTCTTCTGAGTGTTTTTACTTTTTAAGCTGTCTGAATTGAGGCTAGTTGCTTAATCTCTGAAGGCCTCAGTTTTCACTTCTGGAAATTGAATAATAATACAAAATGCAACAATACATATTTCATGGTGAGTTGTATTTTTGAAAGATTTTTTTTTTTTTTTTTTTTATATGTTAAGTGGAAACCCTGGTGGGATAGTGCTTAAGAGCCTCGGCTGCTAACCACAAGATCAGCAGTTCAAATCCACCAGGCGCTCCTTGGAAACCTTATGGGGCAGTTCTACTCTGTCCTATAGGGTCGCTATGGGTTGGAAACGACTTGACAGCAGTGGGTTTTTTGGGTTTTTTAGTATGTTAAGCACCAAGCATAACAACATTTCATAGTAAATCCTTAATACATGAAAGTAATAATGTAAATGTTGGGGTGTGTTAAATAAGAAATACTGTTTTTGGTAATGCATAAGAGCATCTCCTGTTTTGTTCTAAGAAGTTTCTTAGTCCCTTAAATTCTCTCCTTCATAAAAAGTTAGAGTAAAATGAAAAGTAAAATTAATTTCTGCAACAGGTAACATGTTATGGTCAACTGTATACTTTATACAGTTAATTTAATATATGTATTTGTATATATGAAGTATATGCTTTATACTTAATATACAGGGATAGTCCATTATATGAATTTTAGAAGTTTGGTCTAAGAATGGGAAAGCTGTGTTTACATGCCGTAACTGATGTTCCTACAATAAAAGAAGAATAAAGATTCTTTCAGTTTTTTTTTTTCCTCATTAAAAGATATGTTTGTGGTGTTTAATTTTCATTGCATCATTCCTCAGCAGAATTTGTGCTATGAATTTAGCAAGTTTTATGAAGTAGTTTTCTCAGTTAAAGACGTTTTGTGTGCAAATATATGAACCTCAAAACTACCCTGAAATTTGTGCCTATTTGGCCAAGCTCTGGATAATAGGCTCTGTGATTCCTAATTTACCAGTGTCTCCCTTTCTTACTGTTGTGATAAGGAGAAAAAAGAAAACACTAAGAACATTGCAATTTGGAGGAAATATATATATTCAAACTCAAATTGGTCATAGGATTAAGCAGCTGGAAACTAGGACTGCCTGTATTTTTTCATTACTTAACTCCCCTGAGTTTAGAAAAATTACAGATTTTAAAGAACAGAATGGTAAAGATGAAGTCACAGTTTGTAGGAGAGTCACAGATTTTGTTGTATGTGAAGCATACTTGACATTTTGGTTGTTGCTTTTAGAATGTAAATATCCCCGTAATATAGTGGTTTCAAGAGGATGTGATTGTGATAAAAGGAATTTGTAGCATACAACATATCTACAATTTTGGAGTCAAATATATGAATCCCAAAAACTATCCTGAATTTTCTCTCAGATGGTCAGACTTGGGATAACATGACGTTACCTGACTCTGTCAAAGTATAGTCTTGTCTTTTCCCAGAAATGCAGAAATCAAAGTTGAGGGTCTCCACCAGTGATACACATGTTGAGTTCTTCAAAATAATACACATTTGGGAAAAATAAGCATTTAAAATTACTTGATCAGAACTGATTAGAGTGTAAACCAAAACCAATTGCCATTGAGTTAATTCCAACTCATGGGCTCATGGTGACCCCGTACGTGTCAGAATAGAACTGTGCTCCATAGGGTTTACAATGGCTGATTTTGGGGGGAAGTAGATCACTAGGCCTTTCTTCCAAGGCACCTCTGGTGGACTTGAATCTTCAGTCTTTTGGTTAGCAGCTGAGCACACTAACCCTTTGCACCACCCAGGGACTCTTTAGTACAAATGGCATTGAAAAAACTGTTTTGTATTGCATATCTATTATGGAATTCTCTGCTTGAAAAAATGTATATAAAAAAGACAAAAAACCAAAGCAACAAAAATTAGAGAAAAGAGAAAGTTCAAAAAATTCTCTACTTGAGTGTTTTGGGAAAGCACAGATAATGTGTCTTTGTACTGTAATTCCCATGATTGAGCCAGCTTGTGGTTACAAATTCTCTGGGGAGGCTTCCATTTTCACCCCTTCCACCCATCCCCAGCAAGTTTCATTGCTGTCTCCTTTGTATTTGTTTGTTTGTTTTTATTTCTTTTATTTATTACTTCCTAGGGTTTCTACTTTCAGTTTATTTTTGGCCTATGTATCTTCCTTTTTTTTTTTTTTTATGCTGGCTCAACAAAGCATTAAAAATATGTTTTTAGTATTTTATTCATCATTTTGGTTATTAATGTTGGGACTGTGGTTTAGAATATCTAGTCTGTGATGGAATGGAAAACTTAATGCATTTTTTTTTTTTTTTTACTCTTGTAGTGTATTAACCTAGATCCCTGAGGATTCCCCTCTTCACTTTAAATTCTTAAAGTTTATGCACCAAGAAATTTTTATAAAGCTTAGGAATAAATTAAAATACTTTAACAATGAATGTTGTATTTCTAAAAAGTACTTTTATATTTGTTTTATAGCTACTTGAAGGAAGTTTTGCCAAAGAAGTCAGCCATGAGATGGATGGACTCATTTTTCAGCCACCTGGAGTAAGTTCATTTGTCTCTGTGTATACGCATAAACTCGTATATGTGGATGTGTCTGTGTGTGCGTATGCGAAGTATATTTTCCTCACATGTATACTTAGGATTGATTACTGCTGATATCTCTGCTTTTTCTTAAAACAAATTTTTCATTATAAAGTATTTCATGTAAATATATATAACACTAAAATGAATAACTGTTTTTCACTCAGCTTAAGAAATAAAACATTGTTGATCATTATTTTTCAAGGAAGTTATCTTTTGATATTAGTTTTCTTATAATTCATATGAAATGAATGTTGTTTCTTTTATCTACTATAGAAATCTGCTACAAATTACATAAATTCTTATTTCCTTCTGTAGCGTGGTATTTAAGTATTAATATTTCTAAAACTTTGTTTTAAAATGTTTTAGTGTAAGTAAGATTCAAAGAGTTATCAATACTTGAAGAATAATGGAACCCTGAATATTTATTCCATGTCGAATTTCTGAAACTCACTGAAAAATTTTCACCAACTTAAAGGTCAAACCATTTATTTGAAGTTGTGTTTTACTCTGTAGCAGGATTTCCCAGGCTCAGCATCATTGACATTTGGGGCCAGATAATTCTTTGTTGTGTGGGACTGTCCTGTGCATGGTAGGAGGTTTATCAGCTCACTAGATGCCAGTCACCACAGACATTGCTAAATGTCCCCTGAAGGGCGAATTTGGCCCCAGTTGAGAACCATTGCCCTATAGAGCAGTGTTTCTCAAAGTGTGGGCTGTGGAGGAGGAGCATTAGCACCACCCAGGAAGTTGTTATAAATGCAAATTCTTGGGCCCCACCTCAGACCTGCTGATCAGAAACCCTGGGGATGGGACCTGGCAATTCCTATTTTAACAACCTCTTCAAGTGATTCTGATGCAGACTTAAGTGTGAGAGCCAATACTCCATAAGAAAGAGTTGTCTTTTACAGGCTATCACCTCACCAGATGCTTCGTTTTGCCTTCATTAACTCTATCCTTAGAAATTAGGGTATATACCCCCCAAAAAAACCTACTGTCCAACTCATTGCGACCCCATGAGGTTTCTGAGGCTGTAGTAAATCTCTAAAGAAACAGACTGCCACATCTTTCTCCCGTGGAACCACTGGTGGGTTCGAACTGCTGACTTTTCAGTTAGCAGTCAATTGCTTTAACCACTGAGCCATGAGGGCTCCTCATACAGACATAGTGATATCAGACTGGATACCGGAAGGAAGGGGGAGGGAACTAATATTTTTGGACACTGTGTATTAAACACTGTATTTATGTATGCTTTACTTGTTGCCGTTGAGTCAATTCCTACTCCTAGCGACCCAATAGGACAGAGTAGAACTGCCCACAGGGTTTCCAAGGAGCAGCTGGTGGATTCAAACTGTTGACCTTTTGGTTTGTAACTGTAACTCTTAACCACTGTGCCACCAGGGCTTCATGTATGCTTTAGATGTATAGTAAAATCTCTGCTAAATGCAGATTTATATATGATTTGTGATTGTCTTCTGTCCTTCTTCCAACCTCTCTTGCCAAACAGGGAGAGGGAAAAATCTAATCTTCTGTGGTGGAAAGAGGAGGAGATTAAAGATAAGAGGAGAGTTAGAGGCTGGTGACAGACATTGTTGAAAGCTCTGTCTTAGGAAAATGAAAGTTGGATTTTTGAGTTCCTATTTTTTTTTATTATTTTCTAGGCCCAGTCTCCCAAGGTTGAAAAAAATACAGTATAAATATAATAGTAATTGCAGTAAATTTCGATTTTAAACTCATGGTTCAGACTCATGCATATATGAGATTTTGGTATATATGTAAGAGAATTGGCCTCACAATTGAATGAGTCTCTTTCTGGGATTTCTAGTATAGTCAATTGGCTTATTACTTTGTTCCCATTCTAATAATCATACTTTTTATTATGATGGCCTTGTAATTGGTATCTTGTAAAGTAAGTCTCCTTGTTCTTTGCCAGGATTTTCTGAAATATTTGTGGATATTTGGTTTAATATAAAAGTTTCAGAATCACTTTTGTCAGGTTACTCAAAAATTCTTGTTAGATTTTAATTGGAATTGCTTTGAATTTAGGTTTCTTTGGAGAAAATTGCTGTTTTTACAGTGTTAAACCAGTTGCTGTCAAGTTGATTTTGACTTAAGGGGACTCCATGTGTGTCAGAGTAGAACTGTACTCCATTGGGTTTTCAATGGCTGATTTTTGGGAAGTAGATCACCAGGCCTTTTTTCCAAGGAGCCTCTGTGTGGACACCAACCTTTGATTAGCAGCTAAGTGCAATAATCATTTTTATCACCCAGGAACTCCCTTTTCTATAATAGAGTTTAAGATTTTTATTGTTGTTAGATTAATTTTTAGATATTTGTCATTTTCTGTTTTTATAGTAAGTAGTGTCTTAGTTTTTTCTTAGGTGCACTATTACTTTGTTGAGCACTCTTAGTTCTAGTAGTTGTTTAATTTTAGTATGTTGGCCAGAACTTTTAAATACTGCCTTAACCTTAAACTCTGATTGAACGGGGAAGAGGGGGACATTTTTGTCTTGTTCCCATCCTCAAAGAGAACATAGCCAAATTCTCTTCGTTATGTATGTTTATGGTAGATTTCTGTTAGGTACCCTTTATCATGTTAAGAAATTTCTGTTTCTTTCCATAAGTAGGTTTTGAGAGTGAGTTTAACAATTGGCTTTTCTGTATTTATTGAGATTGTCATGTGACTTTCCTTTTTTTATGACATTACTGTAACAGATTACATTAATTTTTCTCATGTTGAGGTGTGTTCTTGCATTCCTGGGATAAATACTACTTGGTCATGATATACATATAATTTTTTAAAAAATACTTTTGGATCTGGGTGTAATATTTTCTCAAAAATTTCTGCCATCTCACTTCTTACAGTTCCCCTGTCTTTTTGAGCATTCAAAGTGAAGTAATATTTTTTATTATGGGAAAAATTATATAAATTCAAAATAAAGATCTAATAGTAGATGCTTATGATTTTAAAGGTCAATTAAAATAGCATGGCTTACCATGAATAACAGCAGTCTCTTTTGCCATTCTTCCCCTTTCTAAAGTGCCATTCCTAGGGGGCAATCATTTTCATTTGTTTTAGCTGTTTCTTTTGCTGCTGTCCTCCGTATTTCTACAAAATCTCTTTACCCTGCTTTTGTGTTTTTTTTTTTTTTTTAAACGTGATCTGCCTACTTTCTACTGTTGAAAACAGAATGGAGCCTTTTATCTCACTAACGTCCTCTCACCCCTTCCTTCTCCTATCATGCTGTTATATCACATGCTGGTTAAATGAATATTCAGTATTAGCATTTTATGGTGACAAATATTGTTCACATGTGAGTCAGTTTTACATGATTATATATATATTTTTTATAAAACTTTTTGCTTTTGCCTAGAGTTTGGAATTGCCTCAGATTTTCATTTGTTAAGATTATCCACTAATTCTTCCCTTAAGCTCTCCGAAAGAACTGTTAAATCCTTTTTAGTCAAATGTATCAGGTAATATATTCCATCAGTTTTTACTTAATGGCATTCCTTCTGAAACCCCTCATTCTCTTGTTCCAGTTTTGGTTGATTATTTTTTAATTCTGGTACGTAACTTTCTTCTTGGAATTTCACTTCACTATCTCAAGTTCAATTACCTTTCTTCTCTGATGGAGCCCCACTTCTTGGACCTTAAGTTTTCTGTTTCTTGGCTTCAGTGCTCTTTAAAACCTGATGCTGTACAAAATCTTTGATCCTTATACTTATGGGGCCTTTGTTTCAGCTGTAAACTGAGTAAGCTATTCTCAGTAGTCTCTAATATGCTTATTACCTCCTATAGTTCTGTTTACTTCCACTTGGCTGTACATTGTTTAACCTGTTTGCATAGTTCTATGCAACTTGATTGTAATCCTTCCTTTATTATATGTAGTGAAGGGTTAGAGAAAAGGTACAATAAACTTTGTAGCTATACTACTGATCTAAATGTCAGAAATTCCCAAAAGTTTTATATCTACTCTTAGTTTATATTATTGAAAACTTATCTAATAAGTCATACTTGATACCAATATTAGATAATTAAACTGAAAAGAAGAGAGGGTATATAATTTTACTCCAACTCTCTATTTGTAGTAAGACTTCTAAGGCATTGGCCTTCTCTGCCTCTTCCTTCCAATAACCATTCTTCTTTTCACATTTCTTCTAAAGTAGTTCTATTCTCCTTTCCTTTTTGTAGGAGACACATTCACTATTATGCCTATAGCTGTTGCTGACTCCCAAATCTCTCTTTCACCCATGAATTTAATTTCACCTCTGATACTCTGTCTGCTTCCTATTATACATGTTTACGAGGGACATCCTGTTGTTAAATGGTCACTGTAAAGTTTGTTAAGTGACTCATCCTTGCTGTTACTTTTTTTTAATCATGTCAGTTTGGGTCCTTATTGCTTTGTACTCAGTCTATTTTAATAGCTTCTTAACCTCTGTTTGCTACCTGTATTGTCCTTTCTCTCCAGTCCCCGCTGTTTTTTCTACCTGATAAACTAATGTTCTGGAAGAAAACCTTAAATGGGTTAAACCAGTGCTGACTGATAGAAATACATACAAATCACAAATGTGAGCCACATATGGAATCGAAAATTTTCTGGAAGCCACATTAAGGAAAGTAAGAAGAAACAGTTTAAATTAATTTTAATAATGTATTTGCTTTAACTCAGTATTTTTAAAATATTGTCATTTCAACATTTACTCAATGTAAGACAGTTATTGAGATATTTTACGTTCTTATTTTCGTATTAGGTATTCAAAATCCAGTGTGAATATTACACTTACAGCACATGGAAACCCTGGTGGTGTAGTGGTTAAGCGCTAGGGCTGCAAACCAAAGGGTTGGCAGTTCAAATCCACCAGGCGCTCCTTGCAAACTCTATGGGGCAGTTCTACTCTGTCCTATAGGGTTGCTATGAGTCGGAATTGACTCGACGGCACTGGATTACTGGGTGGCACATCTTGGACTTGACACCTTTCAAGTGTTCCACAGCTACGTGTGTATTGGACAGTGCTTTACTGCTTCCTCATTTCTCTATGTGCCTATGGCCTAACCTAGAAACCTCTATGTGCCTATGGCCTAGTACTTAATTCACTTGTGGTCCTCAATTGAATTGTAATTCTCTGTGTAATGATAGGTTTTTCTTCCTTAGCTTGCAGAACAAAATAAGTTTATATTTCTTCATTATTCAAAAGAAATACCCTATCCTTTGTTCCCCTTTCCCTTCTAAATCATGGTGCATTGCAATATTGCAAGAATCTCCTTCATTTCCTAGATGCTTCCTTTTTATAATAGTTCCCTGAGATTTTAAACTCACTCCATTCAAGGGGTCCTTTTTCCAGTCTCCAGATTCTAGAAAGGTGAAAATTTGATGAGCATTTGCTGCTTTTAGCACTACATGTTGATGTTGTTAAAGATAGGTATTCCTATGACACCACTGTTACTCTGATGGTCGTACTTCAGGGTATAGAGGAGAAGGTGAAAAGATAGTTGTTAGGTTTTTTTCCACATCACCCTACTCGTATAGCTTTTAGATAACAAACACACATGTACATGCACATCACAAAAATATTCCTCTTATCATTTTAGACTGGCTTGATCTGAAGTGGTTTGCAGCCTCATTCACACCATTGTCTAGAATTATATCTTTCTACGACAGTGTAGGTGCTGGTCACCAGCCCATCCTTTCCTCTTCCTTGACATGTAGTTTCTCAGGTTCTCTAATGTTCTTACCTGCCAGCTGATCTCATTCTGAGGCCACTAGCTCAGGAGAGATGGTGTAATACATTGTGACTGAAAAGAGAAGCAATTGGGTCTGAATAAAATCTTGGATTCCTGTGCATATTGACTCAATCTTTTCCCTGTTCTCCATTCCAAAGAATTTACAATAAAGTCATAAAGAATGTTCTTTCCTCTTTTCCTCTTGAACAGTTGCAACATAATTGCCATGCATCTTTAAAACTGAAACAGATCACTGAAACCATTATTCTCAAAGCAAAAAATATCTCCAAGATGCTGTGCTGTTTCTTACGGTAAATAAAGAAGTAGCTGCCACCTCACACTTTGGTTGTGTTTTTGTCTCATACAATAAACTGTGAGCTTCTCTAAGGTTAGTAGTCCTTTCGTTTATTATTGTTTCTTTAAATCTCCGTAGTGTTTGGCTCAGTAGGTCTTAGAAAATAAAATGCTCATTTAAAGGAGTAAAAATGCATTCTTAACAGTTTTTCCTAGCTTATCAGATTTGACTGGTCTTATATTTTACGCAAATATTGGTAAATTCTATATTTTATCTTCCTTGCTGTACATGCATATGTATAATGTATATTGTATCCTTTTTTCTTTTAAGAAACTTTTGTAGAACAAAAATGTAGAACAAAACTGAAATTCATATACACACAAAAAAGACCAGGCTTGCTGGTCTGACAGAGACTAAAGAAACCTCAAGAGTATGGCCCCTGGACACCCTTTTAACTCAGTACTGAAGTCACTCCTGAAGTTCACCCTTCAGCCAAAGATTAGACAGGTCTGTAGAGGCAACAATAACACACATGAGGGTCGTGCTTCATCGATCAATCATGTATACGAGACTAATGGGCACACCAGCCCCAAAACAAAGACAAGAAGGCAGGAAGGAACAGGAAAACTGGAAGAAAGGAAACAGGGAACCTGGGGTGGAGAAGGGGAGAAGTGTTGAAACATCATGGGGTTGAGAAAGAAAAAAGGAAGGAAAAAAAAAAAAACTCAGTGATTTGCAGAATGAAATACCCTTTGTTTCTGAAACAATAAAAGAGTTTTACTCTCTGCACATACTCCTCAGAGATTTCCCAGTGGGTTAGAAATGGTCTCTGGCTAAGATATGCCACTCTGTCTCTTTGGTTCTCTAATTCTTCATCTATAAAATGTAGTGGCTATAACAGTTTAGCTCTGAAATTCTGGGATGATCATATAATGATGGATATATGTGAATATAAATCAACACAAGAATTTCTTCTTACTGGCAGTATTAGGTGAAAATGTGGTAGGTAAAGAATTTTTAATAAAAGGGAATGAAATCTTTATTTCAGTTTCCTAAATGCAATCAAAGGAGCCCTAGTGGTACAGTGGTTAAGTGCTCAGCTGCTATCCAAAAGCTTGGTGGTTTGAACCTACCTGTGGGAGAAAGATGTGGTAGTCTGTGTGGGAGAAAGATGTGGTAGTCTGCTCTCATAAATATTACAGCCTGGAAAACTGTATGGGACAGTTCTACTCTGGCACGTGGGTTTGCTATGAATCAGAATTGACTTGATGGCACCCAACAACAACAAAAAACAATATGCCTTTTAAATGGTAATTTAGATTGTTGAAAGAGATGAAATAGACTTCTTACGAAAGTTATTACTAATACTACATGACTATGCTCTTATTAATTTTTTATGCTATCATTTCAATAAAATTTTTACTTTTACATATAGTCAGTGCTCATTATTCATGGTAGTTTTGATCTGTAAAGTCGCTGTGAACATGAATTAGCGAATGCTGAACTGTATGCTCCCTGGTGTCATAGTGGTTAAGAGCTATGGGTGCTAACCAAAAAGGCCAGCAGTTTGAATCTACCAGGCATTCCTTGGAAATGCTATGGGACAGTATCTACTCTGTCCTGTAGGGTCGCTGTGAGTTGGAATCAACTGGACAGCAAGGGGTTTTTTGTTTTGTTTTGTTTTGGAACCGTTGCTCTAGGGGAAGTATGGGATCAGGTTCCTATGGGCCTCTGGTCACAGCATTTTCATCAACCTACCAATGCATAAACTTGTGTTATGTTTGTTTCTATTTAAAAACACCTTATTTAATATATATTGTTGATACACTAACATTGAACTCATGCCTGAACAAAGTTTATCTAGAACATGTATTTTTTTTCTCTCTAAGGCACATCACAGATACATTGAACTTAGGAACACTAGCACTATGCTTGAGGGACATTTTAAAAAGTAATATCACCAAGAAAAAGTACTAAAATGTGAACAAGTGACACCAGTTAGACTGTGAAAACGACACTTGTTTACAGTATGAGAGCTGAAACAAGAAGGACGAGAGCATTGCTGTCTTTGACCTCAGATGGGAACGTGTGCATCTAGTGACTTGGTGTTTTTGCGAATCAGTGCATTGTTGGGGAAGCGTAGTTAAAAACAAAATCTTCTGCCAACTTAGACAAACTCTCCACAAAAGTAGAAGACGAAGAAAACAGGTTTTTTGGGGGGGAGGGGAGAGGGAAGGGATTCTGTATCTTTTTAACATTGAATAAGCATTAAACTAGAATGTGATATGTGTTACCCAATTAGAGTCCATGCCTCGGAGCACTTGAGCCAATGAAACATACTCCAAGTTAGAAAGAGAGAGAAAGTTTATTAGGAGGTGACACCAACAAGGAGTCCGACAGCAATGCAGGCTGTCTTTATGGAATCCCGAAGAGCAATTTTTATATCAGAGCTTATTTTCGCAAGGATTACCTAATGTTTTTAAGCACATAGCCCACAGATGGTCATATGCATTACAAAACAACTATAATAAACTCTTTATTAAACTAAAGATATACATGTCGGACATCTGGACTCTAATCTGTATGTTTGTAACAGGCAAAAAAAACTTACCAAAAAAATCTCTTGGCTAGTGGAACTGGCCTGCCAAGTCCATTCTAAGATAAGGAGCAAGAAAGAAACTTGCAGACCAAAAGCGCCAGGCAGCCTTCCTAGCTGCTGTCCTGCAGGCTGAAGGCCATCTCCCAAGGCCCCGCACCCTTTGGAAAGAGACCAGTACAGCTCGTGCAATAAAAAATGTTATAGGTTACTTAGAGTATTATCATAGTATTAGTTATGTCAAGCTCTCAGTTGCTCATTTTGAAAAGGAGAAAACATGTTGCGAGATATTAGGGTTACAGTATGCATCACAGGCAATCCACTAGATTGCAAACACAGAAGGGGATATTATCCTTTTATATAGGCCAGCATATGCAGCTCGTTTCACACATGATTTAAAGATAAATGATAACTAGTCCTCAAAGTAAGAAGACTTAACAGCACCATTTGCATAGTTTACCCTAAATTCACCTTGTAATTGGGATAGCCACCTGTGTACACTAATTGCCTTTATCCAAGACACAGTTTCTTATACCTTTATGACTGGAGATAGGTGCCAGCTGAAGGTAGGCTCCCATCCTCCCAGGAAACTGGGAAAAAGGGTGCTATCTTCCTTGATTGATTATATTTCAGAGAGATAGCCTGCAGGTTCTTGAGGAAATATTCCTGGATGTAAACTTGACGGCTGCTAACCAAAGGGTCTGCAGTTCGAATCTGCCAGGCGATCCTTGGAAACTCTGTGGGGCAGTTCTGCTCTGTCCTGTAGGGTCGCTATGAGTTGGAATCGACTCCATGGCACCAGTCTGGGCTGGGCTAAACTTGACCGGAGGCCTTTAAAAAGATTTACATATGCTTCATAGAGGCACAGAAAGAATTTACAAGTTTTCTAAAGTAGATGCTCTAAGAAAGGTGAGGGTGGAGGAGGTCTCTCTTTTTTTTTTTTTTTTTCTTTTTCAACAAGAATTATCATAAGCCTCTTATTTTTTTTCCTTCTGATTTGTATTTGCTCCTACAGCATGACTGCAAATGACCATGAGTATTGATTTTTGGGTTACAAATAAATTTTAGCCAGTGGGCAAATTTGTGTATTTGGAATCCATGAATAATGAGGATCGGAGGGTACCTTCTAAATTATTAAGATTATGCAGTATAAGGAATGGTCACATTTTGTCATTGAACATTGCCAGTTTTTTTCCAAAATATTTAGCGTGCTAGATTCTTAGGTTAGTTTTGTGAAAGAATGTGAAATACTTGTTCCATTAGAAAAAATATTTCACAACTGTCTATTTTGGTAAAGGGTTAATTGATGGTACCGTATTACGCTGTACTAGTTATTAATGTCTGGTTCATCTCTTTGATTTTCCATAAGATTTTAATGATTTCAGTCTTTTTGTTTCTTAATATATGTCATTTGTACTTGTAATTTCTCATGGTCATTTTCCACCTAGTTTCTTATTTCTTAAAAGCAAACGTTGCAACTCTTAACTCCCTTAATTTTTACCACTAATAGGTACCTTTCGTTGGGTTTGCAGTGCCCTTTAATGGGGTTTCACCATTAATTGGCAAAATGGCAACTGGCTGTATGAGGAATGTAATACTTAGCCACATGTCTGTTCTTTCCATTTAATTCAGTGGTTCTTATCGCAATTGTGTTACATTTTCTAAAGGGTATTCTGAGTATAAAATGTATTAACTATGCCATCCAGAATAGACTCTAATTCAGCATAAATCCATTCAGTGTAAGAAGGCAATTTTCTCACTCATATGCAAAATTTCATTATATTCAACTGTGTAGCCTTTGTTATTTTTTAATTATTTTGGTTTTGCAATTTCAACCTCAAATTCTCCCCCAAAACTTTACTTTTCTATTCTTACTCCGTCCTCGGTTTAGATCACAATTACAGGAGAGGTCCTGTGTATTCCATTTGCAGACTTTTAATTTGCCAGAGCCCCAAGTGAGACTCTACTTAGCTTCTACACAGAAATTTATGACTTTTATACCTTCTTTGAAAAATGAAAATGTAAAGTTTCTATTGAAACAGGTAAACTTGAATGACATTATCAAACACTGTATGGTAATCGGCTAGAAAAAGCAGACTTTTCTTTATGACTTTCTCATTATGACTCTTAGGATTTCTGTTTATGGCTTTAAATCCCAATTTTTGGGGATTGAAACTATTGTGCTTATGCATTGTCATCAAGTTCCTTTTCTTTACCAGGTGAAATGGTGTTTTTATGATTGCTATTGCAATCATTCAAAAGGAAAGACTTTAGTTTTATTTTTCAGTTGCTCGAGTCTTCTGTATATAAGGAGGTACAGCTTCCACTGTGAAAGAAGATGTGATTTTTGATGAGTTCAGGGACAGGACGTTAAATGAGATTGTATTACACAATAAGAAATTTAGTCCCATTCCAGTGTTTGTCTTTCCGATTATAAAGAGAAAGTCTATTTATTTCTAGTTTTTAATATTTTGCTAAGACTTGATAATCTTTTCTTTTTCAACAAAAAGAATGTGGCGCGGGCCTACCTTTCAGACTATTCAGTGGACAACGTTGTTACTGCTAGTTGCTCTTGAGTCACTCTGGCTGATGGTGACCATATGCATAACAGAGTGAAATATTGCCTGGTCCTATGTCATCTTTATGATTGTTGGTATGATAAACAACACATCTACTGGAATTTAATATTATTTATTCAGTTCCATAATATCAAATTTTAGGGCTACTTCCTTTTTTTTTTTTTTTTTTACTTTTAGAGTGAGAGAGAACCATTTTCTGTTTATACTGTTACTGGAATAAGGTTCTTGCTTCTCACTGGTCAAGAATAAGCAGGTAAGGCACGTAGTTTTCCACATGAGCAAAGCTTTATTGAAGAGGCGGAGAAGAGGAGGGCCTAGACCAGTGCTTACCCCGGTCTCATAGAACAAAGAACAGCAGGAGTTTTTAAAAGTTCTTGGGTGGGAGCAGAGATGCTAAGGAGGCGAGAGCCCATTTTTCAGTAGGTAAACTTGTACTTTACCCTCTTCTGTTATGCTTAAGTAGTCTGGACTGGAGCTTCTTTCTCTCCTTCTGTTTTCCATAGAACCAACATATTTCCTACCTTTTGCCTGGAACTAAGGAGGGAACTTAGAGGTTCAAACGCTCTTTACATAGACTTTCAGCTAGTTCCCTTGTTTTCAGTCCTTTGTCTTACTCCACTTTCAACATTCTCAGTTATCTGTTCCTTATTCTAGGGTACTGCAGCATACAGCATGAATTATTTTGCATTGGATCCTTCTTTGCTCTTTGTTCTATTAACTTCTACTTCGTGACTCAAAAACGTATTGACATACTTTTTCTGCTGTTGTTGTCTTTCCTAGTTTCGTTTTTGTTTTCTGTTAATATCTTTTTTTTCCCTGTAACTCCCGTTTTAGTGAGGTTTCAAATCAAAGTGGATATAATGCACACACTTAACCCACCACATTTACCAGAAAATCTCTCAAATCCCCACAATGCGGTGGTGTAGCTGTTGATTCTCTTGAGCCAACAATTCAAATACATCAAGAAAGGGACTGCTTTCAGAACCAGCCTAGTCATCAGAAAGGGTAAGTCAGCTTAAAGTAGAGAAAATGGCATGATCAAGGTTAAGCAACGTTTGACTTTAACCTGCCATTCATTCTCTGATACGACAGAGTATTATAAAGACAAATGAATGGTGAAAGATGAAGAGAATCCTTGGCGCATCTAAAAAAAAACACCCAGTGCCGTCGAGTCGATTCCGACTCATAGCGACCCTACAGGACAGAGTAGAACTGCCCCCATAGAGTTTCCAAAGAGCGCCTGGCGGATTTGAACTGCTGACCCTGACATGTTTTGCTAGAATTAAAAACATTTTCTTTTTCTGCTGTAGTAGTATCTTCTTCATTCAACTTCAATTCGCTCACTATAATTAATGTAATGGTGCAGAATTAACTTCTTGCTAGGTTTTAAGTAACTAGTACCAGCAATATTTCCACACATCTAGTTCCACGCATCTAGTTTTGGAAATATTGCTGGTACTAGTTGCTTAAAACCTAGCAAGAAGTTAATTCTGTACCATTACGTTAAGTATAGTGAGTTGAAGTTGAATGAAAGAAAATACTACTACAGCAGAAAAAGAAAATGTTTTTAATTCTAGCAAAACATGTAAGAATAGTGATATACTGTTTTAAAGTGATGATTCTATTGAGGGCAAGATTCTCAAAAACCAGCTTAGAAAAATAAATTGGTCTAGGTTTTGATTTAGTATTTTATTCTCTCAGAGACATAACCATGTAACATACCCAGGATTGCACATAGTTCAGTAATCTTTTATAAGGAGAAGAAAAAACAAAGTAAATCAATGATTTATTCAAGAAAATAAAACTAAGGATGTTCTTTGTGTTCATAAAGAAATGTACCAGTATCTGATATTGAGTAAAGCACAGACTAGTCGTTAATCATCACGGGAGCCCTGATTTAAACAAAGGACATTAAATTACATTTACAGAATTATAGAAAATCAGAGCTGAAAAGGTATCCACAGAATTATCTAGATCATTTGTTTCAAACGTTAATCTCCAAAGTTCTAGGTTTCTGTGAACTGCGTCAGGGGACGAGATGGGTGGATAGGTTACTGGGTAAACATTCTGCTTACATCACAGCAACCCTGATTTATTTCTCTTATATATTGTACTTCTAGATAAGATTATGTTTTCAGAAAGCCTTCTCCTGCTAAGTCAATAATGTTTGAATCAACTGTTCTTGTGAAAGGTCACCAGTGATCTCTCCTCATCGCAAAATAAGAAAGTTTTTCAGCCCCTTTCTTACTTGATCACCTAGTGATAGCCTATACTGCTGTCTACTCTTCCCTGGCTCCTATGCTCCCGATTCCGTTCTAATCTTTTGCCATTTCTTCTCTGTCTCATTCAAGCTTTTCATCCTCTTCTAGCAACTGAAGTTTGGAGTTCCTCAAGGCTCAGTGCCCTGGACCTTCATTCTTTCTCATGTCCTACTGTTTACCTAAGAATGTCATCCACACTCATGGATTTAATTATCTCTCGTAAGACTTTGACTTATACTTTTAATTTTTATTTAAGCTCCAGATTTATCTGATTGTCTGTTCTGATATTGCCTTTTGAATTTCTCAAAAACACCAGAAACTTAATGTATCTTTAAAGCCAGACTCCATCTCTACTCCCAAAGCAAACGAGCATACAAACTATAAAAATTGATCTTTTTTTTTTAGCATTTCCTACTTCAGTGAATCATTCAAGCAGTTAAATCAGAAACCTAGATGTCATCTTTGATATCTTCGTTTTCATTCTTCTAATTCATGTTCCAGTCTTGTTGTATTTCCTGAATAGCTCTTAAATTATACCTTTTCTCTCCATTGCCACTGCCACAACGCCAGTCAGATTTGTCATTGCCTCTTGCTTAGACTACTGCAGTGGCATCTTTTCGTTTGCTAGTGCTGCCATAACAAAAAGACCACAAGTGGGTGGCTTTAAAGAATAGAATTTATTGTCTCACAGTTTTGGAGACTAACAGTCTGAATTCAGGGTGTCAACAGGGATATATGGTCTGTCTGTTCTAGGAGGTGATTCCTTGTCTCCTTCAGCTTTTGGCAGCCCTGGGTGTTTCATAGTATCCCTTGGCTTGTAGAGAGAACCTCATATGTTGTTTTTCTGTGTGTGTACTCCCCTTTGTAAGACATCACTCAGAAGGGGTTAGGTCTAGGACCCACCCTACTCTGTTAAGGCCTCATTAACATAAAAAAAAGAAAAACCCTATTTCCCAATAGGGTCATAGGTACAGGGGTTAAGACTTTTGCGTCATATCTTTTTGGGGACACAGTTCCATCTATAACAGCATTCTAAGTGGTCTTGCAACAAGTCTTTTCTCCATACTATATCCAGAGTGATATTATTCCTTAATCTTTTTACCAGTTTTTCATGTTAAAGACCCAAATCCTATAGATGAAGAAATTGAGGTACAGAGAGATTTATTGACAGTTTAGATTTGAAGTCAACCACTGCCGTCTAGTTGATTCCGACTTTTATCGACTCTATAGGACAGAGTAGGACTGTCCCATAGAATTTCCAAGGCTGTACCTTTACAGGAGCAGCCTGCCACATCTTTGTCCGGAGGAGTGGCTGGTGGGTTCTAACTGCCAACCATTTGGTTAGCAGCTGAGTGCTTAACCACTGGACTACCAGGGCCCCTTAGATTTGAAACCATGTACACTTTTTCGTTATCACATGCTGCCATTTGGTTTTCCCATGTGTTTTGCTGTTGACACAAAAATAACTTTTATTTTTTTAATTTAAAAGTATCTTTATTTTGTTACTTTATTGACAGTGTTTTAAAAAATTTTAAGTGTCAACTATACTTGACAGAATATTTTGAGAAAAATTGGTGGTAATTTCTTCAAAAGAGCTGCTTATTTTCAATATAAATCTATATTCTTTCTAAGATTTAAGGTTCAAATTTCCATCAAACCGAGGTGATCATTGTTAAAAACAACCATTTTTAAATTGAATTTTCTATCTGGCTATCAGTTTATATCATAAACCAATTAGTTTTTGTTAGAATCTTACAGGGTTTTCAGTTTTTAAATTAACATTTCAAATTGCTAATCCTTTGTCATTGTCACCTACAAATGAATATTTTCAGTGACCACTTCGCATTGTAATACGGAAAAGGTAGTAGATTTCTTACTGTACAGCTATTATATCATTACAAAGTTAATAATAAAGTTAAATCTAATTTATTAGCTTTTACAAGAGAATATTTTTTTATGTAGCATAGCTAATTTCTACTTGTGGTAAAACTCAACTGATTAATTTTTACCCTATTAAATATTTGATTTTACTTTTATCAGTTGAGTTTTATTTTTTTGTTACAGTTGTGTTTCTAGATAAGAATTTTTATGCCAATAGTAATCCATTACTATGAAATAAATACAGAATTGTACATAGTGGATTGCAAAATTGAGGCAATAATAAATATCTTGAAAGTATTTTTGTTTTGTTTTAAGAAAAATGGCCTTTTTTTTTTTAATTCACCAGCTATGCTAGAGATAGTAAAACATGTATTGTTTCTCTATTCATTTTAGAGTATTCCCAAGCAATAGTGATGCACTTGTTTTTCATGTTTTCTTCACTGTCTTGCTTTTCTCTGAGGTGGGTCAGTTTGATTTTATATCTCTGGCAATCAGTTTGCATGTAAATTTCAAGTCAGCCCTGCTTTTAATATTGCATTCTTGTGAAATATTAATATTTTTATTAAATCTTTACTACTGCTAGGTATATTGAATGTCATGGATAGATTGTAAAATGAAAATTAGAATTAGTCTAATGCCTGTCTTAAAGTACATGATGAATTAGAGTTGTTTTCCTTTGTAGCAGGGATGATGTTACCATGGTGAGAGTTTCTGTTTCCATGACATTTGCTTGCATATTTTGATACGTCTTCAGTTGAAGAAGGGCTCTGTTTCCTGGCAGACTGGAGGAATGTCATTCTACCTTATCCCAAAATGTGTTTCTTTTTTTATTACAAAAATATAATAATTACCAAGGAATTGTGATAGCAAAGTGCCAAGAGGAAAATACACCTTGTTTACTGCTAAATATTTTTCCAACTTTTGGAACACAGCAAAATGTTCTTAAGCATGCTTTGTAAGGAAGAAAAAGGGAGAAGAGCATCATTTTCTAGTTTTCTTAATAAAATGTTTGTTTTTCAATAGAATTTCATTGACACAGCAAATAGCTACAGATGAATAAACTTGTGATAAATCTCAGTTGGATATAGATATGTAATATTGTACAACCAAAAGCGGCTGCTAATGATGATATATTGGTTGTGGAGAAAGAGAAAATAAATATGAACAAGAACTTTACAAAAGTGAAAGAATCAGTCAATTCCCAGAGGGTAAATGTGTGAAATTTAAAACCACAGTTCTCATACAAGTGATCCATTTTAAACTCTTAATGAATCAGGGGTTACTACTACCCATTGCTGTTGAGTCAGTTCTGACTCTTAGTGACCTTATAGAACAGAGTAGAGCTGCCCCCATAGGATTTTCAAGGATAGCTGGTATTTTTGAACTGCTGACCTTTTGGTTAGCAGCCAAACTCTTAACTACTGTGCCACCAGGGCTCCAAATTAGGGATATCCCTCTTTATTGATAATTTATGTTTAACGTAGATATTATTTTTAAAATCAAGCATTACAACGGTATTTTTTCAGTTTAATTTTTTTACTAGGTAATATATTCACATGGTTCAGAAATTTTAAAATACATTAAAAAATACATTCAAATATCCTAGAGAAATAAGAGCCTTTACACGAAATAGATATATGCACACCCATGTTCCTTGCAGCACTATTTACAATAGCGAAAAGTTGGAAGCAACCAAGGTGCCCATAAATTGATGAATGGATAGATAAACTATGGTACATTCACACGATAGAATACTGAGCATCAATAAAGAACAATGTTGAATCTATGAAACATTTCATAACATGGAGAAATCTAGAAGACATTATGCTGAGTGAAATCAGTCAATTGCAAAAGGACAAATATTGTACAAGACCACTATTATAAGATCTGGAGAAACAGTTTAAGCAGAGAAGAAAATACTCTTTGATGGTTACGTGAGCGGGGTAGGGCGGCGGGGGAGGGAGAAGGGGATTCACTAATTAGATAGTAGATAAGTTTCATTTTAGGTTAAGGGAAAGACAATACACAATACAGGAGAGGTCAGCATAAATGGACTACACCAAAAACGAAGAAGTTCCTTAATAAACTGAACACTTCAAAGACCAGCATAGCAGGGGTGGGGGTTTGAGGACCATGGTTTCAGGGGACATTTAAGTCAATTGGCATAATAAAATCTATTAAGAAAACATTCTGCATCCCACTTTGGAGAGTGGCGTCTAGGGTCTTTAACGCTAGCGAGCGGCCGTCTAAGATGCATCAATTGGTTTCAACCCGCCAGGAACAAGGAAGAATGAAGAACACCAAAAACACAAAATAATTATGAGCTTAAGAGACAGAAAGGACCACATAAACCAGAGACTACATCATCATGAAACCAGAAGAGCTAGGTGGTACCTGGCCATAACCGATGACTGCCCTGTCAGGGAACTCAACGGAGAAACCTGACGGAGCAAGAGAGCAGTGGGATGCAGACCCCAAATTCTCGTAAAAAGACCAGACTTAATGGTCAGACTAGGACTGGAGGGAACCTGGAGGTCATGGACCCCAGACCTTCTGTTAGCCCAGGGCAGAAACCATTCCCAAAGCCAACTCTTCAGACAGGGATTGGACTGGAATGGGGGATGGAAAATGATACTGGTGAAGAATGAGCTTCTTGGATCAAGTGGTCACATGAGACTATGTTGGCATTTCCTATCTGGAGGGGAGATGAGAGGGCAGAGGGGTCCAGAAGCTACCCGAATGGACGTGAGGAGAGAGAGTAGAGGGAGGTACTGTGCTAGCTCATCAGAGGGAGAGCAATTAGGAGTGTATAGCAAGATGTATGTAAATTTTTGTATGAAGGACTGACCTGATTTGTAAACTTTCACTTTAAGCACAATAAAAATTAATTAAAAAAAAAAATACATTGAAGAAAGTCTGCTTCTCACAGCTCTCCTCTGCTCTGTTAGTTTATCTTTCCATAGTTTTCTTTATGAATTTGTAAGCAAGTATAAATATGTTAATATATTATCATCCCCCCTTTCAAAAAGTTACCATATTAATTTGTGCTGTGATTTTCAAAAAAATTTCTAAGTATGTTTTTCTATATGTATTTTGTTAGTGCTCTAATTTTTACATCTGGGCATATTGGAATAATAAAAGAGGACTTATTATTGACATACTTTCACAAATAGACAAAATATAAATATAGAGTCTATTCCTTTTTTTGGCCACACTTCTTTTATCTGTTGTTGTTAGGTGCTGTCCAATTGGTTCCGACTCAAAGCGACCCTAAGTACAACAGAACGAAACACTGCCTGGTCCTGTGCTATCCTCACAGTTATTGCTATAGTTGAGCACATCATTGCAACCACTGTGTCAGTTCATCTTGTTCAGGGTCTTCTTCTGTTTCCCTGACCCTCTACTTTACCAAGCATGATGTCCTTCTCCAGGAACTGATCCCTACTGATAACATGTCCAAACTATGTGAGACCAAGTCCTGCCATTATTGCTTCTAAGGAGCATTCTGGCTGTACTTCCTCCAAGACAGATTGGTTTGTTCTTCTGACAGGCCATGGTTTATCCGATATTCTTTGCCAACACCATCAGTCAAATGCATCAGTTCATCTTAGATCTACCTTATTCATTGTCCAGCTTTCACATGTATATGAGATGATTAAAAATACCATGGCTTTTGGGTCAGGTGCACCTTAGTCCTCAAAGTGACATTTTTGCTTTTTAACACTTTAAAGAGGTCTTTTGCAGCACATTTTCCCAGTGCAGCATGTTGTTTGATTTCTCGACTGCTGCTTCCATGGGCGTTGATTGTGGAACCAAGTAAAATTAAATCCTTGGCAACTTCAATCTTTACTCCATTTATTGTGATGTTGCTAATTGGTCCAGTTGTGAGGATTTTTGTTTTCTTTATGTTGGGGTGTAATCTATACTGAAGGGTGTAGTCTTTGGTTTTCAGTAAATGGTTCAACTCCCCTTCACTTTCAGCAAGGTTATCTGCATAACGCAGGTTGTTAATGAGTCTTCCTGCCATCTTGATGCCACATTCTTCTTCATATAGTCCAGCTTCTTGGATTATTTGCACAGCATACACACTGAATATGCACGGGGAAGGATACGATTCTCATGCACACCTTTTCTGATAAACTATGTGGTATCCCCTTGTTCTGTTTGAATGACTGCCTCTTTGTCTAAGTACAGGCTCTGTATGAGCACAATTAAGTGTTCAGGAATTTCCATTCTTTGCAGTGTTATCTGTAATTTGTTATGATCCACACGGTTGAATGCCTTTTCATAGTCAATAAAACACAGATAAACATCTTTCTGGTATTCTCTCCTTTCAGTCAAGATCCATCTGACATCAGCAGTGATACCTCTCATTCAGTGTCCTCTTCTGAATCCGGCTTAAATTACTAGCAGTTCCCTGTTAACACACCGCTGCAACTGTTTTTCAGTTATCTTCAGCAAAATTTTACTTGTATGTGATGTTAAGAATATTTGATAATTTCTGCATTCTGTTGGATCACCTTTCTTTGAAATGGGCACAAATATGGATGTTTTCCAGTTGGTTGGTCAGGCAGCTGTCTTCAGAATTACTTGGCATAGTTGACTGAGCACCTCCAGCTTTGTGTTCGTTTGTTGAAATATCTTAGTTGGTATTCTGTCAATTCCTGGAGGCTTGTTTTTCTCCAGTGCCTTCAGTGCAGCTTGAACTTCTTTTCTTCAGTACCATCCGTTCTTGATCATATGCTACCTCCTGAAGTGGTCGAATGTTGACCAGTTATTTTTGGTACAGTGACTCCATATTTGTATTGTCGTCTTTTGATGCTTCCCTCGTCGTTCACTGTTTTGCCCAGAGTCCTTCAGTATTGCAAATTGAGGCTTGAATTTTTTCTTCAGTTCTTTCAGCTTGAGAAAGACTGAGCGTGTTCTTCCCATTTGGTTTTCCAAGTCCAGGTCTTTGCATATTTCATTATAATACTTTATTTTGTCTCCTTCAGCCACTTCCTGAAATCTTTACTTCAGTTCTTTTTGTTCATCATTTTTTTCCATTCCCTTTAGCTACTCTGCGTTCAAGAGCAAGTTTCAGAGTCTCTTCTGACATCTATTTTGGCCTGTTCTTTCTTTTCTATTTGTTATCTAGCTATCCCAAATGCTTAGAGCAATTCTGAATTTTAGAAGAAACTGTTTAAAAGCACACATTTTACAATTCACAGATTTTGTGATTTTCCTCTTGTTCAGTGATAACTGTAGTGGCTCTTTCTACGTAGACCAATTCAGTTTTTTTAAGAACCATAGTCTGTAATGGGCACATATTTACACAAGCTATTCATTCCACCTCAAACTGCTTTCCTCCTTTTTTTTGTATTACTCCAGTTCATCCTTCAATTATCAAATAAGATGTTATTTCCTTGGGGAAGCCCAGTCTGACAAGGTGAGTTGTGACTCTGTTCTGTGATCCTGCAAGGCTCTCTTGTCAGTCTGTCAAAACTTTTAACAAAGCTTTTAGTTATTTTAATAAAACTTTTAGTTATTTAAAAAAAATTTTATTTCCCTCACTAGACTGTAAGTAGTATGAACTCAGGAACCATGTCTGTTTCATTCACAGTGATATTTTTGGTACCTGTATCATTTTTTTTTTTTTTTATCATAGTAGACTTTCAGGAAAATGAATATTGAGTACTGTGTTTTATGTGTATACTGCAGGCATTCTGAATGTCTTAAGTTCCTCTGGTCTCTACCTATTTCATGCTGTCACAGCACTCTGTACTTAATATGTTGTAAAAATTCCCACAATTTATTATAATTGTTTATTTGCCTGAAATCCTCCATTGTTTTTATCTCTCTGACCTTTAACACAGAGGTTGATGCAGACTTAGTAATTGATCAGTTTGTATTTGTTGGGCGGGGGCGGGGGGGAGGAATAAATGCATACTTTGAACCAATGGTTCTCAGTTGGGGTGATTTTATACCCCTCTCACCCAGGGGACATATGACAATGTCTGGAGATTTTTTTTTTTTTTAATTTTTATTCTGCTTTAAGTGAAAGCTTACAAATCAAGTCAGTCTCTCCAACAAAAACTTATATACACCTTGCTACATACTCCCAATTACTCTCCCCCTCTGAAACAGCCTGCTCTCTCCCTCCACTCTCTTTTCATGTCCATTTTGCCAGCTTCTAACCCCCTCTACCCTGTCATCTCCCCTCCAGGCAGGAGATGTCAACATAGTCTGAAGTGTCCACCTGATCCAAGAAGCTCACTTCTCACCAGCATCCCTCTCCAACCCATTGTCCAGTCCAATCCATGTCTGAAGAGTTGGCTTTGGGAATGGTTCCTGTCCTGGGCCAACAGAAGTTCTGGGGGCCGTGACCACTGGGGTCCTTCTAGTCTCAGACCATTAAGTCTGGTCATTTTACGAGAATTTGTAGTCTGCTTCCCACTGCTCTCCTGTTCCCTCATAAGTTCTCTGTTGTGTTCCCTGTCAGGGCAGTCATTGGTTGTAGCTGGGCACCATCTAGTTCTTCTGGTCTCAGGCTGATGTAGTCTCTAGTGTATGTGGCCCTTTCTGTTGGAGACATTTTTCATTATAACTGGGTGGGAAGAATTGGTACTGGATTCAGTGGGTAGAGGCTTAGTGGCATCCTGCAATGCACAGAACACCCTCCTTAACAAAGAATTATCTAGTCCAAAATGTTGGTTAGTCCTGCTGTTTCAGAACTGTTTCTGCTTTAAACTTTGAATGTAATTCTTTTGCTTTCTTATTATCTTAGACTTACAGACTCATTTTATATTACGCCTTTTGAATACACCTTAACAGACAATCTTAAAACTTTTCTCTTTCCATTGCCTCGGTATAATGTAGTAGTTAGTATGGATTTTGGGATCTGAGTAAAAACCTGTGTCCGAATACTTAACCCTGTCTGGGCATATTACTCAACTTCTTTATGTCTCAATTTTTTGATCAGTGAAATGGGGGATTATGTTAAGTTATCCTACTTCACGATGGTATTCTGAGAATAAATGATTTACTAGCACTCAAAGCAGTGGCTGGTGGAAAGTAAAAACTCAGTAAATGCTATTGATTAGGAATTGTTACTGTATTATTCCATGTAAGGGACATAAAACCAGTTGCTGTTGAGTTAACTCCAATTCGTAACAACTCCATGTGTGTCAGAGTAGAACTGTGATTTATAGAGTTTTTTTAATGGCTGGTTTTTCCGAAGTAAATCACCAGTCCTTTTTTCCTAGGCACCTGTAGGTGGGCTCAAACTTCCAACCTTTTCTTTAGCAGCTCAGCATGTTAACTGTTTACACCAACCAGGGACTCCCAGTAGAAGATGAAACTAGAGATGAAAAATAAGGCTACATCTGGGAGTGGTGGATGGTGGCTTTGGTTTTTAAGCTGAGAAGCTTTATTTTATTCATTAAGCCATCTAACCAGGTATATTTTGGATCAGTTGTATTTGATAGGGCCTGTTGATAATAGGGATATCAATTAGAATGTTATCACAGTGGTTTGTGTGAAAAAGTAATGAAGACGATGAAATGTGGAAGCAGTAGAGATTGAATCAAAGATGATTCAGAAGATTGGAATCTGCCATGTTAAGTAAAAAAAAAAAAAGTAGTTTCATGTTAATCAGAAAGGGAAGGAACCAGTGGTTTTTTTTTTTTAAGCATATAGATGATTCAGCTTTAGATCGGAAAGTTTAAGTTACCATCAGGGTATTTATGAGGAGGCTTGTGCTTAACATACTTTATGTTTGAAATTGAGAACCTGGACCTTCTTGGGAGAAAAATTGGGATTAGAGATAAAGATTTGGGAGTAATTCTCATTGTGAGTATAGTTGGAGTCTTAGGCATAGATTTTACGGTGAGTAACAGTAAAAAGAAGGCAGAAAATAGGAGCTTTAAAGAGTGTTTATTGTTCAGACTGGGTTCAGATGTTGAAATTTACTCTGCCCCAAATGACTGTTTAGTATATATGTGGTTTTTTTTTAAACTCATTGTTGTTGAGAAAATACACAGCAAAACACGCACCAGTTCAACAGTTTCTACTTGTACAATTCAGTTACATTGGTCATAGTACATTCTTTGAGTTGTGCGATCATACTCACTCTCCTTTTCTGAATTGTTCCTCCCCAGTTAACGTAAACTCACTGTCCCCTAAGGTTCCTATCTAATTTTTTGAGCTGTACTTGTCACTTTGATCCCATATAGATATGGGATATAGCCTTAAAAGAGCATAATGCTTAAGGCAGACATTTTTTACGGTTAAGCTAAACTATTGTTTCATTTTAAGAAGACTTCAGGGGGTATTTTTGGTTTAAGGTTTAAAGGTATCTCAGGGCAACAGTTTCAGGGTGGACATTAGTTTTTTAAAACTGCTGATAAATGTTCAATGTTAATATTTTTTCGTTGATTTTTAATGAAGCAGAGTAAGTCCATGTAGTAATATTTATTGGTTTTTCCATTCCCTGTCTGCCATATCCTATTTATGAAGCATAAAATTATTTTTGTTAGCAAGTTTTTCAGAACTTCTTTGCTTCCTGAGCTAATTGGGGACCCTTGAAGCTGTTTTAAAATCAGATATGTGAAATCACTGATCTATAGGGAAATCAAATTGTTCTACTAAACTGAAATTTTGACAGGAGGACAAAATAAGTTACTCTCAATTTATTTTAAAATAAATTATCTTCCCGCCTTTCTAACTGAGAGGATGAGCTGGGTTATCATAGCAATACTAGGCACATAGAAAATTGTTTTAGTGATACAGTGCAGTAAAATTTAGCAAAAAGGAAGTTAAAGTACTTAATATATAAGGTAACTAGACTGCAGATGTTACTTGTAATCTAGAATTTGGACAGCTATCAGTAGGTCACTTTTGTTTAGACTTGTCTCTACCATAGAATGGGAGAAACCTCTTTGTGAGACTCAGCTAGTTCTAAAAGTTAATGTAATTTCATACAAGGTGACAGTATCCTTGGATATTAACTTAGAGTTAATCCTGGGTTGTGGAATACTTGAGCTCTTTCCTTCATCTAATAAACTTTGAGTGTCTACTATATGTCAGTCACATTGCTGAATTTTGGAAATATAAAAATGGATAAAGACGGTGTTTCTGTCCCAATGGGGCTTAGATTCTATGAAGAAACTGACATAAGAAATTACGTTACAGTGTGTAAGGTGGAAGAATGCAGATTGATAGAGTAGGGGAGGCACTTTGGTGGGCCCAGAGAGTAGTTTCAGGGTGTATTGGGAGATCAGGTCTGTGCTAGAGACAGAACAAGGTTCTTGGTTTAGTAGGCCTTCACAGGTACTTAAGGGACAGAAATTAACTGAGTGGTTTAGGTGCTGAGGAAGTTTAGTAGGTTGAGGTCTCTGCCTGCTAGCCAAGATACTTGCCAGTTGCATCCTCTCTTAGTCACCATTCCACACAAAATAAACTAAGTTAGAAGCAATTGATGTATAATGGGTTGGGTTTGGAACAGTTTTGTAATTTCATCTCATGGGAGTATCTAACCCAACCTTTTCGTCTTTTTATCATTTGCCTTTGGACAAATGATATTCTTTGTTTTGTTAATGATAGAAAGATAATTTCTGTATTATTGTGATTTAGGAATCTTAGGCACAAGTCATAACCTCTCAGGTTATTAGTTTGCTTATCTATAAAGAGGGGAAGTTTAATTGTGTGCTTTTCAGGCCCTCTCATTTTTCTAATATTTTTACCTATGTCCAGTACTGGTTTTGACACTAACTGGCTTTTTTCTTTTAACCTGTCTCTACCCCAGTTTCCGTGTTGGTTAAATTTTCAGATCACTTTCAGTTCTGTGGAACTGCCCAGATACAGAAAGCTGAGGTTTCAGAAGTCTTTGCATAGTTATAATATTTTCAAAAATTGTTTTCCTAGAGGTGTAAGCTACAGGTTGTTTTTTATTAAACAACAACAGCAAGAAGAAATTAAGACTTGTAAATAAGATAATAGAAGTAATAATCTAAATGTGTTTTTGAGCAAAATTTCCAACCTGAATAAACCAAGAAACTGCATCAGTTCTCTTAATGATTTTACAGAACTTCAGTTTTCATAAGTAACATTAAAAACTTTAAAAATAACTGAGAAATGTCGGCAAGCTTTTAAAAACTGAGAAGTCTCTATTCTCTTCTGCTTCGTTGCCTGATACCTCTCCCTGCTCTCTCTAACAAGTTTGTGATTTTTCAGAAAATGGAATACCAGGCAATTGCCTTGATGTATTTTTATTGGAGAACTACCCTTTTCTCTATACATCAGTAAGAACAAAATAGAGCAGTGAGCAAACAATCTCAGGAAACTAGCAAATTTCCCTTCAACTCATACATGGTCCTGATCTCATTGCCTGGAACATTCTTCTAACCTAATTGTTGTTCAAAATTCAATTAAGGCGTTTTTCTCGACCAGAATACCTTCCTTTACCCCTCACTCTGGTTTTAATGTCTCTCTGTTGTACTTCCTTAGCAACTCTTGTTCAGATTCATTTTAGTACCTTTCCCTTTTCTGTAATCTCTCTTGCTGATTACGCTGAAAGCCCCATTGTGATCAAGCTCTCTGTTTTGTTAGCATTTATATCTCCAGTAACTAGTATGGTACTGGGTACATAGTAGGTACTTAGTGTTGAATGAATGACTTTTCCTTTATACCGGATATTCGTGTCTTATTAAATACAATAGAATGCCTATTTGCTTCTCAGTGAAACATGGACAAAGCATCTTACAAGTTGTTAAGTCTTGAGTTGTTCTGGTTTTCTAACCAGGAGATGGCATTATGTCTTAGAAGTCTTGTTTGTAGCCTCAGGTCTCAGCGTACAGCCTAGAATATATATTCTGATAACATACCTGCTCACATTACTAGTGGAAATCATACAGTAGCATAGGGCTGCAAAGCATTTTTAGATATGTAGACAAACAAAATGCTATTATTGCATTTTTACAAATTAAATAGATGTGGCCCACAGTTTGACCTTGCTTAAAATCATTAAGTTAGTAACAACTAGTAGAGACAGAGAAAGACTAAAATATCTTACCCTTCTTTACTGTTATTACTACTAGCTTTCTTTGCAGCAGGGTTTCTTAAATTTGGTACAGTTGACATTTTGGGCTGGATAATTCTTTGTGGTAGGTGACTGTCCTGTGCACTGTAGCATGTTTAGCAGAGCATCGTGGCCTCTACTTACTAGGTCCACCCCCTCTATCCCCAGTGTGACAAACAAAAATGTCTCCAG
Source organism: Loxodonta africana (assembly GCF_030014295.1). Classification (NCBI taxonomy): domain Eukaryota; kingdom Metazoa; phylum Chordata; class Mammalia; order Proboscidea; family Elephantidae; genus Loxodonta; species Loxodonta africana. Next base: position 150,646,182 of record NC_087342.1, on the reverse strand, counting down.
ACATTACCAAATATACCTAGGGTATAAAATTGCCCCTAGTTGAGAATATTGCTTTATACAACAAATATATCACTTATGCCTTCATTTAGTTTTCTCTATTTTAGTTTTAGAGACTTCTGTTTTGCACATGGACATCTTCCACCTCCAGGCCAGGTTCTGTTTTCATTTGATAAACACTTTGCTAAACATTTTACTTGGTTGCCTGGCATTTGCATTTATTACTTTTTTTTTTTTTAAGATGACAGTGGATATCTTAGGTGAAATTGGTAATTGTCTCCAGATATAATGTATTCCCACTTTTTTATTTGACAGCTCACCTGGTAAAATCAGATTTATTTCTATAGAAATAAGTATTAAATGTGTTAGTTAAATATAGCTTTGATAATTATTTCAGTCTAGATATATGCTGGTAAATTTAATGAAATTAAAATGCATTACTCTCTAATTATACACTGGAACATGTAGCTTGAAAGGATGTTTTTGTATCCTTGATAGTTCAGCAGGGTTGTACTTCAGGTTTGGTAACTCATAAATATTTTTAAAAGGCTTAAGATATTATATAATATCTTTGCATTTATTATTTTGTGGATCATGAAAAAAGGAATCCTTTTGGCAATGATTTATATACATAATCTTTCATGAATATTGCTATCTTAAATTGTTTCATAATCTCAGTTATTTTTGTAATTAAATGTACCTGAGATTTAAGTTTATAGTAAGTTTTGAAATTCTGTATTTTTATCCTTCATCAAGTATTTATTGAGCCTTTTACTAGGTGTTTTGTAGCCCCAAAATTAGACATGCTTTTTGCTGATATAGAATGTACATTCTTATAAATATTATTTAATAACTTACATTGATGTTGATTTCTCAGTGCTCTCATACTCATAGTCACTTAAGTAAAGAAACAGGGAACAGAAGTAAGTGATGGTTTGTCTAGGAGTATGAAATTCACTTGGCAGAGGTTGTGAATGGTGTAGGCATAGGATGGACATAACCTTTTTCAAACTATATAAGCTCACTATTCCTTTTTCAGCCCATTCATCCTTGCTGACACTCTTTTCTTCCACTTTTTTTTAAATCACCCACTACCAGAGTGAGCCGTTGTTACTAAGAGGCATAGGGCGTTTTCTTTCAAATATGCTTTGTTAGGAAAACAGATTAAATTTGTCTGAATCTGGAATCTTAGAAGTTCAACATTTCTAAAATATTTATATGCAAAGCAAGTCTATTTTAAAGATACCTGTCATCCTCCTGAAGGATATATATTACCTAAATAATCTTTCAGTACAAATAAATAGGCAGAAACTTCCATTGAAATATTACCCATTTGATTTTGTATTCATTTATGTTTAAACACAAAACGGGGTGTGGGGGGGGAAATAGTATATATTGTATTCTTAAATGTGCTACAGATACAATGTCTTTTGTATCAACTCCAGTGATTTGTCTTTCTTAGTAAAACTTAAGTTATACTAAATTATGCTAAATTGTCATTATATGGAATTCTGTTTGAAATAAATGAGCCTCTGACTATGGTTTTTGCTATTTTTCTCAAATTTATAAAAATCTGTTAGAATAAGATTTGAGCTGTATATTAAAAAAAATAAAATTGGTAATGAGAACACTTATTTTCTCCTTTCTAAATAAGTGCTTTCTCATAATATGGCCACACTTTTATAATGCCCTCACTGAATTTGCATACTTATCTCTCCTTCAATAGATCCTATATTTTTCCATCCTTGCGTTTTTGCTCATATTTATGTTTCAAAGCTGATGAATGAATATTATCCATCATTCAAGGCTTGCAATATTTGTTCCTGTGTATTCAGTACTTAAGTTACCCAGGTAAAACATTTTCTGTCTTCACTGTGTTCTCTGAACCCATTTAAAACATACTTTCCTTCTGTAACCGTTTGCTTCTAACAAATTATATGGTTGGTGGAGAAGGAACCAAAGTTTGTTTACTTTTGACAGACACTGCCAAATATACAAAGTTTGTACACTTAAGAAGATGTTTTGCAAATATTTTTGAGTTCATTTGAATTGAATTTTGAAGCCTCCAATGTAAAAATATGTATTAAAGATTAGAGGCCTGAGTGAAGGCCTAGCTGTATACTGACTGCAAGAAATCCAGTTTAAGCTTAAGGGATATATTGGCTAAAATAAACTGTAGCTAAAGATATACCATGCTGACGTTATAAAGAGAAACCTGGAATGCCTGTGTTAATATCAGAGTATATTTAAGGGCAAGGATATTACCACAGATAAAGAGGGTCTTTTTATATTAAATAAGTCAATTTCTGAAGAGAACATAACAATATTAAGTTTGTCTGCACCTAATAGTTTCAAAGTACATGAAACAAAAATTGGTGGAAAAGAGGAATAGACAAATTTGTTATTTGAGTTGAAGATCTTAAAATTTCTCAGTAATTGGTACAACAGACAGGAAATCCACAAAGATTTAGAAGGCTTGCACAGCATTATTAACCAACTTGTCCCAGATGACATTTATAGAACTCTCCCTCCAACAATAGCAGAATCCACATTCAAGTCCTCACAGAAAATTTACCATTATATTAGAACTGTAATACGTTATGACCATATGTGGCTCATCTGAAATGCAAGATTGGTATAATATTGAAAAGTCAGTACGTATAATGATCTTTATTAACAGAGTTATATCTCAATGTATGTAAAAAGCATTTTACAAAATTTAAGATCCTTTTATAGTAAAAAACTCTTATCAAACTAGGAATAGAAGGAAAATTCTCTTAACCTCATAAAAGACATCTATATTAAAACCTATAGCTAACTTAATATTTAACGTTAACTGTCTGAATGCTTTTTCCCTACAATCATGAAAAAGACAAAGGTGCTTGCCCTTTTCACTCATATATGACACTGTATTATATGACTTTGCCAATGCTGGAAGGCAAGAAAAAGAAGTAAAAGGGATACAGATTAGAAAGGAAGAAGTAAAACTGCCTTTATTCTCAAATGACATGATTGTCTATAGGAATTTCCCCCAAATTTACAAAAACGTCGCTAGAATTTGTAAGGAAATTCAGTAAAGTCACAGTACAAGTGCCAGTATTCAGAAATCAATTGTATTTCTATAAACTAGCAATGAAATATGGGGAACTTGAAAATTTTTTAAAAGTATGATTTATAATAGTACCAAAAATATGAAATTATTAGGAGTTAATTTAACAAAAGTTGTATACAGCTTGTGTATTGAAAACCACAGAACATTGCTGAGAGAAATTTAAGAAGACCTAAATAAATAGATTTACAATATATTCATGAATCAGAACGTTGAATATTGTTGAGATTTCAGTTCTCTCCTAATTCATTTCTTGACTCAGTGTAATCCTAATTAAAATGTCATTAGGCTTTTATTTATCATAGAAATTTACAAACTGATTTTAAAATTTTTGGTAGAAATGCAAATAGACAGCATTAGCTAAGAGTTTTGAAAAAGAACAAAGTTTGAAGACTTACACAACCCGATTTTGAGGGTCAGTGGAAAAGAGAAAAATCTTCAGTGAGGTGAATTGACCCAGTAGCTGCAACAATGGGCTTAAATGTAGAAAATGTTGTGAGGATGACTCAAGACTGCAAGACTTGGCAGTGTTTCGTTATGTTGTATATAGGGTCGCTATGAGTTGGAATCAGTTCACTGGGACCTAACAAAATAAAGCTACAGTAACTGGGACTTTTTTAGTACCCGTATCCATATGCCAAACAGTGAACCTAGTCCTTTACTTTATATCATACAAATAAGTTAACTTGAAATGGATCATATACCTTAAAATGAGAGCTAAAACTGTAAAACTTCTCTAAGAAAACATAGTAGAAAAATATAGTGGCTTCAGGATAGATAGATTCCTTAATAAAACACAAAAAGCATGAATTATAAAGTTTAAAAATTGACTAATTTTTAATCATTTTTTAATAGACAATTTTGACTTCATAGAGGTTAAAAACTTCACTTTTCAAAAGAAAATTGTTAAGAAAATTTAAGACAGAAAATATTTGCAGTGCCTATAGGCTTTTATCCAGAATATATAAACAGCTTACAACTCAATAATAAGGATATGAACAGCCCAGTGAAAACAGGGGCAAAATATTTCAACAGACACTTCACCAAAGAAGATATATTGTTGGCTGTTGTCATGTCAGCTTCTTACTCTTGGAGACCCTATGCATAACAGGATTGGACTGTTGTGATCTATAGGGTTTTCACTGGTTGATTTTTTTTTGGAAGTAGATCTCCAGATCTACTTTCTTCCTAGTCTGCCTTAGTCTGGAAGCTCTGCATCACAGCAACATACAAGCCTTCACTGATAGATGGTTGGTGGCTGCACTTGAAGTGCATTGGCTTGGAATCCAACCCAGGTTTCCTTCACGGAAGGCGAGAATTCTACAACTGAACAGCCACTGCCCTCAAAGAAGGTATACAGATGATGTGTTAGTGCTGTAACAAAGTATCACAAACTTAAAACAACAGTAATTTATTCTCTCACAATTTAGGCTAGAAGTCTGAAATCAGGATGTCCTCAGAACCTTGCTCTCTCTAAAGGCTGTGTGGAAAGATTTTTTCCTCGTCTCTTTCATCTTCTGATACTCTCTCACAGGCATTCTTGGCTTTTGGCAGATAACTCCCATCTCTGCTTCTGTCTTCACATGGAAGTGTCTGTGTCTTCATATGGTGTTCTTCCCTCTGTCAGTGTCTCTTCTAAGATCATTTTGGATAAAGGCCTACTCCACTCTCCTCCAGTATGACTTCACGTTGACTTAACAAATTACTTCTGTAAAGACGCTATTTCCAAATTAGGTCTCATTCATAGGGACTGGGGGTTAGGACTTGCACATATCATTTTGGCACAAGTCAACCCATAACAGATGGTAAATAAACACATGAAAAGACTTTCAACATATTTTGTCATTGTTGTTAGGTGCTGTCAAGTCAGTTCCAACCCATAGCGACCCCATGTACAACAAAATGAAACCCTACCCAGTCCTGCACCATCCTCACAGTTGTTATGCTTGAGCCATTGTTGTAGCTACTCTGTCAGTCCATCTTGTTGAGGGTCCTCCTCTTTTTTTCCTGACCCTCTACCAAGCATGATGTCCTCCGGGGATTGATCCCTCTTGATAACATGTCCAAAGTATGTGAGACATAGCCTTGCCATCCTTGCTTCTAAGGAGCATTCCGGTTGTACTTCTTTAAAGACAGGTTTGTTTGTTCTTTTGGCAGTCCCTGGTATATTGAATATTCTTTGCCAACATCACAATTCAAAGGCATCAATTATTCTTCTGTCTTTCTTATTCATTGTCCTGCTTTTGCATGTGTATGAAGGCGATTGAAAGCTCTATGGCTTGGGTCAGGTGCTCCTTAGTCTTCAAGGTGACATCTTTGCTTTTCAACATTTTAAAGAGGTCTTTTGCAGCAGATTTGCCTAATGCAGTGCAGCGTTTGATTTCTTGACTGCTGCTTCCATAGGTGTTGATTGTGGATCCAAGTAAATGAAATCCTTGAAAACTTCAGTCTTTTCTCCATTTATCATGATGTTGTTTATTGGTTCAGTAGGAAAGTGCAAATTAAAATTAGGAGGCATACCCACTGAATGGGTAAAATTAAAAAAACTGACATTGCCCAGTTCTGGGGAGGATGTGGAGCAACTGGACATCTCATGCATTGCTAGTGGGAATGGAAATGGTACAGCCACATTGGAAAACAGATAGGCAGTTTATTATGAAGTTAAACATACATTAATCATGTGACCCAGCCATTCCACTTTCGGTATGAAATCAAGAGTGAGGGGGAAAGAAAAGAGAAATGAAAACATATGTCCATACAACTTGTTGACGAATGTTCAGAGCAGCATCATTCGTGATAGCCAAAAACTGGAAACAACCCAGATATCCATTAACTTATCAATGCATAAACAGTTTGTGGTATATATATAACATGGAATCCTACTTTGCAGTAAAAAGGAACAAACTAATAATACATGAATCAGCATAGCTGAATCTCAAAATCTTTATGTTAAGAATATTTTATGAATTCTAGTAAAGGCACACATGGAGTGATAGAAAGCAGATTAATTGTTGCCAGAGGGCTGGAGGAAGGAATTGGTTGCAAATTGCTCATGAGGGAACTTTTAGGGGTGATTGAAATATTTCTGTATCATGCTTTTGGTGATAGTTACGTAGGTATCAATTTGTCAAAGCTCATTAAATAAGACAGTTCAAATTGGCTGATTTTATTCATTTTAAATTTTGCCTTGGTAAAGTTGAACAAGAAAAAATATTATCATCAGACTTTGAGTCATGGAAAGGTTGGATAGAATAACTGAATTTTTCTTTTTTTTTGAACTTCCACAGACAAGAATCTACATGTCTTTGGCATGCGCAAAAGGACAAAGGCCATTGACAAAAGGATAGATAACAGCCTCACTCATTGGTTGACAATAACAAAAATTATATTCAGAAAAGAAATAGTAATTTTGCTTAATAAAAAATAGATGTAACTGTTCAATAAATTGAGTGTTCAGGGCTTTTAAAAAAAGCTACTTATTAATTATTATTGTCATTTTAACTCACTTTAGAAATATAAGCCTGGCCGATGTGATGATATTCTGAAATGGAAGCCTCCCAGTTTGAATTCTGTGGATTTTCGCCTAAAGATAACAAGAATGGGAGGAGAAGGGTAAGTGTACACTCACCTCCCGCCCCCTCCCCCCCATTTTTACATGAGATAATGCTGTTTGCACACTGTTTACTGGGTACTCTAGGAGCCCTGGCAGCACAGTAATTAAGTGCTCAGTTGTTAACCACAAGATTGCCGGTTCAAACCCATCAGCTACTCCGCTGGAGAAAGATGTGGCACTCTGCTTCTGTAAAGATTACAGCCTTGGAAACCCTGTCCTTTAAGGTTGCTATGAGTTGATGGCAATGAGTTTGGCTTGGTTTTTTACATATACTATCTAATTTTCACAGATTGCTTCTTTGACCTGTAACAGTTAACATTCTGTATTATCATTTAAACTTCACTGATTTGTTCTTGGAAACCCTGGTGGCATAGTGGTTAAGTGCTACAGCTGCTAACCAAAAGGTCGACAGTTCAAATCCACCAGGCTCTCCTTGGAAACTATGGGGCAGTTCTACTTTGTCCTATAGGGTCACTGTGAGTTGGAATCGACTCGACGACAACAGGTAATGGTAATTTATTCTTAAAATCCTCTTTTTTAACAACAGTTATTTCTAATATAAAAAAAGACTTTTTTAAATTGTAAAAGTAAAAATTGATTTTACTAAAAATAAGCCTGTCAAATGACTTACAAATATAAGACATGATCATTGCCATTATAATTAAATATATTGAAATAAGTATTTTTTATTTTGAAGGATTACTGCTCATGTTTGCATTTTAGAGCAAAATTTTATCCATACTTTATTACAGCAAAGATTTAATTGTTGAATTTTATCTTAATAAAAAATCTTTTTCATAATGTTCAGCAAGTGGTAATTTTTTCATTTACTGTTAAATCTTTTTTGTCTTTATTGGTTGCCTTTTTAGAATAAAAGATGATATAAGAATATTTCCATTGTTTTTCCAAAGCTTTGTTTTATTTCACCTTTTTTAAGGCAGGAATTTTTAAGGCATCTTATGTAAGTGAATATATTACAACAAAATAAGAAATGCTTAGTCAAGGAAATCATGAAGAGAAAATTAGAGTGAAAACCAAATAAGATAACTCTAGCAGAGAGATTTAAGCTTACCAGTGCGTGCCATGAAATCCTTTGTACTTGCCAAACGTAAATTGCAAGTTTGCCTTTTTGTAGCTGTTGGAAAGAGGGATATGTGATCAGTTATCTGAGTCCAGACTCCATAAGATTAAAGTAGTCTCTTCAGAGACTGTGATTTCTCATAAAGAGGATGCTGTGTAATGTAGTGAACTATATCCTGTTTACATCCTAGGTAAAAAGTGGGTTTAATAAGGCTGTACAGGTGTCAGTTTCAAAAATACGGTATTTAATATTTTATATCCTTAAATAAAGACTTGCGACTTAATGCCCAAGTACAGTTTAATCAGAACAAGTATTTGGGTCCCCTAAATAGTGTGGTTTAGGTATTTATAGATGGAACATCTATCTGTCTACACACACACACACACACACACACACACATACATACATACATGTGCACACACACATATGTATTTTCCAGTTTTCAAATATATTATTTCTCTTAACTTTGGATAAATATTGATAAACATTAAATTCAGGATTATTCTTCTGACAAAGAACCTGGTGTACAGATATTCTGGGTTTCAGTTAACGGAGGAACCTATGTGTTAGTAAATAGTCAGGCAAGCTCGATACCTCTTCTAAAAATATCTTATAGAAGACCACCTCATTTCTAAAACAATGGAAATGGAGAGATTAATTCTGGTGGGACTGTACTTTTTTTTTTTTTTTTTAAGACAGATGACTATGGATCTTTGGAAATTTAAGACTTGCAAAGATGCAGTAAATTTTATTAAATTGCTTTATTACTAAATCTTCTATTTTGCCTAATACTGTATTTATGATATTTAGTTAAGTATGGACCTGTGTGTGCTTTTATTGATTTTTTTTTTTTTTTAGTTTTGAAAAATCATGTAGTTGTCCTTTCTACAGGTAGTAATTCTTAAAAAAAATTCTTAGCAGCATTTAAAAGCTATATGAAGTTAAACATAGAATGCCCGTATCTCTAAGTAGCAAAAAAATGGCAGTCTTTTTTTTCTGTGTAATTGCCCATTGCAGTTACATATGTTGTTGTTGTTACCTGCCACTGAGTGAATTCCAACTCATGGCGACCCCACGTGTACAAAGTAAAACTACTCCATAGGGTTTTCAAGACTGTGACCTTTTGGAAGCAGTTTGTCAGACCTGTCTCCCAAGGTGCCTCTAGGTGGGTTCAAACTGCCAACCTTTCAGCCAATAGTTGAGTGCGTAACTGCACCACAGAGGGACTCCTGCAATTACATATATCCAAAACACCTATTGCTGTCGAGTTGATTTTGACTCATAGTGACGCTATAGGACAGAGTAGGACTGCCACATAGGGTTTCCAAGGAGTGGTTGGTAAATTCAAACTGCCAACCTTTTGGTTAGTAGCCATAGTTCTTAACCACTGCGTCAGCAGGGCGCCATAGGAAAATGTAATTCAGTTCAGTAGTTTGTCATCCAAATTTTGCTTTATTCTCACTATGTTGTTAATATGTTTTCTTCTTTTAAAATTTTACCTATTTAAATATCTCTTAAAAAAACAATGAATTGCTTTTGATTCTTGCATATCTGTGAAATATTCTAAAATGTCATTATATAAGGTGATTTTTCAGATAGGAATATACAAATTACATTGGCATAGGTACATTATTTATGCAACATGGATATCAGTTTTTAAAAATAGTGTATCTAATATGAAGTTACTTGGTAACTGTTATGTAAAATGCTTTATTCAGTTAGAGTAATATGCTTTTTTCATGTAAAGAATGTTATGTATTGTAGCAGTTTCCACTAAATAAATGAGTTTATATCTAATAGTTAATAGCAACTCAGTATGTTAGAGAGGCATTACAAGAAGCATACATGTAATAGTTTAAAAGGAGAGTAGTCATGTCATGAACTCATAAAACTCATAGCATGTGACCAGTGAACTGAGACTAAATATATTAAAATACCATAAACAAGCTAATTTGTTTCCTTAATTGTGCTTCTAAATATTTCTACAAAGCTTAGAATAGAATGAATATCTGGAAAGATACAATATACATACCAATCTTTGAAAAATGTTAGAAGTAATTTCTTATGAAGCCTTAAGCTTTCAAAGTATAGTTTTGAGTCTTACCCCACTGCTATAATAAAGTGGTTATAGTATAGACGTGTTAGACTGAAATTTAATACAAATAGAAAAATCTGTTTTATTGTATTGAATGCCCTATTGATGGCAATAAAAACTGATCTTTGTACTTATTGCCTCTGAAAATTTGAACTCTATGAACATTGATTTACCATGGCCTAAAATAGATTTTGAAACCCTGGCGGCATAGTGGTTAAGAAGTATGGCTGCTAACCAAAAGGTCGGCAGTTCAGATCCACCAGGCACTCCTTGGAAACCCTGTGGGGCAGTTCTGCTCTGTCTTGTAGGGTCACTATCAGTCAGAATTGACTCAATGGCAATGTTTTGTTTTGTTTTAAATAGATTTTCTGTATGTTAGTGGTTTACTTTGCGTTGAGCTTTATAGACAGTGGAGCCAACTGCTTCTCCTGGAATCATCTGTCACCACTAGGGTAGAAAACATTGCTACAAACGGGGAAGAACAGGCTTCTTCTATCTCCTTAAATCTTTTAGTTCCCCTTCTAACAGCACCTATGTACCAGGGCAGCAAGTGAGCCGCTGGCAGAGGAGAAATGTAGTTGGCAGAGTTCTAGCAAATAAAACAGCATTGACAAGTGAGTTTGAAGTCAAGAGACAGGAGCTTAATAATAGCACAGTCCACTTTGTTAGTTATTTAGCATCCATATACTTCTGTACATAGTTGAATGTCCATAAAACAGAAGAAACAACATTATTCTTTCACTTAACAAGATGCAGATATTCTCTCACTATATCTTCAAAGTGAGGACACTTATTATTCCAACAATAATGTATCCATTTCTGGGAGACAGCTTATGATAACTGTTTTTGGGAAATTTTAATTATGTTCAAATTCAATCACAGTTGCATCTGAATATTTCGTTACCTAATAACTAAATTGTGAAGTTAGCAAACATCAACAATCCTGTTACTGGTCATGAGACCATAAGTTGAAACTTTTTTCTTCTACAGTCCATTTTGTTTTTCCCTTTGTTCTCAGTCAGGACTTTAGATAAGATTCTTTGCTTGGGGTTACTCCAATCTCTATTCCAAAAAAGCATGAATTCTCATTGATGCTGCCCATTTTGGTTTCTGTAATGATTCCATTAAATTTTACTACTGGACATGAAAGTGCTAAAAGGCACCTCAAAGAATCCCCAGGGTTCCAGACATAGTCCTTCCTGTTGGGTTGTGTAGCAGCAACCCAATTTTTCTTGGGTAGTAGGATCAGTAGTTTAGCCAGTAGAGTAATTCCTTTTTTTGCCTTTTGGTCCAGTTACATGAGGAGCACAAAGTGGTCAGTTAGCAGTTTTAATTTCTGATTCAGTGGAACCATTCTTGTGTTCTGCAGTGTAGAAGCATTTCTGTTTTGTGAATCAAAATCTCCAAACCATCTGGCACAAAGTTGCAGGGATGGGAAGCAAAAATTCTCTGGGTAGATTATTAGGTGTAAAACTGAGAAGAGCCACTCCCATTTCCGTCTGTTGATTTCTCAAGCCATGTATTTTGGCAAAGAGAGAAGCTGTACCATATATTTGGTTACAAATTCAGAGCATCTATTACATCCTGTAAGATAGACCACCATCCCTTTAAGATGTGGTCTACTAACTGGTGACATGATGTTACTTTTAATTGACCATTCTACTGTTCTGTTAAGTCAGCTGCTTCTAGGTGGTGGGGTAAGAGGAGTGAGTCACACGTGTTATTTTGCTTGATTAGAAGCAGTGTTTTGTGGCAAACCATGTTAATGAATAAGACATTCCAAAGTTCACAGAAGGTTGTGTTGACAGAAGCTTAAGGGACAGGAAAGGAATAGATTATCTGGAATATACATGTAATCTAGTGAGGATCCCTTGCTGCCCCCTCCATAATAGACCTCTGTGGAATCAACCTGCCATCAAGTAGCTGGCTACCTGTATCAGGGGCTCAGTGTTTGTCCATGCTATTGGTAGGTTGAACACTCAGGGCTAGCTGTGGCTCAGTCATCCCTGGTAAGAGATGAGTCCAAGTAGTTGAGCCCATGCGTAACCTCCACTTCTGCCTCTATGGCTCATTTCAGGGAAAGAAACTGATGGACATTCAGAATGAGCTGTCACGTCTGCCTGATTATTGAGTGTCTCCTCTGTGCCCTTTAGTGGACATTCACTTAGAGTGCAGATTTTTTCATAATCTGTCTATTCTGAGAGGTCCTTCTACGTACTCAGACCTTGTTGTCACTAATCTTTCAATCTTACTGTTTCCATATCCCTGGTCGACCTTCTGAACTACTGCCAGCTGCCGATAAATTAGCGTGGATCTGCTCTTGTGGCCATCTCTCGGTCCAGACTGTACTGCTTCAAGTTTAGCCCACCAGGAAATATTCCCATCACTGGTATCCTTCAGGCTATTACTCTGCCGTAGTGCATACTTTCTGGTTGTGTAAACTGTTTCTTTATAGCTGTTTCTTCTTTATTCATATCGTTATAAGGAGTTTTCCATGATGTTGGGTATGGATTGAAGAAAGGAAGGCAGTGATTTAGAAGAGATAGTAGTACATCTACCTGTGTCTTCTGAACCTGCTCATATTCAATATCTTATAGAGCATTTCCACTTAATGATAGTTTGTTCCTACCATGCCTACGCCTTATGGCTTAGTGTGTCAAACAACATCTAGTTCTTCATGGACAGCTTGGTCATCACATGTTTCTTGGTTCCCATCATTAGGCCTTCAGTCTTTATCAGGGCCTAGTAGCAAGGTAGGATCTGTTTCTCAAAAGAATAATGATCTTTAGAAAATGACACGGTTTTGCTCTAAAACCCTAAAGATTTGTGCTGTGATTCTCCTGTTAGGGCTTGCTAGAGACTACAGACAATTGGTATACTGGGTTATAAAGCCCAAGTGACAGGGCAGCCTAGACTTGCTGCCAGAGCCTTCTCTTTCTCTGATCCCGACCTAAAAATGATAGCCTAGCAGGTTACTTGGTAAATGAGTTGGAGTACTGCTTCAAAATCCACAAACGCTTGTCAAGTGTTGTGTCCCTTTTTTTAGTAGTAGATAGTGCAGGTACAGTAATTTGTCTTTCACCTTGGAGAGGCTATCATGACAGGCCTCAGACCATTGTACCCCTAGAAACCTTACTTAGATGATGGGCCCCTTTATTTTTGTGGACTTTATCTCCCATCTCCTTTGCCATACATATCTCACGAAGGTATCTAAAGAACTTGCTCCTTCTTCCTCATTACTTCAAGTAAGCATATTAAGTCCAAAATTGGTAGTATTGTGTATCAGTGTTATGCTCTGTGTAATGTTAAAATGACTACTATCTCTGTGGAGTGTATTATGGCAAAGAGCAAAAGAGTTGATGGCCCTGAGGTATATTGTTGGTCATACCAGGCAAAGACATACTTCTTTTACTAGTTCTCTAGGTTGGTATAGAGGTAAAAGTGTTTGCCAGGTTAGTAGTTGTATATAAGATTTCAGGTCTGTTAGCCAGCTTAAGTCCGTGTATTTGAAGTTGAGGAATGATAGCTTAATAGCAAGCACAATGGAATAAGTAGAATCTACTACCTGGTTCTACATTTCCTCCCATTGAAAATGTATGAAAGATCCTCTTACTCTGCTGACTTGAGTGTATGTTTTTTTCTTTTGCTCAGATTTATTTTAAAAATAGAATGACTAATTCTATTTCTCATGCTTATTTGAGCTAGTATTCTCATTTTTAAGAAAGAATTATAATGGTAAAATATTATTCAGAATGTTGAAAAATGTTCTTATCTAAGAAAGATTAAGTCACCAAAAATATAGCTAATAAACTGTGGGTAAACAAGTCCTATTACTTTGCTGACCAGAGCCTCCCCTCTCCACACATACACACCTCTATTTTGAAATGAATTGCTTAACTCTTATTTTTACTTCGTTAAAAAAAAAATTCTAAGGAAGTGAAATTAGAGATAAAACACTGATATAACCAATATTACATAGAACACTTAATCACTAAACTACTTGGCATATAGCAGATCATATTTTTAATATATAACAATGGCAGTTTTCATCTCCTAACAAATGGCCTGTAGTAACTACTTTGGTTAATTTAATTCCAGAATATCTTTATCAACTGAACATTCTTTAAGACAAATGCTCCCTTCGATTTCAGTCCTTTAAATTGTTGCTGTTCTCATCATTCTGGTTTATGTTTTGTTTACAGTGTAGGCTGGGAGAGGAAAGGAGAATCTGTAATTGACCTCTTTACAGTTCCTTTGGCTATCTATCTCTTACGTATTAGTAATTTCCTGTTAACTTTTTCATTTCATCCTTCCTACCTCCTACGGAAATCGTTCCCAGACCATCTACCAAAATCAAATACCATAATCAAAATGCCTACAAGTAACGAGTAGGAGAAAAGGAATATATGGTTTTAAAGCATCTGCTTATGACCTCACTGGAGTCAAATTACCATATTTTTCCCACAACTAACAGTATCCTTGTAAATAACATGCCCATAGGCATATAATACACGGTATAGCTCACATAACGAAGATAGCGAGGGGAGTTGCACAGTTCGCAGATAAAGTATAATGTGTGCGTTATTTGCGTAAAAATACAGTACTTATCTTCACTTGCTAATTTGCTAAACAGAAATTAGTATCAAGTTTCCTTCATCATATTTATATTTATCCATTTTAATACTATGCAATGAGAACCTTTATCTCATTTGTTGTCATGTAATGTATGTTTTTCTTAATTGCAGTTTCTCTGAGTTGCCTGTTATGTTGTAAGAAGCTTGTTACTTAGGCCACAGTATTTGTCTGTAGACCTTGCGTCTTCTGAGATGGGATGGGACGAACTTCAAATAAATCTTGAACTCTTTTTTACTAGGTTTCTTTTTTGTAGTGCTTTGGATATAAAAATTCTGAACTATTTTAGGGATACTGTAGGATTGAACAAATGATATTAATGTTGTTAGATTTCTCACTAAGGAAGACAAGAGATACAAATATGGAATGGAGAAAGGCAGTGAGAAATCCTTTGAGATGATTTATAATTTTTGATCTAAGTGGATGTATATGTATATGAGTATATATAGATGTATAATCTATATTTGTGTATGTATGTGTATGTGTGTGGGTAATACGTTTACACACATATATTTTCTAACTCTCTATACTGAAAGGACTTAGAAGCAGGACAAGCCAGGAATAACGAGCACATCTCACACTGATATATTGGTTTCTGATATCATTCCCTACTGTCAGAGCCCTCCTCTAGGGGAAGATACATGACAAAACTAGAACATCTTATGCCAGAAAATAGCAAAGTGCTTTTAAAAGAAAAAAAAGATGGTAGTATGTCAACAGTACAGAGGAGACAACTTAAGGGGCTCCCATTGGCCAAATCCTTGAATAATTTGAACACCAAAATAATCAACAACAGTAATGAATAATAAACCTTGAAGAAAATAGGAATCCATGAGTCTCTAATGATAATAAATCGGACAAAAGAAGAACTCTTGCTTTTAGCAGAATACTGATTGTGGAAGGGGTCCTGGAGTTGGAGAATCATCATTTTGCTACTGTTATAGTGATGATTTGCTCAGGCAAAAATAATCAATGGATGCTAAGCCTAGGGGAATTTTTATGAGAAGCAGGATATTTGCATGGTCTTAAAATGTCTTCCTACAGATTGCTTATAACTTGCAAAGGGAAAAAAAGTAACTATGCGTCTGAGAATTAAACGACCCTTTGATTGGCTTACCAAAATTAACATCAGTAGTGAGGGGAACATGGGACATCAGGTGTCTCACTTCTGTAGGATCTGACTGCCGATGTATAACCCGAATCAATCATGAGAAAGCATTATACAAACCTTCAGTGAGGACCATTCTATGTCTTTTAAAGGGGATCTGTATTTTAAAAATATGTCATTGTTGTAAAGCATAAAGAAAAGGCTGAGGAACACATACATGAAATGTTGCATACAAGTTCAGGTGGCCAAATATTATCTAGAGCAATAGACACCTTTCAACCAAAGTATAATATCGCTAAGAATTTAACCTCCAGTACTTTGTTGCTAGCCTCATCCTTGTTGAGCATTCATTTGTTCATTCCCTCCTGTGTGCCAGGCACTGGAATACATTCAGTGTCTATTTTTAAAGTTAAATTTCTGAATTACAATGATCTATTATAAAATTAAATTTGGTAATTTCTTAAGAACCAAGCTTTTAATTATGGTGGAACAATTCACAAATACTTCTGCCACACATGAACTGCTTAAAAGCTTTTCATTTTCTTAAGCCTTATGTGGAGGGAGCATCTTGACCTTTGGAAATGAGGCAATATTAAGAGAACGACTGTCTTATTACAAGTGAGTAAGAAAAATATGGAATAACAGAAGTTTAGGCATAACAGAAAAAAACAGATTTGAAATTCATTTAATAAATAGATTTGAAATTCATTTTTGAATCACTTAAATAATGTTTCTGATATTATGGCATACTGGAACTTAACAAAAAAGAATGATTATATGCCTAAGGCTGTTACTTAAACATGTAAAGAGAGGAGAAAACATAGCTTCTTGGAGCCTGAGGTTGAAAATTTAGGATTAATTTGTGAAAGGTATACCTAGCTTTGTGATTGGTCTGTCAGGGTTTAAATATTATCAAAATCCAATATATAATCTTATATATAATTTTGAAAAATGGCTTTTATCTTTTTAAAATAGCTTTTGTTAAAAAAAAATTTTTTTGTTGTTTATTCCTAATTTTAATCAGAAAATCTAGACTATAAAATCTGTAACTTTTTGAAATTTTGTTGTCTTTAGCATCATATGTTGACTTTTCTAGATGTTCCTTGGACATACTGACAAGAACAATAAAGGTATTTTACTGTTTATGGAATATAAGATTTTCTCTATTGCATTTCTTGATTGTATTAATTGAATCCTTTATTCCCTTTACCAGTTCTGCCCCATATAAAAGAGATGTTTTGAAGTCTTTACAGTATGATCAAGTTCTCCCTGCATATTTAGTACTGTTACTTTATATTTAGGTGCTGTATGTGCAGATTTACAATTGATACTTTTGCCTCACAAATTATGCCAGTTGTCATCATACCATGCACTTTTTATACTTTTTATCATCTTTAACCCTAAATTCCTCCTGTTGTTAGGTGCTGTCAAGTCAGTTCCGACTCATGGTGACTCTGTACAACAGAACGAAACACTGTCCTCCACCATCCTCACAGTCGTTGTTATGCTTGAGCCCATTGTTGCAGCCACTGTGTCAGTCCATCTCATTGAGGGTCTTTCTTTTTTTTGCTGACCCTCTACGTTACCAAGCATGATGTCCTTCTCCAAGGACTGATGCCTCCTGATAAAGTGCCCAAGTATGGAAGTCTCACCATCCTTGCTGCTGCTGATCATTCCGACTGTACTTCTTCCAAGGCAGATTTGTTCATTCTTCTGCAAGTGCGTGGTATATTCAGTATTCTTAGCCAATATTCAGTATTCCTCCTTGTCTGATACTAATATTGCCTTTTTTTGCCTTCTTCTTTTTTGAATTTTTTGGGTATCTTTTTGCCCATTGATTTATTTTCAACTTTTTTGTTTCACTGTGATAAATCATGGGTTAAGACTATTATGCCGAAACCCTTTTGGTTTTGAGACGTAGCAAATACATGATTACATACACCTGGGAACCAATAACTGGCAATCAGTTACAGCAAGATTGCGCATGTTTGATAGCTTTTTTTTTTTTTAATGAAACTGTTTGATAATGTAGTGATGTGGCAGTGGTGGATGGTAGTTGGTGAACCTGGAACCTGTGTGTTAGATGGCTTGCTAAAGACAATTTTTTACCGTCAGATTAGGTTATTTCTCCAGGGATACCAGAATCATAAAAAGCGCCCCCCTCCCCACCTCCATTCGGATTTTCCACAACTATCCCTCTAGGTTTTTTTTTTTTAATCCCTCTAGGTTGTATCCCCCATATTGCTAGCACTTAGCTCCAAATGAGCAAACTGGAGGAAATCCCCAAAGCCTGGTTCCCTCAGTTTTCCTGATTTGAGGTCATCTTTCTGAATACTGTATGTATCTTTTATGAATGTAGTAATAATATATAAGTTATATACAATCTGTATATTCATTCTCTCCATACATTAATCCTTCGATGGACAAACTTTATTACTTTAAGTGTGTTTTTGGGAAACATAGTTGATATTGCTATTTGAACTCAATATGTAGCCTCTTGCCTTTTAACTAGAGAACTCAATCCATTCTAAATTAGTGTTCTGAGGTACATGGTTTTATTCATCCTACTTTAATTTATATTTATTGTACTTAGTTTTTTTTTTGTTGTTGTTGTTAAAGACTGTTTCTGTGTGATCACGTTGGTATCAATTGTATTTCTCCCCTTGTAACTTGTCATTTCTGTGATACTTTTCCATTGCAGTAATGGCTTCCTTTCCTTTCTTGCGTTCATAATCAGATATATAGTTCTCTGTTATTATTTGGAAGTAAGATACCAACTGCATCTCCCACCAAGATGCTCTCTTCACCCCTTCTGATTAGATAAGATTTTTGGAATAATTTCCAACGTGTTCTCCTTTCCCAGATGAAATTTTTGGAATGTTTTTATTCTCATGATCCCCTCCCTCCAGGTGTTACTGAATCATTTACTGGAACATTCTCCCCCACCTGTTCCTTATAGGTATTACTGGAACATGTTAGTGGTTTTGATTCTAGGCTATTTTTAGAGTTTTTCTCATTTCCGTGAATGTTCTTTTTTATTTCAGGAATCCTTTTTTTGAGTCTTGTATTATGTATTCCCAGTCAATCTATCATTACCCAATTTAAATTTAACACAGATTATATATTGCAAGATTCATTGCCTACCACTTTTCCCTTCCCTTTATTTTCCCTTTCTTGTTTAAATTCATTTATTCTCTGGATAGTCATTTCTTAAGTATTTTTCTTAGATGGGATACATAAGTTACTCTGAATTCTTGCCTATCTGCAAATCTCTTTCTTTTTCCTGATAGGTAAGTCGTATCTTACCTGGGTATAGAATTTTTGAGGTGTAGTTATTGTCTGTCTTTTTCATTGTCTTCTGACTTTAGTGTTGAAGATGAGAAGTCCAATGTCAGTTTGATTCTTTTCCCTTCTTTTGTGGGTTACGTTGTTTTTTCTCCTTTTTTGTTGTTATTGGCTAACCTGGGGCTCAAGTGTGGTTGTTGAAGTGCTCAAAATGGTAGCAGTCTACACGATAAGGGAAAGTATGTGTTCTTTATCCCTGTGGATCATTGATGTAGTAAAAGTGAGGGCTTCCAGTCCCCTCCACTAAATAAGTGGGGAAAGCCTCCTGCTTCCTTAATTCTATACATTTTCCCATCTCAGGCATTAGCCATTTTCAGGCTTAGCTCCTAGCGGGCTAGGGAGGTTAGGCACATTATCTGGGGCCAATCTTGACTCTGTCTGAGGTGTTTTCATAGATTCCTATGGCTTATGCTCATTCTAGAATTTGCTTATTTCCAATCTTCATCTTGGGGCTTTTTCTCAGACTTTGAAAGGGAAAGCCACAAATTGGTTCCCCTGCCAGGAAGCTCTCAAATTCAATACCTCACTTTTGGTCAGCAGACCCTTGGTTTTAAAAGGCTAATAGTTTGGAGTGGAGTATAAGAGGAAGTGAGACATGTTTAAATTATCTTCCTAGAATTCTTAATATATTTGTGTGTTTTAATTTGCAAGTGGTCTGTCTTTTCTGTTTTTGTTTGTTTTGCTTTATTATTTTATTTCTTTCCTTAATAAATTATGATTATAAAAATCCTAAACAACTTTTTTGTTTAGGAGGAGCGATACTTTTCCTCATAGTCTAATACTATGTATTCTATATTAAGTACTATTTGTACTTACCCTTAAATTTGTCAGAGGTCTTTTTAAACTTGTGTTTCTCTAAATACCTGAATCTAGAGTGAAATCCTGTCTCTCAAGACTCCCATATTTAATATAAGAAGCTCAATATGCATTTTACCTACTTCTCTGCTTCTGTTGATTTTTGTTAGTGTAATCTGTGATTTTAGATCCAAATCGTGTATATTATGTTTTTATTTTTTCCTTATATATTTTTTTATACAAAAATCTTTAGACATTTATATTTCAGTTCCATATCTTATTTTTAACAATATTTGAACTCATCACTATTTTAACTGGCTTCATTGCTCATTGACAATCATTTCATAGCTTGACTTTGTCTCCGTTTCAGAACTTTTTCTCAGTTCAAATACATTTTTACATACTGTTTTCAAGAAATATGCTTATTTATTATTTCTTCATGAGTAGGATTCTATTATGGTCTAATTTATTAAAAATTAATTTTCGGGGAAATAAAAGGTTACAACACAACAACAAAAACCAGTTTTCCCTAAATCATATTTCTGTCAGAACTCTAAAAGTTAGTTCGAAATATCAATTCTATTATTTATATTGATTTTTCTAATAAATTTCTTTCTCAAACGGTATATAAAGGAATTTTTTGCTTTTAGAATCTTGATAATGCTGTTCAGGATCATCAGAAGTTCTTAGTTTGTCCTTGATGAGAAGAAAGTTTCTATTTACTCCTAAAAATATATTTGTCTTGCTAAATTTGTGTTGTAAGTGTCCTCAAAAAAGAGTATTTTCCGTGATATTATATCAGTCTACTGCAAAAATAGTTGTATTTATAACCAAAATGAAATCCTTGACAACTTCAGTCTTTTCTCTGTTCTCAAGGATTTCGTTTTACTTGGATCCACAATCAACAGCCATGGAAACAGCAGTCAAGAAATCAAAAGACACATTGCATTGGGTAAATCAGCTGCAAAGGACCTCTTTAAAGTGTTGAAGAGCAAAGATGTCACCTTGAAGATTAAGATGCGCCTGACCCAAGCCATGGTATTTACAGTTGCATCACATGCATGTGAAAGTTGGACAATGAATAAGGAAGACCAAAGAAGAATTGACACCTTTGAATTGTAGTGTTGGAGAAGAATATTGAAGATACCATGGATTGTCAAAAGAACGAACAAATTTGTCTTAGAAGAAGAGCAGCCAGAATGTTCCTTAGAAGCAAGGGTGGTGAGACTGCGTTTTACATACTTTGGACATGTTATCAGGAGGGATCAGTCCCTGGAGAAGGACATCATGCTTGGCGGAGTATAGAGTCAGCAGAAAAGAGGAAGACCCTCAACGAGGTGGATTGACATAGTGGCTGCAACAATGGGCTCAAGCATAACAACGATTGTAAGGATGGCTCAGGACCGGGCAGTGTTTCGTTCTGTTGTACATAGGGTCGCTATGAGTTGGAACTGACTCAACGGCACCTAACAACAACAACAACATAACCAAAATGTTACTAAGCCTAATAAAATGAAACGTATTGCAGGCAGTGAGTGACTTATGTTTGATATAGTTATGGGTAGAATTTAAAACTGAGCAATTTGTTCTAGTTTGTTATATTAGGATTTAGTCTGAAGTATTTATGAAGTTACTATATATATATTTTTCTAAATTTTATTAATTTTGTTGTTGAGAATATACACAGCAAAACATACACCAATTCAGCAATTTCTACATGAATTATTTAGAGACATTGATTACATTCATCCAGTTGTGCAACCATTCTCATCCTCCTTTTCTGAGTTGTTCCTCCTCATTAACATAAACTCACTGTCCCCTGAGGCTCCTATCTAATCTTTCAAGTTCCTATTGTCAATTTGATTCAATATAGATAGTTCTTAGAAGAGCATAATGCTCAAGGCAGACTTTTTTTTACTAGTTAAGGAAACTATTGTTCAGTTGTAAGATGACTTCAGGGAATATTTTTAGTTTAAGGTTTAAAGGTTATCTCAGAGCAATAGTTTCAGGGGTTCATTCATACCATGGCTCCAGAAAGTCTAGAGTCTGTGAGAATTTGAAATTCTATTCTATATTTTCCCCATTTTGATCGGAATTCTTCTATGGAATCTTTGGTCAGAATTTTCAGTAATGGTAGTCGGACACCATCTAGTTCTTCTGGTCTCATGGCAAAGGAGGCAGTTGTTCATGGAGGCAATTAGACACACATTCCATTTACTCCTCTTATTCCTTTCATTTTTCCTCTGTTGCTCTGGCGAATAAAGATCAATTGTTGTGCCTTGGATGGCAACTTGTAAGCTTTTAAGACCCCAGGCACTGTGCAACAAACTAGGAAGTAGTACAGAGACACTAAACAAGCTATTAAGCCAGTTAGCTGAAATGTCTCATGAAACCATGACCCTAAACCTCCAAACCTAGAAACCAAGTGTCATGAGGTGTTTTGTTTTGCATAAGCAGCCTTAGCAGCAGCTACCTTTTTTTTTTATCATTGTTGTAAATATGTCTATTACACAACTTTTGCCAATTCAGTATTTTACAAGATGTATAACTTATTGACAGCAATTACAGTAGTTGCCTGTGCAACCCTACCCTCAATCAGTGCGATTTTTCTTTACTACACATTTATTGCTAAAAGCTCCAAGTTCAAATTTCATTTATATCTTAAGGATGAAAGGAGGAAAGATTTGAGCTTTTAGCCACTTTGCATTTCTCAATTGAAATCAATTATGGAATAAAATAGCTTTGATTATTGAAATAATTAGTAATAGAATTATATTCCTTTAACTTTCAGTCTATTTTGAACCAAGCCATTTAATTTGGTTTAAAGAGTTAATTATGAGATGATATTTAATATCCTGTAGTATATGACAGCTTCAAAATATAAATATGGTAATTTATTATAAAAAGAAGACAGCTAGGGCACATCATTGTTAATGCAGTCCTTTTATCTCTAGAAAATGGAACTCATATTAAGCTTTGAATCTCAGGGGAGAGAAGATGGGGGAAGGGAATGGAAAGGGCTCATTTAGTTCTTTGTGTACCTCAGGAAACTATCTTAGCACACTGGACTTCCAAGTCTTGAACAATGGGGTAGTAGAAACAATTATGATGCAAAATTTTCGCAAAGCCACATGTAGTAGTAGTGTTAGCGATGGTTTTTAATTATCTTAATTTATTGGCACTTGTTATTTATGATCTTTGTTTAAAAAATTATACTTAATTATAGGAAATAATTTCACTGTATATTAATAATTTAAGCTTTAGATTTCTAAATGCCCATATATCAACACTGTCAAATATAAATGCTATACATTTAGCAGTTTTCTTTATAATAAATTATTACCTTGTGTTCCTTTATTAAGAAATTCTTATTTGCTGAAGGTTTTCTATATCTACAGCCCAAAGATACTTTATGTTTATATTGGTAAACAAGAGCCATTGCAGGTTTGAGAACTATGTTTGTAATCACCAAAAGAATTCTACATTATGCATCTTTTTTTATTAAGAATATTTTATTTTCATTTAGTTGCTTGGAAATTGATAATATAAATGACATATGGGTTAACTTGTTAGTATCCAGAATATTTTTTTACTGACCGTTAAGCAATTACATGATTTCATCAAATTACCAAATTTATCCATTTTGGGTACCATTCTAATTTCTATAAATAGAGTGAGAATATGTAGTATTTAGTTGTGAAGATTGCAAGGCATTTAAATGTGGGTTTGTTGTCAAAGATATAGACCACATTACATCGTCTCAAGAGAGTTTAGAATGAATTAACTGTAAATTACATGAATTCATTATTAAGGAACAAAGACATTTATTCATTTTTTTCAGAATCTTATATTTGAAAAAGAAAAAAATTCACTATCCTAGTTGTCTTTCTGTTTACTTTTTAAACTTTTAGCATAGTAAATAGCAGTATTAGTTATAACTGATTTATCACTATTCATTAAGTATTTATTAAAAACCATCTTTGTGCAGACCACACTATTAGTGCTGGCAGTAAAAAGATTGATAAGTCCTATCCTGAAAGAGTAAATACTCTAGCCAAGGAGACAGATATATAAATAACTATCAGTGTGGAAGATGCTGTACTATCAGTGTGAATAAAGTACTACAGGAGCCCAGGCAATCTTATATTACATATAAAAATATTTTAATTGTGAGCACTAGCACAGATAAGGTGCATGGAAAATGGTGCATTTGAGCAGGACCTTATGAATAGGAATGGTATTCAAGGCAAAAAACATAATCTGGAAGAAGGCATGAAACTACACAGAATTTTTATTGAATGACTAATTTTTGAAGTGGAGACTTGAAAAAAAGTAGGCCAGGGCCAGATTATGATTTACTAAGAAAGCCCTAGTAAAGAATTAGGACTTATTTTTGGAGATTTAGTGAAGGTTATAAAAATAAATCGATATTTTCTGTATTTTAGAAAATAACTCTGGCTAGAAGATAGTGAGGTTGACAACATAATTCAACTGGTTTTATAATCCAGAAACCTGTGAATCATCTTTGCTCCATTACCTAGCTATCCTGTTAATTCCTGTCACTTTTACTTCCTAGGTGTTCCTTAAATATGTTGACTTATTTCCTGTTCCATAGACATGATCTTAATCCATACTAGCATTATGTTACTTGGGCTACTACAGTAACCTCTGACTGGTCTTGAAAGACTACCCTTGCTCTCACCCACTACATTATCTAACATTACTAGAATTCTGTCAGCTTTCTTTTGGTTAGTAATTGCCTGGTATATCTTGTTTTATCCTTTACCTTTCAGTCTGTTGGTTTATTTATATTTGTCTCTTGTAAAGAGCATTTTTTATTGTACTTTGACAATTTTTATCTTTTAAATAGAACATTTAGTTTATTTACACTTAATATAATTGGTGGTATATATCAGTTTATTTTTGTGATCTTATTTTGTGTTATTTGTCCTACTTTTGCTACTTTTTTTTATCTTTCCCTTACTCATTTTAGAGTTATACTTTTAAATTTTATTCTTTGGTGGTTACCCTAGAAATTTTACTATGCATATATAACTCATTAACTTAACATCTTTATCCTTCCGAACAATTCTAATCGTTCTTTTCCACTTGACGTATTATTGCTGACTTTTTCTCTTTTTTAATGCTCACAATACAGTATCATTTTTGTTGCATACCATTGATATTTTATTGCTTTTCCTACATATTTCCAACTTCTTTTGCTGTGCATTTCTTCTGTTATCTCATACTTTCTGTGCATAATTACTAAATTTTTGCCACTAGTTACATCCTTTAATATTTCTTTTAGGATCTGCTGGTAGCAAACTTAGTTTTTATTTTTATTACAGTCTTTATGTTATTCTTATTCATTGGGCATTGAATTCTAAGTTAAAAGTTACTTTTCCTTCAGCATATAGATAATTTCATTCCAGTATCTTTTGGCTTTTATTATTGCTGTTGAGAAATCAGCTGTCAGTATAATTGTCTCCTTTGAAGGTAACTTTTCTGTTTGTTTTTAAGATCTAGTCTTTGTCTTTGGTGTACTGCAAATTGACTAGGATGAGTCTAGGTGTGGATTTTATTGGGCTTTTTGAAAATGTGTTATATTGTTTTCATTAGTTCTGAACATTTCCTACCATTATTTATGACTAAAGATTGAAGGAGAGATCCTTTCTGTTTCCTTTCATTCTTTATATACTAAGCCCTGGAAAAGTATACCCCTCCATGTAGCCAGAAGTTATAATATCTTCAGAGCACTTAATCAAAACACATTTCAGTGCTTTTTTGACCACTTTCCCCCAAGGGAAAAATTTTGTGCCTGTTTCTGCTCCTTCTCTTCTTTGTGCCCTTTCTCTGGGGAAGTTACTGTTCTTGTTGTTTTGTTCTTAGTTGATTTTAAATCCTCTTCTCCAAGTTCTCCTTTTCTACTAAAAGATGTTTTATACTATAAGTCCACTATAAGAGTACCCCACAGAGATTAGTGAGCAGCGTCCGAAGTAGCCTGATTTGAGAAGCTGTGCTGAAATAAAGGGAACCAGGCTAAAGTTTTGCCCTAACATGTTTCAGTTACAAAATAAGGAATGTGTCAAACAATTATCTTTGAACTCTAAAGCTGAACACGTATATAAAGAAGGGTCATAAACAAGCCAAAGTTATGAAGAATTAAACTTCAGTCAAAATCTTTGAGATAGAGAAAAATCATTTGAATAGAAGATAAGAAAAGTAGTTGGTAATGTGGAGAGGCTCTGAGAGATACAAACATGTAGAGAGTAACTGAATTCTCTTAAGGGTTGGAAGTTAGGATGAGTGTGCATGAACTCATGATGTAGAGGTTTGTATAACTGCCTTAAATCCCAGTTCTATAATCATTCCTATTCTTGGATTCCCGTGAGATATCTGTTTTCCTCATTAATTTTTTTTCTTTCTCCTACTTCTTTTGTAAAATCATGCCTTGTACATTTACATTTTTAGATAGAGGAATTAAAGAACATTGATAAACACCACAAAACACTTTGTGCCCTTTGGAATGAATTCTTTGGGCTTTTATATTTCTGAAAGAGCCCTCCCGTTTACATAGCCATTCTGTTAATGAAATTGTTTTTCATCTAATCCAGAAAATTAAACCTTACTTAAGAGTAAGGTACCCTCATTCTCAACTCTTTTGTCTCCTTTTGGAATACTGCAGAGTGCCATCTCTCCCTTTTTTTTTTTATAACTCTTTTTTCATAAAGCACCATTGCTTGAATCAAGCTTCATGCCAAGAACATCATTTAGACTTGTAGTCCGTCTATGGCCTCTGTCTGTAATTTTCCATTTCCTCTAGTGGGCTTAGTGCTAGTAATGATAGAGACAGAGTACAAAAATTAAATTGCAATGGCACCAGCAGGTAATTTATTTATTTGTTTTGTGTGTTTGCTTGCCTGCCTGCCTGCCCACCTGCCTACCTACCTACCTATTCATCAACACATCTGAGAATGACGTAACACAGACTCAGTATTCCTGGCAGTTGTCACTGGAATCTTCTGTTCTCAGTTTCTGATACCTAAGCTGGGATCTCTTCTAACATCTTTCCCTTTCTGATCTTTTAGCAGAAAGGGGGAAAATATCCTGGGGAGATCCCAAACAAAAGCCCCTAATATTGTATGGGATTAAGATTTTTACTTTTCTTGGCAGGCCAGACTTGCTTCTGGGGTGAGGCAAAAAAAAAGTTCTAAACTCTGCTGCTGTAATAGCTGCTAAGACTGAGTCATCATTGGATAAATGATATTACGAATAAGTAATAGACTTCTAGCAAATCCAGTTGCTTATATTAAAGTAGTATACCTAGACATTAAATGAGGAAGATTTGGCACACATGCATACAAAATCTATTTTATTAAAATAAGTGATTTCAGCACTTAACTAATTATATTGAAAGTTTGCTTTAAAATCTTGTAAGTATAAAAAGGATAATGATTGTTTCAAGGACAGTTTACATTACAATATTGATTTGCTTTTCAGAGGAGCATTAGATCTTACTTTGTCTCTGGTTAATATGTACAGCTTTAACACTTCTGATGTCCAGAGAATATTTATTATCTTTTTTTTTTAACTTTTCTTTCTTTTTTCAGTTTATTATCTTTTAAATTTTAGGGATTAATCTGATCCATAAACAGATTATGTTAGGGTATGTATGCTTTCTAACAAAGGTGATTTATTTGTGGTACATATGTTATCAGGTACAGTAAAGGTTTTTTTCCCACAGCTCCTCCTCTTCTATGCCCTAAACTGATTTAGATGATAATACCCTCATTTATTTTCAGATATATTCCATTTATAGATATAATTTTTTGTGCTAAATTTGATATGGTTCGTCTTGACACATGATCAGTAATTGTATCTTTCACATTGAAGGAAAAATAACATTTCTGGCTCTTCTTAATTAATGCTTAGGGTAAATAAATTCCCATTTTAGGACAAATTCTTTTCTATATTCTATTGAGGTATATTTAATTAATAAAACATTTCTCCTTAACTATTGTAGGAAATTTAGAAAATAAAGAATGGTATAAAAAACAAAGTTGAAATCACTTGCAAGAACACTGCCTGGAGTCAGTCAATTTTAGTATTTTGTGGTATTTTAGCATACATATACATTTTTGTTTCCAGCATAATTTTTTCAGCTAGCACATCACATACAAAATTTACCTTGTTATTGAATATTCTTTTGACACTTCTTTATTGTTGCTTTTTAATGCTCCATTAGGAGCCCTGATGGCACAGTGGTTAAAGCACTTGGCTATTAACCAAAAGGTTGGCGGTTTGAACCCACCAGCCACTCCATAGGAGAAAGATGTGGCAGCCTGCTTCCATAAAGATTTACAGCCTTGGAACCTTACGGGGCAGTTCTGCTCTGTCCTGTAGGGTCACTATGAATTGGAATCAACTCTACGGCAGTGGGAACACTCCATTACATTTCGATTTATTTAATGGTTTGAAATTTAGGTTTCTACTTTTTGCTATTATATAAGAATATTGCTATGAACAACCCTATATTTAATTTTGTGTTCTTTCTGATCTACATTTTAGGAATATGCCCTATGAATCCAAAGGTGTAGAATAAAGGATATATTTAGGCTACTAGATGCATATCGTCAAATTGCCTCCCAGAAAGGTTGTACTCCTGACAGAATGCCCATTTAACTCCACTCTCGTCAACACTTGAGCATAATTACTTTAAAAAGCTTTCAATTTGTTTATAAAAATTGATACCTTGTTAATGACAATTTGCTTGGATATTAATATCTTGAACAATTTTCTGTGTTTACCGGTCATTTATTTTTCTTTTGTCAATTATCATATATTTACGCAAATAATGCGTGTCATCTATGTTTGTTTGCCAACCACTCCCTCCTCCCACAAGGTATTTTTGTAAGCTCTGCTACACTGATTTTTTTATAGGTTAAAAAATGAGCATGGTGTACTTATAGAATTACCTCTCTGGAGGAGGAAATGATTGGCAAGCAAACACAGAAGGCATGTGTTATTTGTGTAAAAGTATGGTACTCATCTTATGTTTTGTTTCTTATTAGGATATAACTTTATCATTGATATGCAGAATCTTTTAATATCCCAAAGTTATTAAATATTTGGCATATTTTAGTAAATATTTTTCATTTAATTTAAATTTTTGTTTCTAGACTTAGTTACTTTATATATCATATCTCCAGTGCTGTCATTTTGGATCCACTAGTTTTCCTTCCTTCATCTTAACTTGGACAAGGTCAGATGGATATCTCCTGGGAGGCCAATTCTGAGACTTTCTGGACTTTGAAGAGTAGACTAAAGTGATTTTCCTTATCAGGAAAATCAGGGGCTCTTGTCCTCCTGGATACACGTACCTTTTTGTTTTCCTCTGAGGGGCAGGAAAAGTATTTGCCACTATTCTCACCTCTGTCTCTCCTTTGATATATTCTCTTTCCTGTGCCTTCTGTGTCCCCTAAAATTTGGGCTGCCAGAAAGATGTAAGGTTCTTTAATCTGATTCTGGCTGCAGCAAGGAGCTGGAGAGAACCAGGAAGTTCCTGTATTTCTTCCATCAGAGGTACAGCAGCCCTTCTAGTATGTAAAGGAAGGAGAATGGTGGAAAGTAAGACTAGCCACCAAAATGAAGTACACCATGTCACTATAATTTAAGAAAGCTTTAATTTAAGGCAAAGAAGTCAGTTAAGCCATCCAGGTATTCTACATTCTTTGTGATGTGCCATGGGCTTTTGGTTTTGGGACCTTCATTAATTAGCATTCTAATCTGGCCTATATCATGCAACTTTTCCACCCCTTACTTTTCTTATCTGGAAAATGAGGGCATTGGAGATAGGATCTATAAAGTAACTTTCTGCTCAAAATTTTTATGATTAGCTATTTATACTTTTTTTTTTTTCTTTTATCCTGTCCTTATGCCCTTTGGGATAATAAACTCTTTTCCAATTTTATTGAACCAGACACTGCAACAGACAAGTTAAATACTTCTTATTATGTAGTAACAACCAGCCTGTAAGGTAGGGACTCACATAAGTTAGGATTAGGTTCAGCTGTAATAAACCCACTGCTGTTGGGTTGATTCCGACTCATAGTGACCCTATAGGACAGAGGATAATAAACTTGTTCATTGTTTCTCTAGACCTCCCATTCTGCCCATTGGCAACATATACTGTAATTAAATATCTATATCTCTCTATCCATCTATCCATCTTTGTTGGACAAATTAGCAGAGTGATTTATATTTGTGTATAAGAAATACTGCACTAGAATATTACTAACTTTCATTTTAGATTTTTAGTTTGTCATATTTGAGAGATGAAATTAGATTAGACCTCTTCAGCGTTTTGGAAATATATGTAGATATAAACGTTATTGATAAAAGGTTGTATCTACCCCCAGAATACTGTCGTGAGTCAGTGAAACTGAAGGTAACATAGATTCTGAATCCTTATGTTTTCAGAAAGTCCTGGAAATATTTTTAAAACCGTAGGCATTAGAAATATTCTGACAAAATTCCTTGTTAATTATGTCTGCCTGCCAAAATTTCTATGGCTTTTACATGTATAAGCTGTTCTTCACAATTTTTCCTGACAAAATGTATAGTGTCATTTGTTTTTTTTTTTTTCTTTTAAATCCAGTTTCCATGTATATCCTGTACTATACATTCTCGGGTGTTTTGTTACATTATAAATTGCTGCTAATCAGAAGCTTTAAAACCCGGAAGTTTGTGATCCCCACCATTCAGCCTAGCACAGGCATAGGTATTAACTGTATTAACTGCTGACTGTATGCTTCACTTAGGCAGAATAGCTAGAGGCTTGTTTGTCATTCTGAAAGTAGAGCTCTCATAAACCAAACCAAACCCATTGCCATCGAGTCAATTCTGACTCATCGCGACCCTACAGGACAGAGTAAAAAAGTAGAGCTGCACTAATGGGATTTCCAAGGAGCAATTGGTGGATTTGAGGGCCAACCTTTTGGTTAACAGCCGAACACTTAACCACTGCTCTCATAGACCTTTATCAACAATGGCATTTTATAATTTGTGTTTATCTATAGTTCATCTCTTTTCATTTAACCTTTAAATTTTAGTTTGGAAATTACCTGGGCTACATGAATGAGCTTTCAATTAATAAGGTATTTTGTATAAGAATCTCTTGTGCACAAACATGACAGAGAGTAACTCTTTTACTCTACTTGCTGAATAAGGAAATATTAATACCCTAATTTTATATGGAGAACTGAACCTTAAAGTGATTGAGTAGGTCCATTAGTTTACTTGGTAATTGTTTTAGATAAGGTTTGATCTAGTATTCACCCCAGTTCTTCGCTTTATTTACTGTGTTACTTTTGGAGATTTTTTTTTTTTTAGTAGGTTTATTGGTATTTTATACAATTTAGATGTCAGCAAGGACCTGTCAACCTCTTACATCCTGGGTGAGAATGGTTTGCTACCTACCCTCTACCACCACCACTGCTCAGTTTTGTGACTTGTGAAAGCCCAGAGCCCAAGATACCAGTAATTCCTAGGAGACTTTCACCTTCTCATGGTTATCTTTTCGTGGACTTCTGCTCCTTAGCCTGATGTCTTTACCTTTGCATTGACCTACATGAGAAAGTCAACCCATTCCTCACATGTAAGAGTAGTAGTGGTTAGTGGTGGTACTTCATTAAATTTCAAAACTTAAAATTTCTGACCCTCTAGTTCCATTTATACTGTTTCATCAACTCTAAGGTATACTTTTTTTCCTTCACATTTTAACGTCTCTGAAATTGGAATGGCCCTTCAATGAGCGTGTCAGTCTTAAGTCAATTTCCCTGGGAAACAGATTCTGAGGCAGAGATTTGCATGCAGTTTATTGGTGAGTACTTGCAGGGACAACACCTGAAAGAGAATAACAGAAGCAAGACTAGTTGCAGGAAAAGTTGGAATTGTGGTGCTCTTGCAACATAGGTCTCAGCTGTTACTGTGGGTAGCTCTGAAACTAGAATTGTTCCACACAGTTGTCCCTGATTGAGGCATAAGGGCTAATCCTTGTACTTCTACATCGTTAGATGCCAGAACTTATAGGGAAGGGGTCATTACCTTGAAGAAGAGGCTGTCTTTAGTTCTTAGAGAGTGACTCACGGGTAAGCTGTCGATACACAATTCTCCTGCCATGGGGAACGAGTGCTTCATTTCTGGGAGGAGAGATCTGCATGGCCCACTACAGCGTCTACTATACTGTGTCACATAGCTGCTTTTTATTTTTTAGTGGTACATAAAATACTGGTGGCTCTTAAAATCAGTGGCCTCATGCATTCAATAAAACGTGATACTTTCAAGGAAGATTTAAAGATCGTATTGATAAAAGAAGCTGGACTACTTGAAGAAGAATGAGGCATCGGCTTTGGAGGAAGACTCATTAACAACCTGCAATATGCAGATGACAAACAGCCTTGCTTGCTGAAAGTGAGGAGGACTTGAAGCACTTATTGATGAAGATCAAAGACTACAGACTTCAGTATGGATTATACCTCAACATAAATAAAACAAAAATCTTCACAACAGAGCCAATAAGCAACATCATGATAAACAGAGACAAGATTGACGTTGTCGAGGATTTCATTTTACTTGGATCCACAGTCAATGCCCATGGAAGCAGCAGTCGGGAAATCAAACATGTTGCATTGGGTAAATCTGCTGCAAAAGACCTCTTTAATGTGTTAAAAAGCAAAGATGTCACTTTGAGAACTAAAGTGCCCCGACCCAAAAACCAAACCCATTGCTGCCAAGTCGATTCCGATTCATAGAGACCCTATAGGACAAGGTAGAACTGCCCTACAGGGTTTCCAAGGAGCACCTGGTGGATTTGAGCTGTCAACCTTTTGGTTAACAGCTGTAGCTTTTAACCACTATGCCACCAGGGTTTCCACAATTGCCTCATATGCTTGTGAAAGCTGGATGATGAATAAGGAAGACTGAAGAAGAATTGGTGCATTTGAATTATGGTGTTAGCAAAGAATACTGAATATTTAGTGAAACCTGTGAGAGCCTCAGCTCACCTGGGCTTGTTTTTCTGAGTTGCACCTCTCACAGGTTTCACTGAAAGTTTTCTGCCTTTGAGCGGGTGCAGTCTTAACCACTTTTCTATCGCTTGCTTTAGTGGACATATTTGAGCTTTCTGTGTCTGTCAAGTTTCTGCCTTACACAGGGTCCGGCTTTCACAGGTTTTACTGTACCATGGACTGCTGGAAGAATGAACAAATCTGTCTTGGAAGAAGTACAGCCAGGATGCTGTAGAAGCGAGAGTGGAGAGACTTTACCTCATGTACTTCGGACGTGTTATCAGGAGGGTCCAATACCTGGAGAAGGACATCATGCTTGGTAGAGGGTCATCAAAAAAGAGGAAGACCCTCAGTGAGATGGATTGACAGCTTTGAATTGTGGTGCTGGTGAAGAATATTGAATTGAATATACCGTGAACTGCCAGAAGAATGAACAAATAAATCTGTCTTGGAAGAAGTACAACCAGAATGCTTTTTAGAAGCAAGGATGGTGAGACTGTCTTACATACTTTGGACATGTTGTCAGGAGGGATCAGTCCCTGGAGAAGGACATCACGCTTGGTAAAGTACAGGGTCAGCAGAAAAGAGGGCATCCCCAATAAGATGGATTGACACAGTGGCTGCAACAATGGGCTCAAGCATAATGACTTGAGCGTGGCTCCAGACCTGGCAGTGTTTCCTTCTGTCGTACTTAGGGTCTCTATGAGTCGGAACTGACTCGACGGCACCTAACAACAACAACAACCATATGCCAGATGCTGTTTTAGGAGTGGCAATGTGTATAAAATCCCTCCTCTCATAGATCTTACGTTACAATGGAGTAAGACAGAGTAAACAAATACATTATATCTCAGGTGGTATGAAACTTGCATAATGATGTGTAATTTTAGAGTCATCTTGAGGTCGATACTGCCTTAATATGATTCTCTGACCACGGGTCTGTAAGGACATACAAACTTGCCTAACTGATGCTTCTTGATTAATGTGCTACATCAAGTTTTCTGCCTCAGTAGTAGAAATAATGAGCCTTTTACAGTTATATTGCCAAAACCTTTGAGGTTGAACGAGGGACTGTTTGTGTGTGTGTGTTTGCATGCAATATGGTTCATAAACTTGGTTTCCATGCATGTTATTAGATTTTGCAATTTTACTCATTGTGTCACAAGGGAACATTATTAAACAAAACATTATTGTGTGTTTTTGGGTATGTGCTCACTATTGTTCACAGAACATTAGAGACACGGAATCTTTCCTGGGGTGTTAAACTGTTGGAAAAATACCCTATAGATAATGGTTGTTTTTTTGTTTTAGTCAAACCCATTTCTTACTTACTAATTTTGTGTTGTGAGGAAAACTTGTGTTCTTCCTGAAATGCAGCTTTTAGGAAATGAAATAAAAACAAAAGTATTGCATTTTGGGTCACATTATAGAACAACCTGCCTAATATTAAGTTTTCATGCAGTGTGAACTTCAAAAACATAAGGATACATTAAAATATCTTGTTCCTTCAGTAAATTACGTGTAACTTGAGTACTAACTTACTTTAGCGGTTTTAACCTTTTCTTATTTTTATCCATTAACTATACTTGGAATCAAATATTCCAATAGACATCTAAATATCTTTTTCATCTCTAGGCTAACTATGAAGGCAAAATTATGTTAGAATTAATACGGGGCATGGCAAATACACCTACTCCTCACTTACTGACATGGTTAGGTTCTAAAGACCAGCTACTTAGAAGAAATCAGCATTATGCAAGAGTTGGAGGCTGTGCCCCGTCTCTGGCACCAGTGTACCTCCTGTTGCTCACTGGTCATTGGGTGCCCCCAGTGTGTCTGGGGATGCTTGTGGTGCGGTGGTCCCCCCTTCACCACCACATGTTCCCCACCTCCGTGGAACCTGAGGAGGTTGGGGGTGGTGGTGAGGCTGTTTGGGTGTTGCCTCCCGCTGCCTTCCCTGGGCGGGGGTCCCGTTCCTCCTCTGCCTGCCCTGGCCCGCTAGCCCCACACAGCCCACTTCCCCCCGTCCCGCTCCCTGCCTACCCCCGTCAACCTCCCCAGCACCTTTGGCACTCTCCGGTATATTGTTTGGAGTGGCCAGGTGAAGGCTCCCTGGGCTGGGCAGCAGCCCCACATGGGCCCAGATCTTCCGAGGCGCTGCCTGAGAATTCTTTTCAAAGTTGTCATAAATGCGATTGTGAGCATGGCGCAGGACCTGGCAGTGTTTCATTCTGTGGTACATAGGGTCTCTATGAGCTAGAACTGACTTGAGGGCACCTAACAACAACAACAACAACAACAAGAAGTAAGTGAGGAGTAGGTATAAAAGTATTAGCAGGTTCATGGATAATGAACTTTTCATGATTTATCTGTGGTTGTCATTAATAATATTTAAAATATATTTTTAAATCTTCTTTCCATTCATGCAGTCATTATTTCAATTGGTGAAATAATATATGTAAAGAGTGTGTTACCCAGTGCCGAGATCGTACTCAACAAATGGAAGCATTTCATTTCCCCTCCCATCCTGTTTAGTTTATTCAGCAAGCATTTATTAAATCTTTCTTTTGCACCCCCCCGGCCCCTGCAAAAAAAACAAAAAAAACCCAAACCCATTGCTATCGAGTTGATTCCAACTTATAGTGACCCTATAGGACAGAGTAGAACTGCCCCATAGAGTTTACAAGGAGGACCTGGTGGATTCAAACCGCTGATCTTTTGGTTAGCAGACATACCTCTTAACCATTATGCCACCAGGGTTTCCTCTCGTGCCCCGGGTAGTGTTATTTATGTTATAGGGCATGCAAAAGGGAGAAGAGAGGATCTCTACCCTCAAGGAACATGTACTTTAGTTATGAGAGAGACACATAGGCAAATAATTATAGTACTTTGTATCAAGTATTCTAATCTAACATAACTAAGTAAATAATATTTGAGAACAGGAGTTACCTAGTTAAAGAAGTTAACCATAGGTGACGTTTGAAATGAATCTTGGGAGATAATTTGCCAAGTGAAGACCAGGGAGGACTTTAATAGGAGAGGGAACTGTGTATCCAAAGCACAGAGGCATGTCTGCCTTCTTAAAAAAACCTTGGCCACACAGACACCAGTGAGCTTCCCCGGTTAGCAACACTTCACGTATATTGTCACACATTGTTACTGGGGGAATTAAACACATCTCGTACAACTTCACTAAGACAGGACACTTGAAAGCTTTTACTTGGTTTCCTCCAGACTTTATCCCATGTGCCTTTTCCCTTTGCTGATTTTACTGTATATCCTGTTGCTGTAATAAACGATAATCATGAGCATAACAACTTCTGAGTACTGTGAATATGTCAAGCGTGGTCTAGGGGACCCTGATACAATACCTCAATTTGAGTTTGAGGTTTTTTTTTTTTTTTTGAAGAGTACCACAGAATTGATGTACCTTTCTCACTGAGTCAGAGTAGATGATAAAAAAAAAATTAAAAAAATGTCTTACTACTGGTGACATTAACATTGATCACTTGGTTAAGGTAGTGTCTGTTGAGTTTCTTCTCAGTGAAGTTACTTTTTTCCTTTTTATAATTAAGAAATACTGTGCAGGAGATGCTTTCAGTCTATCCAAACTACCTGTTTCTCCCCAAAATTTCCCCCAAAGGGAAAGCTTACTGATATGATGAGATTTGTGAGTTAATTATTTAAAAATAATTATTATAAAATCAGCTAAGCTTCTGTTTTCTCATACATTCTGTGTCTCCTTTCCTATCATTTTAAAAGGTTTTCCTCATGTAATCTGCCTCTTCACCATGTTTGGTTAATTTTTTTCTTATTAGAAGATAGGATTTACAGCTGGCCGTTTAAACATCTAGGGAACTTTAATCACATAAGGCAATTAAGCAACTTCAGTTGGGTTAATCTGTACAGAAGGCCCCAAACCTCTTTAAAGTGCTTTCCTTTTATTGTAACCTTATTTTTCTTTTTATGAAAATTCATGTTCATATATCATATTCTTTGTCACTATTGGAGCCCTGGGGGCACAGTGGCTAAGAGCTCAGGTTGCTAACCAAAAAGATGACGGTTCAAACCTACCAGCTGCTCTTTGGAAACCCTATAGGGTAGTTCTACTCTGTCCTATAGGGTCCCTATGAGTTGGAATCAACTTGATGGCTCAGGTTTGGTTTGGTTTCGTTTGTCACTATCAGGGCAAACAGTAGTTTTATTTTTTCCCTTTTTTTTTTTTTTTTTAATCTTTGCTAACCACCATCTATTAACAGCTCTGTCCTATTGCACATACATAAAAGAAGCTCTATAAACTTTACTTAAGTGGTGAGTCAGTACTTTCTTCTGGGCTCCTGCCCTATGCTGCACTCTTGCCCTCCTCTTTAACTACTGGTACCAAATCTATACAGTAGTAGCTTTCATTGAAGTGGGTTAACTAAGAAGGTTGAGTGGTGTTACTTTGGAATAATTGTGTAAAATCGCACTGTATTGGGTTTTTAGAGACAAATGTGAAACTGGTGCTAGAATATTTACTAATTCCTTTTGCCTAGACCGTTGGTTCTCAATCCCAGCTGCACGATTAGAATCACCAAGGAATCTACTATAAAATACCTATTCCCTGAGCCATAGCCACACTGATTAAATCAGAATCTCTGGAGTATACTAAGTATCTGTATTTTTAAAACTCTTCAGATGATTCTTAGGCAGCTCTGGCTGAGAATCACTGACTTAGAGAAGTGATTCTCAAAGTGTGATCTGGGAGCTCTTTGGCTCCCTAAAACCCTGGGATCTACAAGGTCAAAACTCTTCCAATACGGAAGCATTATTTGTCTTTTTCATTGTCATTGTCTCAGGAGTGCACATAGTTCGTTGTTAGAATTTCAGATTAGACATTGCAACTGACTTTATTATTTTAATTTTTATTGTGCTTTAAGTGAAAGATTACAAACCAAGTGAGTCTCTCATGCAAAAAGTTGTATACACCTTGTTATATACTCCTAGTTGCACTCCTTCTAATGAGACAGCTCACTCCCTCCCTTCATTCTCTATTTTCCTGTCCCTTTGCCTAGCATCTGACCCCCTCTGCCCTCGCATCTCTTCTCCAGACAAGAGCTGCCCACATAGCCTCATGTGTCTACTTGATCCAAGAAGCTCACTCTTCACCAGTATCATTTTCTATCCCGTAGTCCAGTCAAACCCATGTCTGAAGAGTTGGCTTTGGAAACGGTTCCTCTCTTGGGCTAACAGAAGGTCTGGGGACCATGACCTCTGTGATCCTTCTAGTCTCAGTCAGACCATTAAATCTGGTATTTTTATGAGAATTTGAGGTCTGCATCTCAGTGCTCTCCTGCTCCCTCTGGAGTTCTCTGTTACGTTCCCTGTCAGGACAGTCATCAGTTGTAGCCGGGCACCATCTAGTTCTTCTGGTCTCAGACTGATTTAGTCTCTGGTTTATGTGGCCCTTTCTGTCTCTTGGGCTTATAATTACCTTGTGTCTTTGGTGTTCTTCATTCTCATTTGCTCCAAGTGGTTTGAGACAATTGATGCATCTTAGATGGCTGCGTGCTAGGGTTTAAGACCCCAGACACCACTCTCCAAAGTGGGATACAGAATATTTTGTTAATAGATTTTATTATGCCAGTTGACTTAGATGTCACCTGAAACCATGGTCCCCAAGCCCCCACCCCTGCTGTGCTGGCCTTCCAAGCTTTCGGTTTATTCAGCAAACTTCTTTGCTTTTGGTTTAGTCCAGCTGTGCTGAGCTCTGCTGTATTGTGTGTTGTCTTTCTCTTTACCTAAAATAGCTCTTACCTACTAATTGGTGAAAACCCCTCTCTCTCCCTCCCACCCCTTCTCGTAACCATCAAAGAATATTTTCTTCTCTGATTAAACTATTTCTCCAGTTCTTATAATAGTGGTTTCATACACTATTTGTCCTTTGGCAACTGACTAATTTTACTCAGCATAATGCCTTCTAGATTCCTCCATGTTATGAAATGCTTCACAGATTCATCATTGCTCTTTACTGATGCATAGTATTCCATTGTGTGAATATATCATTATTTATCCATAGCTGGGCAATCCTTGGTTGCTTCCATCTTTTTGCTATTGTAAACAGTGCTGCAATTAACATGGGTATGTGTATATCTGTTCATGTAAAGGCCCTTATTTCTCTAGGATATATTCCAAGGAGTGGGATTGCTGGATCCTATGGTAGTTCTATTTCTAGCTTTTTAAGGAAGTGCCAAATCGATTTCCAAAGTGGTTGTACCATTTTACATTCCCATCAGCAGTGTGTAAGTGTTCCAGTCTCTCCACAACCTCTCCAACATGTATTATTTTGTATTTTTTGGATTAATGCCAACCTTGTTGGAGTAAGATGGAATCTCATTGTAGTTTTGATTGGCATTTCTTCAATGGCTAATGATCGTGAGCATTTCCTCATGTATCTGTTAGCTACCTGAATGTCTTCGTTAGTGAAGTGCCTGTCCATATGATTTGTCTGTTTTTTAATTGGCTTATTTGTCTTTTTGTAGTTGAGTTTTTGCAGTATCATATAGATTTTGGAGATCAGCCGCTGATCAGAAATTTCATACCTAAAAGCTTTTTCCCGGTCCACAGGTAATCTTTTTACTCTTTTGGTGAGGTCTTTGGATGAGCATAGGTGTTTGTTTTTTAGGAGCTCCCAGTTATCTTGTTTTTCTTCTGCATTGTTAGTAATGTTTATGCCATGTATTAGGGCTCCTAACGTTGTCCCAATTTTTTCTTCCATGATCTTTATCATTTTATATTTAGGTCTTTGATCCATTTTGAGTTAGTTTTTGTGCATAGTGTGATGTATGGGTCTTGTTTCATTTTTTTGCAGTTGGATATCCAGTTATGTCAGCACCATTTGTTAAAAAGACTGTGTGTTCCCCATTTAACTGACTTTGGGCCTTTGTCAAATATCAGCTGCTCATATGTGGATGGATTTATGCCTAGATTCTCAATTCTATTCCATTGGTCTATGTATCTGTTGTTGTACCAGTACTAGAGTGTTTTGACTACTGTGATGGCATAATAGGTTCTAAAATCCAGTAGAGTGAGGCCTCCCACTTTGTTGTTCTTTTTCAGTAATGCTTTACTTATCCGGGGCCTCTGTCCCTTCCATATGAAGTTGGTGATTTGTTTGTCCATCTCATTAAAAAATGTCATTGGAATTTGGATCAGAATTGCATTAAATCTATAGATCGCTTTTGGTAGAATAGACATTTTTACAATGTTAAGTTTTCCTATCAATGAGCAAGGTATGTTTTTCCACTTATGTAGGCCTCTTTTGGTTTCTTGCAGAAGTGTTTTGTAGTTTTCTTTGTATAAGTCTTTTACATCTCTGGTAAGATTTATTCCTAACTATTTATCTTCTTGGGGGCTACTATAAATGGCATTGATTCGGTGATTTCCTCTTCGATGTTTTTTTAATTGATGTAGAGGAATCCAACTGATTCTTATATGTTTTTCTTGTATCCTGATACTCTGCTGAACTGTTCTATTAGTTTCAGTAGTTTTCTTGAGGATTCTTTAGGGTTTTCTGTGTATAAGATCATGTCATCTGCAAATAGAGGTAATTTTACTTCTTCCTTACCAATCTGGATGCCCTTTATTTGTTTATCTAGCCTAATTGCTCCAGCTAGGACCTCCAGCACAATGTTGAATAAGAGCGATGGTAAAGGGCATCCTTGTCTTGTTTCCGATCTCAAGGGGAATGCTTTCAGACTCTCTCCATTTAGGATGATGTTGGCTGTTGGCTTTGTATAAATGCCCCTTATCATGTTGAGGAATTTTCCTTCAATTCCTATTTTGCTGAGAGTTTTTATCATGAATGGGTGTTGAACTTTGTCAAATGCCTTTCCTGAATTAATTGATAAGATCATGTGGCTCTTGTCTTTTGTTTTATTTATATAATGGATTACATTCATTGTTCTTATAATGTTGAACCATCCCTGCATACCTGGTATGAATCCTACTTAGTCATGGTGAATTTTTTTTTTTTTTTGATTAAAAAAAAAAAAACCCAAACCCAGTGCTGTCAAGTCGATTCCGACTCATGTTGTTGAATTCTGTTGGCTAGAATTTTGTCGAAGATTTTTGCATCTAAGTTCATGAGGGACGTAGGTCTGTAATTTCCTTTTTTATGGTGTCTTTACCTGGTTTTAGTATCAGGTATACGCTGGCTTCCTAGAATGAGTTTGGGAGTATTACGTCCTTTTCTATGCTCTGAAATACCTTTAGTAGTAGTGGTTTTAACTCTCCTCTGAAAGTTTGGTAGAATTCTGCAGAGAAGCCATCGGCCAGAGCTTTTTTTTTTTTTGGGAGTTTTTAAATTACCTTTTCAATCTCTTCTTTTATTATGGGTTTATTTAGTTGTTCTGCCTCTGTTTCTATTGGTTTAGGTAGGTTGTGTGTTTCTACAAATTCATCCATTTCTTCTAGGTTCTCAAATTTGGTAGAGTACAATTTTTCACAATAATCTGATATGATTCCTTTAATTTCAGTTGTGTCTGTTGTAATATCCCCCATCTCATTTCTTATTTGGGTTATTTGCTCCCTCTTCTGTTTTTCTTCTGTCAGTTTGGCCAATGGTTTATCAATTTTGTTAATTTTTTCAAAGAACCAGGTTTTGGTCTTGTTAACTCTTTGAATTGTTTTTCTGTTCTCTATTTCATTTAATTCTGCTCTTATTTTTATTATTTGCTTTCTTCTGGTGCCTGACAGTTTCTTTTGTTGCTCTCTTTCTATTTGTTCAAGTCGTAGGGATAATTCTTTGATTTTGGCCCTTTCTATTTTTGTAATCATGCATTTATTGGTATAAATTGACCTCTGAGCACTGCTTTCTCTGTGTCCCAAGGTTCTGATAGGAAGTGTTTTCATTCTCATTGGATTATATGAA
Organism: Loxodonta africana; assembly: GCF_030014295.1. Classification (NCBI taxonomy): domain Eukaryota; kingdom Metazoa; phylum Chordata; class Mammalia; order Proboscidea; family Elephantidae; genus Loxodonta; species Loxodonta africana. Next base: position 150,604,429 of record NC_087342.1, on the reverse strand, counting down.
TTTCTTTATTCCATCCTTGATGTCTTCTATAACCCAGTCATTTTTGAGCAGGGTATTGTTCAGTTTCCAAGGTTTGATTTCTTTTCCCTGCTTTTTCCGTTATTGATTTCTGCTTTTATGGCTTTATTGTCAGAGAAGATGCTTTGTAATATTTTGATGTTTTGGATTGCGTTAAGGCCTGCTTTGTGACCTATTATGTGGTCTATTCCAGAAAATGTTCCATGTGCATTGGAAAAGAAAGTATACTTGGCTGCTGGTGGGTGGAGTGTTCTGTATACATCTGTGAGGTCGAGTTGGTTGATTGTGGCGTTTAGATCTTCTGCGTCTTTATTGAGCTTCTTTCTGGATGTTCTGTCCTTCAGTGAAAGTGGTGTGTTGAAGTCCACTATGATTGTGTCACTGTCTATCTCACTTTTCAATGCTGTTAGCGTTTGTTTTATGTATCTTGCAGCCCTGTCATTGGGTGCAGAAATATCTAATATGGCTCTATCCTCCTGGTATGTTGTCTCTTTAATCATTATATAGTGCCCTTACTTATCCTTTATGATGAAATTAACTTTAAAGTCTATTTTATCAGAAATTAATATTGCCACTCCTGCATTTTTTTTTTGATTGTTGTTTGCTTGATATATTTTTTCCATCCTTTGAGTTTTAGTTTGTGTCTCCAAGTCTAAGGTGTGCCTCTTGTAGGCAGCATATAGACGGATTGTGTTTTTTTTATCCATTCTGCCACCCTCTGCCTCTTTATGGTTGCATTTATTCCATTTACATTCAGTGTCATTATGGAGAAGTATGAGTTTACTGCTGTCATTTGGATGTCTTTTTTTTGTGTGTTTTGTTGACAGTTTCTTTTTCCCACTTAATTTTTTGTGCTGAGTAGTTTATATTTTGTCTTTTCCTTATATTCGTTGTATTTGATTTTGTTTCTGCTGAGTCTCTATTTTTTTATTGTATTTTATTTTGATGAATATGATTATTAGTCTCCTTAGTGGTTACCTTAATATTTACCCCTATTTTTCTATGTTTAAACCTAAATTTTATTTCTTTGTATTGCCTTGTCTTCCTCTCCATCTGAAAGATCTATGAGTATATTTCTTAGTACCCTTTTATTGTTTTAATGTTGTCTTTTACATAATGACATCGCTGTTTTACTGTTTTGAGCATTTTTTTATCTTGATTTATTTTTGTGATTTCCCTCTCTGGGTCGATATCTGATTGTTCTGTCTAAGTGTTGTAGTCTTGGGTTGATATCTGATATTATTGGTTTTCCAACCAGAGAACTCCCTTTAGTATTTCTTGTAGTTTTGGTTTGGTTTTTACAAATTTCCTAAACTTCTGTTTATCTGGAACTGTCCTAATTTTGCCTTCATATTTGAGAGACAGTTTTGCTGGATATGTGATTCTTGGCTCTCATTTTTTTTTTCCTTCATTGTTTCATATAAGTTATCCTGTTGCTTTCTTGCCTGCAGGGTTTCTGCGGAGTAGTCCGAGTTTATTCTTATTGACTCTCCTTTGTAAGTGACTTTTCATTTATCCCTTGCTGCTCATAAAATTCTCTTCATTTTTGGTTTTGGCAAGTTTGATTATAATATGACTTGGTGAGTTTCTTTTAAGATCTATCTTATGTGGAATTGGATGAACATCTTGGATAGATATCTTCTCATCTTTCACGATATCAGGGAAGTTTTCTGCCAACAAATCTTCAACAATTCTCTCTACGTTTTCTGTTATCCCTCCCTTTTCTGGTACTCCAATCACTCATAGGTTATTTCTCTTGATAGAATCCCACATGACTCTTAGGGTTTCTTCATTTTTTTGTTTTTTATCTGATTTTTCTTGAAACTTATTGGTATCAAGTGCTTTATCATCAGTCTCACCAATTCTGCCTTCCACTTGCTCAAGTGTGCTCTTCTGACTTTCTACGGAGTTGTCTAATTCTGTAATTTTATTGTTAATCTTCTGAATTTCTCATGGCCATCTCTCTTTGGATTCTTGCAGCTTATTAAATTTTTTGTTATGTTCTTGAATAAGCTTTTTAATTTGTTCAGCTTCTTTATCTGTGTGTTTCTTGGCTTGTTCCACGTATTGCCTGATCTTGTTCCTGACGTCTTGAAGAGTTCTGTATATTAATCTTTTGTATTTTGTATCCAGTAATTCCAGGAAAGCACCTTCATCCAGAAGATCTATTGATTCTTTGTTCTGAGAGCTTGTTGAAGCTGTCATGATATGCTTCTTTATGTGATTTGATATCGACTGTTGTCTCCAAACCATCTATAGGTTATCGTATTAGTGTATTTTATGTTTTCTTACGGTATCCTAGCTTCTTGCTTTATTTTAATATGCCCAAATAGGTTGCTTGAGTGAGCTAGCCCGATTGGTTTTGCCTTTGAAACTCTAACATCCTGTCATCAGATGGCTGGAGCTGTGATCAGGTATATGAGCCTAGGAATCCCTTCACTTTTCTTGTATGGATTCAGCTTAGATGTCCAGGTCGTTGGTCATCAAGTGTATGGTACAGGCTTTGTCCTACAGTCTTTGAGGGGCAGGGGTGATTGGTGTACCTACCGGTATCTGGTTGCAGCAGGGGGTCATGCTCTGAACAAGGTGGGGTGCTGACAATCATCCCCCGAGTGTCTGTGAAGAAAGTGCACCCCTGTTCCCTGGAGTGCACAGGTGGGTGGGTTCTGCAGATGGACCATGGGCAGCCAATGTTTTTGGTTGTAGGAACTGGGAGGTACCAGTTATACTTGGACCACTGTTGCTGGTGGCTGGGTGACCTGAGTAGAGCCACCAGTCCTTAGGCCCCTGATGTGGGTAGATGAAGACCCTGTTTAATAGGCAAAGTGGTGTCGAACATCAACCACCCACCTGTCTATCGCACAGCTGAAACAGTTGTGGTCTACCAACAAGATCCTTTTTTGCCTGAAATAGGGCCACAGAGGTCCATGTAGGCGGAAAGGTATTCAAAGTCCATAGATGGTTTGTGCCTGGACAGGAGCCGCTTCTGTCCTTAGCTCCCCAGGTTAGTGGAGCAGGCAGATTATCTTTTCCCCAGGTGTGAATTTATTCCTTCTCCAAGGCCAAGAGAATGGCTCAGGGCTCATAGCAGGACCTATCTCAGGTTCAGGGAAATCGATAGCAACTCAAGGTGGCATGGGGGCTGGGAGGCGTGGTAAAATATACACAAGTACTTAGCTTTTTGCCGAGAGCGCTGTTCTTCTCTGTTTCCGGAGGTGTGAGTAGGCTGCGCGGCTGGCTGTTTCTCCCTGAGGACACTGCAGCCGAATGCTACCAGAAGCCCACTACAGCCTGAGGGTTCCCAGCCGTTCAGGTCTGGCAACTCCTCTTTGCTTCTGAGCTCTCTCTCTGTCTCCCTGCTGCTCAGTCCATTTTCTAACTTTGCCTTGGATGTTCAGGGCTCCTATCTTGTCATAAATATATGTAAAAAAACCAAAAAAAGCCAAACCCAGTGCTGTGGAGTCGATTCCTACTCATCGTGACTCATGTGTGTATATGTATACATATACGTATGTGTATGTGTATATGTATACGTATATGTATATGTGTATATATAATCGTTACACTTGTTTTTTCGGGTCTTTGTCATAAGAGGGTTCGTTGGAAGCATCTAACTGCCATCTTGGCTCCTGAAACTGACTTTAAAAAGTCACAAAGACATTAAAAAAAAAAAAAAGAGAGAGAAAAATGTATGCAAATACTGGTAAATTCTGTTCAAGATCTGTAGTCTGATTAATTGCACTGTATTAATTAATAATTAATTTCCTGGTTTGATAATGTACTATTATTGTGTAAGATGTCACCTTTGGGGAAAACTGGGTGGTGGGTAAACCTGTCTTCCTATTTTTGCAGCTTCTTGTGTGTCTATAATTATTTTAAAATTAAATGTAAAAAACAAGATTACCATTTGTCATGTTTGGACATAATATCAAAAAAGAGTAGCCTCACTTATCTGAAATGATTATTAAAATAGTTTTTTTCCCTTTTACAACACATGTCTGTGTAAGGCTGAGTTTTCCTCATGTACTTCATCATGAGAATCCGACTGTCTTCTGTTGAGACAGACATTAAACAGATTGTTTAAAATGTAAAACAAAACCATTCTTCTTATTTAATTTTTTTCCCTTTGGAAAATATTTATTTTTCATAGCGTTATTTATGTTATTATGTAGTGAATTTGGTTATTTTTGAAGGAATTAAATTGTTTTTCCAGTTTTCATTTTTAATATGATAAATATCAAAAGATATAACCCACATAAAAATAAGTTCTTTGGGGTCCTCAATAGTTTTTAAGAATGTAAATGGTTTCCTGAGTCTTAAAACAGAAACCTGAAAGGATTGTTGTTTCAGTCATTTTAAAAATCTCTCTACTTCACCAGTTATTTCCTTCTTGATAACCACATATAACTGTATTTTTACACAGGGAGGTGGCAATTTTATTTCTTTGGCAATCACTTCAGATTGTTTTCTTTTTCCTCTTCTATCTTCATTTCCCTAGCCTTTCCAAATGGCAGGATATAAGTTAATGGAACATTAGGAAGGATAACATAGATATTTCCTTTATTTTTAAGAAATTTGACCACGTTTATAAAGCCAGTAGACCCAGAAAGTAATTATTTGTGTCTCATAGAAAATTATAAAAGTTATCTGTATTAGCATTGTAGGGCTGTCGTAGAAATTACCATAAACTCAGAGGCTTAAACCAACAGAAATTTATTCTCTCACAGTTCTAGAGTCCAGAAGCCTGAAATCAAGGTTTTTACAGGGATCAGCAGGGCTTTTTTGTACTATGCCTGGAGCTCTAGGGGAGAATCCATTCTTTGCCTCTTAGTTTGTGGTGATTGTTGGCATCCTTGGCTTGTTGCCCCATCTCTCTGCACCATCTATACATCACCTTCATCTCTGTATCTTCTGTCTCTTACTAGGACATTTGTCATTGGATTTATAGCCCACTTAGGCAATCCAGATTGATCCCATCTCAAGATCCTTAACTTAATTACATTTTCAAAAGCCCTTTTTCCAAATAACATTCACAGGTTCCAGGGATTTAAATGTGGACATGCCATTTTTTGGCCACCATCAACCCACTACAGGATCCTTTAGGCGTTTTTATATTACTTTTGACCCTAGCACACTTGACGGGAAAAGTATAAATCCAAGAAATTTAAGTCTAAAATCTTGAAAACTGCACTCAGTTAAAAATCATTAAAAAGTAATGAAAGACAGCAAATTAAGATTCTCATTCAAGTTGAGAGTTTTCCTGGTTCTTGGTGTTATTTGTGATTTTCTATTGAAATCTGGACATGTTGGATATTATGCTATGGCATCCTGAATCTTGTTTAAATCTTTCGTTTTCGCAGGTCTCCTCTGACACCACTGTGATAGGGGAAAGGAGGCACACCGTGGTTACTGCCAGGTGCTGTTGGAAGTCCAGGTCTCCAATTGGCCTCCATTTGAAAAGAGGGGCTGGGTAGGGATTTTTATTACTGCTGGGTGGAGGTGGAAGTTCAGGCTTTGCGTGTGACCTCCAGTGACATTGTGGGGGTTGGGAGAGGATAGTGTCCTTATCACTGGGTGGAGGTGAAAGTAATGACTCCCTTAGGTTTCCCTGGTCACCACCCCAGCAGGAGATGGAGGGGTACTTTGTTACCCTAGGGTGGTGGTGGAAGTCTAGGTGCCCCCCACGGTCTCCATTAACATTGTATGTGGGATTGTTATCTCATTACCACTTGGCTCCCCACTCAGCCTTCTCTGTCACCATCCCATCAGGGTCGGCGTGCCTCATAGCCTGGTGAGGATGGGAATCTAAGCTCCTCACTAAGCCTTTGCTTGGCAGGGTTGAGGGTGGAGATGCAGTTTTTTTTCTGTGGTGCTTGACTAGAATAGAGCGGTTATTATCTAAAGGTTTTCTGACTTGCTCGGCTGCCCCTTTCTAGGATACAGAGAGAAAACTTTTCTTGTTTGTCTCTGCCTGCTAGTGTTTTTGTGTTTACTAGCTTCTCCAGTATTCACTCTGAAATAGATGAGGCGAAAAGAAACCCCAGGGAATTCCTACGAAGTCATTCCTTGGTCCTCGGCTCCCTAGCTGATCTGTTTTCTTGTCTTCACTTTTCAGAGTCTTCTTGTGTTTGTTTTATATATAATGTTCTGAGTCTGTACTTAGTGGTAGGAATAGGGAAAAGTTTGTCTACTCCATGTTTCTCGAAGTAGAAGTTCCAGGAACATATGATATAGTTTATAAAAATCTAATCAGGCATAGCCTTTTAAGAACAGTTTACTCTGTAGTTGCTCACTAGTCAAAAGTGGTACATATTTCTTTAAGAAGGCTGTCTCCATCTAAGGTCTTTGTGAATCGAAGAAAGAAAAATGCAGGTAATATAAATATCAATTTCTACACTTTTTAGTAAACATAATTCATGATTTAGGGGAGAAAGGATAGAAAGTATTGTTTTGAACAGTAAGTAATTTGTCTTTTTCTATCCTTTGTTAACTGAAAACTGTGACTCTGTTAGGTTAAATTCATTTCAGTTAATCATTTATCTTTTGTTTTCTTGTACTGAGCCTAGTCTTTTATTACAAAATCACATATCACCCCTGGAGCTGGTGGGCTGGTCCAAACATTCTATTCTCAACTATAAATTGTTGCTTACTTTGAGGCTACACTGCACCCTTGAAAGATGAAGGTTCAGATTAGTCAAGTTATCTTGCAACAAATGCTATTAGAGTGTTAAGTTTAGATTTTAAAAAGTACTTTTCAAAAATTTCAATTTAAGTAATGATTTAGGAATTTTAAACTTCACTGAACATTTTCATCATTTTCATAGTATTTTACCCAGTTGTTAAATAATCTAAATAGTATCCTGATGAGTCAGGACAATTATCTCCATTTTACAGATGAGGAAATTGAGAAATGTCATTTAGTTTATGACTTATCCAAGAGCATTCAGTGAATTGAGATTAGAACTGGAACAATAGTCCAAGATTGGAACTTTAAATATTTTTTTGCACCATTTTGTGCTTAGTTCAATAGACCATGCCAGTAACCAAATTAAATTTATATATCTACCAAAACAAGAACAAGGGGGAAAGAAGAGGTTATCCAATTAGAACCTTAGTTTCAGACATGGTCTGTAAATATCTAATTTTTCAGTCTGATGCATCAAGAATGTTTCATCATTATCATACCCCTTGTCTCATATGCAGCATAATAAGAAGCCCATAATGCCAGACAATAATTTCCAAAAGTATTTTTCTCTTTACGAGGAATATGGTCATAATTTGAAAGCAAACAGTTCCATTATTTTTTCTATAATTTAAAGAAAAACAGAAAAACAAAAAATTTGGTATATATATCTAAAACATAAATATAATGCTTATAGTTGCCATTAAATTTATTACATAGCTACATTTTTATATATTAAAAGTCACTGAAAGTTTATGATAGGTTTATAAACTATTGATGCTCTCATGTAAAAGTATACTACTATGTTAAAATAAGTTGGAATTTGGAAACTGGTTTATTTAAATTAAATTTCATTCCATATGTGTTTTGTCAGTTAGTTTGAATTATTTATCTAAAATATAGATATGTTTTCTTTTTAGAGTAGTTTATTATGATATATTGGAAAGAATTCATCACTCAAAATTAAGGACCTCTGTTCTAGGTTTTTTTTGTTCTAGGTTTAGAGCTTATTGTGCTTAATATGTAGAGCATAAAGCATATTTGTGGTGTTATCTCTGAGAATTGGAATCCTGATCAAGCAGTTCATTTATATTGTTGCACCTTTTCTGCCACCTTTTTTCTTTTTACCTTTTGTCCTATTCCTAAACTTTCTCCTACTTCTCTCATGTTAAAATTCTAGTCAATGTCAGAGTAATAATGCATTTTTTTTCCCATTTAATGCTTCTGTTTTTCACATTGGTTATTTTCTTTAAAATTATTCAGTTTGAGGTGATACTAAACAAGTTGAAAATTAAAGCCCGTATCCTAGTTCTTTAAGATGAACCCATTGCTGCCGAGTGGATTCCGACTCAAAGCAACCCTATAGGACAGAGTAGAACTGCCCCACAGAGTTTCCAAGGAGCGCCTGGCAGATTCGAACTGCCCACCATTTGATTAGCAGCCATACCACTTAGCCACTATGCCACCAGGGTTTCCCTCTTTAAGATTAGGAAATGTATAATGAAACGATTATAAATTTTATTCCACATGTTCAAACTGTTAATAATTCTTCCTACTTTAGTGTTCATTGTACTTTGCCTTGTATTATAGTGAGTTGTGTACTTGACCTCCCTCCATAATACCTACTAGAGTGCTTTACACTTTGCCTATTCTCAAATACTTGTTTTTAATTAACTTCAGTTCCCTGAAGACAATACCTACATGTGACCTCTTTCTGATATCTGGTCTTTTAATATGAATATGTTGGTTTCGTGTCTACTCCAGCTTCTTATTGGCTGTCACAGTATCTGTTCCTTTTTTCAGTTATTATCTATTTATAGTTTACTTAATTTGGTTAGATTATTGAGATTTTGTCCCATGGTAACTTTCTAATTTTCCATGGTGAAAATGAAATGATCATTGCTCAATTATTTTTAAGTATAAATTCTTTTTTAATAAGTGCCATTTAGATGGCCATTCGAGCCAGAACAATGCCTGCCACATAGTATGTGCTCAGATCATGAATAAGTAGATGAATGAGTGAACTAATGAATGATACGTATCATCTGTCCATATAATAGTTTATCCACTTAGTTATTTATAGGGATGCTTGTTATATCTGAGTGTTTGTATTTGTCAAAATTCTTAATTTTAATTTAAATTCCTTAGTGGTAAAGGCTGAATCTCTTCAAGTAGGCTTGAATTTACTACATGAAGCCTATTAAGACTTACCAAGTCAATAGTTATCCAAAGTAAATTGATAGGTCAGGGCCCATTAAGCAATAATGTATGGAATTATTATATAGATTAAATATATGTGAAGAGAGTTCTCTAAACTGTAAACTACTACACAAAGATTAGTTCATTCATTGAGCAAACCTTTCTTATTAATTTGGAACCAATAGGACACATTAAGCAATATCACTATTGTGTGTAACTGTATGTCTTAGAATATGGAATGTGTGTTAGAACATCTATACTGGATGATATAGTTTTTAGGTTATCCTAAAATAATTAGAATGATTATGAGAAAATTATAAAGAACTAGTAACTAAGTATATAGTGTATAATCTTTATAAATGATTATTATAAAACATTTCCTAATGTTAATGCTGTATTTAAAAGTGAGGCTTTAGGAGAGCATTTTGGATGAAATATTAGTATTTGGATTTATTTGTACAAAATATTGAAAGACTGGGCATTGAAAGATTAAAACTTGTCTCTAGGGATTAAGGCATGCATTACCAACCGCTTATATGTCTGTGGTCCCATAGGTTTTTTTTTAAAGAGAAAGCAGCTTTTTCCTTCTATTTCCCCTTAATGTTTTTAAAGACCTCAAAACTAGCCGTGTGCAGCACTGGACCACAGGTGGGATACAGGCAGGTGAGGCAGAGGACATGGCTCTGAGCGCCGGCCCTTAGGCCTTATGAGGCGAGCAGTGGCAGCAGGGGCTGCGGGGTCAGGCTGCTCCTGCTACTCAGGTGGGTGGGCTGGGCACGCTCGGCTTCCTCCTCCTTGACTTCCACTAGCTCCCACCACTGCCCTCCCAGCTGCTGCTGCTGCCATTCCCGCAGTCTCTAGCAGCAGTGGCAGCTGTTGCAGTGGTGATGAGGACACTGGAAGTGGGTTCCCATAAGGTTTTAATACGGTGTTTGCACAGCGTCCAAATCACATAACGTCTTATCTTACAGACCATATTGTGGACATTAAGCAACGTATGCCTGTAGTAAAGAACATGAGTAGATTTTCTGTTTATTTAAAGTTAGAAATAATGAAGGGATAAAGTAAAATATCTTACTTGTATCTGTTGTTTCATTGGGAAGAATTCCTAGTTCTACTCAAGAAGACATTTAAGCACATTAATAATAGCTAGCTTTTTTATTTTAAGACAAAAACAATTTAAAAGACTAGTGTCATATAAAACAATCACTATGAAATATGTTTCTTAGATTACAGTTTTGAATCTCTGAAAACACAATTTTTTCTTAACTCATGGAAAGAGTTAGAGTATACTTTTTTCTGTGTATTTTTCCTTTTACTGGATTACATTTATATAACAAATGTTATCTGTATTACATTTATAAAATAGGATAGTGTTACCCGATTAGGGTCTGTGCCCTGGAGCAGTACAACCAATGTACTCCAAGTCAGAAAGAGAGAGACTAAGTTTTATTAAGAGGTGACACCAATAGGGGTGGGAGTCTGACAGCAATGCAGGCTGTACTTTATGGAGTCCCCCAAAAGCAATTTTTACATCAGAATTTATATGTATTTGGCAAGGATTACCTAATGTTTTTAAGCACATAACCCACAGGTGGTTGTATACATCACAAAACAACTATAAGAAACTCTTTATTAAACTAAAGATACGTATGTCGGACTTCTGAACTCTAATCTGTATGTTTGTAACAGGCTAAAAAAAAAAAAAATTAAGAATCTCTCGGCTAGTGGAACTGGCCTGCCAACTCTACTCTAACTAAGGAGCAAGAAAGAAAGTTGCAGACCAAAAGCGCCAGGCAGCCTTCCTTGTTGCTGTCCTGCAGAATGAAGGCCGTTTCTCAAGAGAACAAAGAAGAGGAGAGAGACCAAGACCACAGGAGCTGAGAGGGCTCTGCACCCCTTTGGAAAGAGACTAGTGCAGCCGGTGCAATTAAAAAAAAAAAAAAAAATGCTTATAGATTACTTAGAGTATCGTTATGGTGTTAGTTATGTCAAGCTCTCAATCACCCATTTTGAAAAGGGCAAAACATGTTGCGAGGTGTTAAGGTCACAATAGTATAAATGCTGTGGACTTATTATTAATGGACAGATGTCTTTTCAGAGATCATTTACTGTCTAACCTTTGCCATTGAGTTGATTCTGACTCATGGTGACCTCCTGTGTTACAGAATAGAACTACTTCATGGGGTTGTCTTGCCTGTAATCTTAACCAAAGCAGATAACCAGGCTTTTCTTCTGTGGTGCTGCTGGGCCAGGTTCAAACCACCAACCTTTAGGTGAGTGTTGTTCTTAGATGCTGCCAAGTTGGTTCCAACTCACAGCCACCCTATGTACAACAGAATGAAATGCTACCTGGTCCTACAACATCCTCACAGTCATTGCTATGTTTGAGCCCATTATTGCAGCCACTGTGTCAATGACTGTGTTAATAGTCAAGTGCATATCATTTGCACCACCTGGGGACCTATTCCTTGTCTAGACCTCTGTTTACCAGTCGTGATGAACAGATTGTACTTCACTATTTAGATGGATGTAGTTGCAAGAAGGCTTTTAAAAAAGACGAGTTTTAAATATCATGCTTGAAAACATCTGAAGGAAAATGAGAGCCCAGCATCTAATAACTAACCCATTTAACGCGAATTTCATCTTTTTAATATATTTTTTTCTGTCTTTATCATAATAAATGTATTGATCATGATTTCTTTTAAGAACCTACTTCTCATGATTTTAGATGGAAAAAGGCAATAGTATTCGCCTTTAGACCACATGTAGTGTTTTTAAATACATATGGGTAATTAAACCTTATTATTTTTGATCAGAGTCTTTTAGAAATCTGGATGTAGTCTAAACACAAGTTGAGTAGAAATACACTTTCATATTGACTTTGTAAAGCACCTTGCTTAACAAATTGGTAGTATAAATTCATTCCAGAAAGTATATTTAGCCTTACTAAGAAAAACAAACAAAAATTTTCAAAAAATCACTGAGCAATTTTAATCACATTCATTTGTATATAAACAATATGCTATTTACAGCTGCTAGCATGACTTCTACTTTGCATATGCTCATTTATATAGCAGTACAAGGCTGAATGAAACAGATAATAAATATAAAGCTAACTAAAAATCTAGTTGCAACTTCTGATTTTAGAAAGTAAGCTAAACTAAGTGATATGTGTTGTGTGTATGTATATCTGTGTATCTTGTAGATTATAAGAATTTAAGATAACCAAATTACATCATTTCCAGTTTGATTTGAATCAGATAGAGATGAAATTAGAACAGAATCTTTTTAGGATAGAATCTTTTTCTACAGAGGAGGCTTAGCTGTTAGTCCCAAAACGATTACTTACTGCCTGTTTTCCCCACCTCAATCTTCTGACTTTCGACAACGGTGTCTAATGATAGGTACTGGCCGTAGGGCCCACACATACCCTTGTTTGTTATGCAGTTTTCACAGGGGCAGAAAGTGTATCAGCCGTTACTTTCCACTTACGGTTATAATGGGTACAACAGATTCCACTTTGAGATATGCCACATAAGCTTATTCTTTGTTCAGTAGGGTTCTTTGAGATTTTTTTGTCCAGGTCACATCCCTGAACATACATTTTGCTTACTCTGTATTTTTACTGTCTACTATGTTGTAAAATGATGGGAGTAGTAGTAATAATAGCACCATCAGAACCTATCTAACCTGTCTAATGACCAGGATCAGCCCAAAGCTGATTCCCATGAGGTGGAGGTCAGACATATCTCCACTCTCCAACCTTTTTACCAATTACGGCACTAGCCATCCCTCCCATAGCACTCTCTACTTCTCTTCTGGGTTCAATAATCCAATGTAATGACCACATAGAACTCACAGACCATACTTGCCATTAAGTCACTTATTAACGAATAGGGTACAACTTAGAATCAGGATCAACAGGCTGCAACTCAGGAATCAGGATCAGGAAGCAGGTAAGCGGAGTTTTCTTCTTTAGTGCAGGACAGCTCTCTCAGCTCTTCTTGACCATGCAGGCCTCCTCTCAGTCCCCCTGAGGACAGGCTCCTCTCACCCCTGAAGAAAGATTCTGCTCAACCCCCTGAAGACAGCCTCCTCTCGGGCCGCCTCAGAACAGGCTCCCTTTCACCCTACCATCTGTCACTGCTGGCTCTGCCTGTGGGCTCCTTCTGGGCCTGTTTCTGCTAGCTCTACTGCTGGGCCCGTTCCAGGTCTCTCACTGTTTTCAGTGTTAACAGCCCTTGACCAGTGTTACAGCTCTTTTAGAGGGCTCTTTGCCTCCTCTGTCCCTTTGCCGCTGCTTTCTGCTTTCTTCCTTCTGCTTCTTCCTTAAATTTTTTTTTTAATTTATTCTTTTAAATTATTGTACTTCAAACGGAGCTTGACAGAACAAACTAGCTTCTCATCAAACAGTAGTACACATACTGCTTTGTGATATTGGTTGCCAACCCCATAACACGTCAACACTCTCCCCTTCTTGGCCTTGGGCTCCCTATCACCAGCTTTCCTGTCCCCTCCCACCTTCCAGTCCTTGTACCTGGGCTGGCGTGCCCCCTTAATATTGCCTTGTTTTATGGGCCTGTCCAGTCTTTGACTGAAGGGTGAACCTCATAGTGAGCCCATGTACAACAGAACGAAACACTGCTCAAGTCCTGTGCCATCCTCACAATTGTTGTTATATGCTTGAGCCCATTCTTGTACCCACTGTGTCAAGCCATCTCATTCAGGGCATTCCTCTCTCTGACCCTTTACTTTACCAAGCATGATGCCCTTCTCCAGAGCCTTGTCCCTCCTGATAACATGTCGAAAGTATGTGAGAAAAAGTCGTGCTGTCCTTGCTTCTAAGGAGCATCCTGGCTATACTTCCTCTGAGACAGATTTGTTCATTCTTCTGGCAGTCTGTGGTGTATTTGATATTCTTTGCCAGTACCATAATCCAAAGGCATCGATTCTTCTTTGGTCTTCTTTATTCATTGTCCAAGTGTCGCACGTATGAGGCTATTGAAAATACCATGGCTTGGGTCAGGTGTACCTTAGTCCTCAAAGTGACATCTTTGTGTTTTAGCCCTTCAAAGAGGTCTTTTGCAGCGGATTCACCCAATGCAATACTTCATTTGATTTCTTGACTGTTGCTTCCACGGGCGTTGATTGTGGATCCAAGTAAAATGAAATCCTTGACAACCTCAATCTTTTCTTCGTTTATCGTAATGTTGCTTATTGGTCCAGTTGTAAGGATTTTTGTTTCCTTTATGTTGAGGTGTAATCCATACTGAAGGCTGTAGTCTTTGATCTTCATCGATCAGTAAATTCTTCAACTCCTCTTTACTTTCAGCAAGCAAGGTTGTGTCATTTGCATATCATAACGCAGAATGCAGGTTGTCAATGAGCCTTCCTCCAATGCTGATGCCCTGTTCTTCTTCATATAGTCCAGTTTCTTGGATTATTTCTTCAGCATACAGATTGAATAAGTATGGTGAAAGGCTACACACCTGAAACACACCTTGCCTGATTTCAGTATCACCTTGTTCTGTTTGAACAACTACCTCTTTGCCTATGTACAAGTTCTGCATGAGCATAATTATCTGGAAATCCCATTCGTTGAAATGTTACCCATAATTTGTTATGATCCACACAGTTGAACACCTTGGTATAGTCAATAAAACACAGGTAAACATCTTTTTGATACTCTCTTCTTTCAGCCAAGATCCATCTGACATCAGCAATGATATCTCTTTTTCCACATCCTCTTCTGAACTCGGCTTGAATTTCTGAATCCCGTTGATGTACTGCTGCAACCACTTTATAATTATCTTCAGCAAAGTTTTATTTGCATGTGACATTAATGATTTTGTTCTATAATTTCTGTATTTTGTTGGATCACCTTTCTTTGGAATGGGTGCAAATATGGATCTCTTCCATTTGACTGGCCACGTGGCTGTCTTCCAAATTTCTTAGCATGAATGAGTGGGCGCTTCCAGTACTTCTGATCTTGGAGGGCAGGAGATTTGTCTCTTAGGTCCAACAGTTTACAGATGCAGAATTGCAAACTTACATAAGAAAAAAAGCCTTTATTGTAAAACGTATTTATCTATCCCGTGAGATTCCAGGAAATCAATTATATTTTTCTACCTTCTGTTACCTTCATTGTTCTTGTAACAGCTATTGTGAAATGATTAGTGGAAATAGAATCTGGATGTATGGGTTCAGTCACAGTCTTTCTGCCTTGTTCAAGGGTTTCCAGATAGCATTTCTGTGGTAATTGCTTTTGAGTTAGAAATTTTTATTTTGTTTAATCACTGCTCGTAATTATTTTCTGTGTAATGTCTTGTTTTTTGATATGGCAAATGGTATTATAGTTTATTACTAGCTATCCTGGTGGCGTAGTGGTTAAGTGCTATGGCTGCTAATCAAAAGGTCAGTAGTTCGAATCCACCAGGCACTCCTTGGAAACTCTATGGGATAGTTCTACTCTGTACTATTGGGTTGCTGTAAGTCAGAATCGACTTGACAGCAATGGGTTTGGTTTTATGAGTTTTTTGGAGTGTTCAGGGAGAGAAAAGTTGAATTTGGAATATTTCCTTAAAAAGTGATCCTTTAAATATCAAATCTGGAAAAGATGGTTTATTACATTATAAATCATTATATGTATATATAACTTATGGAGGAGCCCTTATGGCACAGTGGTTAAAATTCTTGGCTGCTAACCTAAAGGCCAGCAGTCAGAACCAGCCGCTCCATGGGAGAAGGATGTGGTAGTCTGCTCCTGTAAAGATTTACAGCCTTGGAAACTCTGTGGGGCAGTTCTTCTCTGTCCTGTAGGGTTGGTATGAGTCAGAATTGACTCGAGGGCAATAGGTTTCGTATATATAACATATTTATTATGTACCATATTATATTATTGAAGTAATTATATTTCGTTTCCTTAAAGGAATCTTCAAATTATCACTCTTGACCCTTTGTTCTCCTGACTGAAGAAAAACTGTTCCATCTAATAAACACTTCAGCTAAACTTCTTAACCTTTTTTTTTTATAATATTAGGATCAAGTTCTGAATTTTGCTGGAGGCAGGGGTGGTGAACTTAACAAACAGGACAGTTAGTATTATCTTTACAATGTCACTGTCATTTCCATCTTTATGGATATTTTAATAAAATTAGGAAGAGAATAGTACTTACCGTATAGTTTACCTGTGTTTTACTAATGTTAGGGATGTTATGAAATATATTTATTATTACCAAATTCCCCTATTTGAAGCTACTGTGCGGATAATGTGTGGTACTTGGTTGTGAGTTCCACGTAACAAGAGAGGCACTGACAGGAAGGACTCCAGAAACGTAGTGAGTTTCAAGCATTGCCTGTATATAGTCAGACTTTCTATTTTCTCTATCCCTTTACTTAAGACATTTTTCTTAGATTGAAAGCACAAAGAAGCAAGTGTGATAGTTTTCACATCTTCTCCGGATAGCATATCCTTTCAGACAAAAGCTCATGACCTACCCCTTTGACCTCCACCCTCCCCCCCAAAAAAGAACGTATACCCAAAATTGCATACGATTTTAGGTGGTTCAAGATTCTCTGAAGCACATTTTCTTAAGGTGGGTTCTCTAGAGAAGCAAAACCGGTAAAGTGTGTTAATATATATTGAGAGAGAGATTTATATCAAGGAAATGGCTCACCTGGTTGTAGAGGCTAGAACATCCCAATTCTGTGGGTCAGCATAGAGGCTTCTCCTGATTCACGCAGCCTCAGGGGCTGACGAACCCAGGATCATCAGGTCAGACAGCAGGGCTCTTGCTCACAGGCCATGAAGATCGATGAATCACAGGATTGGCAAGCAAGATGGCAGGTAAGCTGTTAGCTCAATTTCCAAGAACCAGAGGTCAGATGAACTGGAGCCAGCTGCAGAATCCGGAGCCTGTGAGCCTTGTCAGAGTCTACCTGTATTGGTTGTAGGTCACACCCCCAAGGAAACTCTCTTTCAACTCTTTGGCTGCTCATAGCAGATCCCATCATGGAGGTGATCACATTACACCAAATCTCATTGTAGAAGTGATCACATTATCATATGACTGCCAAACTACATCATAACTGCCAAACCACTGAAAATCAGGGCCCAGCCAAGTTGGCACTCAACTTTAATGATCACACTCATCAATGGGCCCTAAGTTAACAGTCTTCCTCTAGAGGATGTAATTATTTTTTTTCTTCACATGGTTAAACTTTGGGACTGCTTGTTTCTATAGGTTAGTAAGATGGGTTCTGAGTGCCTAATATCTTTTAAATTAGTTGTTATATTTAAAGTCAGACTTGATTAAGATTTACTTTTCATTTTGTTAACTGATGGAATAAAATATAAATTATTAGGGTTTAGCTTATTGTAAATTACTTGACTAATTTTTGGCTGCCATCTCAAAAGAGTTGCTAAAATTTCTCAAGTGATCAGTGCTAAGCTTAATTTGGAAACCCTGGTGGCATGGTGCTTAAGTGCTACAGCTGCTAACCAAAGGTTGGCAGTTTGAATCTACCAGGTGCTCCTTGGAAACTATGGGGCAGTTCTACTCTGTCCTGTAGGGTCACTATGAGTCATAATTGACTGGACGGCAACAGGTTTGGTTTTTTTTATTTGTTTGTTTTAAGCTTAATTCATCAGTATTATTATACTTACTGAAATTGCCTTTCTTCCTCTTGTAAAGAATTAACTGCTCTACCTTTGTGTAGCCATACTCATTTTAATGACAGGTATTTTAATGTTTTTTTTGTTTGATGAAGAATTGGCAGACCTAAAAAAATACCAATTTGTTATTATTTGGGGTTACCCTCTGATTGATTTCGGTGGGTACTTCCTAGTTTTTAAAATAGCTGTCTAAAACCACTTCTGAGTGAATTTTTAAATGGGTAATTTAATTCTATGGACATGTTAAGGTAATTTAATACAGTTATAAAGTGTTACAATTTTAAAATTAAACCATTCATTAGTTTATTCATGAAAAAATTATTGAAGCCAGGCACTATTCTGGATGCTGGAAATAAGGCAGTGGATAAAACAAAGCCTGTACCTTCTTGGAGTTTATTATCTAGGGGAAGAAGAAGGCATTAAAGAAATATAAAGTAAACATATGGTATATCAACTATTTTGATTAAGTTCCATGGAGAAAATGAAGCAAGGTAAAGGGAGAATAGGGGAAGTGTTAAGGGGTTGGGTTGCAGTTTCATAAAAAGTTGCTAGGCCAGGCCACACTGATAAGGTGACAGTTAAGACAGATACGAAGAAAGTGAGGGAATAAGCCATGTGTCGTCTGGGGGAATTGAAAGTGCAAAAGATAAGCACACCAGTGTAGATAGAGCGAGCAAGAGAGAATGGTTGAGGTAGGGGCAGATCTCGTAGGGCATATATATGTATCTAAAATTTAAAAAAAAATTTTGTACAAGGCAATTGATTTCTCTTTTTTTAATGTCATCTATTTTGAGAACATACTTTGATCTTTTAATATATTCAACTAAATAGGTTGAACAAGTGTTAATTAAGCATGCATATGGTTTCATTTCATCCTCAAAACATTTCTGTGAAGTAAGTCTTATCCCTACTTCCCAACAAAATACTGAGATTAAAGAGTTAAGTGAGTTGCCTAAAGTTATACCGTTAATAAGTGCCACAATTAGGAATCAAACTTGGTACATGATTTTAAACCACCCTTTCCACAGTATCACAACAGCCCAAACTTAAAGATGACTTAGAAATCCAAGAACCCTAGAATTCCCCATACATGAGTCATCTCTCTTAGAGTGGATTCCTTCCATAAATATTACCCATCATGTTGTTGTTGTTGTTAGGTGACGTTGAGTCGGTTCTGACTCGTAGCGACCCTATGCACAACAGAACAAAACACTGCCCGGTCCTGTGCCATCCTTACAATCGTTGTTATGCTTGAGCTCATTGTTGCCGCCACTGTGTCAGTCCACCTTGTTGAGGGTCTTCTTATTTTCCACTGACCCTATATTCTGCCAAGCATGATGTCCTTCTTCAGGGACTGATCCCTCCTGACAACACGTCCAAAGTATGTAAGACGCAGTCTCACCATCCTTGCCTCTAAGGAGCATTCTGGCCGTACTTCTTCCAAGACAGATTTGTTAATTCTTTTGGCACTCCGTGGTATATTCAATATTCTCCACCAACACCACAATTCAAAGGCGTCAACCCTTTTTCAGTCTTCCTTATTCATTGTCCAGCTTTCACATGCATATGATGTGATTGAAAATACCGTGGCTTGGGTCAGGCGCACCTTAGTCTTCAGGGTGACATCTTTGCTCTTCAACACTTTGAAGAGGTCCTTTGCAGCAGATTTGCCCAATGCAATGCGTCTCTTGATTTCTTGACTGCCGCTTCCATGGCTGTTGATTGTCGATCCAAGTAAAATGAAATCCTTGACAACTTTAACCTTTTCTCCATTTATCATGATGTTGCTCATTGGTCCAGTTGTGAGGACTTTTGTTTTCTTTACGTTGAGGTGTAATCCATACTGAAGGTTGTGGTCTTTGATCTTCATTTAGTAAGTGCTTCAAATCCTCTTCACTTTCAGCAACCAAGTTTGTGTCATCTGCGTAACACAGGTTGTTACTGACTCTTCCTCCAATCCTGATGCCCCGTTTTCTTCATATAGTCCAGCTTCTCGTATTATCTGTTCAGCATACAGATTAAATAGGTATGGTGAAAGAATACAACCCTGCTGCACACCTTTCCTGACTTTAAACCAATCAGTATCCCCTTATTCTGTCCAAACAACTGCCTCTTGATCTATGAGAAGAAACAGCTGCAAACATCCATTAATAATTGGAACCTGGAATGTATGAAGTATGAATCTAAGAAAATTGGGAATCATGAAAAATGAAATGGAGCACATAAACATCCATATCCTAGGCATTGGTGAACTGAAATGGACTGGTATTGGCCATTTTAAATCAGACAATCATATAGTCTACTATGCTGGGAATGACAACTCGAAGAGGAATGCTGTTGCATTCATTGTCAAAAAGAACGTTTCAAGATCTATCCTGAAGTACAACACTGTCAGTGATAGGATAATATCCATACACCTACAAGGAAGACCAGTTAATACTATTATTCAAATTTACGCTCCAACCACTAGGGCCAAAGATGAAGAAATAGAATATTATTATCAGCTGCTGCAGTCTGAAATTGACCGAACATGCAGTCAAGATGCATTGATAATTACTGGCGAATGGAACGCGAAAGTTGGAAACAAAGAAGGATCAGTAGTAGGAAAATATGGCCTTGGTGATAGAAACAATGCCGGAGATCGAATGATAGACTTTTGCAAGACCAACGACTTCTTCATTGCAAATACCTTCTTTCACCAACGTAAATGGCGACTATACACATGGACCTCGCCAGATGAAACACACAGAAATCAAATTGACTACATCTGTGGAAAGAGACGATGTAAAAACTCAATATCATCAGTCAGAACAAGGCCGGGGCCGACTGTGGAACAGGCCATCAATTGCTCATATGCAAGTTCAAGCTGAAACTGAGGAAAATCATAGCAAGTCCACGAGAGCCAAAATATGACCTTGAGTATATCCCACCTGAATTTAGAGATCATCTCAAGAATAGATTTGATGCATTGAACACTAGTGACAGAGGACCAGACGAGTTGTAGAATGACACCAAGGATGTCATCCATGAAGAAAGCAAGAGGTCACTGAAAACACAGGAAAGAAAGAAAAGACCAAGATGGATGTCAGAGGAGGCACTGAAACTTGCTCTTGAGCATCGAGCAGCTAAAGCCAAAGGAAGAACTGATGAAGTAAAAGAACTGAACAGAAGATTTCAAAGGGCCTCTTGAGAAGACAGAGTATTATAATGACGTGCAAAGAGCTGGAGATGGAGAACCAAAAGGGAAGAACACGCTCGGCGTTTCTCAAGCTGAAAGAACTGAAGAAAAAATTCAAGCCTCGAGTTGCAATAGTGAAGGGTTCCATGGGGAAAATATTAAACGATGCAGGAAGCATCAAAAGAAGATGGAAGGAATACAGAGTCATTATACCAAAAAGAATTAGTCAATATTCAACCATTTCAAGAGGTGGCATATGATCAGGAACTGATGGTACTGAAGGAAGAAGTCCAAGCTGCTGTGAAGGCATTGGCGAAAAACAAGGCTCTAGGAATTGATGGAATATCAATTGAGATGTTTCAACAAACAGATGCAGTGCTGGAGGTGCTCACTTGTCTATGCCAAGAAATATGGAAGACAGCTTCCTGGCCAACTGACTGGAAGAGATCCATATTTATGCCAATTCCCAAGAAAGGTGATCCAACCGAATGTGGAAATTATAGAACAATATCATTAATATCACACGCAAGCAAAATTTTGCTGAAGACCATTCAAAAACGGCTGCAGCAATATATCGACAGGGAACTGCCAGAAATTCAGGCTGGTTTCAGAAGAGGACGTGGAACCAGGGATATCATTGCTGATGTCAGATGTATCCTGGCTGAAAGTAGAGAATAGGAGAAGGATGTTGACCTGTGTTTTATTGACTATGCAAAGGCATTCAACTGTGTGGATCATAATACTATGGATAACACTGAGAAGAATGGGAATTCCAGAACACTTAATTGTGCTCATGAGGAAACTTTACCCATCATGTAGTGATTTTTAACTGACACAACTACAGTAGAACCTTTTCCTGACCTTACAGCCCTCCTTTTCAACCTGCAGAGTAGACGAAAATAGGAGATTACATATTCTTAATAAAAGAAAGAATATCTGTAGAAGTTGGGAAGATATTAAATAAATTGAAGACCAGATAGCTTTAGCAGGGAGAATAGAGGAAATGTAAGAGTATATGCCTAGAAATGCTGGGGAGTTGAAGAACAGATCGATAGCTCAAGACTGGATCGTCTCAGTTAAATGAGGAATAGAAGTGCCTTTTGGAGTGAAAAGAGAGGGGGAATGTCCTTGACATTTGGGAAAGGAGAAGCTCTGGAACAACCTCTGAGAATATCAGTGCTGAATCAAGGAGAGAAAAATGTTTGAAATTGCTGATAGACTTGTGCTTTAGGAGAGGATTTTAAGACTACACTTTTTTTTTTATTATTAAATAACTTTCATTTAATTGTACTTCCGCTCTGTTTAAGTCATTCAAAAAACCTGGTTACTTTGTATGAGGAAAAGATATTATATGACTACTCCTAGTGTTTTTGCTGAACATTCTCTAAGATTGTAATGACGAGAACCCGCTTCCTGAATGCACATCATTCACATAACAGAATGGAAAAGATCAATGGAAAAGTTGTGATTATTAGATAACTCCAATCTCACTGTTTGGGAGGAAATTATCAAATCAGTATCACTGTGAAGATAAGAAGGTCTTTAAGTTATTTGTAAAATATGTTCCTAGTTATCTAGGTAATGTTTAGTTTATTTTCATGATTCTAAGAAATTTTAAAGTTATACGTGCTGTATAATATTGCTAGCATTGTCCAGTAAGAGTGTCTTTCTTGTAGACATCTCACCATTTCTGTTATCAGTCCAGCGCAAGAGATTCTAGAATTTCATCTTGAATACTTAGAATATAGTTGTTACATTACTGAGATTTAGCTGTCCTACATTGTATATAAACCTTACATCAGTTGTTACTTGATCAAGGCATATATCAAGGATAAATCTAGTAATTTATAAGTAAAATAATTAAGACCTACAATTCAGCATTCTAGTCAATTAATTTTAAATTTGAGGTAATTAAGGAATAGTTGTGGTATGCTTAGTTATAAATGTATTTATCATTAGTTAAGTCCCCGGTGGCGCAGAGAGTTAAGCACCGAACTACTAGCCAAAAGGTTGTTGGTTCAGACCCACCTAGAGGCCCCTTAGAAGACAAGCCTCTGGTGATCTGCTTCCGAAAGGTCACAGCCTTGAAGACCCTATGGAGTAGTTCTACTCAGCACGCATGAGGTCCGCGTAAGTTGAAATTGACTCAGTGGTAACTAGCGATAGCAATATCATCAGGAATAAATTTCTTTGGAACTGATATCAAAAGAAAGAATAAAATGAATTGTCATAGTTCAGTTTCTTTTATTTGAGCTAGTCTGCTAGGTAAAAATTTCCCTCATGGATTTTACAAACTACAACCAGCCAAAAATTATTCTGTTTCAAAAGAATATACTGATTGAGTTAAGGGTAGGAACTGTTGAGCTAACTCAAAATAGGCTGATTCATATTTATAAATAGAGCCATAAAAATGATAAACAATTAATTGCTTTTTAAGTAAAGAAAGTATATACCTCGCAATGAAAAATCATAATTCAACAGCTACTATATTCCATAATTTAACAAAAAGGATTTATATGCAATATTTACTAAAGGAGTATTCAGAATAAAAGTAGTTGCTGAGAGAAGACCAATAGAATGTATATTCTGTCAATGGGACACTTAGGTGGTTTTCTGCATTTTGGTTATAGCTGGTGTATCAGTCAGCATCTTATGGGGAGTTCTGTGGAGCTGAAATTATCCTTGAAATTCAGATTTGCAGTAATTCTACATTTCTTTTTAATGTGAAATATAACAAATCTCAATCATTTTGGGGTCTGTGATTTAAAAAATAACATTTTTCTTTTTGATCGATCATAGCTATTATTGAAATAGCTTGTAACATATGATGTAGTACTATAATTTAGGCTGAAAAATTGTCCAGTCAACTTAAATTTCTCTGTTCCAGTCTCTGAAACATCTTTTTCTGCAGAAATGGCTGCTTGACATAGTGTTCTTACACGTCCTGGGGGAAAAAAGACTTCATGGTCAAATTCTTACTTGTCTGAAGTATACAAGGGAAATGTTTCACAACAAAAATAGAAGGAAAAAATAAGATTCAGAATTTCCTAACACAGGGAATGAAATTTTTATTTCATTTAAGCTTTTGAAAAATGTGCTTTACACATAATGTTTTAAAATTGTGTGTGTGTGTATGTGGAAGACAGGATATGTATATAAGGTAATTACAGCATTTCTTTTTTTTGTCATGCCTGGGAATTATGACCTGTAATGAAAATTTATGGTTATGATGGTGATTCAGATAATTATAGATTTGAGGTTAATCCCCACAGAAATAACACCTCCTGCGCTTTTATAGGTAAAAATAATACATAGAATATTTCTTAGCATCATTAGATAACCGTCTAGGCAAGGACCTGTGTGTATTTAGTGATTCCCCTGTTAAAATCTATTTTCCAAATAATTCTGCTTCATGTTTACACAAGCAGTTTTTTACATAATAAATCAGCTACCCACTTACATTAATCTGGATGGGTCAATTTAGAATTGTTTATAAGCTCAATTCGCTCTATTGTCTGTGAGCTGCTGTAGTTTTTTTTTTTCTTTTCAATTTTTAACAAAGTTTAGAAGTTTCAGTCTACTCTTTTACAACTTTATTGAGGTATAGTATAATATACATAGTTTAAGTGTGCAATTTAATTAGCTTTTACATGTGAAACCACCACGCTCAAGATAAAATGGTTAACACATGTGTCACCTCCCAAAGTTTGCTCCTGCCCTTGTCTAATCCCTTCTCCCTCCTTCCCTTCTTTGACAACCACTGATCTGCTGTCATCGTTTATTAGTATTTATTTTCTGGAATTTTATATAAATGGGAGCTGCTGTTTTTGTTTGGTCTGGCTTCTTTCAGCTTTGGATTTATCCATGTTGTTGCCTGCATCAACAGTCTATTTCTTTTTATGCCGAGTAGTAGTCTATTGTATGGCTGTATCATAATTTACTGTTCACCTGTTGATGGACATTTGGAATGTTTTCAGTTTTCGGCTATAATGAATAAAGCTGCTCTGAAACATGGGTACAAGTCTTTGTTTGGGTTTATACTTTTGTTTCTTTAGAGAAGACTGGCAAGCTTTTTCTTTAATGAACCAGGTAGTAAATATTTTAGGCTTGTGGGCCTGGGTTCTCCCTCCCTACACTGTGGCCTGAAAACCCTCCCCAGGCAGTAACCTGTGGCAGCCATAGGACTCACCCACTTTGTTTGCCCTCCGTCAGAGACCACTGATCTGTGCTGCCTGTAGTCCAGTTTCTGAAATCTGTTGTCTTTGTGCATTACATGTGTGTGTGTTTAGTTGTTTAAGGGGAACGGGAGCAGGTAGTCCTGTCCCTGTTACTCTGTCTTCGTTGCAAGTGGAAAATCTTTCTATACATTTTTAATACATTTCTGCTCCTTTTTCAATTTTAATGCCTTTGAATTTAAAATCATTAAGCTCACATATGTGAGTTCTGTGTTTTCATATTTATGCCATAGAATATGTAGCTTCAATACTAGATACGTTTTCATTTTTATGCCATAAAATGTGTAACTCCAGTACTAGGATGTGTGAATGTAGGATTCTTAGCAACTTTTAAAATATTCATCTGTTTATGTGGAGATGTTAAAATATATTAATAGATCAATTAATACTGTACCCCTCATTTAGAAGTCACTCTAGCTCTCTTACTGATTGCTTATGTTTTTTTTTCTTTGTGCATTTATGTAGTATTTAGTAAGCTCTTCTATATTATGAAATATAGTACACATACAGAAAAGTGTATAAAATATAAGTATAGAGCTTAATTAACTATTACATAACCAGCACCCATTTGACTACTACTCAAAACAAGAAAGAAAAGATTTCCAGCATCCCAGAAGTCTTCAGCATGCTTTTTCCCAATCATAGCCTCCTCTCTTCTGCCAGAGGTAATCACTAGCCCTACCTCTGTAGTTTTTACTTCCTTGCTCTTCTTTATACTTTTACTACTTGGGTATGCATCTCTAAACACTGGGGTTTGGATTTGCCTCGTTTTGAACTTTACATAAATGTCAATTTTATGTTCTTTTATGTCTGGTTTCTTTTGTGCGATATTGTGACTTTGAAATTCATCCACAATGTTGTGTGGCATTCATTCCTTTTCATTGCTATATAATATTCTGTCATATGTAGGCATTTCGATTGTTACCAGTTCTAGGCGATTACCACTAATAGCCAAACATACTGGTATGTGTATTTTAGGAGACATTCGGACACACAACTGTTGGGTATATACTTAAAATGAGAATTGCCAGGTCCTAGGTTATGCAGAAGACTGAAGAAGAATTGATGCATTTAAATTATGGTGTTGGCAAATATACCACGACTGCCAGAAGAACAGATAAGTCTGTCTCGGAAGAAGCACAGCCATGATGCTCCATAGAAGCGAGAATGGCGAGATTTTGTTTCACGTATCAGGATGTCATGCTTGGTACAGTAGAAGATCAGCAAAAAAGAGGGAGACTGTCAACGAGGTAGATTGACATGGTGGCTGCAACAATAGGCTCAAACATAAAACAATTATAAGGATGATGTGGGACCGGGCAGTGTTTCGTTCAGTTGTACGTAGGGTTGCTATGAGTCAGAACCGACTCGGTGGAACCTAACAACAAAAACAAAGGGTATGCATATGTTCAGTTTACATTACAAACATGTCATACATTTTTTTACTCAATGGCTGTCTCTTTCAGTCTCTTAATGATGTCTTTTTAAATTTTTTTTTATTTTGAAATACTTTTAGACTTATGGACTTCTTTAGATTTATTAATTTTAGACTTCTTATTAATTCTACTAATTTCTGTAGATTCTTTGAGACTACACACACACACACATTCATAAATGATGAGAACTTTCTTCCTTTCTAATTTTTACATCTTTTTTTTCCCTTGCATTTTATTATTGTACTGGCTAAGATCTCTAATGGATCATTAATGAAAAGTGGTAATAGAGGGCACTTTGAGTTTTTCCCATTCTAATGGGAAATTTTCAACATTTCACTGGTAAATGTCTTCCCTGTAGGGTGTTTGATTGATTGATACCCTTTAAATGAAACTTTAAAGGTTAGCTTTTCTTCCCTGTTTTCTAAGAGTAATTATAAAAGCATATTGAAATTTTTCCAATACTTTTTTCTGCATCTATAATATGATATTTTCCTCTATTTTGTTCATTGGGTGAATATCAATCATGGATTAATTAATGTTAAAGCACTCTGTGTTCTTGGAATAAAACCAGTTTGATCAATTTTGTTGGATTCTATTTCAGTTTTTTTTTGTTGTTGTTTGTAGTTATGCTTGTGAGATAAATTAGCCTGTACATTTTATTTTTATACTGCCAACATTGCATTTGAATACCTGTGTGTCTGAGTTATGCTGGCCTTGTAAAATGAATTAGGAAATATTCCCCGTTTTTTTTCTAGAAAAAAAAAGTATGTGTTTTGAATTATTTTTTTCTTAAATGTTTGGTAAAATTTGATGATGAACCTATCTGGACCTTTTGCCTTCTTTGTGGGAATAGTTTAAATTTTTTGTAGTAGGACAGCTAAGATTTTCTATTTTTCCTTGTGTCAGTTTCAGTGCATTTAATTATTTTAGAAGTTGTCTGTTGTAAATTTTCAAACTTGTTGGTGTAAAGGTGTTTATAATATCCTCTTTTTTTCAATGTCTGTAGTCTGTGCTCCCTTTTTTAATTCTTAATACTGATTATTTGTGCCTTATCTTTTTGCTTTGTGAATCTTAGGAATCTATTACTTGATTATTATTTTAAAGGAAGCAGTTTTTAGACTTATGGATCCTTTCTAGTATATGTTTTCTATTTAATGAATTTCTGCTCATTGTTATTTTCTTCTATCTTGGGGGATATAATTTACTATGGTTTTCTAATTTCTTGAGGTAGATGCCTAACTGATTGATTTTCAGTGTTCTTTTTTGGTATATGCATTTTGGGTCATAAATACCACTCTAAATTGTACTTAGCTCTATCTCACAAGTTTTAATATATTATTATTTTGTTATTCAGTTCAAAATATTTAATAATTTCCAATGTGATTTTCTCTCAGACCTATGAGTTATTTGTAAATATATTTCTTTTCAGACATGGGAATTTTCTGATTATCTTTTTGTTCCTGATCTCTAGCTAAATTATTGTGTTCAGAGACTATAATCTGAATTATGTCATTTGTTTGATATTTGTTGAAATCTGATTTATGGCCCAGCATGGGTCAACTTTTGTAATTGTTCTGTGGTGCATTTTCTGTGTCCGTGTATTATGCAGCTGTTAGATGGTGTTTTCTGCATCTTTGTTAATGGTGTTGTTGAATTCTTCCATTAATATTTTTGTATTGCTTTATTGTCTTTTTTTCCCCCATAATTTACTGAGAAAGGAAAGTTGAGAATTCCTGCTATGATTGTGGATTTTTTTGTTTTCATCTTGTAGATTTATCAGTTGTTTTGCCTTAAATATTTGGTAGCCATGTTATTAGATGCATATAAAGTGCTTGATGAATGGAACCTTTTATTATTATGGGGTATCTCCCTTTGCTTCAGTAATACCTTTTAAGATGATGTTTTCTTTGATGATACTGTAGTTGCACGTTGTCACTGTTCATTCTCTGAATGAATGATTGCTGAACATTTCTTCTTATATACCTTTGACAGATCATTCCAAACTTTCTGTTGTTTACTTCAGCATCTTATTTACCCTTCCCTAGTCTTATTCATTATTTCTGTTATTGATTTCAGTCAGTATTTATTTCACTTAGCCAAATGTCTTTTCAAATAATTTATTTCTACTGGCACACAAATTCTTTATTTAAGCTTTTTTTTTTTTTCTGTCCTTACGAAAGTCTAGAGCATTTCGTTAGACCTGAATAGAAAAGAATAGAAGAGTATAGGCTATGAAAATTCATTAAGGATAATAGTAAATATACTCATTTGATCATCTAAATTTTATATGGACCTATGGGCATATGCCTCTTCTGTGTACATCCTAGCAGACGTCTCAAAGAATAACTTAGGCCTTCTCAATAATATGCGTTTTCTGAAATTCAAAATGACTCTATTGACTCCATCTTAAGGGTATTTGCTTTTTATTTTTTCTAGTACTGAATATATTAGATTTAATTTGGTCTTGGAGAACTTGCTGCCTGGCTAAAAAGTATGATTTTATTTAAGTCAGTGTTCAAGATACTGTAAGTCTTTTCAAGGTATTTTGTTGTGATTAAAAACATAATATACCTGGTAGTTACTACTGTAGACAAAACAATGAATTTTAAATTATTTATTCTTTTTAGAAAGATCCTCTTTTTTTTTTTACTTTTATTTTATAAGAATTATAGACTCACTTTCCTTTTAAGACAATTTTTCTGTATAATGTATCATGAATATGGTGAGCGAGGTTCTTTTAAGTAATGTTCATCCTACTACCAACAAGTTTAATTTTTTTCTTTTTGCAAGAAACTTTTATGGAAACAATTTTGGGGCTTTTTTTTTTTTTCCCCAGGATAGATATTTGTATTTGGGAAATTGAAATCCACAGAAACATTAGTTTTGCCTGTCTTTACCTTTTCAAAAGCTCTTTTTTCCCCATCAGTGCCTTGTTGTTACTGCTTTCCAGAAGTATCCTCTTTGGTGATGCTTTTAGTTGCAAGCATATAATTTAGGGGTTTTGGCATCTATGTAAAGATTATGTTAATGTTCACATAACTTAAGGGCAAAACAATCACTTGGTACTAAATGAGTCAAGGTTGCTATTTTGAAATATATATATAAAATGTATTTATCAATGCTGACTTA
Organism: Loxodonta africana; assembly: GCF_030014295.1. Taxonomy (NCBI): domain Eukaryota; kingdom Metazoa; phylum Chordata; class Mammalia; order Proboscidea; family Elephantidae; genus Loxodonta; species Loxodonta africana. The sequence continues at coordinate 150,574,875 of NC_087342.1, read as the reverse complement.
ATGTCTTACTCCAGGGATTTAAAATGTGTGATTGCTGTAATATACACAAACACCCTGCCACAATAAAATGGTGCCTATACAATTTGGCAGAATAGTTTTTTGAGAGATAAAAACAGATTTAAAGAAATATTCCATTTTAAAAGTGGGAATTTGTTTTTTCAAAGCATTAATTATCTTGTATATAACAGACCTTTAAATTATGATGCATGTTAAAACCCACTCAAATGAAGGTGGTAATGTAATACATGGTAAGGAATAATAGGCACATGAATGAGAAGGAACAGTATTTAAAAAGCGAATTAGGTGTGTGCTACATAACTGATACATTTAAGAAATACCTGAGTTAGAAAAAGGTAGTTATTAGGTAGGCAGGTTGGAGGGCGGGGCACACAAAATGGTATATTGGAAAACGGCCTGAAATGCGTATGCATAGTAATTAGAGGCAATTGATTTTTAAAGGTTAGCCAGCTTTTATTCTCTTTCTTTTCTTGCATATATCTGTATGAACAGTAACTGTTCCTATTTCTAAAAGGGGCAATTCAGCTTTCTGTGAACATTTGTTATACGAAATAAATTACCACTCCTGTGTATAACTGACATTAAATTTGTGATACTAGCAGTGATTTGTGAGACATTTAAAGTTTTGTTGCTGGGATTAATTTCTTATTTGTCATAAGATGTCTAAGAAATTCTCCATTTCACTGTTTCACTATTGGGATTTGGGGACATTTCCTATAGTTTTTACTTACATCCTGTGAACAGTGCTTTTCATCACGTTTATAACCTTCAACATCATGTTAAAATGCGCTATTACACGCTGTCAATTAAATCCCAAATGTAAGTAGCTTTTCGCTAAGTTGGTTTAATTCTGGATGTGTTCCTCAGCTACTTAAGTTCTTTTACTGGTCTTTAATGATCTACTGTATTTCATGTATTCTAAGATGATTTCAGCATGTGCTTTCTTGATCTTAATCTTGCTCTTTGTCACCATTGAGTCAGCCCCCAACTCATGGCAGACCCCGTGCACAACAAAACAACAAAATGCTACCTAGTACTGCGTTATCCCCATGCTTGGTCACAAAGTGGAGTGTTGTGATCCAAAGGATTTCTTTTTTTATTGGCTGATTTTCAGAAGTAGATTGCTAGGCCTTTCTTCCTAGTCCATCTTTCTCTGTTCCAACCTGCGACATGCACCCGTCTGTGGTAGATGGCAGATGGGGCTGCATAGCAGGTGCATTGTCAGGAATCTGTTTAGGTTTCCTGCACAGAAGGCCGGAATTCCACCACTGAATCACCATTGCCACCCTTAATATTACTGTCGTCGTTAGGTGCTGTCAAGTTGATTACGACACATAGTGACCCCAAGTGACAGAGCAGACATACATAGGGCTTTCTGGGCTGTAATGTTTACAGGAGCAGATTGCCAGGTCTTTCTCTTATGGAGCCACAGGGTGAGTTCCAAGCACCAGCCTTTCAGTTAGCAGCTGAGTGCTTAAAATTGCGCCACCAGGGCTCTTTCTAAGCCCAAACAAAACCAAACCCACTGCCGTCAAGTTGTTTCCAACTCATAGCGACCCTATAGGACAGAGTAGAACTGGCCCATAGGGTTTCCAGGGAGCAGCTGGTGGATTTGAACTGCCAGCCTTTTGGTTAGCAGCCAAGCTTTTAACCACTGCAGCACCAAGGCTCCTTCTAATCTTACTAAAAAAATCCCAAACCTGTTGCTGTCCAGTCGGTTCTGACTCCTAGCAGCCCTATAGGACAGATTAGACCCGCTGCATAGGATTTTTAAGGAGTTACTGGTGGATTTGAACTGCCCATCTTCTGGTTAGCAGCTGAGCTTTTAACCACTGCACCACCAAGGCTCCTTCTAGTCTTACTAAAGAAAAACAAACCTATTGTCGTCGAGTCAGTTCCGACCCATAACGACCCTATAGGACGGAGTAGAACTGTTCCTTAGGGTTTCCAAAGGAGCAGGTGGTAGATTCAAACTGCTGACCTTTTGCTTAGCAGCCAGGCTCTTAACCAGTGTGCCACCAGGGCTCTCATAAAGCATGAGCCAGGCAGGAGTCAAGCCAACAGTCTTCTCCTGTGTAGTCTGAGGCGTTATCCATCGCACTGATGGCCAAAAGGTGTCAATCACCTTACAGCTGCCACCAGGTGGCAGTGATTATAAGATACCATAGAGTGTCAGAGGCATTCCAATTTCAAAGCTGTTAAATTATGAATAAATGTATATCCTGGAACCGTTGAGAGTTTTGAAGTCTCTAAATTTAAAAGAGATGGTTATGATAATCTTACGTTCTAATTTTTACTGAGGATTTTTCACTTGATTGAATTTGTGATTCTTTATATACCATTCAGTGTTCCATTCTCAGATTCATGCAGTTGGATTTAGAGTCACCATATAGAGATTAGAATTCTGTTACCTAGCATAAAGACTTAACCTTCATTAAGTAGTTTCTGAGGAGAAGTATCCTGGCCTAATGGCAAGGAGTACAGGCCATTTTTCCTCCTTATTCTTCATCTACTATAATGTTAAGACTAGAGTTATCCATTTACTCACAACATCTACTAAGAAAATATTTATGATAAAAGGATGAGATATTTCTATATTGAGATTAATTAGACCCAAGAATGTTTACTGTGATTATGTCCTCCCTATACTTAGAGAGAAGGAAAAAAAAATTTTTTTTATTTTCTTATACTTAGCACCACTACCATCCCCTGTCTTTACACAAGCATAGTTCTAATGATTATGTTACTTCATTCACTATGTTTCAGCACAGTAAAAAATGGTGGACCTCTTAGGAGTGAGACTAGGAAGGGAGAGATGATGCAGAGAAACTAACCTTTTTTTTTTTTTTAGTGTCTACATGGTTTGATTTTTACTTCTATGTACATTTATTGTTTTTATAAGTAATAAGCAAGTCTTTTAAAATATGACTGCATAGTGCTTACTGAATAAAGCATATGGCATTTGAGAACATTCATCTTCTATTCCAAATTTCCTTTGGGTCCTTATCCCCCACCATGTTATCTTTTACTCTAGCCATAGTCTACCCTTTGTCTCAAATCCTCTGCATTCTCAGGCCTCTATTTAAAATTTTCTTTTTGTCTTAGTCCTTGTAAGCCCAAATTCTACCTGTTCAGAGTTTTCCAGACCCTTCCATAGCAAGTACCTCTTACTCTACTACTTTCCCGTGGTAAATCCCTCTATTACACTTAGCAAAGGCTGCCTTTGTAAGGGTTAATTATTTATATGTTATAGTCTCCTATTAGATTTTGAGCTGAATTATTTAGGTTTGTCTCCTTTTCTGCATAGTAGAGACTTAAAAAAAATGTTTCTTGAATAAGTTCTAGATTTTAAACATATGCATTACTTCTTTTAGAAGTAAAATCCTTCTAGATTTTAAACATATGCATTACTTCTTTTAATTCTCCTCTAGAGAGACTATGTAGTTATTTTGATAACATTACTAATGTTACTAATATGTAGAGTGTTCTACATTTAAGTTTTCATTCTCATCTCTCATCAAGTGCTTTCTTTAACCCAATATTTTCTGAAATATAAGAGGTATTTCTTGTTACTATCCCATAATGCAAAAGAGAAGAATAATTGCATAGATATTAATTTTCTCACAGTAGCTATTCTTTATATGGAACCTCTGGGTGGTACAGTCAGTTAATGCACTTAGCCACTAATTGGAAGGTCGGAGTTTCGAGTCCACCCAGAGGCACCTTGGAAGAGAGGCCTGGTGATCCACTTCTGAAAAATCAGCCAGTGAAAACCCTGTGGATCAGAATGGTCCACATGGGGTCGCCGTAAATCCAAATCTACTTGATGGCAACTGATTTTTTATCCTTTATGCAAATTTTTAATATTTTATATAACTTTAACATTTAAGGAATGCTTTATAAATGATATTTTTAAATTTTTAAATATTTTATAAATGGTCTTTTGTTTTTTTTTATTTTGGTAGGTTACTTCCTCAGAATGTTGGCCTTCTCTATGTTGGAGGTTATGAAAGACCCTTTGCACAAATCAAGGTATGATTATTCGTTTTTGATGTGCTTTTTATACATGTAGTACATTTGTTCAGAACCTACCAAAAACTTGCAAATAACCATCGAAATATCAAAACAGACAAAAATATTGTGAATGTGAAGTATTAATTTGCTTTTGCACATTTCTGCTTAAGAAATCATTCAGCTTTTCAAAGAAATTGATTATTTCCATTTTCTAGCCCATACTGGAATTAGCTTTGACTAAAGCAATTCAGGGATTACTTTAGAAGAGTAGAATTTAGAGCTACACAGATTAATCTTTCATATCACCCCTTTTGCTATTAAAAATTTTTAATGACTTTATTGAGGCATAATTGATATACAATAAAGTATATATTTAAAGTATATGTTATGATAAATTTTGACATGCATACACTCATGAAACCTTTACCAAAATCAAGATAATGAGTGTTGCCATCATCCCTAAAGATTTCCTTGTTCCCCTTTGAAATCTGTACCTCTTGTCCTTCATTGTCTCTTTTAGTTCTCAGGCAACCACTGATCAGATTTGTGTCGTTATAGACTAATTCACATTTTCTAAAATTTTATATAAATAAATGGACTTATACATACAATATGTATGCTTTTTTTTGCTTCCTTTGGCTCAGCATAATTACTTTAAGATTCATCGATGTTGTAGCACTTATCAATAGTTCATTCTTTTTTATTGCTGAGTAGTATTCCATTGAATGGATATACCACAATTTGTTTATCCGTTCACCTGTTGATGGATTTTTGGGTTGTCTAGTTTTGGGCTATTACAAATGAAACTGCTGTGAACATTTGTTTAGAAGTCTTTGTATAAATATATATTTTCATTTCTTTTGAGTAAACACCTAAGAGGGGAATGACTGGGTCAAATGGTAGTAGTATGTTTAACTTTCTAAGAAACTGCCAAACTGTTTTCAAAAGTGGTTGTTCCATTTTACATTGCCACCAGCAGTGTTTGAGAATGCCAGCTCTTCTACATCCTCATCAACATTTGATATCACCAAACTTTTAAGAGATAGCCATTCTAGTAGGTGTATGGTGGTATTTTGTTGTGGTTTTAATTCACATTTGACTAATGACTAATAATGTTGAATGTCTTTTCATGTGCTTATTTGCTATTTGTATATCTTCCCTGGTGAAAGGTATTCAAACTTGCTATTTTTAAATTTTTTTCTTATTAATGAGTTTTAAGAGTTCTTTATACATATATACATATATATTCTGTCATGTCGTTACTGTTGTTAGTTGGCATCAGCTCATAGTGACCTTATGTATACACAAGCCTTTATTAAATATATGCTTTGTAGATATTTTCTTCCAGATATGATGTCTTTTCATTTGCTAAATAGTGTCCTTAATATAGAGTTCTTAATGTTGATGAGGTTTAATTTATTCATTTTTCTTTTATGGCTTATGCTTTTGAGCCTATATTTAAGAAATATTTGCATAACCCGAAGTCATAAGTATTTTTCTTCTATGTATTCTTATAGAGGCTTTACAGGTTTAGATTTTACATTTAGGTTTATTATCCTTTTGAGTTAATTCTTTATATGATTCAAGGTATGGATTGACGTCCTCTTTTGTACATGGATATCCAGTTTTTTTAAATCATTTGTTGAAAAAATGATCCTTGCCCCATTGAGATGCCTTTACATGTTTGTTGGAAGTCAGTTGACCATGTGTATATGAGTCTATTTCTGGACTCCTTATTTTATTTCATTGACCTGTGTGTCCATCCCTTGATCAATACCATACTTTCGTGATTACTGTAGCTTTATAGTAAATTATGAAATTAGGTAGTATAAGTCCTGCAGCTTTGTTCTTTTTCAAAGTTGATATGGTTAATCTAGATTCCTTTAATTTCTATGTGAATTTTAGGATTGGCTTGTCAATTCCTGTAAAAATGCCTGGTGGAATTTTGATTGGGATCACATTGAATCTATAAATCAATTTGAGGAGAATTAATGAGGATAGTATATTTCTCCATTTATTTGTGTCCTTAATGTCTCTCAGCAATATTTTGTTGTTTTCAGTGTACAGGTCTTGAAAATTTTTTAGGTAAATTCTTCCTTAAGTCATTTCTGTATTTTTTTTTATTGTGCTTTAGATGAAGGTTTACAGAACAAACTAGTTTCTCATTAGAATGTTAGTACACATAATGTTTTATGACATTGGTTAACAACCCCACGGCATGTCAGCACTCTCCCTTCTTGACCTTGGGCTCCCTATTACCAGCTTTCCTGTGGGCTTCTAGCCCTCGTGCCTTCTAGTCCTTGTCCCTGGGCTGGTGTGCCCATTTACTCTCGTTCTGTTTTATAGACTTGTCTAATCTTTGGCTGAAAGGTGAACCTCAGGAGTGACTTCATTACTGAGCTAAAAGGGAGTCTGAGGGCCATACTCTCAGTGTTTCTCCAGCCTCTGTCAGGCTAGTAAGCCTGGTCTTTTTTTGTGAGGTAGAATTTTGTTCTACATTTTTCTCTAGCTCTGTCTGGGATGCTCTGTTGTGTGTGATCCCTGTCAGAGCAGTCAGTGGTGGTAGCCAGGCACCATCTAGCTGTACTGGACTCAGTCCGGTGGAGGCTGTGGTAGAGGTGGTCTATTAGTCCTTTGGACTAATCTTTCCCTTGTGTGTTTAGTTTTCTTCATTCTTCCTTGCTCCTGAAGGGGTGAGACCTGTGGAGTATCTTAGATGACCACTCACAGGCTTTTAAGACCCCGGCTAAGTCATTTATATTTTTTACGCTATTATTAACAGTATTTAAAATGTCAATTTATGATTGTTCATTGCTAGTATATAAAAATATGATGGCTTTTTTATGTGTTGATTGGAATCCTGCCAATATTACTATACTTAGTGATTAGTTCTAGTAACTTTTTTGTGGATTTCATAGGATTATCTATGTCAATGTTGTGGGGGTAAAGGACCTAGTTTTACCCTACGTAAAGTGGCCTTTGTCCTTGGCTCTGGGGAAATAACCCTTGTAGTAATTGAGGTGCCTTGGTCGGGAACTTCCAGGCTACCCATGAGGATTTGTGCTGGCAAGTAGGGGCTTGCCAAATCAGAAAAGACCCCCTTAGGATATCAACTAGCCTGAGGAGGCATGATTCAGCCTGTCATGCAGGACTGGCCAGAACACGAAGGCTCAGAGAGCGTCTTGGTCAGTGAAGGGTGGGTGATGTACCTTCTCTGAGATGAAACGGGTTCACATTGGGAACCTTCCCAGACCTAGCTGTGTATCTCTTCCTTATGACGATCTTGATTTATATCCTTTTACTATAATAAAACTGGTAGTCATAAATATAATATCTTCCATGAGTTCTTTGAGTTATTCCAGTTAATTACTGAACCTAAGGATGGTGTACTCTTAACTTTTAAGTTCTGACCTAGCCCCAGGTGGAGACAGAGAGAGAGAGGAGGTGATGGAGTGGAGAGAAAGAGACAGAGGGAAGAAAGTGAAGGGAAAGGGAGGGAGGAAAGAGAAGAGAGAGAAAGAAGGAGAGGAGAGAGAGAGAGCCATTGGGCAGCTAGTGTCAGAAATGATATAGAAGTGGGAGGGCAGGGATACGATTGATCTCTGCCTTCTGAGAGTTGGCTTTATGCTGATGCTTACACATAAAGCTTCTGTCATAGTGATCATGTCATCTCCCAATAAAGGTAGTTTTCCTTCTCCCTTTCTGAACTGGGTGCCTTTTCTTCCTCCCTTCCTCCCTTCCCTTCCTTCTTTGACTAAAACCTACAGTACAGAATTGAATCGAAGTAGTGAGAATAGACATCCTTGCCTTCTTCTTAATCCTAGAGGGAAAGCATTCAATCTTTCCTCAAAAATTGGTTTTATGGTAACATTAGTTTAGAGTTGATTCACTGAATCCAACTTGGCTTTATTCTGAAAAATGCAAGAATGTTATTAACATTCAAGGCAGTTAAGAAAAAGATGATTTGAGATCACCATTTTTCTTTGTTTTTACTCTTTTCCATTAATGTTTTCCAACAGACCTGTCCAATTTGTTTGCGGTGTTTTTTGGTTTTCGTTTATTTTTCTGATTTCTCATCTTTTTTTTTTGACTCCATGCATTATTTTTCTCCTATTCATTTGAGAATGAGTTTAAACTTCTTGTCACCTGCACATGTGACATATATTTTTGTTTTGGAAAACAGTGATTTTTCAGAGTAGACTGAGCCTGAACAGGACTTACTAGATATTTATTTATTTTTAGGTTTTTTTTTTTTTATTGTACTTTAGATGAAGGTTTACAGAACTAGTTTCTCATTAAACGATCAGCGCACATATTGTTTTATGACATTGGTTAACAACCCCACGACATGTCAACACTTTCCCTTCTAAACCTTGGATTCCCTATTACCTTCTTTCCTTTCCCCTCCTGCCTTCTAGTCCTTGCCCCAAGGCTGGCGTGCCCCTTTAGTCACGTTTGGTTTTATGGGCTTGTGCACTCTTTGGCTAAAGGGTGAACCTCAGGAGTGACTTCACTACTGAGCTGAAACGGTGTCCAGGGGCCATACTCTCGGGGTTTCTCCAGACTCTGTCAGGCCAGCAAGTCTGGTCTTTCTTTTTGAGTTGGAATTTTGTTCTATATTTTTTCTCCAACTCTGTCTGGGACCCTCTATTGTGACCCCTGTTAGAGCAGTCAGTGGTGGTAGCAGGGCACCATCTAGTTGTACTGGGCTCAGTCTGGTGAAGACCACGGTAGATGTGGTCCATTAGTCCTTTGGACTAATCTTTCCCTTGTATGTTTAGTTTTTTTCCTTCTTCCTTGCTTCCGAAGGGGTAAGACTGGTGCAATATCCTAGATGGCCGCTCACAGGCTTTTAAGACCGCAGACGCTGCTCACCAAAGTAGAATGCAGAACTTTTTCTTTATAAACTATGTTATGCCAGTTGAACCAGATATTCCCCAAGACCATGGTCCCCACAGCCTTCAGTCCAGCAATTTGGTTCCTCAGGGAGTTTGGATGTGTCTGTGGAGCTTCCATGGCCTTGCCTTGTATAAGTTGTGCTGGCTTCCCCAGTGTTGTGTACTGTCTTACCCTTCATCAAAGTTACCACTTGCCTATTGTCTATTTAGTGTTTTTCCATCCCCACCTACCCCTCCCTCATAACCATCAAAGATTGTTTCTTTTTGTGTGTAAACCTTTTCATGAAGTTTTACAGGACATGCTAGATATTTAATACTTAAGACATTCAGTCACACAATATTGACATTTTTTAATGAAAATTTTTATCTTAGTTACCATAGCATCCACTCCTTTTTAAATACCTCTGTTAATTTATCTTAAAACATTCTCAAAAGTCCATCATTAGGATCTTAAGTTCTGGAGTTTCTTGAACTTATCGTAGAATTCTCTGGTTCTTAAGTAATGACAGGAATTCAGGTAATTAAAAAAAAAAAATCATCTTTAATATCCCTGGAACGCAAGTGAATGGAGTTGGCAAGTGTTTTTTCATAAACCTCCTTCACTGTCCCATTCACTGAATTCAGCAGTTAAGCCAGGAATCCTAATGGGTTTCTAGCAGGAACATTTCTGAAAGCCCAATTTTTTTTTCTGTCCAGTGGTTTGGAAAATCCTGTTTCTCCTTATTAGAACTGAAATAACTAAAAAGTGAGAGGCTTATATGATGTATATTTAGGGAAGGATAGACTTTGTGTATGTGTGTGTGAGTTCCATGGTGTCTCAAAAGCATAGTCTTAAGTGTATGTATGAAATAATTCCTCCATCACTCACCTGATTCGTTAACATGGTATTGTCCTTATCTGAGCCTGTGTACTGCCTTTCCTAATCAGCTGAGTGACAGTGGTCCATCCCTCCTCAGCCCTTTGTGCCTGAATAACCAACTCAGTAGAAAAAGTCCATTATTTTAGTGCCTTTTTTTTCCCCCTGTTGATGGTGCTATGGGTGAAGTTTCATTTACTACAAAACGATTTCTTAAGGAGCCCTGGTAGCACAGTGGTTAAAGCGCTCAGCTGCTAACCGAAAGATCAGCAGTTCAAACCCATCAGCTACTGCACGGGAGAAAGATGTGGCAGTTTGCGCCCATAAAAATTACAGCTTTGGAAACCCTATGGAGCAGTTCTACACTGTTGTATAGAGTCTCTGTGAGTCAGAATTGACTTGACAGCAGTGGGTGTTTTTGGTTTTATTATTGAAGTTTTTTCGTAATACCTATGGCTCTTATAAAATTGCTATAGATCCCTACCTGATTAGAATACTTACAAGTTAATAGGATAATGATAAAAAATTATAGTTTAAATATTTGAGATTAAGTTAGAAATTACAGGATTTCTTCTCTCTTAACTTGTACATGACTTGTGTGCATGAAATACTAGTATTGGTTATGTTCATTTTTCTTCCCTTATAACAATGTAATAATAGTATGTTGTATAGGATAGATATGAGATTATAATAATAAATATTAAATGTAGCCCTTAAAAAAAGGAGACTGCTTTGCTTTTCTTAAGACCATATTGGTTGTTGAATTTTTTTAAACATCAGGATATGAAATTGTTCACTTGAAACCATTGAATAAAGTAATTCTCATTAACATTGTAACATTTGTAAAATAATTCTTATTCATTAACATTATAGTTCCTAAATATGGTTGGCTTGGTGTTAGAAGCTCTGTATGTTAAAGACATATTTTCTGATTGTGTTTCTAGAAATGGAGCTCCACTTTATAAGGATCAGAAATGGAAAAAGATAAAAAGGATAATAGATATTTGGACAAACATTGAATGAGTTCAGAAATTTAGTATAGCATACCAATAGATATCTGCATTATTAATATATAATACAGGTAATTTCAACCATTCTTATAACCAGACATCCACACACATGCTTCTGTTATTGCTTGGTTTTTAATTTTGTTTTCCTATCAAAGACAAGTGAAGACATAAATGTATACAAGCATGAGACTTCATCACAGTCTTAGATTAGTACATCTTCATGCTAATTTCAGGCTTCATTATATTTAAAAAAAAAAAAAAAAATTTTTTTTTTTTTTTTTTTTTTTTTTTACTTACTTTTTGATTTCTTAATATCTTCTGTAAGTCATGGGAAAGGTTCTTTTTTCAAATAAGCTCAACTCTTTTGTATATAACTTTTATTCAAGGCAATGACCCTTCCCACAGATCATGACCCCTTTGAGAATCTTATGAAAGCTATGGACCTTCTACACACACACACAAAAACACGCACACAATTTCCTTATAATTTTAGAGGGTACTTAGACCCACACTGAAGTGCATTCAAGTACCCCAAATTAAGAACCTAAAAAGCAGTTTAAAAAAGTGAATAAAAATGAGTTTTCCCAAGTTTTTCTCTCAACCAGTAGGACACGAAAACATACATGTATAAGTTTTTAGGAGAAATTTGTCATGTGAAGAACTTTATTTTAAACATGCATGATTATTCTCGTTTTATCCCAAAATACAGTTGATGAAGTAAAAGATAGATCATTTGTAATACAGAGTAAGAAAGCATTGCCTCATGTATCCACTATTATTGTTTTGTACTATAAAAACAATCATAAATGAAGCTGATTCAAACTTATTCAAGACTGTAATGTCTTTCAAGTTTATTGAGAGTTTTAAAAAATTATGAGATACGTTGTTGTATGCCGTTGAGTCGATTCTCACTCATACCTTCTCTGTGTGACAGAGTAGAACTGCCCCACAGGGTTTCCTAGGCTGAAATCTTTACAGAAGCAGGTCATCAGCTCTTTCTCCCACAAAACTAGTAGGTGGATTTGAACTCTTACTTACTAGTCAGCAGTCGAGTGCTTAACTGCTGTGCCATCAGGGCTTCTGTTATGAAATATAAGTTAATGTAAGTTAAGCTTCTAAATTTACTGGCTGTGCACAACTTGGGGTTTTGTTAAGTGATCTGGTTCATTATACCTTTACATGCAATCTTTGAAGTAAAAGGGAAGTTTGATTAAAATTCTAGTTTATTCTTGTTTGTATGCTTTTAGGCTTTTAGAATTTGTTTAGAAGTGTCCTGCTTTTGGCTGAATTGGTAATTTTTGTATACCTTTGCACAATACCTTTATCTTAATTGTGTGTATGTGTATGTATACTATTATCATACCTTATTTTTATAGACTTACTCAATTTTAAGTAATACTTAACATTTTATACCTGTTATTCTAGGTTAGTTTTGTTTTCTAGAGCATTTCGTAGTAAAGTGAAGATCTTAATGCTATTTTCATAGGTCTGTAGTCCTGGAGGCTCCACTTAGCTGCCAGAATCCATTAAACCAAGAAGGATTGAAACCTGTCAACATCACTCTTTAATCAATCCAAGGGTTATTCTGGAAAGACTCCAAGCCATAGGGCCGTCCTTCCCCGCGGGGCTTGATATCAGTTACCTTTTCCAGTTCTGACAGGCCAAGAAGTGCGGGAGGCCGTGAGGCTGAGTCACACATAAGTTTCCACTTTGACACTGCAGAGAGCCTAAAAAATGTCTTCTATATTTTGAGTATAAGTTTCATGCAGCAACCATATGTGTAAAGTAAGGAATATAACCATTATTTGTTTGCTTGTTTTGAACCAGTTATCTTATAGTCAGTACAGCTAAGTTATTCCCTGCCTCAGAGCCTAGCTCCCTTCTGGCTGAATAACTGGGGTGCTGTTAGTTACAGTCACATACTCTAAGCTTTCTTAGTTTGAATTTTTAAAAGTTTCTTTATAATGAAGGAAATGTAAGATTGGTATTTGTATTCATGAGCATATGCAGTAGATGCAAATAAATTATTATCTGTTTTTGAAATCATATTTGAAAATTTGTTAAACCATCCAAAATACATTTTTCATATTTCAAATAAAACCAAACCAAATAAAAAACAAAAAACAAAACAAAACAAAACAGAAAACAACAGCGTGTTTTTACTTTGTTTATCAAGCTCAGATTGTTAGTTATTACTTTAAAAATATTTTTGAGATGCTCTCTTAGTTATCTCGTGCTGCTATAACAGAAATACCGCAAGCGGATGGCTTTAACAACTTTATTCTCTCATAGTTTGAAAAAAAACCCAGTGTCCTCGAGTTGATTCCGACTCATAGCGACCCTATAGGACGGAGTAGATTTAGGAGTCCAAATTCAGGGTGCCAGCTCTAGGGGAAGGCTCTTTCTCTCTCAGTTCTTGGGAAAGGTCCTTGTCATCACTCTTGTCCTGGTCTAGGAGCTTCCCAGAGTAAGAACCTCGTGTCTGAAGACTGACCAAAACAGATCAATACTGTTTTTCACTAAAAGAAACTACCCAACAACCATATCAGAAGAAAGTCTTGGCAGTCTACTTCTGAAATGCCAGCCATTGAAAACCCGATGGAGTACAGTTCTGCTCTGGCACGTAGAGTCGCCATGAGTCAAATGGACTCAACAGCAACTTTTTTTTTTTTTAACACCCATATTTTAAGTCTATAAAATATCTGAAGTATTTTCTCAGATAAATAAAGATACAGTCCCTAGGACTGAATGCTCTAGATTAGATGCTTCCAAACTCTTGATCGTGAGCTGTAGAAATGAATTTCCATTGACATCCACTATACATACATATACATATATTTACACACACGTAAAGTGAAGTTTCACAATAGAGGTCATGCACTATTTCTTCTTCTCTTGATTTGATTTTTTAAATGCTGGTCTCGTCCCACAAATTAATTTCTTTTTTTGGGAAAATGGGTTATAACTCATAGTTTGGCACACACTGCTTCAGAGTAAGACTAGTGTAGCTAATGCTGCCATATGTATTCTGGCAGGGGAGTGCTACATTTATGCTCTTCAGATGACAGTGAGGAGGCTTACCTGAATTGATGATAGCCCTCAGAGAGGCTTTGGAAGGGAAGAAAAAAGATAAGATGTTAGGATGCTAGGAAGGTGGAGGAGGAAAGTATAGGGAGAGATAAATAAGAAATGAATTAAGATATTTTTGGAGCCAGGTAAAGCTATTTTCAGTTTCAAAAATTCCAATTCTCAAGATCAGAAGGGAGCCTTGCATGCCTACTCTGTCTTCCAAGAAAATTCATGTAATTTGAGGATAGAGGAAAAAAATAAAGATGAGATAGCCCCTAGATGAAAAAATTAGGATAAAAGAGAATAAATTTGGAGGTTGTGAAAAACTGAGGGAAAGCAATGGAATCAGATCTAGATCTGTGCACACACTCATTGAATAATGACTAAATTTTCTATAGTTAGGAGTTAGGGTAATGATAAGGCAAACTTTCAGTGTCTCCTATTGTAATAATAAGGGATGAAGGATTATCCTTTTGTTGAAAACAGATCAAAAAGTTAAAAACAATAGCAAAAAACTTAGATGCACAGACTCATATTCATAGAAGCTAAAGTCTCCCTACCTCCATGCAATAGCTGTTAAGTTGCTGACAACTTATTATCCTGCACAATTCCTGACAGAGTGCTTCAGGGTCACTGGTGGGCTCTCAAGTGAACCCACACTGTAATTTTGTGGATGTTAAAACATTGTGCATTGTTTACTAACAAGTCACACAGTAATTGCAGACTAGGATTCTTAAAAGTTCACAGTAGCAGTGGTTCTCCTGCCATTTTACTGAGTTGCTTTTGGCAATGTTATCTGCCAAAAGTGAATGACATTGTAGCTGCTGCTGGTCATGTATATTTCAGTATCAGTATTCTTATTTTCTTGTCCCTAGATAACTTAACAAGATTGTAAGCCTGTAAGGGCAGGGGCTGTGTCTTGATCACTTCTGTATTCTCAGTGTAATGTACGGTAGTCACAAGTTCTTAGTGAAGACCATTTGGAACAGAGCACAGACCAGACATTGCTCTAATGTTGTGGCCAACCGGTGTTTACTACAAAATAAACAGAACGGGGATGAGTAAAACAGTAAACGTCATCATCAGTCAAGGTTCCCCAAGGTTAGACTTCTGTCCAGGGTGTGATATTACATCACATCCGTGCACGCCCCATTTCACACCACGGGAGAAGAACACTGAAGTCCCTTTCTCCCGGGGCTGATATACTAGCGAGAAGCTATATCTGTGTGCCAGAGAGCATGTACAGAGAGCAAGTAGACGGAAGAGATAATAAAAGGTAAAAGGGGTAATAAAAGTGGAAGGCCCCCTATAGGCGATCAGTATTACTTATTGCCACTGTTTAGGGTGAGTGACCATCTCCTGACCGGCTATTCTGTTCTAGACTTACTGGTGTCAGAGAACAGCCTTTCCTCCTTTACCCCCACTAAGGTAGCTTAACAGAGTTCTGGGTTTCTTCAGAGCCCAATCATCTCCCCCAAGGCACAAACTTTACTTTGTGTCCATTAATAGCTATTATGGAGGCAATTATAGTATAGCACACCCATGCACCCAGCACTCAGCATCTAGCCCAGTCCCTGGCATGTAAAAACACTAAAATATTTGTTAACATTATTATTGAAGAATGCCTTGAAAACCAAGTGGTGTTTTTTGTTTGTTTTACCATTAAGCATTTACCACATAGTTCATCAAACTATTTAAAAGCTCTGGTTCTAATTACACATATTTGCTGCTCTAAAACATTTATTTTGTAATCTGTATTACGTCTTGAATTGGAAAATCTTTATCTAAAGATAAATTAATTTTATTTTCTAATTTAAGATTGTGGTTGTAAATTATTATTACCATCAGTAGCTTTATTTGAAATATAGGTACTGTGATTACATTATTCTGAGAAGATTTTAAATATAGGCCTCAAATTGTTTTCTGACTAAGAAAGTCATTTTTCTTAGCTGGAAATTCCAATGACTTTCAGTAACTCCTAAGCTAGACACTTTATAGAAAAATACTGGACATTATTTTAGCATATTCTAGCATTTTCTTTAATACTAGACTACCATATGAAGGTGAGTTCTTATTAAATGTGGTTTGGAGCCAAAAAGAATAAATGATTCTTTTTGTAATTTTGAAAAGTTCTCAACAAAGTAAATAGTATCACACTATTCTTTACTTATTTATTTCAGCTTTGTGTTAAGATTTAAGTCTAATAACTGTCAAAATATTCATAGTGAACATACAAACATTATATATGTGTGTATATATGTATTCTTTAAAAAACAATTCCTTTATCTACATTCATAGAGATAGACCCATAAAATGACATTTTAGGTCATTTGACTTTATCCAGAATTTTTAAAAATAAATTGCAATATTTTGGAATCAGATTTGATGTTGTAAATGTTAGCCAATAAAAACAGTTCTTTAGTGGAAAATTTGTTTCATATAAAACTGTGAGGGGGGGGTCAAAGGAAACGGAGGCTTTGGAAAACAAGTAATGTAAAAGAATATTTAAATTTAACGTTCTAATGTATAATTTTTTTAATTTTATAAAATGTTACAACCATATTATCTTTGGAAATCTCATCTTAGTATTTGAAAAAACCTTTATGACATGAAAAAGAAAAGCAGGATAATTTACTTGTTTAAAATAAAAACATGAACAGTTATGTTATCAAAGAGAAAAATATTATAGCTAACACTCTGAGCACTTTCCATATGCCAAGCACTGTTCTAATTCTCGAACAACCTATAAGGTATAGGTATGCTGAACATTTTAGTTTTACAGATCAGGAAGACACAGAAGGTGGAGTAATATACTCAGCAGTCAGGACTGAAATCCAGTCTAACTTCAGAATGTATGCTTTTAACAGTTACGTTGTGCTGCCTCCTATGGGGTGTTAGTTCAGTGTGTACTATCTTGAAGTAATTGGTTATTGTTTATGTTGCATTATTATCATATTCAGTATTCTATTATTATAGTCCTTGAAGCCTTTCTGAGTTTTGCTTATACTGTAGGCTAAAATGATCCCTCCCAGAAACAAAATGATCCCTGTAACTTATATATTAATAAGACACTGACTGGATTAAGTGACTTGACCAAAGCAATGTGGCACCACCACAAGGTTCCAAATAGAGAATCATTGTAGTTTGTTTATGAAAAAAGAAGTGGGAGTATATAAAGAGCTCAAAGTTATAAGCTCACCTATGCTACTTATTTAATCATTGTTGAGAGTTTATGTTTGTTAGGTGTTAATAGTGAGAGCTGAGAGTTCTTGTGTTGGGACCGCTTGTGAACCTCTGAGATATTAAAAGCCTTCTAATTAAAATACCTTCTGAGGTAGTTATGAAGTATTTTCCTTTCTGTTCCCAAGACATCCCATTTTGAAATTTGCTGTATCATATATTTCTTCTTAGCTATCAAATTTAAATGCGTCAACCCTACTTATTATTGTTTTTCTCCTGTATTAAATACTTTTCATTTTACTTTTATTATTTCTTAATATCCAGGAGATTTACATGAAAGCATTATATGGTTGTTAATTTGAAATAGTCTCTAGGAGTCTACTTCTTTAAGAAAGAACTAGCTGGTAGGATATCAGGTATATAAAATCACCTGTGCATTTTGAGTACTCTGATTAGCTTAGAAAGAAAAAAAGTTACTATCTCATTTGCAAGCATTTTTTTCAAGCAGGTGTGGGAGTTAAGTAGACTACATACAGTGAAAAATAGTTCCTCATTTTCTAGCTCAAAGTTGAGTACGCTTTGTGAGCATGGCTGAAATTAAAACATTTTAATGTTTTCATGCTCAGAGTATCTTGGAAGCATTTTGATGACTCAGGGCTGATTTTAGCTGCAAAAAGATTTATAGCAGAATTGTAGGGAGAAGGAACAGATGTTTTTTAAGTTTCGAGATGAGTAGGTTGGTTGCATAGCACAAGGGTAATTAGATGATGTAAAAGGCAGTGACTGAGAATAAGCAAGGAGATGTCTTAGAGAGGCTATGGTTTAGCAAAAAGAATGAATGGAATAAAGTCACTGGCACATGATATAGGTCACTAGATATCACTGACTGGAGATTTCTGGAGTGCAATGGAGCCATACAAGGAAAAGGTAGAAATTGTATTGCGGGAAGGGGTTGTTGTGATTAGTGATGAACTATTCCATGCTATCATTTTCTATTAGAAGATATAGACTCCCAGGTTCTTTGGGAGAAAAAAGCAAAGACAATTCTGTTCTTTTGAATTCCACTTCCTCTTGGTGGAGTCTTAAATATCTTTAATAGATCCACTCTTCTTGAAGCCAGGTCTCTCCTTCAGCCAGTTCCATTAGCCGGACAGTTAACATCCACCTCTTCTGAACACCCTAGTCCACATCACTTTCCTCCTCAAAACCTTCCACTGCTTGACATTCTCTATTTTAGGCTTCCTGACACTTTATAGCTTAGATTCAGTCTCTTGTTTATGATTTTCAGAACCTTTCATAAGTTTAGCCTGCCTTAGTATGCTTTAAAAAAATTAAAACCAACAGCAGCTTCCTGTGAACACCCTAGTCCACATCACTTTCCTCCTCAAAACCTTCCACTGCTTGACATTCTCTATTTTAGGCTTCCTGACACTTTATAGCTTAGATTCAGTCTCTTGTTTATGATTTTCAGAACCTTTCATAAGTTTAGCCTGCCTTAAAAAAACTTAGTATGCTTTAAAAAAATTAAAACCAACAGCAGCTTCCTGTTGCCCACTGTAGCAAATGAAAGTTCCTTCCATCAGGATTCCCCCCACTCCCCCGCCACCCAATTGTATCCTTATTTTCCCCTAACTCCCACCCTTCTCTAATCAATGACATATGTTTACAAGTTCCTATTCTTCTAATGTAGTATTATCTGGTCCATTATATATCTCAAAACTTACCTGCTAGTTAAAAACAAACATCAATTAAATATATATATGCAAGGCACTTTGGTGGAGACTAGAGATATAAAGATTAATAAGATAATTTATCTTGCCCCAACTTGCTTATAGACTGTGAGATGGAAGGACTGTGTTTGTAAAAATATAATTAACACAGGGTAGGATGTAATGCGTCAAATGCTTGGAATTGGCTATAAATGTCAAAGGCTGTGGAAGAAATGTGGATTGGAACAGTTGAGGTAGAATTCACAGAAGAAGTAATAAATAAGTTTTGTCGTAACAATTGGGTGATGGCAGGTTGTGAGCATGTTTGTCTTTGTCTTTCTTTGTCTACCTTCTTTAAGGGTAGACAGGTAACAGGTGTATAGGGAAAATGGAAAAAGCAAAGCGTGGAGCTATGAATACTCATGCCTTGGATGCAAGAGACAGTAGTTGGGCAGGAGCAGAGGTTTATGAAAGGAAGAAATAGAAGATATGGTTGAAGTAGTAAATTGGTGTTACAGAATTGGAAAAAAAAAATACTAAAAGCAAGACTATATAGACCAATTTACTCCAAAACTTTAAAATAATCCTGTAGACCAGTTTGCCTAAAAAATTTAAAATAATCCTATTCCATGTCTACAAGTATAGCTCCCCCCATTACTTTTTATTGTAATTATCTGCTCACATACCTAGTTTTCTTCTTGGATTGAAGACTATATTTGGCTCATCTTTTTTGCACCTAGTGCCTGTCCTTGTGGTGAGCTTACTATGTGTTCATTGAACGAATGAACAGTTTCAGGGGGGAAAATATGAAAGCAGCAGTGTTACACCATAGCCACCAAAAGAGTATGTATCTCTGTTTAAATAAAACGAATATTCCTTTAGGCCACTCTGCTAATGATAGCACCTGAAAAATCCACCTTTACAAAGCAGCATATCCAGAAGTCTGAAATGTGTGAAGGGTGAGTACAAAATGCTAATCAAAGTTGGACTTGAGAAAATTGAGGTATCAGCAGAGCCTTTCTTGGTGAGCCCATGTGGAATAATTTGACCGACCTGGCTGCAGCCAGAGAAGGCTGCCCAACATCCTACCAAAGTATTTAGTTTTTACATTGCAACTCATGTGGAGTCTTTGAGAAGTTTTGTGTTTTTTTTTTTTTTTTCGCTTTTCTTTGTTTACATACACAGTAACAAATTGGTGGGATATGAGAGAGAAAGTTGCCTGTTACAAAAGTGTAGAAGTCTGAATTCTAGGATATTTCCAGGCCTTGAGTGACCTGGAAATAGGTAAATGGCAAGATATTTTTGTTGTGATGAAAAGAGCTTCTCTGCCACTCACCAGTGGCACTAATAAAGTTGATAGTAATAATTGTATCATAGGGTTAAATATTATTCTTACTGTTGAGAAGACATTTTAATGCAATTTGAAAAACAGGAGAAGCACTTTGGTTATGTGAATATATAATAATTTAGTCAGTAGATTTAGTCAACAAGTATTTCATTATCTACTATGAAGGGTCCAGCACTCTGCATGCGTTGATCCTTCCTCACAGCATCACTAATAAATCTACAGATGTAAGTGCCAACCCACCACTGAACTAATTTAAACATCTTAAAGTGGAAAAAATGAAAAGAAAAAATTTTAAATACCTTAAAGTAGAAAAAATATAGTCTTCAAATATATATGCAGTGGAACTAATTTGATCTCTAGAACACAGGAATGAGGAGAACTTGTGCCTGGATTACTTTAGTAAATAAATCAGGTTTCCTGCATGATTAGAAAAGTTGTTCAGTTGGATTGATGGAAAATATGAAGTTGTATAAGATATGGTCCCTATTTTTAACAACCTTAACCTCTAAAAGGAAAGATTAAGTTCAAATTCAAAATATATAGTGGGAGGCAGCACAGTGTAGTGGTTCATAGCGTGGGCTCTACAGTCACAGACCTGGATTTGAATCCTAATCCCGCACTTACCAGTTTATAACTTTGGTTAAGGTAAACTTCACTTTCATCTATAAAATGTGGATTAGTAATAGTACCTGTCTTATAATGTGTGCAAAATAGTCAGCATAATGCCTGACACACAGTAATGCTTAGTACATGTTGGTTTCTGCTACTCTGTTTTTACTCACTGTGGTCCACAAAAGATATTTTATATATATAATTGAGAAAGGAAAATGAAATGGGAGAGACCACTTCATACTGCAGAGATGGTGGAGGAAAGCTTCTGGAGAAGCAGCACTGAACGGAGGGAGATGTGAGGGGAGACCCTGTGGGCAGAGACAACGGCACAGAGTGGGAGAGACAGAAGCAATCCAGTTTGAGGCCTAGAGGAAGGTAATGCTAAAAGGTCAGTTGGGATCAATGACTGGAGACCACAGGAGTATAGGCTTTATTCGCTAGGCAGTTGGAAACCCTGGTGGTATAGTGGTTAAGAGTTTGGGTGCTAACCAAAAGATTGGCAGTTCGAGTCCACTCCTTGGAAACCCTATGGGACAGTTCTACTCTGTCCTATAGGGTCGCCATGGGTCAGAATCAGCTTGACAGCAATGGGTTTTTTATACCGGGAGCTATGAGAGGATTTTTGCACAGAGGAGTGATAAGAAGGAAGTGACATTTTGGAATGTTAATTTGCCAATGGTACATGGTGAATTGGAGGAGAGGAGAAACTGAATTAGGAAGGCCTGATATTTGTGAGAACAAATTAGTTCTACTGTATATGTATTTGTTAGAAATCTGTTTTTTTCCACTTTAGAAATTTCTAAGTTGGGGGGGGGTGGGTAGGGAGACCTAATACCTCTTTAGAGAAATATCAGAATTTTAGGTAAGAACCTGGCTTAGCATAAAGAACTGACTTTTTGTTTCTTAATTCATATTAATAGATGGGTTCTTTAAGGCCCAGCTAGATAAACTGATAATAAATGGTCACTGATGTGGAAGATAACAAAAGGTTCCTGAATTCCTAAGTCTTAACTATTGTTGTTAGATGCCATCCAGTTGGTTCCAAATCGTAGCAACCCTGCATACAACAGAACAGAACATCGACACATTCTGCATGCGTCAGTCTGTCTTTTTGAGGGTCTTCCTCTCTTTTTCTGCCTCTCTGCTTTATCAGGTATAATGGCCCTTCTCCAGGGACTGGTCCCTCCTGATAACATGTCCAAAGTAAATGAGATGAAGTCTCCCCATTCTTGCTTCTAAGGAGCATTATAGCTGTACTTCTTCCAAAACAATATTTGTTTGTTCTTCTGGCAGTCCGGTATATTCAATATTCTTCACCAACACCATAATTCAAAAGCATCAGTTTTTCTTCAGCCTGCCTTATTCATTGTCCAGCTTTCGATTGCATGTGAGGTAATTGAAAATACCATGGCTTGGATCAGGTGCACCTTAGCCCTCAAAACAACATCTTCGCTTTTTAACACTTTAAAGAGATCTTTTGCAACAGATTTGCCCAGTGCAATACATTGTTTGATTTCTTGACTGCTGCTTCTATCGGCGTTGCAACACTCAAGCCACCACAGTACAACTTACTGACAGACAGGTAGTGGAAGTCTTAACTATTAGGTAGTGACGTATTTTAATATCTTCTTGCAATGTTTGGAACTTGGTTTCTAAGAGAAACAGAAGTGGAACTAATATGAAAAGTGGTTCAAGTTAATGTTTCTATCTGTTGTTTCCAGTATTCTGTTGCTGCTCAAATTAAGCTATTATTTGTGACAGGAAGTGAGTGTAATAGTTAGAGAGTCTTTTTTAATATGGCTACTTATACTTCTGAATCTGGCAGTTAAAGTCATGGGAGATTCTGCCTTTCCATAGTTATTTTTGTTATTTTCACCTTTGTTTTGTGTCTTGAAAAGTTAAGATTAAGCCTAAGTGTATTAAACGTTTGTTAAATTTTTTTTTTCACAGAATTTTATTGTAGAAAAAGGCAACAGATTGATTGGGTCAATTGTGTTCAATTTTTATTTTTATTGTGTGAAAGGAACCAGTTCATTGCACTCTTTTCCCATAGAAGGTGATAATTACCCTATGTTATTGCATTGACAGCTTCTTCAGAGAATTATTTATCTTCAAAATTGTATCTTTTATAAAACAGAACATCTAGTTTATTATTGAGTTAGAAATAAATAATAGTTATTTGTAAATAATACATAAATCTAGAAATATAGCTCCTTTATCCATTAAGCACTTCTTTCAGTGTTTCTACATGGTAACCTGGAAGCAGAAATCTATACTGTAGTGACATACTACCCAATAATAGGATTTAAATATGTCTAGTTCACTAAGTATACTTCTTCTGAAAATAATAATCTTTGACATTATTTTCAAGATTAAATATTTCTGTTGAGAGTAAAGATAATGTTAAAAATCTTAGCTCTGGCATCAATAGAAGTGTAGTATATGATTTTAATTGTACTAGGTATAGATGAAAATATGTTATTTTTATAAAGAGGCAAAATAAATCATATTTATTGAGCACATATTATGTGCCCAGGACATATTATCTCTTTTACTATTTAGCAGTCTTATAAATATTATTTCTGCTTACAGATGAGAAAAGGAGGCACAGAAATATTAAGTGAATTGCCTGTGATCTTGCAACCAGTAAATAATGGAACTGGGATTGGAACCCCGGATTTTCTGATCCTTTAGGCCCACTGTCTTTGTTAGGACCACACTGGTTTTGTATAAATATTGCTGACTTCAATCTTTTCGTTCCATAATGTTGATCAAGTATTTCAAGGAAGCCAGCACATACAAGTGTGCTTTGAAAAGAACAAGGTCTATAGAAATACTTGCTCCAATTATCCAACATCGTCATCATTTAATGAAATATTTTTCATGTAGCTTTTTAAAGCAAGCGTGTATGCTACTTTTTATACATTAGAAGTATAAAAAGTATTGTTACCTTCTTAAACAAAGTGTTCATAATTTACATAGCTTATTTTGGGGGCTATCGTCCTAACAAACTTAGACTATTGCCTATACTTTAATGAAGTGGTGGTCTCAGGGATTGTCAGTTACTGGCTTAAGTAGCCTCAAGTCACTTTGCTTTTGTGGTTGGTGATTTGCTGTCAGCTGTCACTTTTCAAGGTCAGCTCTGACAGTTCCTTTCTTGCAGCTTTTGATTTTTTTTTTTGCTAGTAATTTTAGTGGCAAAGTTTACAGGGAAAATCAGGTAACTAAGCTTGTTGACTCAGTAACGTTAATTTGGTCCCAATTATATATTCAGAAGCATTGACCAGCGGGCCTAAGGGTGTCTCTGCACTCTCCGTGAAAAGTGTAGTACTTTGATTCACTGACACTGTATTCTTTTTTAATGAAAGGGGGAAGGTAATTCTTCTGTGTTTTCCTGAAGGCAATACTACATTAGTGGTAGTGTGTTGTATGTTTAAAGGGCCTTACCCTTTATTTCTTTTAATTATATATACTGCTTTTGTGATCCTATGTATTTGAAGGTGATGCTACTTACTGGCTGTGAATGTGTAAATATAGCCAAGAAGACAAAAAGCTGCAGTAGTTATACTTAGAAAGAATGTTCTTTTAATCAGCCTGCTGCCTTTACTCAAAAAATCTCCCCTCTTCTCTGTGGCAACAGCTGATGTCTCTGTCACTGTTACTCACAGCCATACCAAGTGATGTAAAACAAGTTTGAAACTTGAAAAAATATTTTCCAACTTAACTTGGACAAGTGTCTCAAGGGACAAAATGACAATCAGTTCTGCTTTGTATTCCCTTGTCAGTCACTGCCTTACTGGGATTTTCACTTTTGACTTAGCAGTAGCAGCAGTGTGGTTTATATCTACTTTCCTCTTTTAAGTCCATATGTAGATTTAGACACTTTGGTTGTCTTTACAACACAGAACCCATCTCTGCTGTCTGAATATTTATAATATGTAATCATGGGCATGAGTATACGAGTATACTTCAGCTTTTCCATGGCCATCTTAAAGAAAACACAGAGCAGCCTTAATATAAGCTGGGAGCTTTTTTTTTAAAAAAAAAAAAAACTTTTTTTTTTTAGAAACATGCTGATTACAGATTCCAGGCACTTTCATAGAAGCAGTATATTATTAGGTATGAAAATGACCCATACTATGCAAAGGAACCTCTAAAAGAATGGTTCCATCTATTTTAAAATGAATAGAAACCCTCCCTTAAATTTTATTTTGGGGGCTTAAAACTTAAATGTATAATGTTGAGTTCTCCTGAGTATACAAGTAATATGTACTCAGAAATGTGTCAGCCGTAATGCCACGGTTTTGTCATAGTCATGTGTAACTATGGAATAACTGCAGATGCCTCTCCGACCTTTACCTCTAATCCTCACTCTTCTCCGAAACCTGTTTTGAATCTTCAGCAGCCTACTGGACAATTACATTGGATGTTTCAGCATTGCCTCAAATTCATAGCTTTTTGTTACTTGTTTTTTAAATCAACATTTAATGAGTACCCAGCATATCTTAGACATCATTTAACTAATATTCATTAAGCACCCATTATGTGCCAAGTTGGAAGAAAGAGCTAGCAATCTGCTTCTAAAAATCAGCCATTGAAAAACCCAGTGGAGCACAGTTCTACTCTTAACGCAGTATGGGTCAGGATCAACTCAACAGCAGCTAGTTAGGGTATTCGTTTTGTTTGCTAGGCATTGGGATTAATGAATAAGATAGACATGGTTCCTGCTTTCATGAAGCTTACCATCTAATGGACAGGACTGCTAATTGAACAAGTACTTAAAGACTGATGAATAATATTATAAAACCAAAAACCCGTGGCTGTTGAGTCAAATCCAACTCATAGCGACCCTATAGGACAGAGTAGAACTGCCCCATAGAGTTTCCAAGGAGCACCTGGAGGATTCGAACTGCTGACCCTTTGGTTAGCAGCTGTAGCCACCAGGGTTTCCAGGTGCTATTTAATGGGTCAGAAAAGACCTCCCTGATCAAGTCACCTTTAAGCTAAGAATTGAAGAGTATGAAGGAGTTAGATGAGTGGAGGTAAATTATTTGGCCTATACCTCATATGTAAAGTGGAGATTCTAAAAGAAAACTAATAGTAAATTAGTTAATGCGTGTGAAGCACTTAGAGCAGTGCCTGGCACTGGATGTGGGCTGTTGCTGTTTTCTTCATCAATCATTCATTTTTTCAGTCATTCAAATAAACGTGTATTGAGCATTTACTGTGGAAGCCCTGGTGGCATAGTGGCTAAGTACCACAGCTGCTAACTAAAAGGCTGGCAGTTCGAATCCACCAGGTGCTCCTTGGAAACTCTGTGGGGCAGTTCTACTCTGTGCTCTAGGGTCGCTATGAGTCGGAATCGACTTGATAACAACAGGTTTGGTGTTTTTTTTTTTTTTTGGCTAGGTATTTTTCAGCATTGTGATGAGATTAAGAAATGAAAATTAAAATCTGTCCTCTCAAGGAACTTAAGATACATATACAAATGGCTTAAAAAAAAGGCAAAGAATAATACAGAAAGAACCGTAAGAGCCAATTTCTGGGTAGAAGCAGTCCTTTGTCTCTGGGAGTTCTGTGTAATTTGTGCCACAATTACTTGGTTGGGCAAGTAATCACAAAAAACAAAAAACCAAACGCATTGCTGTCGAGTCGATTCCAACTCATAGCGACCTTATAGGACAATGTAGAACTGTCCCATATAGTTTCCAAGTTGAATTCAAACTGCTGACCTTTTGGTTAGCAGCCAAGCTCTTAACCACTGCACCACCAGGGTTCTAGTGATCATATGCTGCCTGTGAAATCTTATATTTTCCTGTACCCTTCTTTACCTTTTAAGATCGTATCTATGTATACACCTTTACTTGACACAGAAATTTTCTATGCTTGAAATGAGGAAGTATACATCTCACAAGCTAAAGTATATGAGTCATAGGTGCTCTGTATGTTGATTGAAACGAGAATGTGTACATCTCACAAACTGAAGTGTATGAGTCATAACTGCTGTATGTGTTGATGAGTAGTAGTTTTGAGAGCCTGTTAAACTTTTAAGCATTGCTTTAAAAAAAACCGCATGACTGCTAGAGATCTTTATTATCATAGTAGCACATGCTTGGAGGAACTCACAAGAGATTAAGAAATAGATCAAAGAAGTTCCTCCTGTGCTTCATGGATACACCATATGCTGATCCCACCAAATGTCTGTTTTACTCTTTTGCTGTGGTAAAGTGGCATCTTTGACATCATTTTTGAAATGTATTATCATATTCAACTAAAAAATTTAGAATAAGAGTTAAAATTGGTAATCATTTTCAATGATTCTTGTTTGACAGAAAAACTGGCATAATTCACTTTTGCTGATACAAAATAAAAGGCTCAGCAGAAGGTTGCATATTCAACAAGTTGAAGTTTTCAAAATGTTGCTTACATTTCCTTCTTGAGAGAAAACAGTTACTGTGTAGCAAATAACACATTGTAGCTTTTTAGAGAGGTATGTATCAAAAACATCTGTAAAGATGTGAAAATGCCTGTGTTTAACTGCTAAGAGACCCAGTTTTAACGTCTAACTTTTTGCAGCCAATGTTTATGTATCTGATTTACTAAAACTAAAGAAGATTAGTGAATACTTTGTTGGACTCTTTTGTTTTTATGTCATAATACAATACTTTCATGATTAAAATGCAAGCATTTTTTTGAGGGGGTCCCAAGTTTAAAATATAAAACTATTCTTTCTAAAAAAGAGCTATTTCCTTCACTGTTAGGTAGAACACTGAACTTATTACACCACATACAACCTCTGTCCTGTAGATGATATTGTTTTTAAAAGTATATTAATGAATCTCTCAGTAAAGAGTAGACTAATAGGAGAGATTTCAGAAATTTCATGCTTATCTATTGGTCTTTGCAATGGCTTTTAATCCCTTAAAACATAGGCATGCATGTGATGAGGCATCAATTCATTTTCCAGTTTTGACAAAATTGAATCCTGAAACTATCCAGATACATATGACAGTCACTTCTAAAGAGTAATTAGCTTGGTATAAATAAATACAAGAGATTTCCTGTGAGAGACTTGCTCACACTTTGTAAGCAATAGAGAAATATGGCAGATTAGAGAAAAAGAATATCTGGTCCAAAAGAATAAAACCCTTCAGTTTTTTAGTTTGTTTTTTGCTCTTGTGCTTTTTTCCTTGGATTCAGATGTGAGAAAGGCAGCAGTGTGATGTGTGAGACCTGCTTATATCCTTTCTAGGGTATAGGATTAACTTTCATAATTAGTTTACAGAAATTTTTGTGGAAATTTTTATATAAATCTGTTAAAATGCACGAGAATGATTTGCCATCCCATTGAAAAGCAAACAATCCCTGAACTTCAGAACTAGACAAACTTGGCCGGGTTCTCCTCCAGCTTAGTAGTGGCTATACCTTGGTTTTTGTCCATAAAGTGAAAATGATAATATCTATTTGTTATAATTATTGTAATAACCATATGGAATAGTGTAAATAAGTTCTTAGCACAATACCAGGCTCATAAAAGTCATTTGAAAAATGTTCCTTTCCACCATCATCACCTGTCTTCCTCCAGGTGTTTATAATCAGTACAGGTAGGGATATTATTATTCTCTTACCTTGGGATCCAAATCATGGGGATCCCTGGGTGTATTTCTTCTTCGTTTTTCTATATTTATATTTTTCTTTTCTATGAGAACTATGACGTGAGGAACTCAGCAAATAAATAGCTAAAACACACAGGGCTTGTTTTTGAATATTGTTGTAAGAGACTCTGGCTTACTAGAACTTGATATAAGTCTCCTAAAAAAAGTAAGGCACATGGGATGTTGTGGTCACGGGTTCATTTCTGTGGTACAGTTCCATCTTAAGGGTATATTTTTGAGCTCAAGGTATTCCCTTTCAGAGCTAGGCTTTACTTCAGTTTTAAATCATAAATAACCTCATGGAACACCCAGCCTTTTTCAATTCATGTTGAAAAAAAAATAGAATAGAAATAAACTAAATAGTCTATCATTTGCCTTCATTTACTAACATTAATAGCTTTATGCTAGTACGTATATTGAATAAGTGAACCATATGGGGTTCAGTTTCTTCAGTTTTATTTTCTTGTATAAAATGGAATTTGAAAAAAGTAGAATGGAAGAAAAAAAATTCTTCTATTTTTGTAATACATTATATTTTTCTACGTAAATTGAATGCGGAATAACCCCAGGAAATAACAGGAAAGCAAACTAACAAGAGTTGAGTTCCCTGATGTTTGCCGAGTGGTTTATGTAGGTTAACTCGTTCAGTCCCAACAGCACCCATCTGGCAGATTTTAGCAGAGTTCTTCAGGTTACATGGCTTAAAAATTTCATAGCATATAGCATCATAGTGTAGAGCCTAAGAATTGTGTAGCATGGAGCACAACACACACTCATTAAAACTTCTGAGTCAGGATTTTAATCTAGTTCTACCTGTTTCAAAGTTCTGTATATTCTATTGTAGTCTTCTTTCCTAAATTGTCTCAATAATCTAGCAAGATGAGAAAAGTAATATACAGAATCATCCTTAAATCACATGCTATGCAGTTATCTCTGAAGAAGCAAAGAAGGAAGCATGTGGGAATCGGGAAGGTGCTCTGAATTGAGTGGGAGATTGGAGTTCTGTCTTGATCTTAAACAGTTTTTTGCTTTTATTAAAAAATGTGTGTGTGTGTTATGTTTAATCGTCTCCAGGATCATTTCTAGGTGTTTTATTTTTGAACCTAAAACAAAATACAGTCATTTATGACTATTTGACTTTAAGAATTTGTAAAAGAAAGGTGAAAACATTCAAAGTCAAGTAGAATAAACTCTTTGAGAATTCTTTTGTGATATGGTTAAGGGCTTTGGAGTTAGGAGAAACAAAGCAGGAAACCTTCCATGACTAGCTGTCTGAATTGTGCAAACACTGTCTGTGACCTCATGGTAGCATATCTCTGCTTCTCATAGATTTGATCTAGTTTACCAAAGGATAACGTATTAGTTAGCAATAATAAATTGAAATTACTCTAAAACAGCAGTCCTTGTAGAGTGACATTCAAAAGAAGCTGGATCTGTAGGTAGCTGCAGGCAAACTGGTGTTTTTAAGAGAACTGGATCAACTCCACAGTATTCAAGAATGTATGTGCATTATCAGATACAGTTTTCAAATGAGGTTCTTGGACTAGGCCTTCCCCCACTCAGCAGGGCAGGTGCTAGAGAATAGTAGTCGGTTTCTTTCTAGTATAAATGCATTCCTACTTACCTTCCCCCAGGTGGAAATGGCGGGGGCGGGGGGGGAGATCTTTTGATTTCATCAGGATATGACTACCTAGAAGTGAGAACCCAGGAAATACTTGTGCAAATAACCTATATCTGTTGAAAGGGAGGATGTGCCCTTTGTACCAAAGAGCAGCAGAAGGCTGAATCTATGGTATATTTTCAGGTATCGGTATAAATAGTAGAAACTACAAGCCCATAATCAGCAGATCTGGAGGATAGAAGTAAAAATCATCACATATACCACATGATGAAATTAAAGTACGTCTTGGGCAGAGTGGTATGGAGGAAAGACTACTGGATGGATTATCAGGAATGTAGGATTCTGTTCTTGAATCTGCCATTTTCTGACTGTACAGGCAAAGCACTTGTACTCTCTGGGCTTCAGTTCTGCACGTGTGCATTGAGGGACAGGGACTTGTCCATCTTTCTAGGCCTTGGAAGATTCAAAAATGAAAGATAAGATTTCTGTTTCTAGCCTGCCTCATTTGGAAGATTTGATTTCTTTGTCTACATTTTAGGTTTTTTTTGTATCCTGATACCAGCTTTCTAAAAGCTCTGGATTTGGTATTTAAAATCTGGAAAGAAATGTATATGTGTGTACATACACATATACATATATACCATATGTATACATATACGTCACACACACACACAGACACACACACACACAGCCTAAACACATAAAACTAATACAAAGGAATGATAACTTTTGGGCTTACCTCTTCCTTGTTACTTTGTCTAGACATTTTATAGTTTTCTGGGTGAATATAAAAAAGGATAGAAAAAAGAGTGAACCTAGCAAACCACTCTTCAAGCTTAACCCTACTTTGCCATCCACAGTTGTTAATAGAATATTTTTTCTTCCTTCAAGAATCTTTCCTCCTCATATCACAGTAACTATGTTAAAAGGGTAGAGAACTATTGGTTCTAGCAATAATATATAAATAGGTAATGGAATATCTTACTTTAAATCTTGTTCTCATTTGCTATTATTATTTCTCCACGGTGGTTACAACTTTTCCGTTTTCACTTACGTATTAAATATTTACCAGGACTTCATGCTTTACATTTTTTTCCCAAGAAATATTTTAATTCCTGCCCTTTTTTCTTCCTTTTTTTTTTTTCCCTAAGATACCTCCTCCAGGGTTCTTCCATTGTATTAGTTTTTCTAATGGATATTCAAAAGAACCTCCAAATTTGAATTTATAATTCTACTAGTAGGTTTTTTTTTAGTAGGGTATTCATTAAGTCATCTGTAGGATCATTAATAAAGTGATAAATTATTAGGGACTTGAGGCTACTGCTTTTACACTCCAGACAGACTCTCAATGATTTATTATAAGTTCTGTCTTAGTCTGTAGCCTTTCAGCCTGTGCAGTCCTTCTGAATATTCTTATTCAGGTCAATTTGAAATAATTCGACAAGGCATTTTTCTTGAGACAATTTGCCAATCCTTCTATCTGCAAGTTTCATGGGAAATTATGATGGATAAGTTCTTAAGTTTTTGTTGTGGGAAATTATTTTAAGAAGAAAATGACAGCTTGTTTAGAGTGGCAGACAGGGAAGCAGAAACACTCTTCCCTTTTACATGGGTCTTGAGTCCACTGTTTAAATTATGAATCTTATAAGAATGTGAAGGGTTAATGTTTATAAAGGCCTTTGAGTTCCTATCTGTAGAGCTATGTAAATGTATTTCTTAGTTAAAATTTGTATATTTACAGTGTGTATTATATTGTGCTCCCTCTCCTGATTGGATGCTTTTTTTTTTTTTTAATTTTTATTGTGCTTTAAGTGAAAGTTTACAAATCAAGTCAGTCTCTCATACAAAACTTTATATACATCTTGTTATATACTCCTAATTACTCTCCTCTAATGAGACAGCCCGCTCCTTCCTTCCAATCTCTCTTTTCGTGTCCATTCCACCACCTTCTAACTCCCTTTGCCCTCTCATCTGCCCTCCCGATAGGGGATACTAACATAGTCTCAAGTGTCTACTTGACCAAGTAGCTCGTTCTTCACCAGCATCTTTTTCTATCCCATTGTCCAGTCCAGTCCCTGTCTGAAGAATTGGGTTTGGGAATGGTTCTTGTCCTGGGCTAATAGAAGGTCTGGGGGCCATGACCACCGGTGTCCTTCTAGTCTCAGTCAGACCATTAAGTCTGGTCTTTTTGCGTGAATCTGGGGTCTGCATCCCACTGCTCTCCTGCTCCATTAGGGGTTTTCTGTTGTGTTCCCTGTCAGGGCAGTCATCGGTGGTAGCTGGGCACCATCTAGTTCTTCTGGTCTCAGGCTGATGTAGTCTCTGGTTTATATGGCCCTTTCCATCTCTTAGGCTCGTGATTACCTTGTGTCCTTGGTGTTCTTCATTCTCCTTAGCTCCAGGTGCGTTGAGACCACTTGAAGCATCTTAGATGGCCACTTCCTAGTGTTTAAGACCCCAGATGCCGCTTTCCAAAGTGGGATGCAGAATGTTTTCTTAATAGATTTTATTATGCCAGTTGACTTAGATGTCCCTGAAACTATGGTCCCCAAACCCCCGCCCCTGCTACTCTGGACTTTGAAGCATTCAGTTTATTCAGGAAACTGCTTTTCGTTTAGTCCAGTTGTGCTGACCTCGCTTGTATTGTATGTTGTCTTTCCCTTCACCTAAAGTAGTTCTTATATACTACCTAATTAGTGAATACCCCTCTCCCTCCCTCCCTTCCTCTCTCGTAACCATCAAAGAATATTTTCTTCTCTGTTTAAACGATTTCTCGAGTTCTTAAAATATTTGTCCTTTCCCAACTGACTAATTTCACTCAGCATAATGTCTTCGAGATTCCTCCATGTTATGAAATGTTTCACAGATTCATCACTGTTCTTTATCGATGCGTAGTATTCCATTGTGTGAATATACCATAATTTATTTATCCATTCATCTGTTGATGGGCACCTTGGTCACTTCCACCTTTTTGCTATTGTAAACAGTGCTGCAGTGAACATGGGTGTGCATATATCTGTTCGTGTAAAGGCTCTTATTTCTCCAGGATATAGTCCAAGGAGTGGGGTTGCTGGATCTTATGGTAGTTCTATTTCTAGCTTTTTAAGGAAGTACCAAATCAATTTCCAAAGTGGTTGTACCATTTGACATTCCCACCAGCAGTGTATAAGTGTTCCAGTCTCTCCACAACCTCTCCAACATTTAATATTTTGTGTTTTTTGGATTACTGCCTGCCTTGTTGGTGTGAGATGGAATCTCATTTTAGTTTTGATTTGCATTTCTGTAATGGCTAATGATCATGAGCATTTCCTCATGTATCTGTTAGCTACCCGAATGTCTTCTTTAGTGAGGTATCTGTTCATATCTTTTGCCCATTTTTTAATTGGGTTATTTGTCTTTTTGTAGTTGAGTTTCTGCAGTATCATGTAGATCTTAGAGATCAGGCACTGATTGGAAATGTCATAGCTAAAAATGTTTTCCCAGCCTGTAGGGTAATCTTTTTACTCTTTTGGTTAAGTCTTTGGATGAGCATAGGTGTTTGTTTTTTAGGAGCTCCTAGTTATCTTGTTTTTCTTCTGCATTGTTAGTAATGTTTATGCCATGTATTAGGGCTCCTAACGTTGTCCCAGTTTTTTCTTCCATGATCTTTATCATTTTATATTTAGGTCTTTGATCCATTTTGAGTTAGTTTTTGGGCATGGTGTGAGGTATGGGTCTTGTTTCATTTTTTGCAGTTGGATATCCAGTTATGCCAGCACCATTTGTTAAAAAGACTGTCTTTTCCCCGTTTAACTAATTTGGGGCCTTTGTCAAATATCAACTGCTCATATGTGGATGGATTTATGTCTGGATTTTCAATTCTGTTCTATTGGTCTATGTATCTGTTGTTGTACCAGTACCAGGCTGTTTTGACTACTGTGGCAGTATAATAGGTTCAAAAATCAGGCGGATTGAGACCCCCCGCCCCCACTATGTTCTTTTTCAGTAATGCTTTACTCATCCGGGGCCTCTTTCCCTTCCATATGAAGTTGGTGATTTGTTTGTCCATCTCAATAAAAAATGTCATTGGAATTTGGATCAGAATTGCATTAAATCTATAGATCGCTTTTGGTAGAATAGACATTTTTACAATGTTAAGTTTTCCTATTGATGAGCAAGGCATGTTTTTCCACTTATGTAGGCCTCTTTTGGTTCCTTGCAGAAGTGTTTTGTAGTTTTCTTTGTATAAGTCTTTTACATCTCTGGTAAGGCTTATTCCTAAGTATTTTATCTTCTTGGGGACACTATAAATGGTATCAATTTGGTGATTTCCTCATCGATGTTCTTGTTGTTGGTGTAGAGGAATCCAACTCATTTTTGTATGTTTATCTTATTTCCTGATACTCTGCTGAACTCTTCTATTAGTTTCAGTAATTTTCTTGAGGATTCTTTAGGGTTTTCTGTGTATAAGATCATGTCATCTCTAAATAAAGATACTTTCACTTCTTCCTTGCCAATCTGGATGCCCTTTATTTCTTTATCTAGCCTAATTGCTCTGGCTAGGACCCCCAGCACAGTGTTCAATAAGAATGGTGAGAAATGGCATCCTTGTCTGGTTCTTGATCTAAAGGGGAATGCTTTCAGGCTGTCTCCATTTAGGGTGATGTTGGCTGTTGGCTTTGTGTAAATGCCGTTTATTATGTCGAGGAATTTTCCTTCTATTCCTATTTTGCTGAGAGTTGTTATCATGAATGGGTGTTGAACTTTGTCAAATGCCTTTTCTACATCAATTGATAAAATCTTGCGATTGTTGTCTTTTGTTTTATTTCTATGATGGGGTTACATTAATTGTTTTTCTAATGTTGCACCATCCCTGCATACCTGGTATGAATCCCACTTGGTCATGGTGAATTATTTTTTTAACATGTTGTTGAATTCTATTGGCTAGAATTTTGTAGAGGATTTTCACGTCTAAGTTCATGAGGGATATAGGTCTGTAATTTTTTTTTTTTTTTTGTAGTGTCTTTACCTGGTTTTGGTATCAGGGATATGCTGGCTTCATAGAATGGGTTTGGGAGTATTCTGTCCTTTTCTGCGCTCTGAAATACCTTCAGTAGTAGTGGTGTTAGCTCTTCTCTGAAGGTTTGGTAGAACTCTGCAGTGAAGCCATCTGGGCCAGGGCTTTTTTTTGTTGTTGGGAGTTTTTTGA
The DNA here is from genome assembly GCF_030014295.1 of Loxodonta africana. Lineage (NCBI taxonomy): Eukaryota > Metazoa > Chordata > Mammalia > Proboscidea > Elephantidae > Loxodonta > Loxodonta africana. The sequence goes on along the minus strand of NC_087342.1, from coordinate 150,539,697 downwards.
TTACCTTTTCAACCTCTTCTTTTGTTATGGGTCTATTTAGTTGTTCTACCTCTGTTTGTGTAAGTTTCGGTAGGTAATGTGTTTCTAGGAATTCGTCCATTTCTTCTAGGCTTTCAAATTTGTTAGAGTACAATTTTTCATAGTAATCTGACATGATTCTTTTAATTTCAGTTGGGTCTGTTGTAATATCGCCCATCTCATTTCTTATTCAGGTTATTTGCTTCCTCTGTTGTTTTTCTTTTGTCAGTTTGGCCAATGGTTTATCAATTTTGTTGATTTTTTTCGAGGAACCAGCTTTTGGTCTTGTTAATTCTTTCAATTGTTTTTCTGTTTCATTTAGTTCTGTTCTGATTTTTATTATGTGTTTTCTTCTGGTCCCTGAGGGTTTCTTTCGTTGCTCTCTTTCTATTTGTCCAAGTTATAGGGATAATTCTCTGATTTTGGCCCTTTATTCTTTTTGTATGTGTGCATTTATTGATATAAATTGACCTCTGAGCACTGCTTTCTCTGTGTCCCAGAGTTAGCGAGAGGAAGTGTTTTTATTCTCACTGGATTCTATGAATTTCTTTATTCAATCGTTAATGTCTTCTATAATCCAGTCTTTTTTGAGTAGGGTATTGTTCAGTTTCCACGTGTTTGATTTCTTTTCCCTGCTTTTCCTGTTATTGATTTCCACTTCTATGGCCTTATGGTCAGAGATGATGCTTTGTAACATTTCACCAATGTTTTGGATTCTGCTAAGGTTTGCTTTATGACCTAATATGTGGTCTATTCTAGTGAATGTTCCATGTGCACTAGAAAAGAAAGTATACTTGGTTGCTGTTGGATGGAGTGTTCTGTATGTGTCTATGAGGTCAAGTTGGTTGATTGTTGGCGTTTAGATCTTCCGTGTCTTTATTGAGCTTCTTTCTGGATGTCCTGTCCTTCACTGAAAGTGGTGTGTTGAAGTCTCCTACTATTATTGTGGAGCTGTCTATCTCAGTTTTCAATGCTGATAGAGTTTGTTTTTATGTATCTTGCAGCCTTGTTATTGGGTGCATAAATATTTAATATAGTTATATCTTCTTGGTATATTGTCCCTTTAATCATTATATAGTGTCCTTCCTTATCCTTTCTGATGGATTTAACTATTTTGTTAGAAATTAATATTGCCACTCCTGTTCTTTTATGATTGTTGTTTGCTTGATATATATATATATATATATATATATATATATATATATATATATATTTTTCCCCTCATCCTTTGAGTTTTAGTTTGTTTGTGTCTCTAAGTCTAAGGTGTATCTCTTGTAGGCAGCATATAGATGGATCATGTTTTTTAATCCATTCTGCCAGTCTCTGTCTCTTTATTGGTGCATTTAGTCCATTTACACTCAGCATAATTATGGATAGGTATGAATTTAGTGCTATTATTTTGATGTCTGTTTTTTGTGGGTTGTTGACAGTTTCTTATTCCCACTTAAATTTTTTTTGTGCTGAGTAGATTATATATTGTCATTTCCTAATATTCGTTGTCATTAATTTTGTTTCTACTGAGTCTCTCTTTTTTTCTTGTATTTTATTTTGATGTGTAGGATAGTTTGTCTCCTTTGTGGTTACCTTATTAGTTATCCCTGTTTTTCTAAATGTATACCTAACTTTTATATCTTTGTATTGCCTTGTCTTCCTCTCCATACTGAAAGATCTATGACTTCTTAGACCCTGTTTATTGTTTTAATGTTGTCTTCTCTTACATAATAACATTGCTGTTTCCAGGTTTTGCGCGTTTTTTTTATCTTGATTTATTTTTGTGATTTCCCTGTCTAGGTTGACATCTGATTGCTCTGCCCAGTGTTCTAGTCTTGGGTCGATATCTGATATTATTGATTTTCTAACCAAAGAACTCCCTTTAGTATTTCTTGTAGTTTTGGTTTGGGTTTTTACAAATTCCCTAAACTTCTGTTTATCTTGAAATGTCCTGATTTCACTTTCATATTTGAGAGACATTTTTGCTGGATATAGGATTGTTGGTTGGCAATTTTTTTCCTTCAATTTTTTATATAAGTTGTCCCATTGCCTTTTTGCCTGCATAGTTTCTGCTACGTAGTGTGAGCTTATTCTTATTGACTCTCCTTTGTAGGTGACTTTTCATTTATCCCTAGCTGCTCTTAAAATTCTCTCTTTATCTTTGAGTTTGGCAAGTTTGATTATACTATGTCTTGGTAACTTTTAACATCTACCTTATGTGGAGTTCGATGAGCATCTTGGATAGATATCTTCTCATCTTTCACGATATCAGCCAACAATTCTCTCTCTGTATTTTCTGTTATCCCTCCCTGTTCTGGTACTCCAATCACTCATAGGTTATTTCTGTTGATAAAGTCCCACGTGATTCTTAAGGTTTCTTCATTTTTTTTTTAATTCTTTTACCTGATTTTTCTTCAAATATATTGGTGCCAGGTGCTTTATCTTCAAGTTCAGGAATTCTGCCTTCCACTTGCTAAATTCTGCTCCTCTGCCTTTCTGTTGAGTTTTCTACTTCTATAATTTTATTGTTAATCTTCTGAATTTCTGATTGTTGTCTGTCTATGGATTCTTTCAGGTTATTAAATTTTCATTATGTTCCTGAATAACCTTTTTAATTTCTTCAACTGCTTTATCTGTGTGTTCCTTGGCTTGTGCCGTGTATTGCCTGATTTCCTTTCTTATGTCTTGGAGGGTTCTGTATATTAATCTTTTGTATCCTGCCTCTGGTAATTCCAGGAGGGCACTTTCATCTAGAACACCCCTTGATTCTTTGTTGTAAGAGCTTGTTGAGGTGATCATGGTCTGTTTCTTTATGTGACTTGATATTGACTGTTTTCTCCAAGCCATCTATAAGTTATTGTAGTAATTTATGTTTGCTTACTGTAGCATAGCTTCTTGCTTTGTTTGGTTTTGATATGCCCAAATGGGTTGCCTGAGTGAGCTAGCTTGATTATTTTCACCTTTGGAGCTCTGACACCAGATGGCTAGAGCTGTTATCAGTCATATCAGTCTAGGAGTCCATTCACTTTTCTTGTATGAATTTAGCTCAGGTGTCTAGGTAGGTGATCATCAAGTGTGTGGTACAGGCTCTGTCCTACAGTCTTAGAGGGGCAGGGGTGATTGGTGTAGGTACCAGTATCTGGTTGCAGCAGGGGGTCACGCTCTGAACAAGGCAGGGGGCTGAGAATTGTCCCCCAGGTGTCTCTGAGAAAAACAAGTCTCTGTTCCCTAGAGCGTACAGGTGGGTGGGTTCTGCAGACGGACCATGGGCACCCAATGTTTTTGGTTGTAAGGACTGAGAGGTACCAGTTGTCCTTTGGACCGTGTCACGGGCGGCTGGGTGACCTGAGTGGAGCCACTGGTCCTTAGGCCCCTGACGTGGGTAGGTGACAACCCTGTTTAACAGGCAAAGTCATGTGAAACATCAAACACCCACCTTTCCACTGCACAGCTGAAATAGTTGTAGTCTGCCAACAAGGGCCTTTTCTCCTGAAACAGGCCCACACAGGTCCATGCAGAGGGGAAAGGTACTCAAAGGCCCTGGACTGTTTATGCCTAGGCAGGAGCTGCATCTGTTCTGAGCTACCCCAGCTAGTGGAGCTGGCAAATTATCTTTTCCCCCAATTGCAAATTTATTCCTTCTCCAGGGCTGGAGGATAGCTCTAGGTGCTCAACAGGGCCTATCTTAGGCCCAGGGAAATCAACAGCTGCTGAAGCCAGCTTGAGAGTGGGGGTGCGGTAAAATATACGCAGGTACTTAGCTTTTGCCGAGAGCCCCGTGCTTCTCTGGTTCCGGAGGTGCAAGTAGGCTGTGTGGCTGGCTGCTTCTCCCTGAGGAAACTGCGGCCAAACGCTAGCATCAGCCCGCTTCAGCTGCTTCCGGGAATGGTGCCTGAGGGCTCCCGGCGTTTCAGGTCTTGTAACTCCTCTCCGCTTCTGAACCGTATCTTCCTCCCTCTGCCCCTTAATTTGTTGTTTCTAACCTGGCCTTTGATGTTCAGGGCTCCTAACTTGTCATAAATATACTCGTTTCACTTGTTTTTTTTGGGTCTTTGTTGGAAGAGGGCTCGCTTCAAGTGTCTGTCTATTCTGCCATCTTGGCCCCGCTTCCCTGATTGGATGCTTGATGCAAAAGAGAATAACGCAACTATCTTTTTTCCCTTCTCTGAATAATACTGATTAATGTTGGGTTGGAAGAAGAAAATTCTGGTATGTAGTGAATATGATGCAATAGGATGCCTTAACTATTTTTTTGTGTGTTTGTTTTCCATCTGATAAAAAAAAATATGGTAGATAGTTTACTTGCTTGCTTTCTCCTCCCTGTCCCCCCCTTCCTAACATCATATTTCCTCTTTTCCTAGGAATCTAGCAGAGATGAGAGAAGCATAATTTTATATGGCAGTGAGGTTTTAAAGGAATTTTACTCACAAAGGTGTGGTTGGTCTAACTACTAATTACCTGTATGACTTGGTCATTGTTCTTGTTGATAGGTGCCATTGAAGCTGTTCTGACTCACAGCAACCATGTGTACAACAGAACAAAACACTGCCTGGTCCTGCACCATCCTCATAATCATTGTTATGCTTGAGCCTATTGTTGTAGTCACTGCCTCAATCCGTCTCGTTGAGGGCCTTCCTTTTTTTTGCTGACACTCAACTTTACCAAGCATCATGTTCTTCTGCAGGGACTGGTCCCTCCTGACAACATGTCCAACGTATTTGAGATGTAGTTTTGCCACCCTTGCTTCTGAGGAGCATTCTGGTTGTACATCTTCCAAGACAGATTTGTTCGTTCTTTTGACAGTCCATGGTATATTCAATGGAAACCCTGGTGGTGTAGTGGTTAAGAGCTATGGCTGGTAACCAAAAGGTCAGCAGTTCAATTCTGCCAGGCGCTCCTTGAAAACTCTATGAGGCAGTTCTATAGCATTGCTATGAATAGAAATTGACTGGACAGCAATGGGTTTGGGGTTTTTTTGGCAGCAGATTTGCCAAGTGCAATGCGTCTTTTGATTTCTTGACTGCTGCTTCCATGGGCGTTGATTGTGGATCCAAATAAAATGAAATCCTTGACAACCTCAGTCTTTTCCATTTATCATGATGTTGCTTATTTGTCCAGTTGTGAGGATATATATATTTTTTATGTTGAGGCACAATCCATGCTTGATGTTCAAAAATAAGTGCTTCAAGTCCCCTTCACTTTCAGCAAGCAAGGTTGTATCATCTGCATAACGCAGGTTGTTAATGAGTTTTTTTCCAGGCCTGATAGGTTGGGCTTATTCTGTTCTAAGGAGCCCTGGTGGCACAGTGGTTAAGTGCTCGAATGCTAACCAAAAGGTTGGTGGTTCGAACCCATCAGCTGCTCCATGGGAAAAAGATGTGGCAGTCTGTTCTTACAAAGATTATAGCCTTGGAAGCTCTATGGGGTAGTTCTACTCCATCCTGTAGGTTCTACTCTGACCTATTAGTCAAAGTCAAGTAGATAGCAATGGTTTTGGTTTTTTTGGTTTTATTCTGTTTGGGTCTGGTTTTGTTTTCTGCCCAGAAGTGTGTAACTTCCATTCGTGCATGCATGCAAAAATGTTAATGGAGCCCATACTGTGTGCTAGACACTGTGTTAAAGTTCCATCTTGATCGAACTTATTGTCAAGTAGGAGATCTAGAGAATGCAAACAAGCTGTCTTTCTAAGATAAGGAAAGACTAAGGTACTGTGGGGCGTATCAATGAGACACAAGAACCTGTGGGGTCAGAGAAGGCTTCTCAGAGAGTGTGATCCTGGTAAAAGAGAAACGGTTAGCCAGAGAGGAGAGGATAATATGCCATTCAGAGGCAAGAACAAGTACAAAGACCTGGAGCAAGAAAGCCTGGCCAGTCGAAGGGTTGAAAGTCATTTCATAGTGACTGGAATGTTTTGAAATCTGATGTCATTTTTATAATTTCTTTGTGTAATGTTCATCAACAGTTTTTTTCCCCAGCACATTTACTGAGCACCGATTATGCAGTGGAGAACCAATGGTGAAAAAAGAAGGGCCCTGTCCTCAAGGAGCTTACTATCTAATGGAGGAGAGTGTAAATGAAGGAAAGAATTTTACTCAAAAACAATATATCATGGGGCTTATCAGCTGCTGACAAACAGGCTCAGTTCTCTGGAGAAAAACACCATTGGAAAATTCGAAATTAAAGTCAAGTGTGGTGCCAAAGAGACTACAGAATAGATGGATAAGAGTGATTGCCAGGCAAGAGCAGCCTCTTCACAGTGCAGTCACAGCTTTAACAGAGGCGACATGTAGGAAAGGAAGGTCAGGAGTTACGAGGCAGGGTCTAGCTTGGCATCCTGAGCAGGATTGCTCACGTCCTAAGAGTTGCCCACCTCCGTTTTTTTTTTTTTTTTTTAATATGTGTACAATTCAAGACTTGAAAAGGTAAAATGGTTCCCTCTACCCCCAACTTATTTGCTAGTTACTTGAAATTGATCCATTGTTTTCTTTGTATACTCTGTAAGGATTTTTCCAAATTTGGCGGTTGGTTTTGAAATCATATTAGTGGATCTTAGCTGGTTTTCATGTTTGTGTTCATCATGAGGAAATAGAAGAGAAAATAGCAAAGTGTGTTGCACAAAGTAAGGAAATAAGTTGTTTTATGAAAACTGTGCATGTTGCCATAGCGAAGCACCAGCCTGACATTCTATTAGAAGTGAATACGAGAGTTTTATTGTCGAAAAAGTTTCACAGAACAGGAGACCCACAAGCATCCAGGCAGAATGCTACAGTATTCCAGATTGAAAGAAGAGAGACAAGTTTGTATCAGGTGAGGCAAATAAAGGGTTGTGCTCACAGGCACGGGGGATACGTGGTAAAAGTTACAAGGAGGTAGTTAAAATAAAATCTTTCTCAAACATTCTTAACATCAGTAAGTCTGTTAACATCCTGGGGACCAGTTGAGTCAACTTTCTGTATCAACTGCGTGTTTGCCTCTCCTTCTTATCTTAAAGTAATAAGCCATACTTTGATAGATTTACAAAGAGCCAGCAAAGATGGGGCGAAGGTCTCAGTGTATGAATAAAATAAAGTTTGACTTGAAGGGAGTCAGAAATTAAAACTAAGACTCATTTTGGTTACAGAGTTATGAGACAATTACAGGATTTCATCTTTACTTAACATTATGAATTCAATTTCCTAACCTCCTGGAACATGTTGACTAAAAGTATTCTCCCTAGGATAAGGTACACAAACATTCTTGACAAACATCTCTTAACAAACAGTTCCTAGCACAAGCTAAAAGTCATGACTCATGCTCCTTTCGTGTTACAAACAGTTAAACTTTTATAAGAAGCTAAATTGTCTTGTTAGAAAAGCAGGAGCAAAGACAGTGGGCCAAATTGCAGTTTGATACAAAATAGAGTTTTAATTTAGGCCTGAACTCACCCATTTCAGTCATGCCAAACATCTCAGTTTTAGGGTTCACATACAATGTGTATGTGTGTCTGTCTGTAGTGAGTTGGGATGTAAACTCTTTTTCTTACATTATATAAACTGAGTCAAACTTTTTTCTCCTCTTTGGTGAAACTTGTATGACTGTTCACTGCAAGTAAAAATTTGGCCTGCGAAGTTATTCCTTTGGCTTACTGAGGGATTGTCAGTGCACTGGACTGCAATGCTAGAAGTCTAGATGTTGGTTCTAGCTCTATCCCAAAAGAGAATTTATAGACTTTGTGTGAACCTCATTGATCTCTTTTATCAATTTAGAGAGGTGGTCCTAGGAGTTAAAAAAAAGCATCAAGCAAAATATATATATGGCTTACTACCATATGATCCTGGTTCCTGACAGTAGATGCTCGACCAAAACAAGTAGACGGTCCACTCCCTACAAACAGAGCCTGTGAATGAAATAACGAGCCTATAGGCACTTGGCATGTAGCCAGTTAGTAGAGCCTCAAAAAAAATGTTGAGTTGAGAAAATACTGTTCAGGATCTCAGCCCCTACACTGGACACTGTCATATGTGCTACTGGTCACAAAAGTGAGGAGACCATGAGTGCTACAGAGAAACCAACACTTAGGAGAGGAGGACACCCTTGAGCCATTACCCATTTCTGGTTATTGGATCTATGTATACTATAAAATAATACACATAGATATATATATATTATAAGGGCTCCTTTACTCCTTTGTGAGATGCCAGGGTGACAGAGGCATTGGCAGTATCTTCCAGGTACCTTCCTACAACTGCATGCAGTAGAAAATATCAAGTACATGGGGGATTCTTCAGTCTTAGCCCCTCTCTGTACTTGAAGGCTTCTTTGAAAGAGAATTCAACCACATAATAAAGTAGCAGAATTCGTTTTATCCTGTTAGTATGTTTGGGTATCTAGGGTCAGTTGTTAGTTTGTGTTTTGCAGGAACTCACCTGTGTTCTGAGATGGTAGTAATTAAAACTGAGCCCAGTGTAGCAAAATAGTACATTTTATAAAGTAAGTCAAAATTCTCAAAGAGCTCTCTGCTTGTAGCAGTTTCTTAATGTCATGAAGCACAAAGCTCTGTGGTTATCAGAGAGACAGAGCTTCTAACAACCCATTTGGGGCATTGTTAGGCAGTTCTGTTGACAGATGAATACATTTCATGTGATTATCATAAAATTGTGGCCTGGAAATTGAGCAGCCATGGTGCAGCATTTCAGACTTCACATTTATAATAAGCTGTAATAAAGTAAACATTTTAAATGGATATAAGAGTAGGCATTACTTGCAATCACAAATGTGTGTTCAATTGAAGTGCTTTTGAAGCTCAATTTAACAAAGCAAACAAATTTCCTGGCATTATTAACATAATTGTCCTCACTGTTGGATTTTGATTTCTAAAAACTTATTTAAGAAAAAAAAAAAGTTGCTAAAAAACCAAACTAGCAAAAGGAAGTATAACTAAGAATGTGCTACTTTTCCTTTATCGTATTAGATTTGAAAAAAAAAAAAAAAAGTCCCAGATGTTCATTCTGTGACTTCTTCCGACTTGCTTCACCATTGCCTGTTTAACTCAGAGTTCATACTTCATGGTTAATTGGGGTTAAATTCAGCTGTTTGCTCTACCATAAGCAGGCTCTGAAGTGGGGCTACACAGCATTCATCTTCTAGTGAAACTCCAGGATGTAGGATAGTAAAACTCCCCTGAGGACAGAAAAAGACTAGAGTATCCATCTTACACCACAGTGGAGGAAGCATGACTGTATGTAAATTTAGCACCAATTAGATGGTAGGGTTTGAAAGGTTGTTGTCCTTGGAATATTCGGAAAGCAAAAATGGAAATGATAGTGGTAACATCTGAACTCTGGTGGCAAGACAGTTAAAGCAGTGATAATTTGGAGCCTCTGGGCACAGAATGGTACCAGGAGGTGATCCACTCGTGTCTTCTGTGGCAGCTGGTACCTGGCAAAAAAGAAAAAAGCAGACGATGTAGTCTTCTCAGCATATTTCTTACCAGCATTCCATAGTGTTCTCCAATTTTGAATAAACCCCCAAAACAAACATCCTTCCCGTGTTGTCATTTAACTATTGCAAACCTTCAAGTTACAAGTGTGCTATTGGCATAACAGTCTACAACAGTGGAAGCAGCAGGAGCTCAGGGTTGCAGATGTACTTGCCTAAAAGTTGGCAAAGGCACAGCATGGCATTTTCTTCTAAGGCTCATGTTGATTTTAGATAGTCCTGGAGTTGAATTGACTTAGTCAAATTTAGAGGGAGGGACATTAGCATGAGAATATTCTATAAAACACTGACAATTTAAAAGCATTCATGCCAAAACACACCACTTAAATGATATATTATTTTTACTAAGCATCAAGATTGTGCTAGATACTTTATAGAGGAAAGATGAAGAACCACCTACCTTATTTACTCTCAGGCTTAGTTTCAAATAGTATAGCGTATAGCCCATAAAATAATTACCTTCCTACTCCAACTTGACCACAGTGGGTTTGGTTTTTTTTTTTTTTAGGTAACCATAGCTGCCTTATTCAGAATAGACCCTCTGTAGGCTTGATTAGAGAAGTTGAATAATGAAAGTCCAAGGATGTGAGGTTCTCCCCACACCCCCCACCCCATGTAATTTGGGTTTTTGTTCTTTATTCGCACTAGGAAACATTCCCATTGTCCTCACAGGGACAAGACTTGACCAAAAACCTAAGAGGGGGCAAAGGAAGGAGAAACTAAATAAGAAATTTAATCTAGCTCCAAATGCAATCTTCAGGATTGTGAATTGCTAAATTCTAGTCTCTCAAACATCAGGGAGTCAGATACTTCTAAATGTAGAAACCTTTAGAGAACAGCAAGTTTTTTGTACATTTTATATACATGCAGAATCCTATGCCAAGATTTGTTTTTCTTTTTCAAGTTTGAAAATAAGATAAACCGTTTGCCAGGAGAGAAAAAAGACTGTTTTAAATTGCTGAAGCCTACCAGACATTAAAACAGCACTGAGCATCAGTGAAATCTCACTTTGTTGTATATTGTTGTTGTTAGTTGCTGTCGAGTCAGTTCCGATTCTGTCTACAACAGAAGGAAATACTGCCCGGTCCTGCGCCATCCTCACAATCGTTGCTATACTTGAGCCCATTGTTGCAGCCACTGTGTCAGTCCATCTCATTGAGGGTCTTCCTCTTTTTTGCTGACAATTTTTTTTTTTTTTTTTTTTTTTACCAAGCATGATGTCCTTCTCCAGGGACTGATCCTTCCTGATAACATGTCCGAAGTATGTGAGATGTACTCTCACCATCCTTGCCTCCAAGGAGCACCCTGGTTGCGCTTCTTCTAAGATAGATTTGTTCATTCTTTTGGCAGTCCATGGTACATTGAATATTCTTCGCCAGTACCACAATTCAAAGGTGTCAGTTCTTTGGTTTTCCTTATTCATTGTCCAGCTTTTGCATGCATATGAGGCCACTAAAAACACCATGGCTTGGGTCAGGCTCACCTTAGTCCTCAAGGTGACATCTTTGCTTTTTAACACTTTAAAGAGATCCCTTGTAGCCGATTTGCCCAATTCAATGGGTCTTTTGATTTCTTGGCTGCTGCTTCCACAGGCGTTGATTGTGGATCCAAGTAAAGTGAAATCCTTGAAAACCTCAGTCTTTTCTCCATTTATCATGATGTTGCTTATTGGTCCAGTTGTAAGGATTTTTGTTCTCTTTATGTTGCGGTGTTAATACATACTGGAGGCTGTGGTCATTGATCTTCATCAGTAAGTGCTTCAAGTCCTCTTCACTTTCAGCAAGGAAGGTTGTGTCATCTGCGTAACATAGGTTGTTAATGAGTCTTCCTCCAATCCCGATGCCTCTTGCTTTTTCGTATAGTCCAGCTTCTCAGATTATTTGCTCAGCATACAAGATTGAATAGGTATGGTGAAAGATAAAACCCTGACACACACCTTTCCTGACTTTAAACCATGCAGTACCCCCTTGTTCTGTTCAATCAGCTGCCTCTTGATCCATGTATAGGTTTCTCAGGAGCACAATTCAGTGTTCCGGAATTCCCATTCTTTGCAATGCTATCCATAATTTTTTATGACCCACACAGTTGAATGCCTTAGCGTAGTCCATAAAACACAGGTAAACATTTTTTCTGGTATTCTCTGCTTTCACCCAGGATCCATCTGACATCAGCAGTGATATCCTTGGGTCCATGACCTCTTCTGAATCTGGCTTGAATTTCTGGCAGCTCCCTGTTGATATACTGCTGCAGCCACTTTTGAATGATCTTCAGCAAAATTTTGCCTACCTGTGATATGAATGATACAGTTCGATAATTTCCGCATTCAGTTAGATCACCTTTCTTGGGAACAAGCATAAATATGGTTGGCGAGGTAGCCGCCTTCCAAATTTCTTGGCATAGATGAGTGAGTACCTCCAGTGCTGCATCCATTTGTTGAAACATCTCAATTGGTATTCTGTCAATTCCCGGAGCCTCGTTTTTCGCCAGTGCCTTCAGTGCAGCTTGGTCTTCTTCCTTCAATACCTTAGATTCCTGATCATATGTTACTTCCTCAAATGGTTGAACATCAATAGTGACTCTCTGTATTCCTTCCATCTTCTTTTGATACTTCATATGTTTAATATTTTCCCCGTAGAATTCTTCACTATTGCAATTCGAGGTTTGAATTTTTTCTTCAGTTCTTTCAGCTTGAGAAATGCTGAATGTGTTCTTGCCTTTTGGTTTTCTATCTCCAGCTCTTTGCACATCATCATAATACTTTACTTTGTCTTCTCGAGCGGCCCTTTGAAATCTTCTGTTCAGCTCTTTTACGTCATCGTTTTTTTCTTTTGCTTTAGGTACTCAACGTTCAAGAGCAAGTTTCAGAGTCTCTTCTGACATCCTTTTTGGTCGTTTCATTCTTTCCTGGCTTTTTAATGACCTCTTGTTTTCTTCATGGATGATGTCATTCCACAACTTGTCTGGTCTTCAGTCATTAATGTTCAGTGCATCAAATTTGTTCTTGAGATGGTCTTTAAATTCAGGTGGGATATACTCAGGGTCATACTTTAGTTCTAGTTGACTTCTTCTAACTGTCTTCAGTTTCAGCTTGAACTTGCATATAAGTAATTGATGGTCTGATCCACAGTCGGCCCCTGGCCTTGTTCTGACTGGTGATATTGAGCTTTTCCATCATTTCTATCCAAAGATATAGTCAGTTTGACTTCTATGTATTCTGTCTGGCGAGGTCCACATGTATAGTTGCTGTTTATGTTGGTGGACAAAGATATTTGCAATGAAGAAATCATTAGTCTTGCAAAATTCTATCATGCGATCTCTGGCATCATTTCTATCACCAAGGCCATATTTTCCAACTACTGATCCTTCTTCTTGTTTGTTTCCAACTTTCACATTCCAATCACCAGTAATTATCAATGCACCCTGATTGCATGTTTGATCAATTTCAGACTGCAGAAGTTGGTAAAAAAATCTTCAATTTCTTCATCTTTGGCCTTAGTGTTTGGTGTATAAATTTGAATAATAGTCATATTAACTGATCTTCCTTGTAGGCATATGACTATCATCCTGTCACTGACAACATTGTACTTCAGGATAGATCTTGAAATGTTCTTTTTTACGATGAATGCAACACCGTTGCTCTTTAAGTTATCATTCCTGGCATAGTAGACCATGATTGTCAGATTTACAATGGGTGGTACCAGTCCATTTCAGCTCACTAATGCCTAGGATATTGATGTTTATGCATTCCATTTCATTTTTGATGATTGCCAATTTTCCTAGATTCATACTTTGTGCATTCCAGGTTCCAATTGTTAATGGATGTTTGTAGCTGCTCATTTTGAGTCATGCTACCTCAGAAAAAGAAAGCTTGACTCCATCCACATCATTATGGTTGAGTCTACTTTGAGGAGGCAGCTTTTTCCCAGTCTCTTTTGAGTGCCTTCCAACCTGAGGGGCTCATCTTACTAGCACTATATCAGACAGTGTTCTGCTGCTATTCACAAGGTTTTCACTGGCTAATTCTTTTCAGAAGTAGGCTGCCAGCTCCTTCTTCCTAGTCTGTCTTAGTCTGGAAGCTCAGCTGAAACTTATCTGCCGTGGGCGACCCTGCTGGTATTTAAATACTGGTGGCATAGCGTCCAGCATCACAGCAACACACAAGCCCCCACTGTACGACAAACTGCCAGGCACAGGGGGGTTGTTGTATATTACCCAACTGAAAAACCCTTTATCTCCATTTCACAGACCTAGGTTAGGACAAGTAGAACCTTCTTTGTCTCTTCCACATTTTTTCCCTACCCACTTTTGAGATTTCTTCTACTTTGTACATCCTAACTTCTTTCCAGATCTCTTTTCCCCAGACTAGCCAGCTCAAGACACGTGAGGTACATGGGTATTTTTTGTTTGTTTTAAAAGAATTACTTAAATACTCTTACCCCTAATTTCCTCATTATTACAAAAAGGATAATGTATGTACAGTGCTTTGCACAGTGCCAGGTACATAGTATTTAATAAATGTTAGTTTCCTCTCCTTTCCTTCTCCATGAAGGAAACTATCTTAGTCAAATTTTTTAATAATATTTTGTTGAGGTTTTGGTGAAGGTTTACACAGTAGTTTAAGTTCTTATTCAACAATTTCTACACAAGTGTTTCAGTGACATTGTTTACATTCTTCACAATGTGTGAACATTGTCAATTTTTCTGTTCTGGTTGTTCTGTCTTCAGTCAGTAATTTTAAAAGTAAATATCTTGATGAAAGTAAATATCACTAGAAAAGTTTAAAGTAGTTTTAAGTTACCAAAATAGTGAATTTGCATTTCCGCCTGGTTTTATACCACCCCAATGCATGAGTGTTTACACATATACACTGATTAATAGAGATGGCAGGGGGAGGGGGCACTATAGTACTTGGATATTTCAAAATAAAAGGGCTCAATTTGATTATCTCCAAGTTTCCTATCAACGTCAAAATGATTCTATGAGAGAGGTCATTGTGGTTGTTTTGAAAAAAAAAAAAAAAAGTTTTTTTGAGGAAGATATTTAGGGAGTGTGACACCTGATACAAATAATCTATTTGTAATCATTTTCAAACTTTCAACATCTTTTTAGTGTGGTTTTGATATTCTGAATCCCCAATACCTGGAGCTGATTAAGCAGATTTAAATAAATATGTCGTTAATGTCTTTCAAGGAGTACGTAAAGACACAAAACGGAACCCTTGGTTTCTGAGCAGTGTAACTTTCACTCTTCATTTAGTACATAGCGCCTCTGTCAGTAAGTCCAGGGTTTCTTTCTCAAAGAAGAAAAAATATAGTTGTTGAGAAAGCATGTACAAAAATAGGATGGTTCATGCATGGCAAAAGTAAAAGAGTGGCTCTTTTTTTTTTTTTTTTAATGACTAATTAATTGGACATAACAAGACAAGTGACAGGTGCTGTGGTAGGAAGGTCCTAGTGAGAGTCTGCACTGACTTGAGGTAGACTTGCAAGTTGGGAATCTTAGAAGTTTTGTTTGCCCAGATGAGTCCTATTAACAATAAAAACATTATTACTAAACTAAGAAGCTCTGTGCACATCATCTAATGCTTCAAGGTGTGTGGATTTGTGAGCCTGGTGCCTGTGCCACTAGACCAAACTGAGTCATTTTAAGGAGATGGACTTGAGAAGATGATCAGAAGGGAAGAACCTCAGAATTATTGGTGGTATTCTAAGTGGTAGGCAGAGCAGGAAGGAAATCTTCATTTATTGTTGTAGCATGTTGGCTTATTGCCATACACTCACATAGATCTATCTGAAAGACAGTTCTCTTGAGGTTTCTATAAGAAGAGCAAAGTTGAGTAGGTGAGCTTAAAATAGATGAGAGAGAGGAGATAAGATATATGTAACCAGCAGTATTGCTAAAAAATTAAAACTGAGCATTATTAGGTCCAAATTGTTAGTAAGTCCTTGAAAGTCAACAAAGGACTTATTGAAGTAAATTTGAACTATACATTTTAATGAATTGCCCAAATACTACACCCAGTATATTTGTGAACTTTGTTAAAAGTGAATATTTAATCATTAAAATGATTTTAAGTTACCAAAAGTACATGGATTGTTTTTCAAATTAAATATGATAAATATACTTTATCAGTTATTTGCATTGGTTGTGGGACAGATATCTCAGAGAACGAGCAACATCAGATTAGCTTGTCATACTTATAATTATTTAGAAAGAAAAAAAAGTGTTAAGCACGCATATTGAATTTTAGCCTCCTCCCATGTTAATGTTAGATTGTAAAGCTTTCATTGCTTGTGTGTCGTTTTTATTATCCCAAACATGCAATCAATCTATGATATGCTTATAATTCTCATCATGCTTGATATTAAACAAACAGGAGCCAATAAATTGTGACATAGAGTTTGGCTGTCCCTTTAGTAAGCCATTACCATCACCTTACTTTAACTGGCAGAGCTGCCTGTTTTGTCCACAAGACCTTTTCCTTTTGCTAGTGATGCCCATGGAAAGGTCACTCAATCCAATAATGGTTTCTCATTTGATCTAGAAATCAGACAAAAGCTTTGCAGCTGTGAAGTGCAGCCCATTTAACAATTGACCTATTGTAAATCCTTAATGGCTTGAGAAATTCTGCAATTTGGCATGATTCATGGTTTGTGCTGCAACTAGAATAGCAAACAGCAGAGATGACGCAGGTCAGAATGAAGTATATTTGGAAAGATGAGTGAAGGAAAAGAAACTTGACAGACATTGTGTTTGGTTCAGGGTAGTATGTTATACCCTTCCTTCCACCTTTAAGCAGTCACACACCACTTCATCTTCCATCTTCATGCTCTCCCAAGTAGAAAGTAACCCTTGGAAATAAGGACTTAAATTACAGCTTATTACATAAGAAGTAAAATTCTCCATAAGTGTAGTCTACCTTTGCCTCTTTTAATACTTTTTCAACCTAGAGCCTTGATTCCTATGGAAAAGAAGGCCGCAGGTTTTTGATTCACAAAGACTTAGCATTTGAATCTTGACACCAAAACAAATTAGCTCTGTATCCTTCTGCAAGTTAGATAAGCTCTCTGGGTTTCAGTTTTTATATCTGGACATTTCTTAGGATTGTTATAAAGATTAAATTAGAGAACCTAGTAAAGTTACAGTATGTTTTTCTGCCACTTACTAGCTTGAGACCCTGATCAAATTACTCAACTCCCCTGTGCCTAAAATGCGGAACAAATAATTACTTCCTAGGCTTGTTGCAAGGATTGAGTAAATTACATGTAAAGCACTTAGAACAGTACTCAACATCTAGTAAGTGTTCAGTAATTATTAATGATTCTGGTTGTCAGATATTAAATAACAACAAAAAATTTATACATAACAAATAATAAATAATATAATGGAAAAGTGTAGGGCATTCTACAACAGTTTATAAGAGCTGGAAAGATAAGCTGGGGCTTTGTCAGTTAGGACCTTGTAATGGGAAGCCATTGACATGGGAATGGCATGATTGGGTTTACTTTTTATAATTCGCATGTCTCTTAAACTTCCTTTTTGTTTTAACACGCCTTTTTAAATTTACGTACGATAAATTCACTCTTTTTGGTATAAAGTTTAGATAGATGCATACGGGTGTATAGCTACCACTAGAATCAAGATTCAGAACAATTCCATCATCCCTCAAAAAAATTCCATATGCTACCTGTCTTAGTTATCTAGTGCTGCTATAACAGAAATACCGCAAGTAGATGGCTTTAACAAACAGAAATTTATTCTCTCACAGTTTAGGAGGCTAGAAGTCCAAATTCAGGGCACCAGCTCCAGGGGAAGTCTTTCTCTCTCTGTTAGTTCTGAGGGAATGTTTTTATCATCAGTCACTGGTCTAGGAGCTTCCCAGCACTGACATGCTGGGTCCCAAGGGAGGGTGCTCTGCTCCCCACTCTCTTTTCTTGGTGTAGGAGGTCCTCTCCTCTCCAGAGGCATCCCACTCCTCCAGGAACCCTCCTACCCGAAGGCACTCAGCACTCTTGCTCCATTAGTCAGCCTCTGTGCTGTCTCCCCAGTCTCCTGGTTCTGCTGCTGCTGCTTGCCATCTGCACCGTCTCTGATGTTATAGCTCTCCTCATTTCCTTCCGAGCCCTTAACAGAATTGTCTTTGATATCGTAATTCCACCAACAGTATCTTCAAGGCAACCTAGGTTTTTACTGTTAGGCACTTTAAAACTCTTCCAGCGTCTACCCGTTCACAATTTCAAAACTGAGTCCACATTTTAGGTATCTGTTAGAGCAACACCCCCACTCTCCTAAGTACCAAATTCTAACAGACCCAGGGTCCCTGAGCTGAGAAACTCCTGGATCAGGGAAATATTGATGGCAAGGGCCTTGTCCTAGAGCCGATAGAGAGAGAAAGCCTTCCTCTGGAGCTGATACCCTGAATTCGAACTTCTAGCCTCCTAAACTGTGAAGAGAATAAATTTCTATTTGTTAAAGCCATCCACTTGTGGTATTTCTGTTATAGTAGCGGTAGATAACTATGACGCTACCCCTTTGTAATCAACCATTCATTCCATGCCCAACACCTGCAGCACTGATCTGTTTTCTATTCCTATAATTTTGCCTTTTCTGGAATGACATGTAAATGGAATTCTGTAGTGTGGGGTTAACTTTACCCCAAGAATTTGGTCTCTGTCCTTGGTTCCGGAGAGAGAAACCTCTAAACGTTCGAATTTCTCCCAGGGACTGAAGAACGTTTGAGGAGGGGTCCAGATTGTACCTACCTAACAGATTATGCTAAGGGAATGGCCCAAGTCGGGGCTGACCATGCCAGAAAGGCCCACCGAGTGATATCAGCTGACCTAGGGAAGAGGGCATGATTCAATCAGCCATGCCTATGTATTGAGGCACCAGTAAAGGCTTTGGACATGGAAGCTCCCTCGGCTTCCTGGTTGGTGATGACATTCACATGGGAAGGTAGTGCTCCCTTTTTGAGACATGGAAGCTCCATGTTGGGAACCCTTCCAGACCTTGCCCTATACATTTCTTCATTTATATCCTTTTTTCTATAATAAAACTGCCGTCATAAGTACAGTGCTTTCTGTGAGTTATTCTAGTGAATTATCAAACCCAAGAGAGTAGTGAGAGACAGCAGGTCAGAAGTGAGAGGAGCTTTGGGAACCCTCAAGCTTACAGATGATATCCTAGGTGGTAGAGGGAACTCCTCATTTGAAGCCAGCAGGACAGAAGTGAGGCTATTGTGGGGACCCTCAAGTTTGCAGCTGGCATCTAAGGTCTTGGGCAGACTTGGTAGTCTTGAGGACTGTGCCTTTTTTATTTGTGAATTCTGACCTGGCTCTTGTGGTTAGGAACAAAGGAAGAAGTACTGCATCTGCAGTTGGGTTGGAATTGAATTGAATAGCTTTAAAGTAGAATTGAATTGTTTCAATTTAGTTGGTGTTAGAGAAATGGAATAGATTGCAGTTGATCCTCATACATATCCTGTAGCCTTTTGAGTCTGAATTCTTTAAATATAGCATATTGCATTTGAAATTCATGTAGGTTATGCATTTATCAATAGTTATTTCTTCCTTATTGCTGGATAATATTACATTTTATGGCTGTACCACAATTTTGTTTATCTTTTGAACAATTGAAGGGCTTCTGGGTTGCTTCTAGTTTTGGGTGACTATGAATAAAACCACTGAAACATTTGTATCAGTTTTTTATGTGAACATAAGTTATTTCTCTTAGGTTAATAACCTAGAGAGGGATTGTTGGATTTTATGGTAAGTGTATGTTTACAAAGAAACTGCCAAACTGTTTACAAAGTGGCTACACCGTTTTGCATTCATACCAGCACTTGATGTTGTCTTTTTTTTTTTTTTAGCTATTCTAAATAGGTGTATAGTAGTATCTCTTTATGATTTTAATTTGCATATGATGTTAAGCATATTTTCATGTGTTTATTTGCCGTCCATATATCTTCCTTGGTGAAATGTCTGTTCAAATCTTTTGCCCATTCCCCCCCCTTTTTTAAAATTAATTATTTTTATTATGGTGAGTACACATATAACAAAAAGATTTCCATTTCAACATTTTTTACATGTACAATTCAGTGACATTAATTACTTTCACCTGGTTGTGCAACCATCACCGCTGTTACCAAATTTAAGTTGTTTTCTTATTGTTGAGTTTTGAGAGTTCTTTTTATATTTTAGATACAAGTCCTTTGTCAGATATGTGATTTGCAGATATTTTATTCCAGTCTCTGTCTTGTCTTTTCATTCTCAACTATATCTTTAGCAGAGCATACGTGTTTAATATTTATGCAGCCCAGTTTATTGATTTTGAATTTTATGGATTGTGTTATTTCTAAGAAATCTTGCCTACCCCTAGATCACAGATATTTTCTTCTTTTCTAAGTTTTATAGTTTTAGGTCTCTTTTCCATTTTGAACTAATTTTTGTGTAAGGTAAAAGATACGGGTTGAGGTTCCTTATTTTACATATGAATTTCAAATTGTCCCAGCACTGTTTGTTGAAAACATTGTTCTTTCTTCATTGCATAGCCTTTGCCAAAAATCAGTTGACCTTCTATTGTGGATCTGGTTCTGTTCTGTTCCATTGATCTGTGCGGCTCTCCTTTCACCAAAACACACTGTCTTGGTTACTGTTACTTAAGTCTTGAAATCAGTTAGTGTCAGTTCTCCAACTTTGTTCTTTTTCAAAACTGTTTTGGCCATTTTAGTTCCTTTGCCTTTTCATGTAAATTTTAGAATGAGGTTGTTGATACCTGTGAAAAAACTCCATTGGGACTTTGATTGTGATTACATTGAATCTCTATCGCTTTGCAAAGTGTGACATCTTAACAATATTGAATCTTCAACCTGTAAACATGGTGTATCTTTCTATTTATTTAAGTCTTCTTTGATTTCTCTCACTGTGCAGTGAGCATACTGATCCTGCACATATTTTTTTTAGATTTTTATACCTAAGTATTTCATGGTTTTCAGTGCTATAGTGAATAGTATGTTTTTATTTTAAACTTCCAGTTGTTTGTTGCTAATATATAGAAATATGATTAGTTCTGTATTCTGTAACCTTGCTAAACTTACTTAATAATAGTTCCAGGAGCCTCCTTGTGGATGTTTCCTATGTAAGCAGTTATGTTATCTGTGAATAGAGACCATTTTATTTTTCCCTTTCCAATCTGTATGTCTTTTAAATCCTTTTCTTTTAGTCCAGGGAGCGACTTGATTGGATTTACATTTTTTTTTCAAAGATCAGCCTGGCTGCAGTGTAAAGAATTGAAGGATTGGGGGCGGGGGGTGGAGAATAGAAGAGACTAGTTTGGAACCTGTTGGAGAAATCTGAGAGTCCGTGCTGGCTTGGGCTATGATTTGGGGACAAACAGACATATTCAGAATATATTTTAGGTAGAATTGGTAGGCCTTAGTAATGGACTGAATATGCAGGAAAAGAAAAAGGAAGGGGTCAGGGAGGACACTGCGTGAATAGAGGTGTCGTTTATTGAGATGAAGAAAACAAGAATAGATTTTGGGGAAGATACAAAGCTGTGTTTTGAACCTGTTGGGTTTGAGAAATCTGGGGCATTCAAACAAAGGTATCAAATAAGCAGCTGGCCAAAATGCTATATGGAGTATAAGAGGAAGAGTTTGGGAATGGGTCAGGTATACGTGAAACTCCCTCCAAAGGCTTGTGGAGGACATTCTTTATTGTCAACATGCTAAGAGCTTAAGAACTTTTGTACATCAAGTTTTTGGATACCTTGTTAATCGTTGCTTGAAGTTTGTATATTCGCACCCTCCCCAAACATACACAGCTACTTGCTTTTCTCCTTCTTTCTTTCTGTCCCTTCCTTCCTTATATAAGCTGGCTTCTTATTTTTCAAGTCTCAACCAAATGTCTCCTCAGACTACCTTGCCTAAAGCCAGATATCTTTCTTCATTAGTCTCAGTTACACACTGTGTTTTCTTCGTAGCCTTTATCACAATTTGTAATTATTTACATGTCTATTATCTGCCTTTCCCACCAGACAATACATTCCAGAGGGCAGGGGTTGTGTCTGTCTTGTTTACCCTTGAATCACTAGTCCACAACACTGTGCCTGGCACATGGCTGCAAAATAATATTTGTTGATTAGAAGTAAGAATGGGTCTAGAGCTCAGAAAAGATGGTAGGAGATAAAATTTGGAGGTTATCTACATATAAAAAAAAATAGACGGTATTTAAAGCTATAGAAGTAAATGAGATTGCCTTGAGAACATGTGTAGAGAGAGAAGAGAAAAGGGCCCAGTAACAAGCCCTGAGGGACTTGCCAGCTTCAGAGGAGATTGGCAAAGAAGCCTGAGAAGGAATGGCAGAGGATAGAGGAGGAAAACCAGATTGTGTATCCTGAGGCCCAGAAAAGAGAAATGTTGTAAGGAGTCAGTGATTAACTGTAAGGTAATGCTGAGAGGTCAAATAAAATATATCCATTAGATTTAGCAACATAGAGGTTATTGATGACCTCCGCAAGAGTTTCACTGGGGTAGAGAAAGAGGAAGCCACACTGGAGTAGATTAGAGAATGCCAGTGATCATAGTAAATAACAAAGTGGTTGGATACTTGGCTCTAAGATGCTTACCATCCAGCAAAGCTATCTTTGATTTAATTCTGTAGAATAACTAGTACTCATATGCCCACTAGGTATATAGATGTTTAATCATTGAGAATATTTTATAAACTTTACTTTTAACTAGAAACATTTACTTCTCTTTCGATTGTAGTGTAGAACAGGCTGTTAAAAACTTAAAATAACAGCAGATGCAAAAAAAGAAAAAAAACTTGTCTCAAGAAAGGTTTTGTGTATTAATACTTTGGAGCCCTGTTTTGTTGCCTCCACCGTTCTTGGAGTTGCCTTAAGATATTAAGACAGATATAGGGGTTAGGTTACCAAAGTATGCCTACACACTCCCTGCGGCAAGAACGCCAAGTGCCGTGGCGGAGTGAGGCCTGATGTTTTTGTGTTTTCATGACTGGTTTTTTATGCTTATATGTGCAGAGGTTTCTGTACCCAATTTCAGTGAAAATCTGAGCAGGAAATGACCTTTTTTGTTGTTTCATTTTGTTTTTTCCTTCTACATTTGTTTCATAAACTTCCAGGCCCTGTAAATAGGTGGTAGGATATGAAATGGTAGTGTGGCATTGGACAGGAAAACATATATTTGAAACTTTATATTTGTAAACTCAGCTGTGCCACTTTCTAGATCTGTGACTTTGGGTGGCTTATTTAACTATTCTAAGCCTCAGTCACCATGCCTGTAAAAGGGGCAGTGATGTAATTCCTACCTCATAAATTTGCAGTTCAAATTAATTGAGATTATGTATGTAAGTCACTAATGTGCTTAACACATACTAACACTTAACACATACTAAACCAAAACCCAAAAAAAATTAAACCCACTGCCATTGAGTCGATTCTAACTCATAGTAATACTATAGGAAAGAATAGAACTGCCTCATAGGGTTTCCAAGGCTGTAAATCTTTACGGAAGCAGACTGCTGTATCTTTCTCCCATGGAGCGGGCTGCTGGTGGGTTCAAACCGCTGACCTTTCAGTTAGCAACCAAACACTTAACCACTGTGCCACCAGGGCTCCTAACACATACTAAGTGCTCAGAAAATAAGTTATAAATATTTATTTATATAAACATAATCAGACAGTTCCAGAAATTGTTGATATTGCCTGGCCAGTTTAAAAGGGAGGAAATAATGAAGAAATTTTCCATATCTTTCCCTTTCCTGTACACATTCTTCACTGTCAAAAGGGAAAATGTGGCTTTTAATCCCATGATAGCAAAGACTTCTAGTGCCATTGCCTTCATGTTAGGCAACCGGAAATGGGAAGTATAAACGCATTATGTTCGTTCATGTGACAAACAGGATATTTTGCATTGAAACCTTGTGTTTTGGAGGAGAAAAATTAAGGGAGGGAGGGACATAGAGTCTTAAGATAGTACTGGCTTACTTTACATAACCAACCATAAAAAGCAGAAACTGGTTGAATAAGCTGAGGTTCATGGTTCTCTTAAATTCAGTACACATCTTCCCTCGAAGTTTACTTTACACTGGCTGCGATGCTGACAATGGGGAGGGAAGATCAATGAGGAGTACATATTTTAATGCTCTAGACAAAATTAAACTAACATAATGGAAATTCTCATTCTGTGCCATGACCTGGTTTCTGTACCTCAAGCAAAGCTTTTCACTATTCTGGTTGGTTTTCACTAAGTGCTAGATATAAACCTATGTGTGGGCTTAGAGATTAGGGTCTGGGGGAGGATGAATGAGAAAGACTTAGTGTAGAGATTACCAGATTTTCTTGGTTCAATGTACCTCATTCACAGCACCTGTAAGCCAAGAGAAATACAGGTAGTCCCCGACTTACCACTTAATTCAAGTTACGACAAACTGGACTTAAGACTGTCTGTTTTTTGTTTTTTGAGTTTTTTGTACATCTTATGGTTTTTTTTTTTTTATGGTTAGTAACTACATACAATGCTGCAGCATGTAATTTGCTGATGTTATTCTCAGGTGTCCACTTGCAGATCAGTGTTACAATTTACTGTTCAAAACACAGCTATATAACAGGCTATGAGAACTAAAAAAAAAAAAAAAGGTATTCAACTTATGTCAGAACCAATGTACTACAGTCATCAGAATGGAATCCCCTTGTAAGTCGGGGACCACTTGTATCTAACAATTCCATATACTAAATAGGTGGATCCAAACAACTAATTAAGTCCTAACAACTTAGCACATGTTAGGACTGCATAACTTCTCAAGCCTTAGAATCAGATTGGACATCACTACACCCGTTCCTGTTCCACATTGAGTTATCACACAGTACTTGGTTTTTATCAGAGTAACTGCTGAAAATTCAGCTTTTCTAAGATATGCTGTCATCTAAAGGAATCTAGTACTGCAATTTTCAACTCCCTTTAACTGGTAGTTTGCATGGTGTCCAACAGTTGTCACTGTGTTCCCCTCAAATTTAAAATACCCCCCTGTGCCCCTGTGAGTTTGCTGTAGCACCCTGGGGCACATTATCGGAGTTCGGGAATTGTGGATTTAGGCCTTATCCCAAGATTTTTTGTTTTCCATTTCCATTTCAATGTTTCTTTCTTATTATCATTTTCTACTTCTACATTAAAAACCAACTTGATGTTTATCATTTATGAAACATTTTAGAATTTTTTTTTATTAAAAAAACTGTGAAAGTTAAGCATGTATAATGTAGGAAACTTGGAAAATACAGCAAAGCACAAAGAAGAAAGTAAAAGTCTTCCCTAATTTCACCATACTAAACTATTGTTTAAAGAGCCCTGGTGGTACATTGGTTAAGCTCTTGGCTTCTAACGGTAGGAGAAAGATATGGCAGTCTCCTTCTGTAAAGATTAAAAAAAAAAAAAAAAAAAAAAATTTTTTTTTTTTAAGCCTTGGAAACCCTATGGGGCAGTTCTGCTCTGTCCCATAGGGTCGA
Organism: Loxodonta africana; assembly: GCF_030014295.1. Lineage (NCBI taxonomy): Eukaryota > Metazoa > Chordata > Mammalia > Proboscidea > Elephantidae > Loxodonta > Loxodonta africana. The sequence goes on along the minus strand of NC_087342.1, from coordinate 150,514,686 downwards.
TATGAGTCTGAATTGACTTGACAGTAACGGGCTTTAACGTGTTGTTTATTTGTCCAGGTATTTTATATGAAGATTTATTATATTTTGAATAATAACTATGACTAACTCTGATTTTATTAGTAGAAAATAAACTGTATTTTAGTGTGAATTTCATACACCTTGGAGGTGTAACTTGTCTGTAATAAGATGAATAAGAGAGTTCTAATTGCTTTCTTTTTAATTGGCTACTTTCATTAATCAGACGCCCAGCTGAAGGGCTTAAAGACTCTACCATTCATGAAGGAGACTTCCTGCTGCTGTGTTTCTAACCCAGCAAATGCAAGGTGTGTTATTTACACAGTAGTTCTTCATTATAGAGGTATAAACACCAGTAGATTTTAGTGGAGGAGCTTTTTTCAAAGTGGTAAGTCAGGTCTGGGATGTTTTTAAAAAGGGTCACTTGTCAAGTGTTTTACTTTGGTAGATGAATGCACTTTCTAAAAGTGATATGTCATTGCCCTACTGTAATGCAATAGTTCTAAAAGATTATTTATCTAATAATTCAGATTTAAGTTCTATTTATTGTTCGGAAACCACATGGAAAACCTTTATAACTCCATATCATTTCTGATTTATTTTTTGTTTTATTTTCTTTACCTTCATTCATATTGTTGTGCACTGTTGAGTTGATTCCATCTCATAGAGACCCTATATGACAGACTAGAACTGCCCCATACGGTTTCCTAGGCTGTAATTAATCTTCATGGGAGCTGATTGCCAGGTCTTTTTTCCCACACAGCTGCTAGGTGGGTTTGAACTGCTGAAGTTTTGGTGAGTAGCCAAGCTTTAGCCATTGTACCACCAGAGCTTCTCCTTTTATTCTAGGAAACTGAAGTTATTTACATGAATGCAAGATTTTTGAGTTTATCTCTTGAGATATGTTTTTAAAATCGGCCTTCTGCCATACTACAGAGGCAGAGTTTGAATTATCAAAAAGTAGAATTACAACTTCAGAAACGAAAAAGGCCAGTCTAGCTTAACTCCATACAGCAACTCAAAAGGATAGTGTGGAAACCTCTGTGTATAAACATATATATAATCGTATTTATTCATTCTCCTCTTCCTTCTCTCCTTTCTTCTCTTCCTTCCTTTATCCCTCCCTCCCTCTAAATAATAATATGAAATTCTGACCAGAACAAGTGGTGGTGATACTTTTTAGCATAGCCTTGATTGTTGAAGGATAATCTTGTTCTTTAAAAATCCCTGGTAGAGGGCTCTGTGGGGAAATAGCTGATTCTAGGGCTGGGGTACGGAAAATACAAGATGAGCCTGGAGTATCTTGTATTGTCACAAAGTAAATGCTTTAAAAAAAAAAAAGTAGGAGATAAAGCTGCAGATGCTATTGCAGAGGGAATTGGAACATCTGCCAGAAGTTTGGTCATGTTTCCCCAGTATTAACGAGGAGGGAGACTAGGTCTATATGCTTGAAGAAGTTTGACCATATGGGCCAACAGACCTGTTCAGCCCATCCTGCTCTGTCCTCCCCAGACGACAAGTGTTCGTGACACTGAATTACCATCAAGAAACACTTCAAGATGCTCATGACCCAGCAACCGCACCCTGTGTACTGAAGGTCCCTCCTATTTCATGTCTTTTCTGCTCCCTGCTACCCCTTGGAGACTTTCTGTAACCAAGCTCTGTAGTCTGTGAGCCTTGAAGCCCTGTTTACCACCCTTGCTCTTTGGAATCCAGCCTTTGATCATGCTTGTGTGAGGGAATCATGGTAGCATCTTCTTTAAAGGGAACAAATTTGTATCTTAATATTGTGAATCAGTCAGGTTATTAAAGACAAAATGACTTGAAAGAGAAAAAAAAAAAGTGGGAGTAAATCAAAAGGACAAAGGAGCCAACCTGAAAGGGCTCCCATTGGCCAAAACTGGAACAATTTGAGCAATAGATGATTGATGGTAGTATTTTATTATAAACCAAAGAAAGAAATAAATATCCATGAGTGCAAGCTGATACAAATAAGCAAATAAATAAATGGGGAGAAGGGACAGATTTTCCTTGGAGAAAAGTTCCAGATAATAAATAGAGAAGAAATGGAGGAAATAGAAAATTCCATTATAATACCACAGTTATAATTACTGCAGGCAGGATCCACATATGAATGCCAAAATTAATGAGTGAAACTTTAAGGAGAACTAGGATATTTGTATAGCCTCAAAGCATCTCTCTGAAGAAATTTATTAATTTTTTGGGTGGTTTTAATAAATGTCTGCAGTTTGGGTGATACTCTTCCTTCCAGGAAGTGGAGCTTAATTTCCCTCTCCTGAGTGAGGCTGGGTGTAGTGACTCTCAACTAACCAACAGAGAGTGGCAAGGAAAAAAAGAGTAACTTTACAGTGGAGAAACCTTAATTAACCGAATGACCAGGGTTAACATCACCAATATTAAGTCATGTTGAGATCATATACCTTTCAGATATGATACAATGAGAAGAGCACTTCACCTGTGCGGCATGTTCCCAAAAATTCATGAAATCAGCCTATTCATGAGAAATTGAGAATCGGTCTCCAAAATATCTGACCAGTACTCTTCGAAAACGTCAAGGAAAGACAGAAACGATCACAGATTAAAAGAGACATGATGACTAAATAAAATGTAATTTTCCACTAATAGATATTAGTGGAAAACCTGATGAAGTTTGAATAAAGTCTGTACTTTAGTAATAGTGTTGTACCAGTGTTAATATCTTAGAGTTGATAAATGTACCATGATATGTAAGATATTAACATTAGGGGGAGCTGGGTAAAGGGTATATAGGAACTCTGTAGTCTTCCCAACTTTCTGTAAATGTAAAATTATTTTTAAATTAAAAGCTTAAAAAATGGAACTCTGATATACTGCTGCTGGGATTGTAAAATGGTACAACCACTATGGAAAAAGGTATGGTGCTTCCTTAAAAGGTTAGAAATAGAAATACCATATGATACAGCAATCCCAATATTAGGTATATATCCTAGAGAAATAAGAGGCACGACACAAATAGATACGTGCACACCCATGTTCATCACAGCATCATCCACAATAGCAAAAAGATGGAAACAATCTAAGTGCCTGTCATAGTCATCTAGTACTGCTATAACAGAAATACCACAAGTGGATGGCTTTAACAAAGAGAAATTTATTGTCTCCCAGTCTAGGAGGCTAGAAGTCCAAATTCAGGGTGCCAGCTCCAGGGGAAGGCTCTCTCTCTCTGTTAGCTCTAGGAAAAGTCCTTGTCATCAATCTTCCCCTGGTTGAGGAGCTTCTCAGCACAGGGACCCCGGGTTCAAAAGGAATTGCTTCTTTCTTGGTGGTATGAGGTCCCCGTGTTTCTCTGCTCGCTTCTCTCTTGTATATCTCCAAAGAGATTGGCCTAAGACACAACCTAATCTTGTAGATTGAGTCCTGCCTCATTGATATAACTGCTGCTAATCCTACCTCATTAACGTCATGGAGGTAGGATTTACAACACATAGGAAAAGCACATCAGATGACAAAATGATGGACAATCATACAATGCTGGGAATCATGGCCTAATCAAGTTGACACACATTTTGGGAGGGACACAGTTCAGTCCATAGCAGTGCCCATCAACAGATGAATGGATAAACAAACTATGGTACCTACACACAATGGAATACTACCCAACATTAAAGAATAACGAGCTGGAGAAACACCTCACAACATGGATGAATCTGGAGGGCATCATGCTGACTGAAGTCAGTCAATCACAAAAGGACAAATATTGTATGAGACCACTGTTATAAAAAGTCAAGAAAAGATTTATACATAGAAAGAAACATTCTTTAATGGCTACCAGGGGTGGGAGAAGGAGAAAGGAGAAAAAAAAGTTTAAAAACAAACAAACTCCCTGGTAGTTTTCTCAGTCTTAAGGTATTTGTTATTTTAAAATGTCTTCTGAGCAAATTAGTTCAGAGAAATCCCCCTCCCAAAGTCTTTGTGCAGTCTCTATAACAGAAGGATGAGCTCTTTCTTATATGTGCTCTCATGGAACAGAGACAGTAATTCTAGAGGCTTCTGGTCACTGCTAGAAGCAGAAATGCATCTTTGCCTGCTTTGTTCAGGCAGTTCAGCCAACACTGATGGTGTGCCTTTTGTGACTTGGCACTGTACTCAGCAATTAGGTTACAAAAAAGTGTTCTGTTTAAAAAAAGTGGTAGAGTGGAGCAATTGAGATTTTAGTTGCCTCTGCCACGGGCCGTTCAATTCAGGTATTACCTTTGAACTGCTCATTTAAAATCTTCAGCACTGCTAGACCCATTTTCATCTGATAGTCTCTTGACCACAGAGTATTGGTGGATTCAAATAGTATGAAAATGTACTTAATAAGAGAAAAAAAAATTTTTTTCCTAATATAGAATTAGACTGTGTATTGCTCTTTTCTTTTTTTCCCCCAAAACAGTAATATCTCATTAATCCAATATAATTATAGGTACAGGTGTAAAATCCTGATTTATAAGTATTTTATTCTTACTACTTTCAGTCTCTCATTAGCTCTAGCAAAGATAACAGAGTTGATTTAGAAGGCCTAATAGGGTCCTGTTTTAGTAAATAATAATATGTAATTGGCTGAGGATGATTATTGTCGTCATAACAAATTAGAATTTGGATATTAAAATTAAACTCCTCCCCTCTCTGCCAGTCATTCTCTTGATCTGACCATTAGTGAAAACTGTCTTTAGTTTGCACACATATGGGAGGTATTTTTATCAGTTACATATATTGTACCACCTAACCAATGAGTATCCTGCTGTATTTCTATCTGCAAAATATAACTGGTGTGATCAATGAAGAATGGTATACTGTTTTAAAACATGAAGATGCATTTAGGTTAATAGAGTGGCAGGTGCATGCATTTTTCTGGAAAGCTCTGGCTCCCAGATTGCTAATGCATGTCCAAGCAGATATACAGATAGTTTATAATACTGCTTAATTGCTATAGCAGATTGGGCAAGACATAATTTATAGCAATTCTGAAACTGGGAACAGAAGAACGATAAAATATTTGATAAAGCCTTACTGAAATTGCTAGTCATAAAAGTACACACTGCACATTGTTGACTACCAAGCCATTCTTATAAAATGCATATGACATAATTTTCTTGGCAACTGTTTTCAAAGTATACCTTTCCATGTTATTACGGTTCTGTTTTTGGAATTTACTTACAAAGTTTTTAAATAAGCAACCTTTATTTTCTAAATTTATACTTAATTAACAGTTTTACTAGTTGTCTACTGTGTGCCAGGCACTTTCATTTAGAATTCTTCCAGTGACCCAATAAATTAGGAGTTCCTTTGCCCATTTTAAAAATTAGGAAATAGATACTCTGAAAGGTTTACAAACTTGTCTCTGTTAGACCCTACATACTATATAACATAAGTGTTGGTTGCCTAATACTTGGATTTAGATAACATATCAAAACTAAAAGGAGACGAATCCCTAGGAAGGAAGAAAAGGGAATTGAGACTAAAATAATGAATATTTGAGAATAAATTTATCAAGTTTACTAAGTGGAACATCACCTTTTGGGGCGGGTCTAGTTCCGGAGCCACTGAATGTATTGGGCCTGTTGGATTTGGTGAACATGCAGATATTCCAATCAAGTGTAATACTCATTAAGGGAGTAGGAATACAATCTGATAGTGTTTTGAAGACACGCACTTGCCTAATCTGTGAATTGAAAGCATCTTTTAAAATTTGCTTCCCTTCATATTCCTAGGTGGTGGTGAATATATGGGTAGAAAAATGAGAGCATTTCAAATAATGCTAATGAAGTTAAATGATTGCAATCTACCATATTGTGAGGAAAAGTTGTTAGCTGCGAAAGATGAGGACAGAATTAAAATATTACCATGACTGGCATTTGATTTGAAAACTGCAAAGATAAGCTTAGGTTCCTACTTATGAAAGCTATCCTCACTGCCTGATGAAATATGTTTTAGAAGGTTTTTTTTATAGTTACCATGGATACTTGCTAGCTTTGATAGAGTAAGTTGTAATCCATATTCAATCATCTGAGATGAAGTAGCCAAAAAACCCACCAATTAAAGTCAAAAGTAGCTTCATCTCTAAATTCATACTAGTTTGGAGATGGAAAGGGTAAGTAGCCTAAAGAATAGATTTTTGGTTATTACTGCTTGAAAAGCAAAATATTTAGGACACACATTGCCTGAATTTGACCCTTGTGTTTACTTTTTATGTGTGACTTTTTATTTTAACTAGTAAAGGGAATTCCTCAGAGTTTGACATAGAAATTTAGGTGGTGAGACCTTTCTGAAAGCTGACGAAACCTAAGCAGCATACTCAGTCTTCCAAAGCCATAGGGACAACCGGCAGTATTGAAGGCGTTGGTCCCCATGGTAACATATTTGCATTTGGCCCAGAAGTGGCTGGTTTCTGCTTAAGCTGCTTTTAATTGCTATATATTGACAGCCATTTTTAAGACTATTTATAAAATGTTGGATAAATGAGCGTGTGTACAAGGGAATGCACACCATATCCTTAGGCTTGATTAGACACGTAAGATGACAGAGTGCTGCATGAAGAGTTACTGGGCTGTTTTTGGCATTTCCTAATGTGTCTGTCACATAGTGAAGCACAAAGCCTTTCAAATGATTTAAATATTTTTCTCAATTCTCTTATAAAACAGGTGACAAAAGAGCTAAAACAATATGACAATAAAATTATAGAATGCAAATTTGAGAATAACAGCTGGGTCTTCATGAGACAGAGAACAGACAAAAGTTTTCCTAATGCCTACAACACTGCCATGGGTAAGTATGACAACCTATCAGTTTTGTTACACTTAAAGAAGAAAAAAAAAAAGAGTTAAGGTGTTAGAACCAAACTGTGCTGTCTTTGTTGTTCTGCTTGATGGGACATAGAGTCACTAGGACATCATACTCGTTTGATGGGATGGTGTTTTGTCAGGGCTGTACCTTGTTTGAGACCAGTCAACTAGTATGTTGTTCTCTCTAGACTGGGGGGCTTGGCCTTGTGCGCCCAAGAGAGAGGTTTAAAGGGCAGGATAATGGGCTGTATACAAGTTGAATTTGTTGAACAACAACAAAAGCCATGATAATTTCAGATCTATTCAAAACTACAAAAACCATTGTTTGCCAGATGGTAAAAGACAAAATTAGCAGGGGAAAATGTAATTTCCAGCTCCTAAAATAGCTTCACAAACAATGGAGAACAAAGTAAATGAAAATCATCCAAAAAAAAATCCTGCTATGCTGTCGTAGCTGTCAGAGTTCTTTGGGTACAATGTGAGTGCTTTGGGAATTCAGGGTAGTGAAATCTTTCCTGGGGATCAACACAGATTCAAGTTGATGTGATAAACTACTACTAGTAGTTGCTGTTGCTCTGGATTCGTTTGTAGTGGAGTTGAAAAAACAGCTAAAAGCCAAGCTTAAAGGTTAATAGAACCGTGTACTTCTTGAGTACTCAGTAGATGACGACGATGATATGATAAGCTTCTGAGAAAATACAGAAATTGCCAGTATGGGTTTTATAATTTAAAAGGTACTGCTGTACATTTAAGGGTTCTTGTTGGAACTAGCATCCGTTTTCAGACAAGATGAGTTAATTTTTAAAGTAGGAATAATTAAGCCAATGTCTTTTGTTCCAAAACCAAATAAGTAAATAAAATTAAAAGGACTGGTACTAAATTTTGATCACTTAAGAGAAGAGGCTTTATTTATTAGGTAATCTTGTTATCGTACTCCAAATAAGTTATAAAAATACGGTCAGCCAGCTACAATGAAACCTCCAAATTCAAAGGGAGTGGTGGATGGTGCTCGCCTGTTCGATGACTCACTGAGTGGATTTCCTTAGGAAAGAGAGTGAAGGACTACAGCACACAGGTCCTGTAGAAATTTGGCTGAGCATGGTCTGTGTGTGACGCACTGTGTTAGATTAAAACCCCATAAAAACTGTTTTGAAGGGATACAGAAACCATAGTGAAGACATGCTTATAACCGAAATACTGAAAGTTTTGCTTTACAATTAATAGTACAATAAAGAGTAGCCCCTAGAAAAGCACTCATTTGGGAGGCAAGGTAGAGAGGAGACTAGTTTAATCTGAAGCATGTCACCCAAATCTGTAAAATGGAGTGCTTAGCATATTGGAATGATAAGCCTTTCCTCTTTCTTGTGTGTTTTGGATGAGTCAGCTGGCTTAATTAACCCTCACGTGAGGCGACGTCTCCCTTTGTCCACAGCTGTGTGCAACAGCATCTCAAACCCTGTCACCAAGGAGATGCTCTTTGAGTTTATCGACAGATGTGCTGCAGCTTCTCAAGGGCAGAAGAGAAAGGCTCACCTGGATCCTGACACAGAGCTTATGCCACCACCACCTCCAAAAAGACCGCACCCTTTGACCTAAGACCAGCCTGACTTCAGGGTTGAGAGGAGAGATGAGAGAAAAACGTAATTACCGCATTTTCGCAGCCAGAGAAATTGAAGAAAGAATGTGGCTGATGTTGACACACATTTGAATTTTTTTTTTTTAAGAAAGGTATTGTAGCCAGCCTGTAAATATTTGATGTGTTTGTTTCCTCAGTGCTACAGTACACCGTGGACTTACACATTTTCTTTATATCTGATAAGCTCAGCCTTACCTTGTGGGATCTGAAGATCGAAATACCTAAAGGTTTAAACAAGATCGAAATCAATGAAAAAGAGGCCTTGTTTATATATGGATAACTTTCGCCTTTAATTTATAAAGTTAGTAACCTGGAATTGTGAGAGCATAGAACACTGTATTGTTTAGAAGTTAACGTTTCAACTATGATCAATTTTCCTTTTAAAAATTTTAGGCAACAGCGTTAAACATTCTGCTATCATTATCATGGATTTCTTACATTTTGAGATTCCTGTATTACAAAACAAACGACAAAGTTGTTAAGTATTGTACTATATTAAACAACTTGGTCTGGTTTATATCAAGAATTAAAAAAAATTTTTTTGGAAAAAAGTAGAAAGTAAAGCTCCATTTTTGTCAATTGCATCCTTTCTAGAGGAAGAATATTGATTATTTTCATCTGTTTCTATGTTTGAACTACAACATAGATACCCGTTGTCTACATTCTGGCAATGCTTTTGAGTTGCTTCAGAGAGCTTGGATATACATCACGAGTCCTTTATGTGTTGTTCTGGGAGTGTTTTCTTTTTTTTAAATGCCAAGGCTACTTCTGCCGTACCTCAGTGGTATCAGCACATTGTAAATTACAATAAAACACACAACTCACTGTGATCTATAGGAGTGATATCAAATACAAATGATGTTGTGTTAGTTCCCTCGTACAAAACAGCAAAGGAAATGCCAACTGACTTTGATTAGAAGGGAATGTCAATAGAATAGAATGCTGTCACTAGAAAATGGTCTCCCACTGCTAGATAAATGCAGAGGCAAGAAGTAGACATTTATAGGAACTGAACATCAAGGAAACCAAGACATTTATTTTCAAAGCCAGAATTGCATCTATATTCTGTTCTGGGGCTGTTATTTCTGTTATATTCCTGGATTTTAAAACATTGACTAATAGGTAATGGATTTAAAGAGCAGCTAATTGGTCACCTGCCATTGTTTTGAGAAACTGTTTTGACTGGTTTTTGAAGAAACTCTGAGAATTAGCCAGTTAAAGGCTTATGTATTTATTTTTAGAGGTACAGGTTTTAAGTATATGTATTTAAAACAAATTTTCATGATCTGAATTTTATATATGTATACATATGTATATGCATATATATGTGAGTATATGCAACAGTGTATATTCTTCTACTAATACAGTCAGACATGAAAATCTAAATGGGTCACCTGATAGACTGAATATCTGACAGGATTTCTATATGAGATAGCACAGATTAACCAAAAATGTATTTATATTCACCTGAGTTTTAATGTTTTTAAGGAAAGTTTTCTCCTGCAGTGCTTTTCTACATGAAATACTAGAGTCATGCGTGGGCTTTTTTTGTTTGTTGTCCTCAAGTTACGTAATGTATGGTGAATTTATCTAAATGCCATTTAGTGTTTCTTTCCTAGAGTGCTTTTGTGTGTTTGGGCGCTAAAGAGATTAAAACACCTGACTGCTACAGTGACTGTTGATAAGAGGGAAAATTTCAAGGTTTCATGGTGTATTTTACAAAGTAGATTAAAAAAAAAAAAAAAAAATCCTATGCAACTCCAAATAGTCTGATGTCTATTTCACCTGGAATAGTGAGTGACTCTTTCCACACAGTATGTTGCTTTCTTCTGAGCCTGTGTAAAGGCAGAGCCCTTTTGCAGAGATACCAGCAATCCTTTGCCAGTGATCTTTAATGGAGTTAAAATGTTTATGGTAATTGTAACCTTTTAAATGAATTATGTGAAAAGAGCATCTCATTTTGAGTACATCCAGATATTTTCTCCTCATCTTTGTGCATTTTAGCAGAACTTAAGTTTCTTAATTTATCTTTTCCTTTCAATTACAGTGATGCATAATAGTCAGCCCTATAACTAGATCACAGTTAGCTCCTTAACACATTGTCATCTGCAGCTTCATTAAAAGTCATCTAGAAGGTCAGGTGGGAAAGCTAGACAGGATTTGGAATATCATGAAGGAAACACTTCCCTTTCCAGCCCACTTGACAATAGCTATTTTCTGAGATTGAAATTTTATAGACAAGAATAAGAAAACTTTGCTTTCCTGAGTTATCACATGTTAAAAGTCTTTGGTTTGTATCTGGAAAAGGTGTGGATGCCTACTGCCTGGATGGTTACATTTGCTTCCCATGAAATGCTCAGAAAATGTCAGGACATTCCTTCTCTAATTGTGTGTCAGTGTGCATTGTAATAAAACTACTGATTTAAAATAACAGAAAATGTATCTACTTTGTTTTACTGGTGATGCCTTTGTGCTAACCATTTATTAACTAATGTCTTTTTGTCCCTTCTATTGCTGGCATCAGATCCTGCTGCTGTCAACTACAGCCCAATATAATCCATCTGGTTTTGTTGCACTCTAGAGATTAGCATAAAGACTTGGAAAATCCTCTATATTTCTTCCTCAAAAATGAAGAAGTTTGATTGATGCGGGGGGCGGGGTGTAGTTTGCACCTTTTATTTTTGGAGTGTAGGGGAGTGGGGGGGAAGTACATCTCTGTGATGTTTATAATACTTCTGTTCATCCATCTCATCTTAACAGTCTACTGTATGAGTACATATTGTTATATTATTTTTTAATGTGTTTAATTCTTTTTGAAATATTCAGCAGTAAATATTCTGAAGTGATAAAATAATGAACTATCAAATTTTTTGGTTGACTGTACATTTTTGTAGTATGGAATTTGCCATCTTTAAAAGTTTAAATGCTACTGCCATTTTCAACTATATATATAGTTCTTTCTAGCTACAAAACCTTGAAAGTCAAGAACGAAATATTCCTAACAGGGGACAACAGTGATGTGGTAGAGAAAGCCCTGGTCTAGATCCAGAGACCATGTCTAAGCTCTTCCTCTCATTGGTCCTATAATCTCTCTGGAACTTTTTTTCCCCCATCTGTAAGATGCCAAGATTGGACCAGGTGATCAAATAGAACATTTTCAGGTCTAACATGATTCTTGTGTAAAAGCCAGTGCTTTGTAAATACTCTGTATTCGCAATATAATACAATATTACCATTACTGGATATTCACCAAGTACCAATACTGTCCTAAGCACAACAACCCCACGCAGGTAGGTACCATTATTATCCCCATGAGGAGCCTGAGACTCAGGGAGGTCAAGTAACTTACTCAAGGTAACATAGCTAGTAAGTTGTGGAGCTGAGACTCCGATGCAGATCTTTCTAGCACCTAAAAGACTGGACAATGCTCCCCCAGCTGTTAATGGCCCCTGCGTGTAGAACTGCAGTCTCTTTGGTGCTAGTAGCATAATTGGCTTCAAGTACCTCTGTCCGATACAAAGAGATGAAGTTGAAAGCAGGGAAGTAAATACATTTTTAGTGCCTTATTTAACATATAATGTGACTGATGCAGAGGCCATGAAGGGGAGTTTAATATTCTCATTAAGATTGTGGGTTCCAAAAATGTAATTAGGGAAAAATAAGTGATTAAATTACATACTAAGCCAGCATTTTCCTGATTGCACATAGTTAGCTGTCAACTCTGACACTTTGGCAGGTCTTTGTCAGCCTTGATTAATCCAGATGTGCTCCTGCCCACCACTGTCCTTGGCTCTAATGTCAGGTGACCACTGTGTATGATTAAGAGGTGGGAATGGCGGGGGGGACTCAAAGCAGGGGCCACCAATCTTTTAGATTCCACATTTCAAAAACAGTGTACAGATCTTTGGTTGCCTGCTATCTATTTTGCCATGAAAGAGCATTAAAAAAAATTAATGCTCCATAATTTCATAAAGGAAATCTTACGTAAACAGGACATATTTCAGAATAAAGAACAGGCCTTTCTGTAGAATAAATTTTGTTTTATGAAGAATCCGCTACGTTGTCTTTTGTGTCTGCATTTCACCCCAAACTGGTGAAAATTTTTTTATGGACTGGTGTTAGGAATCAGTACAGTTAAGTGAAGTTGCAGGCAGGAGCTTGTAAGCAGGGAGGAAGACAAGGAAACCCTCAGAGAAGCAGCAGCCCGCTTCCAGAGCTAAAGGTCATTTTCATAACCACAGTTGATTATAGTAAAATTACTTTGCAATGGCTGATTATAGAGGACCACATAAACCATGTGCCCTTGTGGTGTAAGATGAATAAGTGAAAATGCAATTACCCAAATGTTTAAAAATACACAAATAAAATGAAATCCTTGGCTGTTTGAGGGGCAGAAATAAACATGGCCAAGTACAACATGGAAAGACAGAACTTGGTTTTGCGAACAGATCAAACCGACAGAACGTGACCAGTCATGTTTTTGTAACTTTGAAGTTGGCACAAAGTCAATATTGAACGTTCCTGCTTTAGATAATTGCCACCAGAGTGATCTTTCAAGACTGCCAACGTGCTCCTGTTATTCCCTTCTGTTAAGAGGGCCTTGGTGCATGACATAAAAGGCCCTTCATAATCTGGCCTCAGTCTGAATGTCCAGGTTTGAATCTCACCCCTGCCCTATGACAGAGTGATGTGACTCCTTGCTATTTCTAAAACTTCATGCTCTCCAATAGAATCCCAGTATCTTTGCACATGGTGCTGGTACTGCTTCTGCCAGAAAACCCCCAACCTCCCTTGATCTCAGGATCAAGAGCATTCCTTCCTAGAGATAGCCTCCTTGTTGTTAGTTGCTGGCAAGGTATTTTCTACTCATGGTGACCCCGTGTGCACAGAGTAGAATTGGCCCATAGGGTTTTCATGGCTGTGAACTTTTGGAAGTATATCGCCAGGCCTGTCTTCTGAGGCACCTCTGGGTGTGTTTGAACCAGCAACCTTTTGGCTAGTAGTCAAGTGCCAACCATTTGCACTACCCAGGGACCCCTAGATAGATAGCCTCCCAGATAGTCCATTACGTACGATAGTCTGTTTGCTTGTCTCCCTTCTAGACCAGGGGCTGCTTGAGAGAAGGGATTGTGACATCTTTGTGATCCAAGCAGAGTGTTAGGCAATAGTAGCCACTCAGTGACTGTGTGGGTGCCCAGTAATTAGGGCAGGAGGTTCAAACACCCTTTTGTACTTGCTATGGAGACTCAGACAAGTTGTATTTGCGATTATCCTCCTCAAGTTAGCTACGTATGAGACATCATTTTTGTCACTGTAGCCTTCTCACCATAATAAAACCAAAAACCCAAACCTGTTGCCATTGAGTCCGTTCCGACTCAGCAAGAAGCACTAATAACATCTCTTTTTCCTTAAAAATCTTTTCAAAGGCCATCTCCAATACATGTCCTACTTAATCCTGATTAGAAGTGTCTTGCCTATTCTTGCCTTTTGCACTGAAAATGAATGCTTCTGAGGGGAACTTCTCAGAAGGAAAGATCTTAAGAAAGTGCCCTGGGCTCCTCGCTGGGATGTGCTCTGAGGGAGGTGTGAGGGAAGAAGTAGTGTTTTTAATCACAAGTGTTATTTTTTATTTCAGTTTTACTGAGCTTGCCATATCTTAGTCTACTTCTCCCTACCCACCCACCCCCACCCAATTTTTGATGTTTTCAAAGAGAAGTCCTTTGGTAACTGCTGAGGCTTCTCAGTTCATTTTCAAAATAAACTCTAGTCTGTGATCCCTTAGTGTGAATCGGTGCTTCTAGCCGTGTGTTTTAGAGTGGGAAAGACAAGTGAGAGATATTATTCTTGTTGCTACTATTGAATGCTATCTTCCAGCATCTAAAGAACTGTGGAAGCTCTGCCTCCCTTCTGAAAGCTGTCAGGGGAACACTGTATAGTTATAATTTACAGTGTAAGCAAACACACAGCGTGCTCTGATGCACGCTGAAGATGAGGGTTACAGACACCCCAACTGAACAAAAATGCTGTTATAAAAAATTCTTGAAAATCCTACATATAGGTAGAAACCGTATACCTGGAAACATCACATGTAATTGGCATGATGCAGGGGGTGGGAGGTGATTTAGACCCTGATGAATGGGTGGGATGAGGGGAGGTGTGATCAGGGAGTGTGGCGAAGGTATTATGAGCTCTTTGCAGAAGTCTTAGAGTGGTTTCTCTAGAGCTTGTGTGAAAGATAGTAGGAAATGTGGCTGTAATCACTCCACCTAAGCTAACCAACCATTTGCCCTTGGCTGCTTCTTCTCCCTCCACTACTGAATCAGTTCTCTCTTCCTCTTTCCTTCAGGATTTCTTGAGGAAGTTAATTGCATGTGTCCGCTTCACATTCTTTCCTCCCCTTTTCTGTTTAACCCACGGCCAAAAGGCTTTCATTTCCACTAAGACTGCTCCTACCTGTGCTGCAAGTGTCCTGCACAGTAAAGTCAACTCTTAATCTACCAGTCAGCAGCATTTGACACAGCCTCTCACTCCCTCTGTTTTACTCTTTCATAGGAAATTTCAGACACATACAAAAGTAAAATGAACGCCCTGTGCCCATATCAAGAGCTCAGCTGCTAACCAAAAGGTCAGCAGTTGGAATCCACCAGCTGCTCTTTGGAAACCCTATGGAGCAGTTCTACTTTGTCCTGTAGGGTCACTGTAAGTCGGAATCGACTCCATGGCAATGCAGTTGGTTTGGTTTGTGCCCCATATACCCAGACATTGCAATGATCAATCTGTGTCCATTCCTGCTCATTTATATACCAACCAATCCCCCATCCTCCTTCACAGACACGCACACACACACACACACACGCACACAAACAAGACGATTTTAAAGCAAGTCTCACACTGCTCTCTCCATTTGGAACCCTTTTTCACTTGGCTTCCAGGCCACTATAGCCTCTTGGTTTCTTCTGTCTACTGGCTGTTCCTTCTCAGTATGGGAACCCTCTTCACCTTCCCAAACTGCACATATTGTAGTGACCCAGGTTTTGTCATCTGACCTTTCCTTCCTTTTCTGAGTTGTTCTTCCTCATTAACATAAACTCACTGCCCCCTAATGTTCCTATCTAATCTTTAAGTTGCTGTTGTCATTTTGATCCCATATAGATAGTTCTTAAAAGAGCATAATGCTCAAGGCAGACTTTTTTTTTTCCTTCCCCAACACCCTTTTTTTTTGCAAGGCAGACCTTTTTTACTAGTTAACTGTTGTTTGGTTTTAAGATGACTTCAGGGGATATTTCTGGTTTAAGGTTTAAAGATTATCTCAGAGCAATAATGTCAGGGATTCATCTACCATCTGTGGCTCCAGAAAGTCTTGAGACCATGAGAATTTGAAATTCTGTTCTGCATTTTCTCCCTTTTGATCAGGATAGTTTTTTTGGAATCTTTGATCAAAATGTTCACCAGTGGTAGCTGGGGACCATCCAGTTCTTCTGGTCTCATGACAAAGGAGGCAGTTGTTCATGAAGGCAATTAGCCACAAGTTCCATATCCTCCTCCTATTCCTGACTCTTATTCCTCTGTTGTTCCAGGTGAATAGAGACCAATTGTGCCTTGGATGGCCACTTGCAAGCTTTTAAGACCCCAGGCACTGTGCAGCAAACTAGGAGGCAGAACAGAAGCACTAACCATGTTATTAGGCCAATTAACTGTGATGTTCCATGAAACCATGACCCTAAACCTCCAAACCGAGGAACCAAATCCCATGAGGTATTTGGTTGTATATAAGCAGCCTCAGCAGCTACTCCTTTTTTTTGGTCCTTATTGTAAATATGTCTATCATACAATCTTTGCCAGTTCAACTTTTTAAAGGTGTATAACTGATTGACAGCAATTATAATAATTGGCTGTGCAACCCTACCCTTAATCAATGTGATTTTTCCATTTCTGTTAACCCCCCTTTCCCTCTCCCTCCTGCCCCTGGTAACCACTAATAAATGTTGGTCTCTATACATTTGCCTTTTCCTGTCTTTTTATATAAGTGAAGCCCTACAATATTTGCCCTTTTGTGATTGGCTTATTTTGCTCAGCATAATGTCTTCAAGCTCCATCCATACCGTAGCATGTGTCAATACTTCATTCCTTCTACTGGCTGAGGAGTATTCCATTGTATGTATGTACCACATTTTGTTTATCCATTTACCTATTGATGGAGATTTAGATTATTTCCACTTTTTGGCTATTGTGAATAGTACTGCAATGAATATTGGTGTACAAGTCACTTTTTGAGTTTCTGCTTTCAAGGCCTTTGGGTATATACCTACGAGGAGAATTGCCGGGTAGTATGGTAGTTCTATTTTTAGATTTTTGAGGAACCACCACACTGTTTTCCACAATGGCTGTCATAGGGTTTTAAATGGCTGATTTTTTGGAAGTAGATCACCAGGCCTTTCTTCTGAGGTGCCTCTGGGTAGACTCAAACCACCAACCATTCTGTTAGCTGTGAGTGAATTAATCATTTCCACCACCCAGACTCTAGAATCTATGAATGAAGTAAAGCTATATAGATAGGCTGGAGACAGATGATGAAGAGCTTTGAATGGCTAAGAAGTTTGGGCTAAATTTGGTCAACAGTAAGAAGCTAGTGAAAACTTTTAAACAAGGGAGTTCTTTGTGAGAGTAATCTGGTAGTCTGTTTAAGGTAGCAAAAAGAAAAAAAAAAAAGGTGATAGGGTCAGTTGAGAGGCTATTGTAATAATCTAGGTGAGACGTAAAGAACCTGGAGTAGGGTGACATCTACGGAAATAGAGAAGATGGATGAGAGACGCACTCACGGGGGAGAATCATCAAGATTGAACAGTCAGTTGAGAAGCAAAGCTTACCTTCAAGGTTTCAAATTTAGGTGGGGAAACGATGCCTTCACAGAAACACAAGTGGGGTGAAGAGCTGATTTGGGGCTAGAAGGAAGAAGGGGCTTCTGAGCATGATGAGCCTGGAGGTGCTGTCAAGAGATTCAAGTGGAACTGTCCAAAGGGAAGGCAGAATTTAAGAATTGCCACTCAAGGTAGTTAGGGCTACGGCCTACTGGCAAGATTTTAAATTCGTCCATGCAACAGTGCTAGATAAAGCTCCGAAGTCAAAAGCGGGTCAGAGACCCCAGCATCAATGAGTGGAAGAAAAAATAACCAGTAAAGAAAGTAACATGAGGTCAGGAAGTAAGAAGAGGTTCAAGAAGGTGCCAGTTCACAGTTCAGAGGCCAAGAGAAATAAATGTTTCCCGACAAAGGAGGAAGGAAATAGTGCTGATTGCTATAAAAGAGTTGAGAATACTCAAGGACTAAGAAAAAGGCCTGGAATTTGGCTTCTCGGTGAACCTCAGAAGGAGTTTAAGAAGCATGATGAGGATGGCTGGGGTCAAGGGGAAAACGAGGAAATATAAGGAAATGGAGGTGGTGTTGCTTAGGGTTTATTCTGTGGCAACAGATGAATTAATATCCCCAAGGACAGTTGTTACACAGTGCGTGTTCACTTTGTGGTGATACATCCAGCCATACAGAGCTCCCCAAGCAGCGTTTCACGACACTAGGTGTGCCAGGACTTGTTGCTCTTGGCCACTAAGGGGGACCTAGTGAGGCCTAGACCATTGCCTCTAGCCAGGAGACGCCTGTGGGCTCCTGAAAGGGAAAATCCAATGGTTCCCACACGCAGAAAGTACAATGACCAACATCAAGTGCACACAGCTCCACCGTGATGACTGGGCCAGGCCAGCGGCAGGGCATGATACTATACCCACCCCGGAAGGGGCTGACGGAGCTGCCGAGGCTGCTCAGGGGGCTGTCTGGAAGGCTGGCGGGGGCTCTAGAGTGTGGCCCCAGGTCTCCGGCTTCACATATGTTAGAAACTTCTATCCAGTGTGGCTGGCGAACCATTCTGGTAGCATTCACTTTCAGAACAGGGAGTGCTTTAACAGTGTGTACTGACTGTAAAAATAATCCTGTTGGATTGGAAGTCCATTTACTTTATCACAAGAAGTATGAGCATTACATTTGTATGTAGAAAAGAAAAAGAAAAAAGATGTTTGATTCTTTAAGTACAATTTCAACATTTTTGAAAGGTTTTTTTAAAAAATGGCTTTAATTTTGTCACCGACATGCAAAATTTCTCATTGGTAGTGACTACTGAGAATTTGAAGAGATCCATTATTAAAAAGCCTTGATTGGAATTTGAGGGTAGCTGTTTGAGGCATTAAACCTTATTTAAAAAGTCATGTTCATGGAAGGAAGTTCAAGTTTCTCATTTAACATTTTGAAAATATTTTATTTCATAGTTTCACACAAAGCCATATCTCCCCTGGTACTTTGCATTTTACTTTTTCTTATCACAGTTCTATAATATAAAGAAAATATAATGGATTTTTTTTTTTCCACCAAGACCCATCTAGATACCCTAATTCTTTAGTTTGCCCCAGGGTGCCATTCAAATATTTTCATTTTCTATGTGTCCTATGTTGTGAAAAGGGCTGGGAAGCGTTATACTGATGTCCCAAGAATGGAGAATGGCAAGTGGGAATAGAAGTTTGAAAAAATGAGGGACTTTAGGATCCTGTAGTCTAGGCAGGGTGAGAAATCAAGTGAAGTTGGAAGGGGATAATGACCTGGCAGGATAGGAAAGAGTAAAGGGACCAATTCCCAAGATCAGAATGTAGAGATGACTCCACAAGACTGAGAAAGAAGATGAGAATGGCAGGGCATGGTTTTCCATTTCTCTCCTTTGCTGTCTTATTCTAGTTAGCAGGACTTTTTTGTTACGAATGACAGAAAAACTCATCTACCCTAGGTAACGGAATAGTCCAGAAGGTAGGTATGGCTTGAAGCTAGTGTGTTGAGAGTGTTGTAGGGGAAAAAAAATCACAATGTTTAGTAAAGCAAAAAGAAAGTTTTATTTGGCGTATATTCAAAAAGACAAAAGTGGGAAGTGGACAAGCATGTTGCTAGAGCCATGTCTGCCCAAGTCTAGAGAATATTACAGCATTACAAATGGGCAGAACCATTGAAAGCTTCACCTTTTCGCAGAAACTGTGATCCTACATTTTGAATTGTCTTTCTTAACAATCATTGGTACAGGTTTCAGTAACCAACAGGAGGGTCTTCATTGGTCCAACAAATTTCTATTCACTGAGTGTTAATAGAAAAAGATAAGAGTGGAAGGTATTTTGTGTTCTGGCTTATGTGAAACGTTCCCTAAAAGATATTTACCAAGATTATTCTATCTGTTGTCTTTATCTCAGGGCCCAGTCGATGTGTCCTTGTGAGTCCTTGTGAGCCCAGCTCCAGCTAGGTCACATTCTCCATGCTCAAGGACAGGGAATAATGACTCCAATATTATTTCCTAAATCAAGAGTCACATCTCAGTTTACATCCAGCAGAAATAAATATTTCTTTCCCAACAGTCCTAGCAAAAGTTTCACTGCATCTCATTGCCCATTCCTGAACCAGTCATTGTGGCCAGAGGAAAGAAATGCCTTCTCTGGTTGGCCAGGCTTATGTCTGATGCGCATCCCTGTAGCCGAGATTGGAACCAACTTTCCTGATCTTTCTCTACTTATTTCTTTTGTAATTTCCTCTTGACACCTACCTGAGCTTCACTTATATTTAGTAGTTGTTATGGATTGAATTGTATCCCCCGAAAATGTGTGTCAACTTGGCTAGACCATGATTCCCAGTATTATGTGATTGCCCACCATTTTGTCACCTGCTGTGATTTTCCTATATGTTGTAAATCCTACCTCTGTGATGTTAATGAAACAGGATTAAAGGCAGTTACGTTAATGAGGGAGGACTCAATCTACAAGATTAGGTTGTATCTTAAATCAACCTCTTTTGAGATATAACAGAGAGAAGCAAGCAGAGACATGGGGACCTCCTACCACCAAAATGCAGAGCAAGGAGGGTAGTGTGTGCTTTGGACCTGAGGTCCCTGTGCTGAGAAGCTCCTAGGACAGGAGAAGATTGAGGACAAGAGCCTTTCCCCAGAGCTGACAGAGAGAGAAAGCCTTCTGGAGCTGGCACCGTGAATTTGGCCTTCTAGTTTCCTAGACTGTGAGAGAATAAATTTCTCTTTGTTAAAGCCACCTGCTTGTGGTATTTCTGTTATAGCAGCATTAAACCAAAAACCCAGTGCTGTCGAGTTGATTCCAACTCGTAGTGACCCTATAGGACAGAGTAGAACTGCCCCATAGAGTTTCCAAGGAGCGCCTGGCAGATTTGAACTGCCGACCCTTTGGTTAGCAGCCGTACCACTTAACCACTATGCCACCAGGGTTTCCATAGCAGCATTAGATTACTAAAAAAAGGAAAAAACAAAAACCGTTGCCGTCTAGTCGATTCCGACTCATGCATCCCTATAGGACAGAGTAGAACTGCCCCTTAGGGTTTCCAAGGAGTGGCTGTTGGATTCAAACTGCCAACCTTTTGGTTAGCAACCAAACTCTTAACCACTGTGCCACCAGGGTTCCAGATAACTAAGTAGTAACAAAATACTTACCAACCGATAGGCATGGGTATTGAGCTATCAGAACAGTTATAGCTTTGGAGCAGAGTACTGGAGGTTCCTGGCCAAGCTTGGTGTTAAACTAGGTGATTGCTAGGTTGTGGGAGGTCTAGGAGCTTCAGGGGAGGCTCAGGACAGCTGGGAGGAGGGAGGTAATTGCAGGGGATGGCTAGGGAAGTGGCTATTTCCCAGCCAGTGTGACTGTACTACAAATATTGGAGCTACTTATATTCTAGCTATTTTTGGATGTGTTTTTTTTTTTTTTTTAGTCTTTTCCACCTCCACAGATAAACATAGCTCCTTGAAGCTGAGCATAGTTCTTGTTTGTTTCTGAATCTCCTATAGTACTTAACAAGGTACATTTGTCCATTCAGTTATTCACTTAACAAGCATTTCTTGAGCTCAACAAATAATAGGTCCTGCATGAAAGCTATGGCCTTAAAAGAGTTGCAAAGAAATTATTACTGTTAGAAAAAAGATCAGGTTTTGCTTACGCAGAGGAGGTAAGCAGAGAGTTTGAGGAAACTGATAAGGCTACAAGGAAGTTTGTCATACTAGAATCAAGTGTGTTAGCAATGGTGACCAAGGTTAGACCTTGATTACGAATATGCTACCCCAGATATCTTGTTTATGGAGCCCATTGGAAGGGGCTGCTCATGGGGTATCCAAGGCTGGAGGGAACCCAGAGGAAAAGACACTGGCCCAGGGTGAGAACCAGGAAGAAAGTAAACAGGAGGCTGGATGGATTGAGCAGGTCTGGGGAGGGCAGAGCTATTTCATGGACCCTGCTTGCCTCATGGGCTCTTTCCAGAGAGAAGAAAAGCATGAGACTGAATTTGAGCTGGAATATTTTTCCAGAGCATCTGGTCCCATTTTATAGGTGAGCAAAGTGAGACTTGGAAATGGTAGGTGACTTATGTAAGGTCACGCAGCTAGTCTCCTAACTCTGATTCCTTGCTCACTTGGCATTGTTCCCTGTGGAAATACAGATGGGGATGGGAAAAAAAAAAATGACTCCACTTTGGCAGGCAGTTTGACCTTTGACAAAACCCATATGCTATTTACCCTCTTCTCATCTTGAAACTTGAGCAGCTCGGGGGTACTCGTTTGCCCGTGGAGAACACCAGTGCATCTGCACACATGCCTCCAGGCTTAGAAGTTTATCCAAAGTGAACTAAAGACCACTCCAAACACTGGTGTGTGCTCAGAGTTGCATAAGTTCGATCTTGATTGCCATAGAAGGCAAACGTCTTAAAATGAAGTTGAGCTATCTTTGGGAAGGATGCAAAACCGCCCATGGGTATATCACATCAGAAACGATGTGTGATTTCTTCCAGTCCCTCAACTCAGAAGAGATGAACAGATTTAACTGACGCAGTCTAAAAATAAATAAATAAATAAAATCTGCTTTGAGCCTGAAACCAAGTATAGAAAGTTTTAGGATTTCTTTTGAGAGGGGGGCTGGAAGGGTTTGGAGAGGTAAGAGACATGGGAAAAGTTCTTTTCTATGTAAAAACAAAGTTGTAAGTTATAACGGTACTACTGCTTTAGCTATGAGCATTTTCCACTGGGAATAACAAGATTATTAAAGGTCACAGAAAAAAAGTTGGCTTAGAAAAACTTTGTGAATGGTAGTTATGAATTTAAACCATTGAGCATATGCCTGAAGAGATTTCTTTTTCTGAATTGAAAACCATGATGAAAGTCTCAACCAAAAAAACCCAAACCCATTGCATCGATTTCCAACTCATAGTGACCCTGTAGGACAGAGTAGAACTGCCCCATAGGGTTTCCAAGGAGCAGCTGGTAGATTTGAACTGCCGACCTTTTGGTTAGCAGCCAAACTCTTAACTACTATACCACCAGGGCTCCAAAAGTCTCAATGTTCTTTTTTTTTCAAACCTGTAGTTCCAATAACGAAACAAGTCAAACCCAGTGATGACCCAACTCATGGGACACAGATTTGGAGAGGAAGCATCTGCCTTCATGAGGACTCATGTTTGCATGTAAACCTAGTTGGCTTGGGTGAGAGCGAGGGGCTAGGGACTCAAGCCCCCCACAACCAGCTCCCTGGGGCTCCCAGGCCTAGTGTCTGCACCACACAGTCATCTACTCTTGTAGAGGAGTTGGCCTCAGCTCCCTCTTCTTTGGGGGCAATCTGAGTTTTCACTTCTTATATAACAGGATTTTATGGATGAAAGCAAAATGTCCTTAACAGGTCACCCAGTATAAAAATAGGCAACTTATTAAATTTGTTTAGTTGTGTAAGTACTCCCTGTTCCCCACCCCTTGGAGTGAAAGTTTATTCTTTTAGTTCTCTTTTGTCTTTTTCAGAAAAGAGATTTAATGTGTTACTGTGATGCAGAAAATCAATGCTTCGAAATCAATGGTAATTTTTCAGGCTGTTTAAAATTATTCACATGTCTGGCTAAGCCTGCTGTTGATAGAAAAAACATTTTGTTGCAGAGGAAATCTTCAAATCTGAAAAATCACCACTGTGTATATCTACGCAGCTTTTCTTCTTAGAATTTGAATATACTTATCCCACAACAGTAAATGATGCAATTTGGAGAGTACTGATTTAACCCTAATATGTGCTGGAAGGATCCTTGGGTGGTGCAAATGTTTAATGCTTGGCTGCTAACCAAAAGGTTGGAGGTTGGAGTCCATCTAGAGTCACCTCAGAGGAAAGGCCTGGTGATCTACTTCTGAAAAATCAGCCATTGAAAACCCTATGAGATATTTTGTTACCTATTATCATGGGTTGAATTGTGTGCCCCAAAAATATCTGTCAGCTTGGCTGGGTGAAGATTCCCTTGTATGATTGTCCACCATTTTATGTGATTTTCCTGTATGTTGTAAATCCTGTTACTACGGTAATAAGATGGATTAGCGGCAGGTATACTGATGAGGTCTACAAGATTAGGTAGTGTCTTAAGCCAATCTCTTTTGAGATATAAAAGAAAGAAACGATCAGAGAGACATGGGAACCTCATACCACCAAGAAAGCAGCACCGGGAGCAGAACGCATCCTTTGGACCTGAGGTTCCTGCACTGAGATGCTCCCAGATCAAGGGAAGACTGATGACAAGAACCTCCCTCCAGAGCCAACAGACAGAAAGCCTTCCCCTGGAGCTGGCACCCTGAATTCAGACTTCTAGCCTACTGGACTGTGAAAGAATAAACTTCTCTTTGTTAAACCCATCCACTTGTGGTATTTCTGTTATAGCAGCACAAAATGACTAAGACACCTATATACTTAACTACAATAAAAAATAATAATAATAGAAGAAAATAACAACAATGAAAACCCTATGGAGGACAGTTCTACTCTGAGATGCACAGTGTTGCCATGAGTTGGAATCAACTCAATGGCAAATGATTTTATATATGCTGTAGGCTCTATCATGTGTAAGTAAAGCTGAGTTAGCTGTCAACTTTGCCTTCAATAGCTTACAGACTTGAATGTGTGTTAGGGCCAAGGGTGGCGGGTGGCGATAGACAGCAAATATATATTGTACAGATGATAATAACAAATACAAGGTAGAACGAGAGTGAGTGATGAAGGGTGCACATTGCTATAGAGGTTCCACTGAGGCAGGGATGATCTTTGGTTTCGGGAGAACACTTCCTGGAGGAAGGGGCATACCATAAATCAACACTATTCAAAGCTTTCTAGTGCACCAACCACATCCATTTTGTGACGAGACCCTCACAGCCTCTCTGGCAAGTCATCATCACTATTCCCATTGTGTAGGGGAGTGGAGCGGGGCTCAGAGAGTTTAGATGACTTGCCCAAGGTCACATGGCCAGGAAGAGGTGGAGCTGGGAGTTGGCCCCTCATTTTCTTTCTCCACATAGCCTTGTAGTGGCACTGGACATGGGTCTTCAGGGTGGAGAGTAGTCTAGTCATCTCAGATGGTGGTGCAGAAGTTAAGAGCTATGGCTGCTAACCAAAAGATTGTGCAGGGTAATGCTATTCAGCTATATGCATCCTTTCCCTAATGGAGTCATCTTTGCTCTTCCCTGAAGCATGCTGGGGATGAATTCAGGATGGACTCGGGCTAAGGTACAAGGCCGGGAGGAGCATGACTGGGCCGGTGGCCAAGGCTGAAGAATGCCTTAGCAACAAGAGAGAAAGCATTTCTGGGCCTGGGCATGAAGTCCCTGGGAACACTGACTGCCCCAGGGTGTGGGAGAAAACAATGAACCTTGGTCCCAACTGGAATGGTATATAAGCTTGAGTCAAGGCTAGGTGGTTGCGGAAAATGCTCCAGCTGGCCGCCACAGGAAAGCAACTGCTTGCCCGTGTAAGTTTCCCTGAATCTGGAAAGGGCTATGAATCAGTCCTTCAGATTATCTGCCAGGACGCACAGTCAGGGTCTTCCCTTGCTGGGGCTGTCCCCTAACAAGTAACAGTTTGAATCTACCAGCCACTCGTTGGAAACCCTATGGAGCAGTTCTACTCTGTCCTATAGGGTCGCTATGGGTTGGAATTGACAGCAATGGGCTTAGTTTTTTTTTTTTTACGACTGCATGAACAAAGGCATGAGCCCGGGGACACTAAATTCTCCAAGTTCAGGGCCAGGTTTGGTGCCATGGTGGACTTTAGAAAAACAGAAGAGACAGTTCTCCTGGAGCTTACTCCAAGGTTGAGAAGATAAGGTGTCCACTGTGAAGACTCTGGAAAGTGATTTGCAGCAACTTGTAAGCAGAAGGAATATTGATTATGTCTGTTACCAACTCAAAGTTTTCCTGACTGGGAGCAGTGTCTTCCCCTAAGAGGACAACTACCTTTAGTGCTAAAGTTAAAGCCTGCTCTAGATACTAATGCTGAACAAGACGGGCACCCTGTCCTCAGGCCTGGACCGTTGTCAGACAAGGACACATTCCTGGGACCCTCCTCCCCACCCTGCCTGGAGTCCATCACACCCATCAGCAAGAGCCTCATCCTCAGCATCCTACTAGCCCACAACTTGCCTCTGTGGGAATTAGAAAAAGCCGCCTCTTGAGGCAGCTGCAGCACCAGGCTGCAGAGCTGGTCAAGCCAAAAGTGAGCTGGCTCTCAGCCCCTTCCTGTATCCTCGGTAGGGCACAAGCCACACAACATAAGCGGTGGTACTCGGCCTCCCTCTCAGCTCTTCCTGGAGCAAGCCAAGGCCCTGTGGAGCATCTTACTCTGTTCCAACTGCCCAGGGAGAAACATCTTCACAAAACCTAGCCCCTGCATCATCCCAGCCAAGAATTTAGATTGGACAGTGATTCCTAAAACCTGTGGTTCTGGTGACCACGCCGGACAGTGCATTTAGGGTGTTGGGGAAAAAGAGATGGCAACAAAATAGATGGGAACCAGGAGCCCAAGCCCTGGAGCCTTGTTTCAGCTGCGAGGGAATGTATGCTTCAGCTGCACAAAATCAAAGCTCAGCTCATTGGCAATAATAAATCACAGCAGGGTGAAGGAACCTGTGCAAAATTCATTACTAACATTGTCACTAAACACACCCTAGACAAACACTGCTCATATGAATTATTAGAAGCAGACGAGATGCCTAAGAAAACATCAGTGACGCACTCCAACTCATCAGACAATCTCTCGAGGCCATCAGGACTGTAGTGGCTGCAAAGTCTGGGGAAAAAGTTACTTCTAGTCTCCCTCGGAGACAAGCTTTGCTTCCAACTACAGGTGTATCTTGCTTCATCAGCAGAGACAGTCCTGAGAAATTGTTGATACTTTGAATTTTGGTAAGACAAATAATTCATAATGTATTCTACACATCACAGTGAAGCATCTTCTCCTAAACCAGGGTCTTAACCCGGAGGCTGTGAATGAGTTCCGAGGGTCCCTGCTTTCCAGAAAAATTATAGGCAAAAGTTGTGTATATGCAGTTTTTCAGAAATGGGGGTTGAGAGCTTCTGCCGAATTAATACTCCAGGTTTCTTTAATTCAAAAAATGTAAGAAGCTGGAAGCAATTTTGGGGGCAAGTTTGGAGCTGGAATATTGGTGCACACCTGTTCCAAGGAGTGCAGAACTGCCCCTTACCGTGGCATTAGGCCATGGGCTGTGGCCAGAGTTCTGGTTGGGAGACTCCCTTATTCTGTGGCACCTAACAAGTTACCAAACCTCTTTCTGTGCATTTGTGAAGACAGCAGAGAAGGAATCCCAGGCACACAGTTAACCATGTCTTCTATTTTCAGATGGAATGACCAACCCCCACTCTTTACTCAGAAGCCCTCTAGGATGTGGAGGTTAAAGTCAAGCTTCTGTCAATACAAAATCATACATTGCTGATTTGGGTGCCCCAGAGGCAGCCCACAGTATGTCCTGGGTTTCCCAGAAGGGCACAATCTAGGGTCCTAGCTGGACTAAAGACTCTGTTTCAGGCTCCAGCTACACTTCCCACCTTGGCCCACCCTCCGAGGCTGGGATCCCTTTTCTCTTTCCCTTTTCTGCTGCTTCTTGCTGAAGAGCATATTCAGCAATGCTGAAGGATTTCCCTGTTGTCAGCATCCTTCCTGGGAGTTGTCATTGAGTGCTGCTGGGTTGCTGGATTTTGGCACCACATTGGCTCCTAAAGCACTATTAACTGGGCAAAAAAATGTTGTGGCTGATACCATCATGGAGTCTTAGATGGAGAACAGGGAAAGTAGCTAATTGATTTATAGGTGGCCAAATGGCTTTGGGGTGAAAGCCAGCTTGCCCCTTCACTGGACCTTCAGGTCTATTGTTTCCTCTGGACCAAGTGCTTGTTAATGAGTTTTGTCCAACAAGTCACCATCCCAAGGGGCAGAGGGTATGAGGGAAGAGAACCAAAGGCTCCAGAACTCTCCAGGGATCACTGGGCTCCGTTTCTATCCCCTCCGAATGGAAAGCCAAGACTTCATTTTCTGGACTCCTAGGGTAAGTTATGGATCTAGGGCTGGCCTCTAACACCCAACTGTGAAGGCTGGTTTAATTCAGTGAATGGTGGTTGGACTGCACATTATTCTCATATTCACCTTGAATTTTTTATTGCTGTCCCTTCCCCTCCATTCCAAAAGAGGGAAGATGTGGACCTGACATGCTCACCATGCCTGCAGAGTGAATTGTAAGTAAGCCGTGAATCCCCTTCACCCCACCTTCCACATGAAATAAATGTGTTCAGGAAATTACAATGTCTACTTCAATTGTTCAAAAATGCAGAGAGCCATCTCAACTAAACTAACCAGGGTACATTGGTGTCTTTTAAACAACCCCACGACATAAACCATTTCCCTTGCCAATGCACATGGCATAATGTTTTATTTTTGATGATTTCAAAGATTTTTAAAAACGTCAAAGAGATTCTGGCTGTAAATGTCCCCACAGTGATTTTGTTATTTTTGTAGAAAAAGAAAGAAAGCTTCACCATTACCCTTTTCAGAATAGTCCAAGCTGTGGGCTCTATCCCCCTCCTTTCACAGCCCTTTCCTACCACACCCCCAGCCTATTCATATTCTGATCTTCGATACACATGAAAAGATGTTATTTTGAATGTTCCTCCCAAAGAGAAAATCTTCCTCTGGATTTTAGAACCTGCTGTCAAAGAACTTAATCTGCATTTGGGGTTGGTGGCTGCAGATGTGGGTGATCAGAAGCAAGAAACTCATACACAAGATGGCAGAGCTGGTGGGGTCTCCGTGCTCATCTGGTCTACCTGCTGCCCTTACCACTGAAGCCATCAAGGCTGGAGAGGGAAGCTGGTTGGTCCAAGGTGTCACCGTCAGGAGATAGGAAGATCCCAGACCACTTGACTACCAATGGCTCTAGACCCTATGCTACCCTGCCTCCCAGAGTGGACTGTGCAATTACTTGGCAGTAGCAATAAAAATAGAGTCAACAATTTACTCAAGCCTTACTAATTCAGTATTCATGATCAATTGATCAAGGAGATTGAGTTTAATCACATAGTCAATGATTCAATCAACCATTACTACGTAATGAAACAAACAAAAACTCTGGGCACCAAAGCTCAAGCAAGTTTCCTGGCTGGTGACAGACATCAGTATAGCAGAGGGTAACACGTTCCTGGGAACGCAGAAGTTCCACATTTAAGGCCCTGCAAGACCTTGCCCTATGCCTCTCAGCTTTATGCTGGTCCTGATTTGTATCCTTTGTGATAAAACTGCAATCACAAGTATAGTGCTTTCTTGAGTTCTGTAAGTTGTTCTAGAGAATTATTAAACTTGAGGGGACAGTGGGAATCCCCTAAATTTGTAGCTAGTAGGTCAGAAGTTTGGTTGTCCTGGGGACTCCTGAGCTTATGGCTGTAGTGGGAATCCCCTGAATTTGTAGACAGCTGTCAGAAGTGCAGGTGGCCTGGAAACCCCTGAACTTGTGGCTGGTGTCTGAAGTCTCGAACAGACTTGGCAATCTGGTGGCCTGTGAAATTCAACCTAATTCCAGATAGCAGTGCTGGGAAAGAGTCGTATCACACTTACAGTCAGAATTGAATTGAATTGCATTTAGACGCAGGTTTCTGGGTTGAGTGAATGGATGGATGGTGGTGTGCTCACTGACATGGGGATCCTGTTGGAGGAGAAGGTGGAAGAGGGGAAGACAATGGTAGTGGCCAGAGAATGGACTTCTTGGAAGGGGGTACACGTGTGGGGAGGGAACAAAACTTGATGAGTTCAGGTTTAGATCAGTTCAAGGTGCTTGTGGAATGCTGGAGAGGTCCAGCAGGCAGCTGGACACTTGGGAGGGGGCAGAAGGGGAATCTGGGCTGGAGGTATGATCTAGAGGGGCCTCAGGTAGTTGGAGGCTTGAGTGAGGATAACAGACTTTCATAAATATTTTAGCTGCATCCTTGTTGTCATTGTTAGGTGCCATTGAGTTGGTTCCAACTCATAGCAACCCCATGTACAACAGAACAAAACACTGCCTGTTTCAGTGCCATCCCCCAAATCATTGCTATGTTTGAGGCCATTATTGCAGCCACTATGTCAGTCCATCTTGTTGAGGGTTGTCTTCTTTTTCGCTGACCCTCTACTTTACCAAGCATGATGTCCTTCTCCAGGGACTGGTCCCTCCTGATAACGTGTCCAAAGTACATAAGGCAAAGTCTTGCCATTCTTGCTTCTAGGCGGCATTCTGGCTGTACTTTTTCTAAGACAGATTTGTTTGTTCTTCTGGCAGTCCATGGTGTACTCAATATTCTTTGCCAGCACCATAATTCAAATGCATCAATTCTTCTTTGATTTTCCTTATTCATTGTCCAGTTTTCACATGCATATGAGGCAATTGAAAATACTATGGCTTGGGTCAGGCATACCTTAGTCCTCAAGGTGACAGCTTTGTTTTTTTTTAACACTTGAAAGAGGTCTTTTGCATCAGATTTGTCCAATGCAATATGTCATTTGATTTCTTGACTGCTGCTTGTGGATCTAAGTAAAATGTAATCCTTGACAACTTCAATTTTTTCTCCATTTATCATGATGTTGCTTATTGGTCCAGTTGTGAGGACTTTTGTTTTCTTTATGATGAGGTGTAATCCATACTGAAGACTGTGGTCTTTGATCTTCATCAGTAAGTGCTTCAAGTCCTCTTCACTTTCAGCAGGCAAGCTTGTGGCACCTGCATAACGCAGGTTGTTAATGAGTCTTCCTCCAATCCCGATGCCTAGTTCTTCTTCATAGTCCAGCTTCTTGGATTATTTGCTCAGCATACAGACTAAGTATAGTCAAAGAATACAACCCTAATGCACATCTTTTCCTGATTTTAAACCATGCAGTATTCCCTTGTTCTGTTTAAACGACTACCTCTTGGTCTATGTACAGGTTTCACATGAGCGCAATTAAGAGTTCTGGAATTCCCGTTCTGAAAACCTTATGGATAGCAGCTGCATCCTTAGCAACCAAGAATTTGGTGCTAATTACAGATAACAGCAGGCTTCATTTGCATATTAACCACAAAATGTACTAATTACAAATTAGGCTTATCTATTCATTAAAGCAAGCCCAGGAGGCCTTTTTACTTGGAAAGGCTTTGATGATATTTCGTTAAATTACTATGTGTGCACCTGGAAGTAATAACAGCTCCATTTCTCGTATGCCATTGTATAAATCAACTTGCAAAGAGAGGTTTTAGTGGATTTGAAACCAAACAGGATATTCAATTTTGCCCTCACAGTCTAAGACATGCATGTGGGTAAGAGTAGTTTCAAGTGTGATTGAAAGGAAAATTCAAAATTATTCCAGCTTTCTTTTTAGCTTTTTATAGCTCCTTCTAAGTGAGGAAGTGGGTATGTTCCCTAAAAGGGCCTCTAAGACAAAGAGGATGTCTCGGTTAAGAGCAAAGGAAAAGCCTGAAGATGGAGAAGGAGGGCTCCCACAGGGATGTTTCCAAGAACAAAGTGGGACTCTGTGGAGTGGCTGTGTGGGAGAAAGACCTGGCGATCTGCTCCCATAAAGATTACATCCAAGAAAGTACTATGGGGCAGTTCTATTCTGTAACGTGGTTGCTATGAGTGGAAAACAGCTTGACGGCACCCAACAACAATAATACGGGGAAGGCTTGCTGTGCTTGAAGGTAGTGAGAGAAGCATTTTGGCTCAGTTGGAGATTTTGGGAGTGAATCAGGGATAGTTGCCTGAAAAAACCAAGCAAACTGACAATTACTAACTTGGAAGAAAACAAAAGTTGAACTAAAAATGTCATTCTAGTATACTAGGTGGCTCAGCTGTACTGAAGACACCGAGTTGGCCAAAAGCAATGACACAACTATTTCGGGAAATGGAGATGAGGACAACTGTATATATAGGAGGGAGGACATGGCCTTCCGTAATAAATCTAACCCACTGCCGTTGAGTCAATTCCAACTCATAGCGACTCCATGGGGTTTCTAAGGTTGTAAATCTCTCTGGAAGCAGATTGCCACATCTTTCTCCCACAGATACGCTGGTGTATCGCCAACCTTTTGATTAGCAGTCCATCGCTTTAACCGCTGTGCCACCAGGGCTCCTTATAATAAATCTAAAACCGAAAAAAGCATTCAAAACACATGATAAATATAGAGGTAAATACCAGGAGAGTTAGAATTGGGACTAAGATAACAGGGCTGAGGACAGCAGTTTTCTTATTAAATGCCTTATGGTAATACTTCATTTTTTAACCTATGTATATGTACTACTTTAATAAAAATAAAAATACATTTTAAAAGGCCTCTGAAGACCTGGAAGAGCAGTTTGTTTTTGCTTCAATTGCTAAGCAAAGGCACAAGTAATATGCCTCTTGTCTGCCAAAGTAGAAATGTAGCAGATGAGTGCGTTACCATTCAAGACCCACACATCCCCCAAGCACAAGTGCTAGGACAAAGGTAGTCTTGTCTGATCTAAAATGCAGTCCTTATGTGGCACTCACCTGTCTCTATATCCTCAGGAGCCTCCCATTGCCTCCTGATAAAATCCAAGTCCCTCAATACCAGCCTCCCAGGCCTCTGTGATATGGCCCCTACCAACCTCTCTGCTGCTTCTCTTATCATTGCCCTCCTCACACTTTTGACTTCAGCTACCCTAAACTGATTGTAGCACTGAAAAACATTCATACACATAGACACAGTGATTGTAGTCCTGAAGTACACACACACACGAATTGTAGCACTGAAATGCATACACACACTATAGCACTGAAGTAACACACTGATGGTACGCTGCAGTAAACACATTCATACACACAAACATGCTCACTGTAGTACTAATGTACACACACGCACACACGGTAGCACTGAAAAGCATATACACAAGGGGTCACTGAAGTACACACACATACTGATTGTAGCACTGACTTAACACACTGGTTGTAGCACTGAAGCACACGCACACATACATGCACACATGTGCATACACACGGACACACATGCACACGCACACGCACACATGACACCCTATGCAGTTCTTTGCCCTCCTGGCTAGACTACTCTTCCACTGTAACTAGGCTAACTCCTAATTCTTACTCATCTTTGTGTCCTAAACCAAACCAAACCTTTGCCGTCAGGTTGATTCTGACTAATAGTGACTCTGTAGGACAGAGTAGAACTGCCCCACAGGGTTTCTAAGGCTGTAACCTTTACAGGGGAGCCCTGGTGACATAGTGATTAAAGTGCTTGGCCACTAACTGAAAGGTTGGTGTTACGAACCCACCAGTTGCTCAACAGGAGAAAGGTGTGGCAGTCTGCTTCCATAAAGATTACAGCCTTGGAAGCCCTACGGGGCAGTTCTACTCCGTCCTATAGGGTCCTATGAGTCAGAATTGACTCGAGACCAATGGGTTTGGTTTTGGTTTTAATCTTTCCTTCCTTTCTTCCTCCCTCCCTCTCTTCCTTTTTTCCTTTCTCCCAGACACCAACCTCCAGCGCAGATGGCAAACATTGAAGGCCTGCCAATGTTCCCCCTACTCCACGTGGTCTCCCGTTAAACTACCCATTCACGCGCCCTAAGCCAAAGCCCCCAGGTGCTCCAGGAAGAGGGAAGCCTTACATCTCATCCACCAGCATCACCTGGCCAGTGAGCTTGCGCTTTGCTTCCTGGGTGTCATGGATTGAATTGTGTCCCCCAAAATGTGTATATCAGTTTGGCTAGGCCATGATTTCCAATATTGTATAATTGTCCACCATTTTCTCATCTGATGTGATTTTCCCATGCGTTGTAAATCCTCTCACTGTGACGTTAATGAGATGGATTAGTGGCAGTTATGTTGATGAGGTCTACAAGATTAAATTGTGTCTTAAGCCAATCTATTTTTGAGATTTAAAAGAGAGAAGTGAGCAGAGAGACAGGGGGACATCATACCCAAGAAAGCAGCACTGGGAGCAGAGTGCGTCCTTTGGGCCCAGGGTTCCTACGTGGAGAAGCTCTTAGACCAGGGGAAGATTGATGACAAGGACCTTCCTCCAGAGCCAACAGAGGAAGACTTCCCCTGGAGCTGATGCCTTGAATTTGGACTTCTACCTGTGAGAGAATAAACTGTTGAAGCCATCCACTTGTGATATTTCTATTATAGCAGCACTAGATAACTAAGACACTGGGGAATAAAGACCATAGAGGAATGCTGTTCACCCCAGTCTTAGCTGGACCCATCTCTGCTGCACACATGAAGAGCTTTGTCTTCCTCTCTGCCTGGCCAAGAGTCCCAAGCAAGAGAGCCATCTAGAGTCCCACATACCTTGCAGTAAAAAACACCTGCAATGGATTGAATTGTGTCCCCCCAAAATATGTGTCAACTTGGTTAGGCTCTGATTCCTAGTATTGTGTGGTTGTCATCCATTTTGTGATTGTAATTTTATGTTAAAGAGGATTAGGGTGGGATTGTAACACTCTTATCAAGGTCATATCCCTGATCCAATGTAAAGGGAGTTTCCCTGGGGTGTGGCCCACACCACCTTTTATCTTACAAGAGATAAAACAAAAGGGAAATGAAGGGGGAGGGGGCACTTTGTACCAGTTTTGGACCCAGGGTTCCTGCACAGGGAAACTCCTAGTCCAGGGGAAGAGTGATGACAAGGACCTTCCTCCAGAGCTGACAGAGAAAGCCTTGCCCTGCAGCTGACACCCTGAATTTGGAATTCTAGCCTACTAGACTGTGAGAGAATAAATTTCTCTTTGTTGAAGCTAGCCACTTGTGGTATTTCTGTTATAGCAGCACTAGATGACTAGGCACCCTACAGGGCCGTAACCTTCCAAAGGGATGCCCAGCCAAGAGAAGAGAGGGAGAAATAGTCATCAACAGTTAGCAAGCACCTGGGGAAAGGGGCTGAGAGGTATCAGGGTCCCTGATGATGGTAATAAAAACAATGTTTGTTTGTTTTTTTTCAGTTTGCCTTCGAGTCGATTCCGACTCGTGACTACCTCCTGTGTAGGAGAGTAGAGCTACTGCGTAAGTCTTCAAGGCTGTGACCTTTCTTTCATCCAGGACACCTCTGGGTGGGTTCGAATTGCCAATCTTTCAGATAGCTAAACAAATGGCTTGCACTACCCAGGGGCTCCTTAAAAAAAAAAAAAAATACCATGCAAGTATTCTACCTTTTTTTGGTCTGCCATGCCCTCCCTCCACGAGTTATTTTTGTAAGCACACCGGGCTAATTTTTTTTACATGTTGCTGTAAAAAATTTGCATAGTGCATACCAAAATACCTGAGGTGGAGGAGGGCTAGGTTGGCAAAAAAAAAAAAAACATAGTGCATGTTATTTGTGTAAAAATACAGTGGTGATGGCAAACATGCTTTGAACCCAGATTTTGTGCCAGGCATGGGGCTAAATGCTTTATTTACATCATCTCATTAATCCCATCAACCACCTTGGTCACACAATGATGACGAGTGAGGAGCGACTCCATCCTAGGTCTCTCTGGCCTTAAAGGAGTCTGAGCTTTTAACTTTGATATACTGCTGCAGGCCAGGTTGGCAAAGCAGGGAGGTGTGGAGAAGAGAAAAGAAGGGACAGAATTTCTTTTTAGAGGTTAGGGGAAGCTTAGCACATGGAGGGGAATGAAAATTATAAAGGAAGAAGCTAGCTCTCGAGTGGAGGGTAGGCTCCCTTGAGCCTCCCAAACTGGCAACCAGCAGCCCAGAAGCTCACGGGCTCCCTTTTTCTCCCTCAGTTCCAAAGTTGAACCAACCGTGAACAAGCAAACACTTTAAATAATGTGTGTCCTTCATCTGCATCTCGTCTAGACTTTCTAACGCTCCTGTAGGAGCACGAAGGTCTTATCAGCATCTATGTGTTTGACAAGCAATAAGCTCACACTTATATGGGCTGATGGCTCTGGGTGCCTTACCAAGCTAGTCAGTAATTTCAGCTGTTGTGGGAGGGAGTTCTCGGCAGAAGAATCACACTTTCAATCCAAAATTAAAGCTCAATTTGGTGTAATTGTCCTTGATTTTATCAGTCACACAAAATGGCTGATTCCATATGCAAAAATAAATAAATAGTTGTGCCGCTTAGAAATTCCTTCTTCTTGGGGACAGATTCTATGAAGTTCTTTGCTGTTTCTCCTGCTATTTTCATCCACCAAACAGTGTTGATCTTTCTCTATCACTTTCTATTTTCTCTCCCTTCTCTGCGCTTCCCCCAGCCCTTACCAAAAAAAGAAAAGCATAGTGTCTCTCTGTGTGTCTATCTCCTCTGCCTGTGTCTTGTATAATTTTAGAATGGAAGTTCCTTAAGAGCAAGAATAGTTCCTTCATGAGAGAATGACACCCAGAAATCTGGAAATACCTATTTAAATGTTAGATTGGATTAAAGAAAATCATAAAATAGCTTTTTGTTGTTCGAGCCACAATTTCTTTGCAACATCCAGCCATAGAAACTGTATATGGGGCCTGGAATGGACTATCCCAGGCGTCTGGTGGGAGAATGTCCTCCCAAGAACAACCAAGATTTACCCTCAGAGGCAGTGATGAAGGTGGAAGATGCCCAGCCCTAGTGGCCAGAAGATCTGAGTTCTAGCCCTGACTCTGCCTCCAGTTAGCTGTGTGACTTTGGCCAAGTTCCTTAACTTCTCTGATACTCAGGGTCCTAATCAGGAGAATAAAGGGCTATAGTATGATCTGAGGTACATTCAAACGGTGGCCTGAGTGACCACTGGGAAGGGGGAAAGGAGGGCAGCCATGATCCAGTGGAGTTGATGGGGGCCCGACATCCGTGACAGGAGGGATGGAGAGGAGCTGAGGAATTTCAGAGAAATTTAGGAGGCAGAGTCATTGGGACAGTACCTGCCACTCCACATGGCAGGGCGTGACTCAGCCCTGGAGCAAGAAAACTGGATGCAATGATAGAAATGCTTTTCTGTGGGTCTCATATGGTAGCCACAGGCAGCTACTGAGCACTTGAAAAATTGTTGGTATGACTGACGTACTGAATTTTAACGTTTATGTAATTTTAACTTAAATTCAATCGTATCTGTGGCTAGTGGCTACCATGGTATTGGATGGCACTGGTAGAGATTGTCCTGAGCAGATTGTTCTATTTTCCTTCTGGGGTCTTCCTGAGGCCTGGAAGTGGCAGGCTCCCTATGCTCTGGAGATCGAAGGAAGAAGTGAACTATCCACCGTTTAAAAGAAAATGCCAGGGCTCCAAGGAAGCTTAGCCAGCATCTGGTCCAAGCCCTAATTTACAGAGGAGGAAGCTGGATCCAGCAGGTTCTGGTGATGTGGTTGGGAGGGGAAGGGGGTGGGCGGGAGCAGATAAATCGGGAAGATTCCCCCCTCCTCCACAATCTAGCAGGCACCTCAAGACCAGAACATAGACTGAGCATAAAGTTGGAGAAGTGATGTAAAGAGTGAGAAGAAAAAGAAAACTGTCTCGTGGGAGGCCACACCCCAGAAGGCCCCGGCTGCACTCCGTGGTTTCGCCCCTGCAGTACACGCGCCCACCTTACCTGCCAGCTCAGAGCCAGGATGTGTGTTCCTCAAGGCATGTGACAATGAGGGAACATTCGCTGGAAGAAGTCTGGGAGAAGAGCTGGTCCTGCCCCCGCAGAGCTCCCGGGTGAGCTGGGGAGAGTGGAGCAGGAGCTGCTCAGCGCTCCCTGCTGTCCAGCCTCTTCTCTGCACTGCTCCGGGAGGGGTCCTGTTGTCCAACGCCCCCAGAGTCACTTACCCAGGCTCTGAGACGGAAGCAGGTCCCAGGGCCAGCCCAGCTCCTGCCCACGCGGAGGCTGGGCTGTTCTCTGTGAGCCCCCACAGGGACCTGGTGCCTAGGGGAGAGCAGAGATGCTGCTGCTCAACTGTTGGGAAGAGGCTGACAGGTCATTTTAACCCGAGCGTTCTAGTTCCTGCTGGGATTGGGAGGGCCCATGGAGGGTCAGAAAACACAGATTTTTTTCCCCCTGTTCTGATGAACCACTTTTAAAACAAGAAGAGAGCAGTGGTAGCTGGTTGATTTTAGCCTTGACATTGAAGAGCTGTGTTTCTTGGTTCTCGAGGACTTTTTCCTATGATTCAGGAGTCCCTAGATGGCACAAATGATTAAGTGCTGGACTACTAGCCAAGATGTTGGTGGTTTGAACCCACCCAAAAGTGCCTTGGAAGACAGGCCTGGAGGTTGCTTCTGAAAGGTCACAGCCTTGAAAACCCTGTAGAGCAGATCTACTGTGCACACATGGGGTCAAATAGACTCCACAACAACTAACAACATCTTCCCTTCTTGAAAGACACCATGTTCTTGCATTAGCCAAGGCAGAGACATAGATGCCAACGTGGGTGAGAGTGCTCATTTTTTAGGCATCATGGTCAGCCAGGGCTGGGTCAGGTAGGAGCTGGGTTCTCCTCTGGGACACTGAAGACAGGGAGGCTCGTGGATTCCCCAGCCACTCACCACACAGGTGCTTCAAGGGGCCTGGAGTCTGCTGTTGCTCCCTTTTACTAAATCCATCCATCCAAAAGATCTCTTTAAAGTTTTAAAAAGCCAAGATGTTACTTTGCTGCCTAAGGCACACCTGACACGAGCCATGGTCTTTTCAATTGCCTCATTTGCGTGCAAAAGCTGGGCAATGAAAAAAAAGCAGAAGAAGAATCAGTGCATTTGAACTGTGGTGTTAGTCAGGAATATTGAATATGCCACGGGCTGCCAGAACAAATCAGTTCTTAGAAGAAATGCAATCAGAATGCTCCTTACAAGTGAAGATGGCAAGGCTTGCTTTGTGCACATCATCAGGAAAGACCATTCACTAGAAAATGACATCATCTTTGGGAAAGTAGGGGATCAGCAAAAACGAGGGAAACCCTCCATGAGATGGGTTGACACAATAGTCGCAACAATGGACTCAAACATACTAACGATCATAAAGATGGTGCAGGACTGACTGGACAATGTTTTGTTCTGTGGTATATAAGGTTCCCATGAGTCAGAGCCAACTTAACAGCAACTAACAGCAACAACAACAGCAACAATCCATCCATCCATCCACCCATTCTGTAACTACTTGTTAGGAAGCTTTTGTAGACACATGGTCCAGAGGGGGTGACTTCTTCAGCAGATTGCATTGCAATGTGGCATGTTTGTGAATGGAGGAAAGTCCAGCACAGTGAAGTAGCACCAAGGAGGAGGTGACTGACGAAGGATGACATGGTCCAGTTTACTGTGAAGGGCCGTAGAGTCAGGCCCAGCTTTCCCATGAGGTGGCTGGCCATTACTACGGGGAAATCTCAGGTGTAGTTTTAGTCTTGGAGGGAATCTAATTTCATGGAAGACCCACTGGAAAAATTAAGAGCCAGAGCCACAGTCCAGCCACTGCTGTCCATTCAATGGAAGATTTACTGGGTTTGAGATATATATATATATATGTAATATAACAAAATATTTGCCATTTCAATCATTTTTATGGGACAATTCAGGACATTAATTACATTCCCATATTGTGCAACCATTGTCACTATTTGTTTCCAAATTTTTTCATCACCCTTAAGCCCTTAACTGAAATTCTCCAATATCCTGTATTAACTCCTTCACCACTAGAGGTATGATCACCAAACATCACATAAGAAATTCATTTTGCAGCTTATATACCCCAATTACATTTCTTTCACAGATGTGTGTGTCTGTACTTTTAAGATTAATCTCTAATCCAGCCGCCTTCCTCAGGAAAACATTCTGAGGCCATGAAGAACATAGAAGGGAAGAAAACAGGTATCAAGAACGTGTGTGAGGTGCATGAGATCTCCTGGAGTCATTAAGAGAGAAAGCATGTCCATCTGCATTTAAAATGCACAGATTTTAAATAAAATTCCTGGGATTTGGCTCAAGAAATGGCCATTTTTTTGTCCCTCTGCCCTGAGTGGTTTTTGTTATCAGTGGCCAGAACAGGAAGCCATTTTTAGGAAAAGGCAGGGGGTGTGGAGGCCTGTGCGTGAGGGCATCCCCTGGGCTGGGTGAGCATGGGGCCCGATGAACAGTGAAGCAGGTGGGTGTTTTCTGCC
The DNA here is from genome assembly GCF_030014295.1 of Loxodonta africana. Classification (NCBI taxonomy): domain Eukaryota; kingdom Metazoa; phylum Chordata; class Mammalia; order Proboscidea; family Elephantidae; genus Loxodonta; species Loxodonta africana. Next base: position 150,474,749 of record NC_087342.1, on the reverse strand, counting down.
TGGTGCCCGCCCAGATCCAGCTTTCTGTCTCATCAGGAGCTGAGGCTGGCTCTCACATTCCTGAAGAAGTTTGTCAGTTTACTCATGTTCTCTTCTTTGAGCAGCCAGGCAATGTGTTGTCTTAAATAACAAAACTCTACAAATGGCAGTTGAGTCTCAAAGGAAATGCCTCGCCTAAGAAATAATCTCAGTGCCAATTGTGGGATGATCATTTTCCACTCCAAAAACACACTGAAAATGTTGGCTTTTAAGACACATAAACAGTAGAAACGTGAATTCACTTGCTAAAGCTGGGAGAAGAGAAACCACATTTCCTTAGGGTGACAAGCCGAGAAAGCTCAGCTTCTGTCTTGCTTTTTCCCCAGCAGAGTTTGCCATGGTTGCTTAGTAAAGGCTACTCGTGCCTTTTCGGAGGAGGCGCTATTCCCAGCGAAGCCCCTGGGTGGCGCAAATGGTTACATGCTCTGCTTCTAACTAAAAGGTTGGCGGTTTGAGCCCACCCAGAGGTGCCTCAGAAGAAAGGCCTGGAGATCTACTTCCAAAAGGTTGCAGCCTTGAAAACCCTGTGGAACACAGTTCTCCTCTGACACACATGGGGTCGCCATGAGTCATAATCAACTTGATGGCAACTGTTTGTTTTCGTTTTAAATTATTCCCAGCACTATCTTGTAGTGTTCCTCAAGGTCATAAAGGTTAGGCACCTTAACCAACGTCATCCTGAAGGCTGGTTTTGGAGTGATGATTAGACTCTTGGGTGACGCTGCAGTTGTTTGCACCATTCTCACTCAACTTTACTAATCTGCAGTGATGAAGTGACTTGCTACCTTCCTAGCTACCTAGTGCAGCTGTAACACAAATACAAGTGGGTGGCTTTAAAGAACAGAAATTTATTTTCTCACAGTTCTGGAGTCTAAAGTCCAAATCAGAGTCTCAGCCATGTTGATTCTTCACTGTCAGTAGCCCCAGGTGTTCCTTGGTTCCTAGGCATTCCTTGGCTTGTAGATGATTCTTACCTAGTGTCCATCTGTCTTCTCCTGTATGTTATGTAACTGTGTGTATTCTGGTCCTTTTGTAACTCAGAAGTGGTTAGTTTTAGGATCCACCCTACACTGGTATGACATTAGCATAACAAAAGAAATACCCTGTTTTTAAGCAGGATCACAACTGCAGGTACAAGGGCCAGGAATTCAACACACGTATTTTGGAGACACGATTCTATCCGTAATAGTTTTGTAGGATTTTCTGTTTTTGTTTGTTTGGTTTTGCTTCTGCCTGTTGCAAGTTGCTGGAGCCAATTTGTATTCAAATTCAGAGCTGAGTTGCTTTTGCTCAGCAAGGAGTTGGAAGGTGTGCATCCAATTTATGACATTGTCACACACGTCCCCTCTCTGGAGATGGCTGGAGTGCACTGTGCATGAACTAGAACTGCAGTTCTCCCACCAAAGGAAAATGCCTGGCATTGCTTCTCAGCCCCTTCCCAGCACTGCTGTTTACAAGTGGGAAGTTGCAAACGTGCTCCATTCGCCTCGTTTCTTGTCACCTCTCTCACGCACCCTCTGAGCACATTGAAGCCTCTGTGGGCTTGTTATTGCTTTGTCTAGCTAACTGAATCATCTCCCAAATCTCACCAAATGCTGGTCTGCACCCTGATACTGTCTGGCAACAGGAATTAATTTTCCTCGTGAGATTAAGAAAAACAAAACATAGTTATTATTTTCTGTGTTTGGTAGAGAAGTAAGAATTGATGCAGTTGTATTGCCAAAATGTAACTTTATTAGTCACAATTCTTCAGAGAAACAGAACCAAAATATATATGTCCTTTCTCTCTCTTTGAATATATATATTTATTTTAAGAAATTGACTCAGCGATTGTAGGGGCTGGCAAGCCCAAAATCCATAGGTCAGGAGACAGGTTGGAAACTCTAGCAGGATATCTATGTTACAGTCTTGGGGCAGGAAACCTCCCCTCAGGAGACCCCAGTTTTTATTCTTCAGGCCTTCAACTGATTGTCTGAGGCCCAGCCATATTATGGAGGGCAAGCCACTTCACTTAAAGTCAATTGATTATAAATATTAATCATATCTAAATACCTTCACAGTAGTAGCTAGACCAGTATTTGACCAAACAACTGGGCACCATAGCCTAGCCAAGTGAGCACATAAAATTAAGCATCACAGTCACCCACAGACATCAGAGATATCCTCAGTGAAAGAGAAGGTCTATGGATCAATGCTTACCTCACTGAGCTTCTGTTTACAAGGTTAAATTTACCCTGATGTCTGAGCACAGGACTTTCTATTAAAATCACACGAGGACTTCTGATACCAGACAAAATGGAGTAAATACATTCTGCCTATTCTTCCTGCTGATTACAACTAAAAACTCTGGACAAAACGCATAATGCATTAACCACCATAAGACTCTGAAAGGTGGATCAAAGAAGACAGATGGCTTAGGACCTTGCAGTTTGAGAATAAGGAGACTGGTGGGACAAATTGTCAAGCAGTAGACTATTAAAGGTTTCAGTTTGAACCCACCCGGAAGTGCCTCAAAAGAAAGGCTCGGTGATCTGGTTCCAAAAGGCCACATGCTTGAAAACCCTATGGAGCAGTTCTAGTCTGTAATACATGGGGTTGCCATGAGTAAGAACTGACTCAATGGCAACTGATTGGTTGTTTCCTATAAATCCTGGGAAGCCAAAAATCTGGAAACACCAACTGGCTCAGACCAAAACAAACAAAACAAAGAAGAAAAGCCTGTCCCCTCTAGCCAAGCAACAGAGAAAAGGGTAGCCCTACATGACAGAGCTCTTCTGACTATACCTTCTTTCTAAAACCCATAGCCGTTGAGTCAATTCTAACTCATAGTGACCCTGTAGGACAGAGTAGAACTGTCCCATAGGGTTCCCAAGGCTGTAATCTCTATAGAAGCTGATCGTCAGATCTTTCTGCTGTGGAACAGCTGGTGGGTTTGAACTGCCAACCTTTGTTTTCTCTGGTTCCTGCATCTGGCTCGTCATCATCTAACCTCCAGTTCTTGGAACTTGAGCCGGCAGCCTGCCATCTGACCTGCTGTCTTGGGTTCATCAGCCCCTACAGCTACGAGAGTCAGGAGAAGTCTCCAGCCTGATGCCTGATCCACAGACTTGGGACTTTCCAGCCTCTACAACTGCATCAGCAATTTCCTTGAGATAAACCTCTCTCTCGCTCTCTCTATACAAACACTTCACTGGTTTTGCTTTTCTAGAGAACCCAACCTAAGACAAGAGGGTAGGGTGGAACCCTCTTAACCATCACCTTCCTGCACTAAATGAATGCCTGCAAAGATGAGGTGCCCCTCTCCTTTTCCCTTCCAACTTAAGACTGGGTAGGGGGTTATAGAGAAAATGGAGTCAAAGAAAACGATTTTTAAAGTCTGTGAAAATGAAGTCCTGGGCAGACTCTCAAGTGGCCCATGAGTAAAACTGACCAAAATCAACAAAAAATAGGTTTGAGAATGGACCTAATACTATGCAGGTTTCAGGTTGACCTCTGGGTAGCACATTCATAGGGGAGACCAGAATAGCACTACAAAGGCCTTCAAAATGACATCAACATTTAAACCACAGCCCACAGAAATGGGCTAGGATGTGTGTTCTGAACCTAAACAAGTTAACTGTCTACTTAAGTTTTAAAATTTTAATTATTTTTTTATATATAAATAGGTAACGGATCTCATAATACTCAAAATGTCCACAGTGTAACCCAAAATACCTTTTCATACCAAGAACCAGCTTTAATCAACAAATGCCAGCACTGAGATGTCACAGAATGATCTGACAAGGATTTTAAATTAGCTGTTATAAAAATGCTTCAACAAGCAGTTATGAATATTCTGGAAACAAACAGAAAATAATAAACTCTCAGAACAAAACAGAAGATATAAAGAAAAACCAAGTGGAAATTTTATTGTTGAAAAATATAATAACCAGGATTTAAATAGTCACAGAATGGGCTCAATAGCAGAATGGAGACGATAAAGGAATGACTCAGAAACTTGAAGATAAGTCAATAAAAATTATCCAACCTAAAAAACAACTAGAAAGAAAATAGATTTAAAAAATGAGTAGAGTCTCAGGGATCTGTGGGACAATAACAAAAGATTTAACATTCAGATCACCAGAGCCTCAGGAGAAAAGGAGAGTAAGAGGCTGAACATATTTTTTAAAAAAAAGGCAGAAAACTTCCCAAACTTAGTGAAAGACATAAACTTACAGATTCAAGAAGCTAAGCAAATCCCAAAAAGGATAAATCCAGAGAAATTCATAGACAGACACAGAATCAAATTCCTTGAAAATTAAAGACAAAGAAAACATCTTGAAAGCAGCCATAGATAAATGATGCATTACCTGTAGGAGAACAATGGTTCTATGACAGTGAATTTCTCTTCAGAAAACACGGAGGCCAGAAGGAAGAGCAAGAACATCCTTCAAGTGCTGAAAGGAAGGAACTGTCAATCTAGAGTTCTATAGCTAGCAAAAATTTTCTTCAGGAATTAAGGTGAAAGTAAGACCTTCTCAGATGAAAGAAATCTAAGAGAATTTGTTGTCAATGGATCTGCTGTAAAGGAATTACCAGAGGAAGTTCTTCAAACAGAAAGGAAATGATAACCGAGGGAAACTTGGGCTATCAGAAATGAAGCAAAAGCAAGAGTAAAATACCTAGGTAAACATGATAAGACTATTCTTCTCTTGAGTTTTTTAATTATTTTGATATTAAAAGGAAAAAAATTGTAACATTGATGTGGTCTCAATGTATGTAAAGGTAATATTTAGGACAACTATATTATTAAGGAAGTGGTGGTGGTAAATAGACCTAAATTGTGGTCTTAATATTTTAATATACCACTTGAAGTAGTAAATTCTTGTCATGGATTGAATTGTGTCCCCCAAAATCGTGTGTCAACTCTGCTGGCCCATGATTTCCAATATTGTGTGATCGTCCATCATTTTGTCGTCTGATGTGACTTTCCTATGTGTTGTAAATCCTACCTCTATGATGTTAATGAGGCAGGATTAGAGGCAGTTATGTTAATGAGGCAGGACTCAATCTCCAAGATTAGGTTGTGTTTTAAGCCAATCTCTTTTGAGATATAAAAGAGAGATGTGAGCAGAGAGACATGGGGACCTCATACCACCAAGAAACAAGAGCCAGGAGGATGGCATGTCCTTTGGACCTGTGGTCCCTGTGCTGAGAATCCCCTCGACTGGGGAAGATTGATGACAAGGACCTTCCTCCAGAGCTGAGAGAGAGTGAAAGCCTTCCTCTGGAGCTGGTGCCCTCAATTCAGACATCTATCCTACTAGGCTGTGAGAGAATAAATTTCTGTTTGTTAAAGCCATCCCCTGGTGGTTTTTCTGTTATAGCAGCCCTAGATAACTAAGACAGTAGTTGATACTAGTAGACTGTAATGAGTTACGTATATATGTTGTAACCCCTAGAGAAACCAGTAATTTAAAAAAAAGTACAAAGAGATACACTAAAAAACTTTATCCTATTGCCATCGAGTTGATTCTGACTAGTAGCAACTTTACAGGACAGAGTAGAACTGCCCCATAGGGTTTTCAAGGCTGTAAATCTTTAGGGAAGCAGATTCCCACATCTTTCTCCTGAGGAGTGGCTGTTTTTGAAGTGTCGATCTTTTGGTTAGCAGCCAGCGCTTAACCACTGCCTCACCAGGGCTCCTCCAAAAACATTACTGTAGGTAAATTAAAATGCAATACTAGAAATTATTCTAGTAACTTAAAAGAAGGTAGGAAATGAGAAACAAAGGAACAAAAAACAAAGGGGAAACAAACTGGAAACATAGTAAAGTGACAGGCTTAAATCCGGAAATATCAATAGTTTCCTTAAATGTAAATGGTCTAAATATGCCAATCAAAAGACAAATTTATCTTTTGGCAGAGTGGGCAAAAAAACATGATCCAACTGTATGCTGTCTATAAGAAACTCATTTCAAATATAGTGATATTGGTTGGCTAGAAGTAAAAGAATGAAAAAAGATACACTGTGTAAAACTGAATCAAAAGAAAGGTGGAGTGGCTAGATTCCTGTCAGGCAAGGTAGACTTTGGTGTAAAGAAAATTATGAGGGAAAAAGAGGGACATTACATATGATCCACCTGTTGCCATTGAGTCAATTGTGACTCACAGCAAGTCCATGTGTTTCAGAGGAGAACTGCACTTCATAGAGATTTCGTGGCTGTGACTTTTTGGAAGTAGAAACTGCACTTCATAGAGATTTCGTGGCTGTGACTTTTTGGAAATAGATCACCAGGCCTTTCTTATGAGCTGCCCTTGGGTAAATCAGAACCACCAACCTTTCAGTTAACAGCCCAGCACTTAATGATTTGCACCACCCAGGAAATCCTTACATATGAAAAAAGGGTGAATTCACCAAGAATACATGACAATTCTAAGTGTGTATGTATCAGACAACAGAACTTCAATTATTTGAAGCAAGAACTGATATAACTGAAGTGAGAAAATAGACAGGTAGTCAGAGACGTCAACACTGCTCTCTCAGTAATTGAGCCTGTTGGCAGTCCTTTCTTCTGTTGTACCACTGGGTGGGGTCGAACTGCCAACCTTTCTGTTAGTAGATGAGTGCAAACTGTTCATGTCAGCCAGGAACCTTACTAGACAGAATATTAGCCAAGAACTCAATACCACCATCAACCACCAGAATGTCATTGACATTTATACAACACTCCACCCTACAATGGCAGAATATACATTCTTTTCAAGTACACATGGAATATTCACCAAGGTAGACCATATCTTGGATCATAAAACAAACTTTAACACACTTAAATAAATCGAAACCATATAAAGTATGTTCTCTGAATATTAAATTAATAATAGAAAAATCTCCAAACACATAAAAATTAACAACACATTTCAAAATAATCTATGAGTCAGAGAGGAAGTCTCAAGAGAAATTTAAAAATATATTGAACTAAATGAAAATGAAAATACAATATATAAAAATCTGTTGGGTACAATTAAGGAAGCGCTTAGAAGGAAATTTATATCACTAAATACTTATGTTAGAAAAGAAGAAAGGACTCAAATCAATATCTAAGTTTCCATCTTAAGATACTAGAAAAACAAGAGAGAGGAAACAACAACAACAACAATAAAACAAACCAACAACAAAGTAAGCAGAAGGAAGGAAATAATAAGGGCAGAAATCAATGAAATTGAAAACAGAAAACCAACAGAGAACATAATTAGGGTTCTCTAAACTAAATGGTTCTCGAACTAAAAACTGGTTTTTTGAAAAGATCAATAAAATTGATTAACCTCTAACAAAACTGTTGTTGTTAGGTGCCGTAGAGTTGGTTCCAACTCATAGCGACACTATGTACAACAGAACTAAACCCTGCCTGGTCCTGCGCTGTCTTCACAATCGTTATGCTTGAGCCCATCATTGCAGCCACTGTGTCAGTCCATCTCGTTGAGGGTCTTCCTGTTTTTTTTCTTGACCCTCTACTTTACACCACACATGATGTCCTTCTCCAGGGAATGATCAGTCCTGATAGCATGTCCAAAGTATGTGAGATGTACTCTCACCATCCTTGCTTCTAAGGAGCGTTCTGGTATACTTCTTCCAAGACAAATTTGTTCATTTTTTAGGCAGTCCGTGGTATATTCAATATTCTTCACCAACACTGTAGTTCAGAAGCATCAATTCTTCTTCCATCTTTTCTTATTCATGTTCAGCTTTCGCATGCATACCAAGCAATTGAAAACACCTCACTTGGGTCAGGTGTGCCTTAGTCTTCAAGGTGACATTTTTGCTTTTTAACACTTTAAGGAGGTCTTTTGCAGCAGATTTGCCCAGTGCAATGCGTCTTTTGGTTTCTTGACTGCTGCTTCCATGGATGTTAATTGTGGATTCAAGTAAAATGAAATCCTTGACAACATCAATCTTTTCTCCATTTACCATGATATTCCTTATTGGTCCATTTGTGAGGATTTTTGTTTTCTTTATGTCGAGGTGCAATCCATACTGAAGGCTGTGGTCTTTGATCTTCATCAGTAAGAGCTTCAAGCCCTCTTCACTTTCAGCAAGCAAGGTAGTGTCATCTGCATAACAAAAGTTGTTAATGAGTCTTCCTCCAGTCCTGACGCCCGGTTCTTCTTCATACAGTCCAACTTTTTGGATTGTTTACTCAGCATACAGATTGAATAAGTACGGTGAAAGGATACAACCCTGACACACACTTTTCTTGACTTTAAACCATGAAGTAGCCACTTATTCTGTTTGATAATTGCTAGTGTGATTGGAATGAGAAAGTTTGAAACAAAGAAGAAGGATTGGTAGTTGGAAAATATGGCCTTGGCGATTAGAAATGATGCTGGAGATCACATGATAGTATTTTGCAAATACTTTTTTTTTTTTTTTAACAACATAAACAGTGACTATACACGTGGACCATGCCAGATGAATACACAGGAATCAAATCAACTACATCTCTGGAAAGAGACGATAGAAAAGCTCAATATTATCAGTCAGAGCAAGGCCAGGGGCCAGCTGTGGAACAGATCGTCAATTGCTCTTAATTTAAGTTCAAATTGAAGCTGAAGAAAATTAGAACAAGCCTATGAGAGCCAAAGTACGACCTTGAGTATATCCCATATGATTTGGAAACCATCTCAAGAATGGACTTGACTCATTGAACACTAATGAACAAAGACCAGACTAGTTGTGGAATGACATCAAGGACATCATACATGAAGAACGCAAGAGATCATTGACGAGACAGGAAAGAAAGAAAAGGCCAAAATGGCTATCAGAAGAGACTCTGAAATTTGCTCTTGAATGTTGAGTAGCTAAAACAAACAGAAGAAATGATGAAGTAAAAGAGCTGAGTGGAAGATTTCAAAGGGTGGCTCAAGAAGACTAAGTAAAGTATTAAAATGACATGTGCAAAGACCTGGAGTTAGAAAACCGAAAGGGAAGAACACGGTCGGCATTTATCAACCTGAAACAACTGAAGAAAAATTCAAACCTCGTGTTGCAACATTGAAGGATTCTACGGGGAAAAGTATTAAATGATGAAGGAAGCATCAAAACGAGATGGAAGGAATACACAGAGTCACTGTACCAAAAAAAGCTGGTCGACATTCAACCATTTCAGAAGGTAGTAAATGATCAGGAACTGATGATACTGAAGAAAGAGGTCCAGGCCGCACTGAATGCACTGGTAAAAAACAAGGCTCCAGGAATTGATGGAATACCAACTGAGCTGTTTCAAGAAATGGATGCAGTGCTGGAAGTCCTCACCCGTCTATGCCAAGAAATTTGGAAGATAGCTACCTGGCCAACTGACTGGAGGAGATCCATATTTATGCTTTTTCCCAAGAAAGGTGACCCAACTGAATGCAGAAATTATTGAACAATATCATTCATATCACAGGCAAGTAAAACTTTGCTGAAGATCATTCAAAAGCGGCCGAAGCAGTACATCAGCAGGGAACTGTCAGAAACTCAAGAAGGACTCAGAAGAAGATCTGGAATGAGGGATATCATTGCTGATGTCAGATAGATCCTAGCTGAAAGCGGGATGTTTACTGTGTTTTATTGACTATGAAAAGGCATTCAACTTGTGTGGATCATAACAAAATATTGCAAAGATTGGGAATTCCGGAAAAAGACGGACAGTGAAAAAAGATAGAAGACAAAAGTTACTAATATTGAGAATGAAAAGGAGAGTATTACTACAGACAATAATAAGGGAATACTACACAGGTAATAAGGGAATACTACAAATGACTCTACACACATAGATTTGACAACTTATATGAAATGGGCCATGTTGTGGATTGAATTATGTCCCCCCAAAAATGTGTGTATCAGTTGGGCTGGGCCATGATTCCTGGTATTGTGTGATTTTCCTATATATTGTAAATCCTTCTTCTATGATGTTAATGCAGGAGGATGGGCGGTAGTTGTTAGTGAGGCAGGAGTCAACCTACAGGATTAGATTGTGTCTTGAGGCAATCTCTTGAGATATAAAAGACAAAAGCAAGCAGAGAGACAGGGGAGCTCATACCACCAAGAAAACAGTGCCCGGAGCAGAGTGCGTCCTTTGGACCCAAGGTTCCTGTACAAAGAAGCTCCTAGTCTGGGAGAAGATTGATGAGAAGGCTGACAGAGAAAGCCTTCCCCTGGAGCTGACACCCTGAATTTGGGCTTTTAACCTACTTTACTGTGAGGAAATAAACTTCTCTTTGTTAAAGCCATCCACTTGTGGTATTTCTGTTAGAGCAGCACTAGATGACTAAAACAGGCCAATTCCTTGAAAACCACAAGCTACAAAAACTCACCCAAGCCCTACAACTACTAAAGAAATTGAATTCATAGTTAAAAACTTTTTGAAAAATCTCCAGGCCCAGGTGGTTCATTGGCTATTTCCACCAACTTCAGGGACTAACACAAATTTTACACAATCTCTTTCTGAAAGTAGGAAAAAAGAGAACATGGCATAATTCATTTCATGAGGCCAGCATTAACCCAGTACCCAGACAGATAAGAACAGTACAAAAAAAAAAAAAACAAAACAAAACTACAACAAAAGTCAAAACAAAACAAAAAACCAAACCAGAACGAAACAAAGTGAAAAAACAGAGAGAGACAGAACTACAGACCAGTAACTCACATGACTATAGGTGCAAAAATCCTCAGTAAAATACTAACAGTTGAACCCAGCAATATAAAAATATAGTGATACACCATAACCAGTAAAAAATAATACCATTTCTATAATATGGAATCGACTCAATGGCACTGGGGCCTGACCATTTCTATTTGTAGATGACATAATCGTGTTTGTAGAAAGTCCCAAGAACTACAGAATAGCTCCTAGAACTAAAAGTTGAATTTACCAAAATTCCAGGCTACAATTTTAACACATAAGAATCAATCATATTTCAAATGGAACAATTGGAATGGAAATAGTGATAATGTTCACCCATTGAGAAGAATGTAACCAAAGTCACAGAACACCTTTTGTAGAAATTGTTGAATGGGAACCTAAACTGCTGTGTAAACTTTCACTGAAAACACGATAAAATATTATTTTATAAAAATGATCATATTTCTATATACTGAAACCAAAATTAAAAACAAATACCATTTACATTAAAATAAAAAAAAAAAGAATATGGGATCTGAATGCTGAAAACTACAAAATACTAATAAAAAGAATCAGAGAAGACCTCAATAAAAGGAGAGGCATACCATAATCATGGATGAAAGACTCAATACAATAAAAATGTAAATTCTCTCCAAACACGCCTGTAAGTTTAACACAATTCCTATTAAAAGCTCAGTGGGATTTTTTGTATACATAGTCAAGCTGAAAGGCAGTGGAACTAGAATAGTTGAAATAACAACAACAAAATAAAGTTGGTGAAATCACATTACCTAATTTTAAAACCTTCAATATGACTACACTGGAGCCCTGGTGGCACAGTGGTTAAGAGCTCAGCTGCTAACTAAGAGGCCACCAGCCACTTCTTGGAAACTCCATGGGACAGTTCTATAGGGTCACTATGAATCAGAATAAACTTGATGGCAGTGGGTGATATAGCTACAATAACACAATATGGGATGGTCACATAGCTTGATAGAATAGAACAGAATAGAGAGTCCAGAAATAGACCCATAAAAGTATAACCAACTGATTTTTCATAAAGGTGCAAAGTCAGCTCAAAAGGAAAGGATAGTTAGTCTTTTCAACAATAGTATTGGAAAAATTAGACATCTGTTGGGAAAAAATAAAAACAAAAACAAGAAGAACCTCCACCTAAACCTTACACCTTACACAAAAATTAACTCAAAATGGATCATAGATCTAAATGTAAAGTGTAAAACTATAAAATTTTAGAAGACATATGTTGTGGATTGAATTGTGTTCCCCTAAAAAGACGTGTTGAAGTCCTAACCCCCAGTACCTGTGAACAAGACTTTGTTTGGAAATAGGGTCATTAAAGATGTTATCAGTTAACATGAGGTCATTGTGGAGTAGGGTGGGACCTAATTCAATCTGAGTGACCCTTACAAAGGAGGAGAAGAGACATAGAAAGACAGACAGCGGGGCAATAGGCATGTAAAGATGCAGACAAGAAAGAATCTTCCCCTAGGTCTTTTGGAGAGGACATGGCCCTGCTGATACCCTGAATTTGGACTACTAGCCTTCAAAACTGTGAGACCGTAATTTTCTGTTGTTATAAACTATCCAGTTTGTGCTGTTTTTTTTATAGAAGGCCTAGGAGACTAATACAACATAGGAAACAATCTTTGTGAGCTAGAGCTAGGCAAAGATTTCTTAGATAGGACACCAAAAGCATAATCCATAAGAGGAAGATTGTTAAGTAGGACTTAATCAAAATTAAAAACTTTTCTATGTGAACCAAAAAAAAAACCAAACCAAACCTGTTGCTATCAAGTTGATTCCGAGTCATAACGAACCTATAGGACAGAGTAGAACTGCCCCATAGGGTTTCCAAGGAGTGGCTGGGGAATTTGAACTGCCAACCTTTTGGTTAGTAGCGGAGCTCTTAACTACTGTGCCACCAGAGAGAAGAGATGTGAAAGATACTGTTAATAGACTAAAAAAACTAGCTACAGACTGGGTGAAAATATTTGCAAATCATATATATGAGAAAGAACTTCTATCCAGAATAAACAAAGAGCTCTCTAATCTTAACTGTAAGAAAACAAGCCATGCAGCTAGAAAATGGGTAAAAGGCTTGAATGACTCTTCACTAAATAGACTAAACGGATGGCAAATAAGTATATGAAAGATGTTCAACATCACTAACCATTAAAGAAATACAAATCAAAACCATGGTGAAATACCAATACACACCTATTAAAAAAGTTTGGCTAAAATAAAAACATATTGACAATACCAAGAGCTGACAAGGATGCAAGGCAACTGGAGGTCTTATACATTGCTATCGGGAATGTAAAATGGTACAATCGCTCTGGAAAAACAGTTTGGCAGTTTCTTAAAAAGTTAAACATACACTTATCACAAGACCCATTAATCACACTCCTGGGTATTTATCTTAGATAAATAAAAGCGATGTTCACCCAAATACCTGTACACAAATGTTTATAGCAGGACACAAATGTATACAAAAATCCATTTGCTATCAAGTTGATTTCTACTCATGGCCACCCCATGCATATCAGAGTAGAACTGTGTTCCATAGGGTTCTCAGTTACTAATTTTTTTGAAAGTAGATCACCAGGCCTTTCTTCTGAAGTGTCTCTGGGTAGACTGAACCTCCAACCTTTTTGTTAGCATCTGAGTGTGTTAATCATTTGCGCCAACCATATGGAAGCTTTACTCATAATAGAGAAAAAATGGAAACAACCCAACTGTCCTTCAACAGGTACATGGTTAAACAAACTGTGCTACATCCATTATTGTTGTTCTTGTGTGCCATCGAGTTGACTTAGATTCTCAGCAACCCTGCAGTCAGAGTAGAGCTGCCCCATAGGGCTACCTAAGCTGTAATACTTATAGGAGCAGATTGCCAGTTCTTTTCTTTCTTGGAGTCGCTGGTGGGTTCGAACTGCCAACCTCTGGGTTAGCAGGTGAGCACTTAACCATCGCATCACCAGGGGTCCTTGTGATACATTCGTATCGTGGAATAAAACCAAGGGAACAAGCTATTCTTATACGCAACAACTTAGATGGGTCTCAAGGGCGTTATTCTGAGTGAAAAAAGCCAATCTAAAAAGATTACATGCTGGATGATACTTTCAAAATGACAAAATTATACCAATGGAGAAGAGATCAGCAAGAGCCAGGGGTTAGAGATGGTGGGAGAATTATAAAGGGGTAGTTGAAGAGATTTTCATTGTGGTGATGGAACACTTTTGTATCATGATTGTCATGGTGTTTACATGAATATGCTCATGTGTTAAAACTTCACAGAACTGTAAACACACACACAGAGTACAGGTAAAAACTGGTGAAATCCAAATCTGAATAAGGTCTGTACTTTAGTTAAGAGTATTGAACCCCTGTCAGTTTCTTAGTTCCTATGATGTATTATATGTCTATAAGATATTACCATATGGGGAACCCTTGGACAAATAGGACATGGGAACTGTCTGTACTATTCTTGCAACTCCTTGTGCTTCTAAAGTTATTTCAAAATAAAAAGTGAAAAAAAAAAAATCAGAAAGGAACCAACTTCTGAATTTGTTGTTTGTTGCTGCTGAGTCATTTCTGACTCGTGGTGATCCCGTTTGTGCGCAGTAGAACTGCTCCATAGGGTTTTAAAGGCTGTGACCTTTTGGAAGCAGATTGCCATGCCTTTCTTCTGAGGCAGCTCTGGGTGGATTCAAGCCACCAACCTTTTAGCTAGTAGTCAAGTGCTTAACCGTCTTGCTCTGCAAATAAGTCTGCACGATTCCTAGTGCAGGCTTCGGACTCAGGACTGAAGAGAAGGCCCTCTCCTGCCTCTCTTCCCTTTGAGCTATCAAATTCACCCAATTTCTTGGAAACCCTCCATAAGATGGACTGACACAATGGCTGCAACAACGGACTCCGACATACCAATGGCCACGAAGGTGGTACAGAAATGGCAACGTTGCGTTCTCTTATACATGATGTTGCCGTGAGTCAGAGCCGACTTGACAGCAACTAACGACAACAACTTGAAAAACTTTTTGAGAGTGATTCAGGCAAACACTGCTGTGTCCAGATAACTGTGTGAGAGGCTGAGGATCCCTTTTCAGGTGCTGTAGAATCTTTAACCCTGCTTCGTTCACCCACTCCTCTCACTAATTTTGCTGAAAACCAATGTTTTGTGGAACTTTGTGACTAATTTTCACCAATCAACACAAGGTAAGTACAGACACAGTCTGTGCAAAAAGAAACATAATTTATTATTTTGGTGACTATCTGTGTTTAAAGGACCCTGGCGGTGCAAGGGTTAAGCATTCAGCTGCTAACAAAAAGGTTGGTGGCTCAAACCCACCCAGTGGCTCTGCGGGAGAAAGGCCTGGCAATCTGCTTCCATAAAAATTACAGCTAAGAAAACCCAATGGGGGCAGTTCTACTTTGTCACACAGGGTCACTATGAATGGAAATTGACTTGACAGCACCCACCACAACAACAATGTGTGTGTATAAACTCCAGTAGATGTCAGGGCTGTCCTTAGGAGGGTCCAGGGTTCAGGGCAACTTCTCAGGGTAGAGCAAATTACTCCATGTGCTCCCTCGCTGCCCTGAAAACTCTCCCCTCAGGGGTTCCCACAGACATGTCTCATTGGGGTGTATCTGCTTTCTTTTTTTTCTGTCTGCCCCTTCTCACTGTACACCCCTTTTGAGGGCAAGGATCTTTTCTTCTATGAAATCCCCATCCAAGCCAGTGATCACATTTGCAATATGAACTGGGTCCTGTGATGGTCACTATAGACTTCTGTCCCAGCTGATGTAGTTATAACAGCTCCCTTTGATGTGCAGCTCAGTCGGACAGAATCCCCCCAGAATGTTTGGCCACCAAGGCTGGATGTCACCATGTTGACCTCAGGACCCAATGGGAGGACTTGTCTAAGGGTATAATGAAATCCATATGATACTCCTTGTGGCAGAGGCTCCTAGTGCCCCCTAAAATCCCTTCTCCTCCTCTTCCTTTGTAGAAGAATCCCTACTTATTTTGGGAGGTGTCAATATGCCCAGCAAATAGACCACATTTCCCAGCTTCCTATGTAGCTAGGTTTACCCCTATGACTAAATTTTAACCAATGAGATACACAAAGAGGTTCTTAGGTGGGACTTCCGGGAGAGCATCTCAAAAGATAGATAATTGTTAAGTGACGTTTGCCTCTCTTGCTTCTACCTCCTGCCTAGAATCCACATGCAATAGCTGGTATTTTAGCAACAATCTTTGGTTATGAGATGACCTTCAGGATGGAAGCCAGAAGGTAAAGGTGATAGGAGCAAAAGATGGAAGGTGCCTTGTTCCTTATGACCATTGCTACGCCAGCTTGGGACAGGCTACCTGTAAACTACTATCTTCTCTTCGCTCTTACTGGCAGTTGAACGCAGTTCCTAAAAGATACACTCCTGTTTTAGACATTGCCTGGGCTGTCAGCTTTGGAAGCTATTACAAAAAGGGTATGAGGTTGCTTTGGCAGGTCTTGTTCTTAATGAACATGTGCTAGTTTCAAGAGAAACTTTGAAGAAGAACAGTTAGAGAGAGGAGAATGTAGATGCAAGAGGAATTTTGCCTTGGGAAGTATGAGCGGGGTGATGACTGAAGTAATGTGTAGAAACTTTAAGCCATACTTTCTAGGTTCAGCTGGGAGAGGGGTCACCTTCTTCTCCACCTGGATGCTTCTCTGAGTCACCCCACTGACCCCAATGAAATGAAATGAGGGAGAAGGGCAGCTGGGAGCGGGCTTCCTGTGCTGACTGTTAGCTCAGCTCCCCATACCTCGTTTTGCCAGACATGCACACACAGTGAGACTGCATTAAGCAGCAGTCAGCTTATTGCTTGATATAAGTCCGGGCCCTGATTTACAAAAGAAATAAGATGTGCAGGAAGGGAAGATTCAAGTGCATTTAGTATGGGACATTTAAATATGGAAATTTAAGGCTGTGGACAGCTCACAGCCGGGAGGAGGACTTATTTAAGCCCTAGGCTTGTATATGGGTTGCAAAGTCTGTGTCCAGGTCTTTGTGTGAAGAAACAATGAAAAAGAAGCAGCTTTTGTTCTCCCTGTATGTCACCGCAGCTCTGACTGGTGACATTTCCATAGAAGAAATCCTCTTCCCTGCCAGGCTCATGTGTGCTCTTGCCATGGTGGGTCCTGCTCTCTGCCATAATGGAGGGCAACCACCAGGGACACGTTTATGGTCGTGATGAATTTTATGGCTTCCAAGCTGAGTGAAGATTTTTTTTTGTTTATTTCTGAGAGAGAAGAAATGACATCTCATCTCTTTCTTTTCTTCCTCTACGTTTCTCTCAGCAGTTTGGCTTCATTTTACAGCTCAGTCCTGTGAGGACCATTACCCCCTGCCAGTGGCGAGAGCAGGAGCCCAGCCGATGTTGAGCCGGCCCAGACCTTGCTTGTACTAATACAACTCGAGGGTGCAATGAACCTCTTCTCTCAGCTCGAGATAGGAATTTAAATTAAACCTCATTTAGCTGGGCGCTCCCTTTTGATTTATCGGCAGATGCCTCTTGCCGTTTGAGCCTTGTTAAATTGCTAGCAAACACTTCACCGACCAGCTGTTTCTATTAAGCCAAAAGAGTGCCGTGGAGCAGGGTCAATCCCCTTGCACTCTGGATGATTCTTATATGTCATCCCTGCGGAGCGGCCACAGGGAAGGTATTATACCCAGCACCCTGGGAGATGGCTGGTTAATGGGAATGAGGGATTCTTCTGCCTGTGGGTGGGGGTGGTAGGTAGCAGGCTGCCCTGGTCGGGGACCTGCTGCTCTGTTCTGCATTCAGGGTTCCTGCAAGCCTCTGGAGGAAGGCGAAGGCCCGATGTCCAGCCCTTGGCTGACGTTGGATAGGGACCTGCCCTATGGATTAACAAGCTCAGCACGTGCATACCACTTTCCTCCACCTGTGAGCCAAGGATGTGGTTTTCCTGAACCACAACTGGCTCAGGAAAGCCCAGGCACAGGTTCACCTCACTTTATGTAACTGATGTGTTCCAAGATTGTTGTTGTTAGCTGCTGTTGAGTAGGCTTCAACTCACAGAGGCCTCATGTATAACAGAATTAAACATCACTCCGTCTGGTGCCATCTTCATGATCGCTGGTATGTTTGAGTCCATTGTTTTGGCTAGTGTGTCAATCCATATTATCGAGGGTTTCCCTTATTTTCGCTGACCCTCTACTTTACCAAACGTGATGCCCTTTTCTAGTGATTGGTCTTTCCTGATGACGTGTCTAAAATAAGTCAAAGCCTCACCATCCTCGCTTCTAAGGACATTCTGGTTGTATTTGTTCCAAGAAGAAGGTGTAAATCTACTTCCATCAGTTGTGTCACATGTATACGAATGATACCGAGTGTCCTTCTGTGGGAAGCCCTGGATGTCTGCTTGCACATGCTGCATCTCCGTGTGAACAAGGACAAGTCCCCACCCTCCGGTGGGCACGGCCCTGTACCTGCAGCCTCCATCTACTCACAGCCTTTGTGGGGTGTCTTGTCAGTGCAGGAACTGCACAGCTGCATGGGCCACCCCATTGGTCACTCTGGACTAAAGGAGCTTGACATATAGCAGAAGGCTGCCTGACCTTTTCCCTTCGCAACATGCCTTCCCCACTCCCCTGTGTGCCCTATGCCCTCTCATTGCCTGCACTCAACTCCCTTCTCTTTTCCCAAACCGGAGCCCCACCAGGTCATCACCCTTCCCCAGGGGACGGAGCACAGATCAGAGTGCGGCCCTCTTTGGGCTCTGGCCTGGCTTCTGGATCACAGGGCTTGTATGCCAGACCCAGGGACAAGGGAAAAACTTACTTCTAAGTGCAGGGACAGTGGTGATATCAATGCATGGACTTGGGTGGGACCGAGGAAGGCACAACCACCAAGATCGCTTTCCTCATCTGAGACTCTTGCTCCAGGCAGCAGAAATGTCACTGGATTTGGATTTCAGCAAAATGTCTCAAAGGCAAGATCCTGAGAATGTTCTCCTTGAGCCCAGCCTGGGACCCTTCTCCCTGCAGCTGTGGACTCGGGAGGCAGAGCCAGGTTTGGTTTAACTTGCTTGGGAGTTTTTATTGATATCCCAGGAGTTAGGCCATGTCCTGGCCGGAGTCCATCCCAGAGAGAAAGTCTACAAAGAATCTGTAAGACCTGTTATGAGAACATCATCTCTAACCCCCTTCTACTCTTGACCACTCTCAACACAAAGAACTGACATAAAATAAAACCTGGGGCCAAAGAAGAGGCTCCCGGATGTAACCTCTCCAGGGACAGCACCTTCTCCGACCACATGGTCAGACTCTTAAGGTGGGCGTTGTGCTGTGAAAGTCCCAGGTTCCTGAACTAATTCTCCCATGCAACCCCAGCCTCTGTGGCCAGGTATCCTTTCCTGCACCCTCATCAAATCCACGCTGGCTTTCCTGACATGTGACAAGGGAGCCACACACAGTGGTCCAGGGTTGTGCATGCGGGGACAGGCTCAAGGTGGGGCTAGGTTTTTGGCTTCCTCATCTGGTCGTCTCTGATGATGCTCAGCATCTTATTGAACTTTTTGTTTCCAGCAACAAGTCCAGATATTTTCAAAGAAAAGCTTCCGTTTCTTCTCTATGCCTCAGAGTGGGATTTACTTACCCTCCTAACGCAAGCCTTATTTTTAACCCCAATAAGGGTTTTGTCGTGGTTTTATTTTTGTTTTCTACTTTGTGGCTGTCTTAGTTACTTAGTGCTGGCATAACAAAAAATACCGTAAGTGCAAGGCTTTATAACCGCAAAATTACATCATTGCATAACTGCCAACCTACTGAGAATCATGGCCCAGCCAAGTTCACACACAACCTTAGCCATCCCAGTGCCCTTCCTTCCACTTCCACTTCTCTAAAGCTCACCTGCCCTTTTTCTTTCCATTCACCAGCCTTGAAATGCTTCCTGGCACTTCATTCCCTTCAGGTCAGCATTTCTGTGCAGACGTTGAGAATTCTTAGTCCCTTTCAGTTTTGTTATAGGTAGTTAAGTGTGTTCTGGTCTGAGAGGCAGGTTTCATCTCTGGGCCCTTTTGACTCAATTCTTTGTCCTCCATTATTGTGGCGGTTGCTAGGTGCTGCTGAGTTGGTTATGACTCATAGTGACCCTATGTATAACAGAGCTAAACACTGCCTGTTCCTGCGCCATGCCCACAATCATTGTTATGCTTGAGTTCGTTGTTGTAGCCACTATGTCAGTCCATCTCGTTGAGGATCTTCCTCTTTTTCTTTGACCCTCTACTTTACCAAGCATGATGTCCTACTCCAGGGACTGATCTCTCCTGTCAACATGTCCAAAGTATGTAACATGTAGTCTCATCATCCTTGCTTCTAAGGAGCATTCTGGTTGTGCTTCTTCCAAGACAGAATTTGTTCGTTCTTTTGGCATTCCATGTTATATTCAATATTCTTCGTCAACACCTCAATTCAGAGGCGTCAATTCTTCTGTATTCCTTATTCATTGCCCAGCTTTCACATGTATATGAGGCAATTGAAAACACCATGGCTCCGGTCAGGTGCACCTTAGTCTTCAAGGTGACATTTTTGCTTTTCACCACTTTAAAGAGGTCCTTTGCAGCAAATTTGCCCAATGCAATAAGTCTTTTGATTTCTTGACTGCTGCTTCCATAGGCGTTGATTGTGGATCCAAGTTAAATGAAATTCTTGACAACTTCAACCTTTTCTCCATTGGTCCAGTTGTGAGAATTTTTGTTTTCTTTATGTTAAGGTAGAATCCATACTGAAGGCTGTGGTCTTTGATCTTCATTAGTAAGTGTTTCAAGTCCTCTTCACTTTCAGCAAGCAAGGTTGTGTCTTCTGCATAACGCAGGTTGTTAATGAGTCTTCCACGAATCCTGATGCCCTGTTCTTCTTCATATAGTCCAGCTTCTTGGATTATTTGCTCAGCATACAGATTGAATAGGTATTGCGAAGGATACAACTCCAGTGCACACCTTTCCTGACTTTAAACCACTCAGTATCCCCTTATTCTGTTCGAACAACTGCCTCTTGATCTACGTACAGGTTCCTCAGGAGCACAATGAAGTGTTCTGGAATTCCCATTCTTCCGAATGTTATCCATAATTTGTTATGACCCACACAGTTGAATGCCTTTGCATAGTCAATAAAACACAAGTAAACATCCTTCTGGTATTCTCTGATTTCAGCCAGGAGCCATCTGACATCAGCAATGATATTCCTGGTTCCACATCCTCTTCTGAATCCAACCTGAATTTCTGGCAGTTTCCTGTTACATACTGCTGCAACTGCTTTTGAATGATCTTCAGCAAAATTTTACTTGCATGTGATGTTAATGATATTGTTCAATAAGTTCTGTATTCGGTTGGATCGCCTTTCTTGGGAATAGGCATAAATATGCATCTCTTCCAGTCAGCTGGCCAGGTAGCTGTCTCCCAAATTTCTTGGCATAGATGAGTGAGCACTTCCAGCACTGCATCCATTTGTTGAAACATCTCAATTGATATTCTGTCAAAACCTGGAGCCTTGTTTTTCTCCACTGTCTTCTGTGCAACTTGGACTTTTTCCTTCGGTACCATCGGTTCCTGATCATACACTACCTCTTGAAATGGTTGAATGTTGACTAATTCTTTTTGGTGTAATGACTGTGTATTCCTTCCATTTTCTTTTGATGCTTCCTGTGTCATTTAATATTTTCCCCATAGAATCCTTCACTATTGCAACTCAAAGCTTGAATTTTTTCTTTAGCTCTTTCAGCTTGAGAAATTCCGAGCTTGTTCTTCCCTTTTGGTTTTCAATCTCTGGGTCTTTGGACCTGTCATTACAATACTTCACTTTGTCTTCTTGAGCCACCCTTGAAATCTTGTGTTCAGTTCTTTTACTTCATCGTTTCTTCCTTTTGCTTTAGCTACTCGATGTTCGAGGAACTTGAGAATAGACACATAGGCTGTGGGAGGGTAACATCTATCTATTCACCATCCATCCATCCACCAATCCATCCATCCATCTACCATTCTTCTATCCAAGCTTCCTTCCTTCTTTTCTCCCTCCCTTCTTCCATCCATCCCTTCCATCTACCCATCCTTCCTTTCTTCTTTTTTTCCTTCCTTCTATCTTTTCATTTTTCCTTCTATCCATCCATTCATTCTTCCATTTATTTATTCAGCAAATATTTATTAAGTCTCTACAATGGCTCAGGCACTGTGCTGAAATATAAAGGTAAATATAAAGGTAAAAAAACTCCCCAAATAGTGGAGAAATAGACAGTTACAACCTGGTGGGGAAAGTACTGGGATAGAGGTGTTTAGTCACTGGTGCCCAGTGAGATGGGAAAAGACCAAAACCCTGACTTAGATAGGGGTGGGTGTTGGCATGGGAGTGACAGGGGAAGACCCCTAGAAGATACGATGCTTAAGCTAGGTATTGAGTGGAAGTTAAACTGGCAAAGAAAGTGGAGGGAGAGGAGAAGTGCATTCCAGGCAGAAGGAACAGCATGTACATAGACAAAGATGTATAAGAGGACAAGGCGCATTCAGGGAATTGCTACAAGCTCATTTTGACTGAAGGGTGGCGTGCATGTAGCAAGCATCAAAGTAGAGGAGTTTTGTCTGCTCCTGTACAGGAGGAGCTTGAGTTCTATTCTAGAAACAGTAGGGAACCAAGGGGAGGTTTTAGGCAGGCAAGGGATAGGGTTCTCCTCGGTATTCCAGCATGTTTTACTCATTATTTTGTTTATTGTCTGCCACATCCTCTAGAATACAAGCTTCCTGAGAGTAGGGAGTTTTGTCTATGTTGTTGATTGCTGTATATTTAGCATTTAGAATGTTCCTGGTACACAGTAGGAGCCTCACGAATATGTGTAGAGTGATTGATTTGATAAGCTTTTAGACGGTTCAGCCTTACAGACAATGGGTGGACCCCATAAGTGAAAATGTTATGAGAAACTGTAGAGGTGTGAAGAGAGGTAACAGAGTGTTTAAGCAGATGGGGATGTGGATGAGGTCTCCTGGAAGTCCTGGCTCTGGAGAGGCTGCCCAGTCCTCTCCTCCTCCATGTGGTGACTCTTCCCCTGACTCTAGCAGACAGTGCCATGAGGGTCATCTCCCCCCAAGTCCCTACAGCTCTTACTACTCTGCTTGAGCCTGGGAAGCCCATAATTAGTCTAATGCGTACTTGTTCATGCATTTAGCAAATGTTTACTAAGCACCTACTATGTGCCAGGCACCACTCCGGAAAATAGGAACTCAGCAGTGAGCAAAACAGACAAAAATGTCTGCCCTTGTAGCTTATACTCTAGCTGTGGAGACATTAATTATGAATAAATATAACTAGGTAAATGATATGGTTTATTAGAAAGTGGTAAGTGTTGTAGAAAAAAATCAAAGAGCAGGGTAAGTGGATCTGGGAGTGTGGATGTGGGGCGGGGTGAGATTGCAGTAGGAATGAAGGTACTCAGGCTGGGCGTCGGTGAAAGACGTGATTTGAATAAAGATCTGAAAGAGGTGGAGGGGTGACCAGGGTGGCATTTGGGGCAGAGAGTTGCAGACACAGGGAACAGCTAGAGCAAAGGCCCTGAGGTGGAAGCTGGCATGAAGAGGAAAGGCAATGTGGGGTGAGTGAGGAGAGCAGTAGTGCAGACGATGGAGATGTCATAGCTTGTGTGTGTATGGGGCTGGGGGCAGACAGATTGTGCAGGACTCAAAGGCCATTCCATGGACTTTTGCTTTTACTTAGAGTGAAATGGAGAATCACTGTGAGGCTTTGTTGTGTCTGCTCCTGGATCTTGGTAATCTCACAAAATCTTAAATCTGTTTATGAACTCCTAAAAGACAAGGCCTATATTTGAGTGAGTCAGTATAGCTTGAGGCCACATCATGTGGGACCAGTTGCCATGGGGTCGACCCTACTCATGGTGATCCCATGTGTGTCAGAGTAGAACTGTCTTCCATAGGGTTTTCAGTGGTTGGTTTTTCAGAAGTGGATCACGAGGCCTTTCTTCTGACATGCCTCTGGGTGACTCGAACCTCTAAACTTTCGGTTTTGCTTAGTAGCTGAGCGTGTTAACAATTTGCACCACCGAGGGACTCCACATCATGTGGAAGTGCTCCCCAAGTACTTCTGGCAGAGGAGAGGTGAGATGTGAGACAGACCCAGCTCCTTCCCCCTACAGTAATTGATGGAGGGCATTGGGAAAGGAGAAAACACTCTTTTCCCCATGCCAACTGAAGCAAAAGAGAGAGTTTTGACCCACGGGAAAGAGATTCCTTCTTGCATAATTAGAAATTGGGAGTAGCCACGGGTGAGTGTCTAGAAGGTCAGTCATCTCTCTTGACCAGGACAGATTGGTCAACCTGAGGTGACCAGCCTGAGCCTTCAACTGGACCAGATAGACTGTTCCAGCAATTGCCAGTTCAGAGGCCCTACAAAATGTATTTATTTCATTTTGTTAAAATAATTTCTGGTGTCAACTGTGGTATCAGTGTGAAATTATATTCTGGAGTCATGCTGGGGCTTCCCTCTCCCCTCACTGGCTCTTCTCCTCTCTACCAGTGGATTAACAAAAAATTAACATTGTTACTGTCAAGGTCCTCTCACAGAAGTCTCTGTAAAAAGAGATATTACCAGAGCAAAATGAATTATTTATTCCTTGGAGTCAGCAGATTTCAGAGCCTGACTTGAAATCGCCAGGCTGGTGGTGAGAGGCTGGTGGGGCCCAGGGCTGTCAGTCCTTGTCAGGCTTATGGGTGCTGCCCTAGCGTTTGGAGGAGCGGCGTTTGTTGCCGGCCTGAAGCAGAGAGAGGCAAGCTGTGGGGAAAAGCAGGCCTGCAAACAAATGAACAAATCTTCTGGCGCTCACAGCGTCCTACCATCGTGGGCTGTCAAAACAGGCAAAAGCAGCCTTGAGTGATACTTCTGACAATGTGGAGAGCTTCACATTTATTTAATTTTCTAAAAGACAATTTTATACCAAGAGATTATTATCTGCTTCGTCCCAGTGGAAGCTATCGACGTCCCATCTTCAGGGCTGACAAAGTAATGTGCAGTTTATGGCATCTGTCAGCCAGATGGAAGGGAAGACCCTTTTCTACCAGTAAGTAGATTGAAAGGAATTTGGGAGATTAGAACCAGCAATATCATTACTCTGAGATGAGGAGATGACAGTCAGGAGCTATCTGCTTGTTAAAGAAAGGGAAAAGAGCATTATATACCTTGACTGCAAAATTGAGTGAGTCTGACTTGCACACACGAGTAGTATTATTAAGGTTTTCCCTAGCATCTGAGAGGCTGAGGAGAGTGGAAAGAAAACTGATCTTAAGGCCAAAAGTTGGCTTTGATTCTGGTCAAAATTTATCACCTTTCTGGAAATTCTCCCTGAAGACCCCAATAATGTGGTGCTATTCATTTTCTTTGGCAGCACCCACAAATCAAAGTTTTGAACTTTTAACTGACGTCTTAAATAGACACACTTATTATTGGAAACATTACATAAGTTCAGCTCAGGTCTTAAATGTCGTCAGTTGACGTTTATGTTCTAATGCAATTTATAGTTCTTTGTGGAAAGGTTAACAATTAAAGTATTGCTGGAAATTGCCTTTTTGATAAACCTGGGCTTGGTGCTTTCCTTTGCTTAGAGTGGAGAAAAAATAATCATCCATGATCTGTTGGTTTCTTGTTAAACATAGTCATTTCAGGACCCAAAAGGAAGCCAAAGGCAGAATGGAAACAGAGTTTGCTGCTCAAAATTCATCTCTTTAGGCCCTCAGACAGCAGCAGCACTTGTTGAAAACTTTCCTGGCAAGGGAAGTGGTTCGCTGGGCCATTGGCCAAGGGCTGGATTCTTCTCCTTTTGTGTTTAGTTGGAAGCCAACAAAGGTTAAACCAAGGGCAGATTGCTGATTTCTCCTTTAATTAAGTACTCTGAAGGGAAACAGTATTGGTTATGAAAAGAAAGCCTGAGAGAGAATAGGCTGGGGAACCAGAAAGATGTTTTACATAGTGCTCACCACTTTCTTTTGAGGAAGAAAGTATTCTGTAGCCTGAAAACCGCTATTAATCTAACCCATTATTAAAAAATTTAAAACCACAATTTATCCACCTGGAGTGACGTTATTCCACGCTCAATTAGGGAGAAGGTCTTCCTAAACCATTCCCTCCTTTTGATCACATTTTAAGCAGGGAGTGGGTGAGCCAGGACATCACCCAGGGCATTGGGCTTACTGACCTCAGGAGGAAAAAAGGATCACCACCTGGACGTGTGGACATGCGCACAGAAAACAGGGAACAAGTGTAAGGATCTCCTTGTGCATTTTCTTGGAATTCGGTTTATTAAACTGAGTGTAGAAAAAATTTGCCTGTGACTTTTTTTTTTTGCCCAAGGGAAGCATTTCAATCTTAATAAAGCAATATGATGCCAATTTCTATTTTCAATTCCTTGCCTGTACAGAACTTGCTGAAGGTATTAAAAAGGAGGGTGTAAGAGTTTTATCAGGATAAAAAAAAAATTTTTTTTTAAACAATCTGGCTTTTTTTAAAGAAAACAAATGAAAAACTCAACATGCCAGTGACTATCAAATTATTACAAGGGTTAATGCCTTCTGAAAATGTATTTTGAAACAATAAATATATTTATATACAGATCAATAAAATATCATGATTATCTAATCTGTGGAGATGGGACAAATCATAGGAGACTGCAGATGTACCTGACAACAGGGCTTATTCATAGCCCGCTTCTTGTTTGATAGCATCACACGGCTCATGGAAAACTACCAGTGAGCGCTAAGGTTGACTAATGCCTGATGGTTATAAATCTGATGTGACTGGCTTCTGTGTATTGTTACTTCTTTGGATACATAATCTGATAATGAATTCATTGAATATATGTGCCGTATTGTAAACTTACTCAAAAGCTTCTAAGTGAACCTGGAAGAACTGTATTGGATGAGGGCCCAAGGTTTTTAGCACATCTGATTTGGAAGTTGGAAATCCAGCCAAATCACAAATGAGCTAAATGAAAGCAGGAGGCAGAGGGGAGCACGGGTCTTAAGGAGCAGGGGTTGGGGAGGGGGACAGCTAGTATTGCTCGTCTTTTCAGCCCCATACCCTTTGACACTAATTGGAGGCCACTGGGTAAGTCCGTCGCTGTTGGCGTTAGTTGTTGTCAAGTTGGCTTCCTATTCATGATGACTCCACACGTAAGGAAATAAAATGCTTCTCAGTCCTGAGCCATCCCCATGATGGGTTGCGGATCAGATCATTGCGAGCCATGGAGTTTTCATTGGCTGACTTTTGACAGTAGTTCATCAGGTCTTTCTTCCTAGTTCTTCTTAGTCTGGAAACTCTGCTGAAACCTTCACTGTCCAGCATTACAGCTACATGCCAGCCTCCATCAGCAGATAGGAGAAAGATGTGGCAGTCTGCTTCCATAAAGATTACAGCCTTGGAAACCCTTAGGGACAGTTCTACTCTGTCCTATAGGGTTGCTATGAGTCGGAATCAACTCAATGGCAATGGACCTCCTGCATAAAAAAAAAAAAATTACCTGCATAGAAGGTGATAACTCTACCAATGAACCACCAATGCCTCATGTATAATCATTAAAACATTAATCATTAAACATTAAAATCATTTAAGTCATGCACTATCTTAAAACCCACAACAGTGTTGACGCAGAGGCAGCATCAATAGTGACCAAGAGCAGCACCACTTACCAGCAGTGTGACTCTGGGCAAGTTACATAGTGCTGCTGTATCTCAGTTTCTACAACTGTAAAATGGGTATGCTAATGATACCTACTTCATAGGGTTGTGAGGATTAAATGAGTTAGTCCATGTAGAGTGCTTGAACAATACCTGGCACATAGCTCAATAAATGCTAGCTCTAATCATTACAATGTTTTAATTTGGTTTGCCTGGTAAAGGGGTGGGGTGGGGGGGTGCTGCTGGTCTTTAATTGAACCTCCTGAGCAAAAACTGCCAGACCCTGACGTTTGGCAGGGCAAGTGAGAAAGAGGTTAATTGTTTTACCCTTCCTAATAAAAGCTTTGATGTGAAATCTCAGCTTTGGCAATTGAACTAGGAACAGATAAATGTACTCGATGTTTTTGGTCACATCATCTATTATTAGTAAGAAGCACATTTCCTTTTGGGGTGAACATTAGGGACAAAAATAAGGCTCTTCAGATTACCACCCCTTTTATTAAAGCTGTTGAAGCACTTGGGCTTGCATTGAGGACGATTGGCAAAGGCAGCGTCACAAAAGCCAATGTGGAGCATTTCAAGTCCTACTGGCTTCTAGCAGAAAAAAAGGAGGTGGCGGAGGGCGGGGGGGGGGGGCGTGGATTTTGGCACTGGAAATACAATGCTTGATCTCTGCGAAGTTGTTAACCTTTTTAGATGGGGGGGTTCAGGTCACAGCTCTCAGGGATCATAAGGTAGGGAACAGCTGAATGTTACACGGAAGATGCCAGAAAGGTCTGCAAGCATGCGGCCCTGCATTTCCTGCCCGCGTTCAGGCAGATTTATCTTTGATAGCAAATGATTTCGCTGGAGCGTATTTCTCAACTTCAGCAGGCAGGTTTTATATCTTTCAGTGAGTTTCACTTTTATTTGGAACCAGTGAAGGAACAAGGAAAAAAAATCAAAGTGTTGCCTAATGGCATGATTCTACCCAAATCCTTTTAATCAATTTTGCCTTTCCCAGCATTATCAAGCTCTGTGACTTCTTGCATTATAAGAATTCACAATGCTGAAAAGACTTTTCTTGAACATTCAGAGTTGTCATCTGAAGAGAAGCCAGCAGCTCTGCGGGTAGCGGGTAAACTTGTTTGTCTAGGACACTCAGCCTTGCTTCGGGAACAACGGGACAGTGGGAAGCCCTTTGGAACAAGATGTCCTCAAGCAGCCTTGCAAATTAGAAGGAGGCCCATCTCCTCCGTGGCTTCAGTGATCACCCAGATAAATTTCTGCCTTGAGCTGAGGATTTGGGGATGTAGATGAAATGAAGCTGAGTGGATTTTGGCCAAATGCCTCAGGAGAAATATCAACTGCTTCAAAAATGTTTTAAATAAAACCTCACATGTAAAACTAACATAGATTAGTTTCCCTCTCAAGATGTTTTCTGGCTATAAAACTTGTTGTTAGCTGCCATCCAGTCAGCCCTGACTCATGGTGACCCCATGCACAACAGAACAAAGACGCTGCTCAGGCCTGCGTCATCCCCATGGCTGGTTTTGGATAGGACCACTGTGATCCACAGGGTTTTCACTGGCTGATTTGCAGAAGTAGATTGCCAGGACTTTCTTCCCAGTCCATCTCAGTCTGGAAGCTCCACTGAAGCCTATTCAGCATCATAGCAACATGCAAGTCTCCACTGACAGGCAGGTGGTGGCCATGCATAAGGTGCACTGGCCAGGAACCTCACTGGTCTCCCTCCTGGAAGGTGAGAATAAACTGGGTATAACTAATTTGGTTCCACTATGATCAAAGAAACTACCGACTAACTTACTACTATCATGATGATCTCAGAATTCCTAGGTGAATTTGGGAACATATGGTGCTCGGACATTTTAAAGTCATAGGCATAACACTGACATGAAGTTCCCAGAGAGGCTGTGAAATTCCTTTTCTTGGAGATTTTGAGAAGAGCATAGTCTGTGGAGTGCTAGGAGCTGAAGGGAACTTCTAGCTTAATTCTTTTCTATGATTCAATAAATTACAGCTAGAAACTTGTCTTTGTAAATATTCCAGTTACATTTAATCCCAACCAAATGATTAGAGGGCTGATTCAGTATTTAAATTGTTCTAGAAAACTTTTTTGAAAAACTGCTTTTGCATTTATATTTTACAGAGTAAAAAAGGCAATCATGGAAAAGCACAACCAACTGTGACCAATACAAGTGGAAAAAAACCTGAGCATATTAACAATGAGAAGCCTTATGGGCGGAATCACAAGAAGGTAGTCTGAGCTCTCCTCTTCCACGTGTGCAATTATGTATGGATGAAGAATTACAGGGACTAATAATTACAGCAGCAATTGTCCACTTGCAGAACAATTAGCCCTTTGCTCCTCATTTTGAGAAAGTGACTAATTGTACCCACAGCAAGCCAACTATTGGCGCATTTGTTTTGGAATGAAATTTTATTCTTTTCAGAAAATGCCAACTCCAGGAGCACGACACCTAGGACACTATAAGTGTCCCTGCCCAGGGAACCAGGGCTTTGACATACACAACTTCTCATCCAGGGCAGGCACTTAGGTAGGGAAAGGTGGGTAAAAAATACTAACGCCAGCACTCTTGTGGACATCATGCCATTTTATATTAAAAAAAAGAAAAACACAAGGAAAGTAAAAAGAGAATTCAGGTAATGATAACAATTCTACTTAATGACTACCTTTCATCGGATACCTTAAATGCCTTCCGGTTAAATTTCACAGCCTCCTTTTAGACAGAAAGGAAAAATATTTGTAAGTTAAGCTTTACTTTTCAGTCAAAGAAACAGAAGCACTTTAGGCATCAAAAAATACCATTATTTCTGAAATGGGCAGAGGATAAAATCCAGAGGTTTCCGACTTCTTGCTCCAGAAATGATACTCCTGTATATTTTGTTTAGGTGAACATTTTTTCAGGGCAAGATATGTAATGTGTCATGAGGGTTATGGATTTATAAATTGGCAAAAAGAGATCCTCCCACATCCCCACTTGATCCCCCACACAGTCACATTCACAATGAGGTTACATAAAATTTTTGGTTTAATTAGTCAAGAGCACAAAATCTTATGAGCTCTAAGTAAGATGGAGATTTGGCCTATCTCTGAGTGGCTTCCCGCGGCCCCCAGATTTTTGTATGATGCACACAGCTGCTGGCACCATTGTCCACAAACCCATGTCTCCACCAGCCTGGAAAACTCAGTTTTTGCTACTACAAAGACCTCAGGCCTAGGCTCACATTGCCCTTCCAGAAGGTCTTAATCAAGCAACTATGCCCTTCCACTTGGGGAATATTCCATTTTTTAAGGCTATTGGTTTCAAGAACACAAAGACATTGCCCCAGATCCTTGAACAGCCTCTTTGCCTCCCACTTTTGAGGGTTATGGAGCAGTTACCCTCTGACTCCAGGTATGTTCCTTTATATCTGTATGCTTTAATAGTTTGGTCTGAGGACTTGATTACAAACCTATTTCGATGCAGTCCACCCCCGATCCAGAATACCTGCTCAGATATTTGCATTTTTGCCTTTGTTATCAGACATGGATGCACCAAAAAAAGAAGAAATACAGTTGCCATAGAGTCGATGCTAACTCATGGCGACCCATGTGTGCAGAACTGAGCTGCATAGGGTTTTCAAGGCTGTGACCTTTTGGAAACAGATCACCAGACCTTTCTTCCAGGGCATCTCTGGGTGAGTTCAAACCACCAACTTTTCAGTTAGAAGTTGAGTGCTTAACCGTTTGTACCACCCAGGAACCCCTGAACTAATATACCCATTAAACCCATTGCTAAAGGGTCGATTATGACTCATAGCGACCCTATAGGACATAGGAGTGTTTTCAAGGAGTGGGTGGTAGATTTGAGCTGCTGACTTTTTGCTTAACAGCCAAACTCTTAACCACTGCGCCACCAGAACTAATGTACAGGGCCCTCTAAAGTGTTGGGCTTAGGCGAGGGCTCATTTTGCCCAGGTCCAAGGGTGGTACAAGGAGCCCTGGTGGGCTAGACTGCTAACCAAAAGGTTGGCAGTTCACCCTGTGGGAGAAAGATGTGGCAGCCTTGGAAACCCTAAGAGGCAGTTGTATTCCGTCCTATGGATCACTGTAAGTTGGAATTGACTTGACAGCAATGGGTTTGAACAGGAAGGGTGGTAGTGCTGAAGCATGCAGGCTTCTCCTCCACATTCTCTTTTCCTTTGAAAGCTGGGGAGTTTCTTTTCTCATTCTCCTTCTTCTAATTAAGTCTTAAATCAGCTTCCTCTCCATCTCACCTCTTGGCTCATTCAGCTTGAGCAGGTCTAGCCTGGGTCTAGGCTGACATCTCTGTTTCTCTAGCATAAGGGGTGTTGAATGGATGGGTGGATGTGGGTGCATAGTTCAACTGGGAGCAGGGGTCAGGGGCTCCTCCTGCTTGTCCTGTCTGCTCCGTCTCTTGTGTTTGTGCAACAAGTAATGGTGCAGAATCTCTCCAGGGAGCCTCTGTCTCTTTTCTCTTTCTCAACTCCCTTTGTTTATTCTTTCCATCAGACATATTTTCTCATAAATACCCTTATATTTTTTCTTCCAATGCTCAGTACTGAACCCTCTGCTCAGCACTATCCATTTCACATTCCCCCAAATTCTACTATACTCATTTTCCATAGCATTTTCCCACATTTTATTGAAGAAAGGACGGGGGCACAGCTGTCTAGTCACCCTTGTTAGCTTAGTAGCTCAGATACCAAGGAAATTATGGCCTTAAGCCAAGATTCTAAGGTGGCCCCCAAAAAGGAAAAATACTTATTTTTCTAAGATTTCTAGCTTTGGAGACACTGGGCACTTTGCCAGCCTTCCCATTGTCTCTGTTGGCTCTAATCCAACAAGATCATTTATTCCCTAAACAAAACCATGTCTTTTAAAACACAGAAGTTACATACTCAATGCTTTAGTTGAATTGTCTCAAGGCAATTTCAATTCCGTGTTCTTGGAAACCATGAGTATCCTTACTTATACACTTTCACTTCTCCTACATTTAGCCCAGATTCCCAAATAGTCTACTAGGCCAGGTTACATATGTATGTCTGTTTCAAGGAGAAATTTCAAAAAACAATCACATACCATTTTACCAACAAAAATGCTATGTTACTACTCAAGAAAACCATGCAACTTAGAATACAAATGTTAACCCAATTAATTCCCAGTACATTTGTCCAAATCCTCGTCAAGGTCAGATTTGCATGTAAGAGAACTGTTTTGCATGCACTTTTAGAAACAGAATTTTTAACTCAGAACCAGTGTTCTCTTTGGATACTTTTTTTCTTGACAGGTCAGTAAAGATAGTGTTTAAAGTCTTTTGAATCTACTTAATCCTCCTTAATCTCTTTCCTTCTAGGCAACAGTTGAGTAAGAAATAAAGTACTTCTCAGCTTCACGCTCACTCCTTCATACTCCCAAACCTCAGCAATTTCCCAATTTGTGCGTGCTGGGAACTCAATGGGGACCTTCACATGATGGTCCCAGATGATGGAGGCAGAGAAGCCCCCTGGGGCCCTGGAGGACAAGCTCTAATCCTCCCTTACCTTTGGAGATCTTCAGTGGTCCCCAATACCATGACTGGCATACTTAGAAGAGCCTGGAGAATTATGCTGTCAACCATCTTGAGGAATGCCTTTTAAAATTATCCACAGGGGCCCACCTGTTGGACGTAAAGAAATAGTAGATGAATGCCATTAATATTCGTTTTCTTCAAAAACATCCTTCCAAAATTTTGGAGTCTCATATTAAGGATTATCTAGTCTCCATCTAGACATTTTTAGCTCACATTCCCCTCCTTTGACCTCTTGCTATCCCTTCTAAAGCCCAACCATGGTAATAGGAGGGGCTTATGGCCAATCACAATTTGACACCAACTGTGATGTTACATTTGGGCATGGGTTGGTGGAAAGAGACCTGCCATACGTATGTATGCATGCCTCCTTCCACAGGCTCCCTCACATATACTCAACTGTGAAGTTATATTAAGTTCCTCTCTTAAATAGCCAAAGATACAAAATCTTATTGGAGGCCATGCAAGGCAGGAATAGACTGAGCATATTTTTCAGTGTAGCTTCTCCCGGCCCTTGAAATCCTTAATGAGGGCTCGGAGTTGCTAGCAATGCTGTCTAGTTCTTGCTAAGACCATGCCCTTTCAATCTCAAGGTTTATATAAACATTACAGAAGAATTCACACTAACATTCTACGTGCTTCTGTTTAAGGAAATGTTTATAAACATCCCTAGGCTCTCCTTGTTCCTGAGCCAAACTCAGCATCAATAAGGCCAGCATTTCAGGAATACTGAAGTCAGAGTTAATACCCGTTTGTCTCTGAATCACATCTCTACCTCCAACTTTCTAGTGTTGCAGAAAGCCCATTTCCTCACAATTATTTTTCACCTTATTTCTCCAAGTCTACTGCCTATTAAATTTAATCTAAACATCCAAGTCTAATTTAAGGCCTTCCATATTTTGCCTGTATTCTGCCTAACCAGTGTTGCCTTCCACTTTTTAATCACAGTATATCTCCTTATTTCCCTCCACACACTTAGATCATGCTAGTCCCCTCACCAATAGCATTTTCAGCCTATCTGGTCTATGTTATAAATTTTGCACTAGATATTCTCTCAACATCCACTTACACTTCTGGGATCCATTCCTCAATTCCCCTCTAAGAACCACCTTTTTTCTTGCTCTCAGCCTATGTGTTCTAAGTGAGGCTTCACTTGACCACTCAAAGATGCATCACGGCACCTGAGCCTAAGAAAATGGCATACTACTATCCCTGACCTCAGTGAGTGTATGGGGATTGGCATGTGACCCACTCAGAACCAGAGTTTTTTGCTGAGCATGCTGGGATAGAGGCAGACACTTTCCCCACTGGTTCTGAATCTGAGAGGAAGTAAGTTTTGAAGCAGTTGACCATCATCTTGAAACTATGAGGGGTAAGCCAAGTGAAGAGCAGAGTGAACCCAGAGAAGGCGGAGCCAGGGAATGGTGAGAGAGAAAAATGGGTCCTGATGACACTGAGCCCTTCATCAAGCTGTGCCTAAAGCCAGCCTTGGATTTTTTATTATGTGATCTAGTAAAGTCCCTTTTTGCATAGGTCAACTTGCATTTGGTTAACCACCCTCTCCATCCCCACACCTCCAAAAAAAGTATCACGTTATATGGAACACTGTGAAGATTGTACAGAAAATGCATATAAAGTGCTTAGCAAAGTGCCTTGTAAGAAGTAATTAGGTGTTAGCTATTACTATACTGATGGACTGAGAGACTAAGTCAATATACTACTGAAACAGTGTAAATGTTCTCTCAACACTTTAAGAATAGATATGAAATGTTTGTTCTGTGCAGTAACAATGAGAAGAACTCAGGAAGGCATGGGGAAAATAGACCAAGGTCTGCATTTGGTGTTGGACTTTGCTTTGTTATTTTTTAGAGGATCAGTAACAGTGCTTCATGTGTAAAGATTTTTTTTTTTTTAATGCTTAAGAAACTCCCTTCACCATCTCTGATTTCCCCGGGCATTTTTTTATGCCCTCTTAGTAAGCTAGAAATGTGTTCAAAGAAGCTTTTCTTTTTGAATTTTGATTTTAGAGTCTCAGATGCAGGATGGCACATAGTTTAAAACCACATGCTAGCTGCTTCAGTCTGACACACTCCATTGGATGCTTATCTGAGTTATCTCACATCTCCAGTCTTTTGGGACCTTAGAAAAGGACTATTTTCCCATGTGGGTAGCTTCCAATCTGGCAGGTCTTCCTCAAATGGTGAATTAATTTGTTCATTACTTCACATGCATAGTCATTTATTTGCTTTAGAGATGCTATCTGTTGCTTAACATTAGGGTTTCCCTTGAATGGTTAATATTCTCTCCATCAGATTTTAAATCTCAGCTTGACCATTCATTGGCTTGAATAATTTTATCGAATGACTTGGACTCTCAGTACCCTACAGCAGCAATATTTATAAAATGTAGAAAGTTATATTCTCCACCAGATGTTGGAATATTTTTGTACTCTGATATTGTGAGATGTTCCAAAGTAAGTGGTCATTATCGCCCTCACCCATTTTTAGCTGGAAGGGATTTAATAATGCTGACTCCAATCTTCTTTTTGTCAGATAATTATAGGACATGTAAGTTAGTCTAAATAAAGGTTAATATTTGTCTTGATTTGTTTCAGTCCTTTTTCCCATTGCCTTATATCCAGAATAGTGACTGTCATCACCACCATCACAGAACTTTTATTATATGCTGCTATTCCCTATGGCATTCTGCAAGACAGAGGTTTCCCAGGTGCTTACCATGTAAGACAATGGTGATGAATGAGTATGATGAATGAGTATGAAAAATTTACCAGTCCACCCAAGTGTTTAGCAAGATTTTCTTTGAGCCTTCCCAAAGAACGCTGGTTACAAATGAAACGAAACTATCATTCCTTATTCTACAACCTGCAGAAATTGTTTCTCCACAGGACAAGTGAACTAGAGGTTGTTAAAGATTCTCTAAAGACACTGAACTGCAAAAAGGTATCATTTACTTTGTTACTGTTATTTACTATTTAAGTTCTGGAATTTAGATTGAGAAATTCTCTTTCTCTTTCAAGAATG
Organism: Loxodonta africana; assembly: GCF_030014295.1. Taxonomy (NCBI): domain Eukaryota; kingdom Metazoa; phylum Chordata; class Mammalia; order Proboscidea; family Elephantidae; genus Loxodonta; species Loxodonta africana. Next base: position 150,438,682 of record NC_087342.1, on the reverse strand, counting down.
AAGACTATTAGATTGTGACAAGGAAGACCAAACAGTCATATGAAGTTGAATATAAATCAAAATGAACTCCCAGGAGAAAACCAAAAATGATTGATAGGATAAGGGATTTGATATGTAAGATAAACTATCAACAGACATTTAACAGGCTGATTCAATGATAATGGTGACCCTAAATTTCTCAAAGTGGAGAGAAAAGGGGGTTTTAAGACTTTCAGTGGTAACAATATTTATGTAAAATTTTCAAACTCACAAAACATATTAATTATATTTATGGATACCTGCACAAATAATGAAGAGTATAGACACAAGGATGGAAACAAAACACACTAGTCTTAGGATAGTGGCAAGCTCTTGGGAGATGGAGTAGAAAGATGTTCCAAAGTAAGTGGTCATTATCGCCCTCACCCATTTTTAGCTGGAAGGGATTTAATAATGCTGACTCCAATTTTCTTTTTGTCAGATAATTATAGGACATGTAATTTAGTCTAAATAAAGGTTTAGAAGTCTTCAAACAGGGTTTCAAATGTATTTGTGTTGTTTTCTTAATTTTTTTTAAACAAAGATCTGAAGGAAACAGGATAATATTTTAAGATGTGTTAAACATTACTCATGGATAAAAAGTTGTCATGTTGTTTATAGTTTTCTGTATGTCTTAAATGTTTCACATGAATAGTACTAAAAAAAAAAAAAAGAACTCGAGGAAGTACACTGTTAACCAGTGTGGAAGAATAGAATCATGGGATTTAAGACCTGATGGTTACTTAAAGTATGAGTCTAGTTCGTGCTCCAGGTTTTATGGATGAGAACACTAAGCCTGGGGAGGTGAAGTGATTTTTTCAAAGTCACAGAGCTGGGCACCACCATCAGGATGTAACTCAGGTCCATGAAAGCCCCCAGCCAAGAGCTCTGTCCACCATCTGTCATAAGCGTGACCCCTAAGCAAAACCTTCTTGATGATGAAATGTGCTTGGCTCTCACTTCAAAGTAAGTGACAGAAGATTCCTCATTGGAGACATTACAAACACCTTTGAACATTTTTTTTTAACGGACTCTTTTGGCTTGAAAGAAATTCAGCAAATATGTTGAGTACTCAGTAAGTGCAAGACATTGTATGCCCTCCCCAGACAAGGTTTTCGTAGATCTTTTCTATGTGCAACTAACTTTGTGATGTCTTTCCTCTTAATGGATTTGACTGAGGCAGAGAGATGTAATAGTGAACCCAAATGTCCTTCGTAAACCAGAGGAGGAATTAAAAACCAAGTGTTGGGGGGTGGTGGGGTGGGAAACTAGGACATGATCGCCTTGAACTCTCTAGGAAGTGAAATCAATATTTAAAATCAAGTGGTAAAGGGGATGGTTATGACCAAGTGAGGCAGAGTAGCATTTAAGGGTCCCCATCACACTGCTGTTGAGGCAGTTTTGGATTTATGGCAACCGCATGGGGTTTCCAAGGCTATAAATCTCTACAGAAGCAGACCGCCACATCTTTCTTCCATGGAGCTACTGGTGGTTTCGAACCACCAACCTTTCAGTTAGGAGTCGATCACTTGAACCACTTCGTCACCAGGGATCCTTAGTTGTCTTCATGAGAAGCCATAAATAATATTGTTGTAGTTACAAGAGTCAGATTTCCAGAATCTAGAAATAATAGGTAGGAAAACCACAAGTAGTTCTTCTGTCTCAATAATCTAGTGCTGCTATAACAGAAATACCACAAGTGGATGGCTTTAACACAGAGAAGTTTATTCTCTCACAGTCCAGTCGGCTAGAATTCCAAATTCAGGGTGCGGGCTCTAGGGGAAGGTATTCTCTTTCTGTCGTCTCTGGAGGAAGGTCCTTGTCATCAGTCTTCCCTTGGGCTGGGAGCATCTAAGCACAGGAACCTCAGGTCCAAAGGATGTGCTCTGCTTCCAGCACAGCTTTCTTGGTGGTATGAGGTCCCCAGGTCTTTTTGCTCACTTCTCTCTTTTGTATCTCAAAAGAGATTAGTTTAAGACACTATCTAACTTTGTAGACCTCATCAATATAACTGCCAGTAATCCATCTTATTACATCATAGTGATGGGTTTTACAACATCAGATGACAAAATGCTGGATAATCATTCAGTCATACAAGGGACTCACGACCTAGCCAAGTTGACAGATATTTTTGGGGGACACAATTCAATCCACAACACCTTCCTAAATCATCTCTCTGGAAGTCCATGCAACCAAAAATGAACAAGAAACCGCTTGGAACAAGAAAGATGATTAAAGTATTAGAAAGAAAGGCGTAGAGAAGGGGTTGTTCAGCAGAGGATGCTCCATGCCGGCAGACAACAGGAAATTGTCCTAAACTCCAGGGCACACAAAGTTTCTGGTTGCTCATGTTGGCAAATATGAGGACAGATTTTTCAAAAGAGGCTTTGAGAGCTCCGTTTCCAGATAAATTCTAAGAATAAAATATATTCTGATGTGACTGAAACAATTTCCTTGAGGGCCGGTAAATGGAGAGCAGCCATGTTATCAAGGGATCTCCCAAATCTATGATTCTAAATCAATTTCTGTCATCAAGGCTAAATGCTGGTCAGCCAGAAGAGTGTTGTTAATTGCTGTTTGCCTTATTTGCAAATTTGGGTGCTTCTAGGTTCTACAAGGAGTTCCTGGGTGGTGCAGATGGTTAACTTGCTTGCTGCTAACTGAAGGATTGGAAGCTTGAGTCCACCCAGAAGTCTGGCAATCTACTTCCAAAAATATCAGCCATTAAAGACTCTATAGAGCACAGTTCCGCTCTGATACACATGGGGTCGCTATGAGTAGGGGTTGATTTGATGGCAGTTGGTTTTTTTTTTTGAGTTCCACTGTACAAATGGGTTGAAGGAGCTGGTGTGGTGAGGTGGGTAGTCATGCAGTGAGGCAGGTGTTTGTAATGGAAGACTAGACTGAGGGCTGAGAAAGCTTTCCCACAGACATTCCTGCTGAGGACATCACTAAACAATCTCGATGAGGTCTCACATGTTGACAGTGGCAGAATCTGGATGTGGGAGAGATGGCCGCTACCAGTATCCCCCCACCCCACCACTGCTATCTATAAGGTCACCGAGGGGGTGAAGGTTTGAATGTCCAGGGCTGAGATGGGATAAGACAGAGGTCTTGAGGGAGGAAAGAGAAGAGTGGTGAGTTGACCATATTTCCCAATTTTCTCAGATAGGCCTTGTTTATGCCTGTTTTTCCTGGCAAAGTATTAAAGGTGGCCCCTTTTTCTCTCAGACATGTTCCTGTTTGGATGATAAATTATGCAGTGGTTACAGAGGGGCCATGGGGCACAAGACAAGCATATATATGGCCCGTTCTCATCAAGCTGAGAACATTAAAGTCATCCCTTAAAAATTTTGGCACTGTGATAGTTTGTGCTCTGACTCACAGCTGAGTTAAGGGGCAAAATGTCAGCATCACCACAATTCCTTATATCCAACTCTTATGAAGGCTGTGAATTTAAACGCTTCCTGTTTTTGAAGCTGCAAATGAGCCCTGTCAAATTCCCAGTGTTTTCAGCGTCCTCGCTGAGGTGCGAGCCCGGCATGGGCAGACTGACTCTCCCCGCTAGTTACCTCCCCAGCTCTGTACACAAGAGCTGGAATGTCCTCTGCCAAAACAGCTTTTATAAAAGTTACCTTTCCATTTGAATATGGAAAGCTGAGCCACAGATACCCTCCAGCATGTGAGAGAATATATTCCTAGAAAATTTAACTGATTATTGTTAAGATCAGCCAACACTGAATATCATCCTGGCACAAATGAAAGGATGAATGATTAAATCTGAAAAGAAATGTGGGCATTTTCAACGGATTGGATACTTTTGCTGTCATAAACATCTTCTTCATGTATTTTCCTCCCTCTGGTAACATTTTGATACACAGCACATGTACGAAATCACCAATAGAAGCAGGCACAGAAATGAAAAGAAATGAGCTTCAACAATAGACAGTTTTAGATATTCTGGGCATTTATCCTTGTAGGCCAGGGAGTGCCTAATAATGAAATAAAGGTCTCAGGGCTCACCAGCAAACCACAAAGCAGCTAATTTGGTATTTCTTGCAGAAAAAGAACTGGAAGCTGCACAGCGTTTGTTTAGGAAAGAACTTGGCCAAGTTAGTTGATTAGGGTGTTTCAGGAAGGACAGACTATACTTCAATTCCTGTCAGAATGCAAAATAGAGATGTGAAGTGAATTCTATCTAGGAATGGCCTTTTCCAGAGCCCCATGCTGGGGCTGGGTAGAATTATTTCACATAAAGGAAAATCGGACCTTGCTCTCCTCAAACTTCAGGCAAAAAAAGTCAACATAATTATCAAATAACCTTTTCCCTCAGGCCCCACAGAGGTGAAAGAATAAAAGACACCAAATCCTCTGTGTGGTTGTGGCCATGCCCAGCACCTAGTAGTTAGAAACCAGACTGGGATAATAAAAGAGGATTAAGAATTTGCAGCCACAAAGGTAAGATTCGTACCATTTGGGAGGAGAAAGTTCACACGGAAAGGGGGTGGGATCCTAGACCTTTTCTGGTATTTCACAGACAAAGGTGGAGTCGGAATAGAAGCAGGAAGGAGTCTGGTCTGCCTTGTTTCTAGCCAGTTAGAAGCCAAAACAGGAGAGAAAGAAATTCTGGTGGGGTGGATGCTGAAGAAGAACAAAGGGACAACCATGAGGGAAAATTGCTTTTGACACCCTTGCCAGCTTTAGATATTATGAGGTTGGAGGTGGTGACGCCATGTTTTGTGACTCTTATGTGTTTCTAGAACATGGGCGGTGGGCTGCAGCTGCTGGGAGTGAATCCCGGGTGTCGAGATAATGATCCCTTCAGCTTGGGCCCTGGGGCAGGCCTGAGGCAGCCAGATTTCTTCAGTGGCTGCCGCAGGCCGTGAGTAGACATTCCTGCCACAGTATACCACTGGAATATTATCATTTCTTTGTGGAGTCCCTGGTGGTGAAAACGGTTAACATGCTCGGCTGCTAACAGAAAGGTTGAAAGTTCGAGTCAACCTAGAGGCACCTTGGAAGAAAGCCCTGGCAAATCTACTTCTGAAAAACCAGCCACTGAAAACTGTATGGAGCCCAGTTCTACTCTGACACACACGGGGTCACCATGAGACAGAGTCAACTCCATGGCAACTGTTTGTTTTAATGAGTGCTCTGAGGTGAACAAGGTTGGGAAGCCGTAGAATGGAGTGCCTCACTCTGGGAACACCTAGGTGGTGGTGTGGGGTTGAAGATGTTGTGTTTGTTTCTGTAGTGGGTTAAATTGTGTCCCTCAAAAGACATGTTCAAGTCCTGACCCCCAATACCTGTGAATGTGGTATTATTTGTATACAGGGTCTTTGCAGATATAATTAAGTTTAAGGATTTTGAGACTTAACCCATCCTGGGTTTAGAGTGTCCCCTAAGTTGTGACCCTATAGGAGAAAAGATGAAGGTTTGACACACACTGAGAAGTTGGCCATGTGAAGATAGAGGCAGAGATTGGAGTGATGCTGCCACAATCCAAGGAATGCTTGGGGCCACCAGAAGCTGGAAGAGACAAGGAAGGATTTCCCCTAGGGTCTTCGGAGAGAGCATAGTCCTGCCAACACCTTAATTTCAGACTTCTGGCACTTCAGAGCTGTGAGAGAATACATTTTTGTTGTTTTAAGTCACCAAGTTTGTGGTAATTTTTGTGGCAGCCCTAGGAAACTATTATGATTTCCAACTTGTCACTCATTTTTTAAGGGCCTGTGATGGCTCAGTGGTTAAAGTGCTCTGCTGCTGACCGGAAAGCTGGTGGTTCAAACCCACCAAGTTGCTCCTTAGGAGAAAAGATCTGGCAATCTATTCCCGTAAAGATTACAGCCTAGAAAACTCTATGGGGCAGTTCTATTCTTCACATGGGGTTGCTGTGAGTTGAGAGTCAACTCAGCAGCACGCAACATCCATTCATTGAGGAAAACTTCAATACATACTCACTTCACTGTACTGGACTCCATTTTTTATTTTTTCCCTTTTATTTTTCCTCCCCTCTTCTATTCTTTATTTCCCCTCCTCTCACAAAGGCCTCCACTGACTAGTCTGCTTCAGAGACTGTGAGGCAGCGGGACTCCAGAGGTGAGCACACAAGCTTTCTGCCCGCAGCTCAGTTTGGTGGAGGAATCAGATCTAAACAGGCCATTCCAAATGCAGTAAGTGCTGGAGTTGTGGCAAGTATGAAGTGCTGCGGGAATCCAGAAGAGGGAGCAATTAATTCAGTGGGTGTAGGGGAAAGGTTTCCCAGAGGTGGGAGCATTTGAGCTGCGTCTCTTGAAGGTTGAGTGACAAGAAGATGGAAGAAAAATGGAAAAAAGCATTCTAAGCGGAGGGAGAATGTCATTTAGGGAGGATCTCTGATGGATGATTCATCAGTGATAAATCATTTCCTTGTGCTTCTTTCTACTCTGGTGGCATGTGATGAAATACTGGGCTGCTGGGTACATTCCATTATCTACATTCCACTTTCCCCAAGGTCATTTCTAGGTTCAGAGCCTGGGCTGCTTTGGAAATGGGAATTGATTATGGCTCAGAGCTGCCCTGGGAGGTGTGGTCCTTTCTTGGTCTGGTGGGTCTGGAGGTGCCCATCAAGGTGCAACTTGCTGGAGGGAAACAGAACTAGCTCAAACTGGATCAGAGCCCCGGATCTATTTGAATACAGACCTCTCCTGAGATGTGGTATATAGATCAGAGCTCTCAAAGGCTGTAGTGGTATGTACAGAAAGGCACTAGAAGCAAACTGGCCCATAAAGGATTCTACAAATGTTTCTCGACCCCAAGGGAAGTAGAAAACTATAGTAAGGCTGTCTCATTTTAAAATTAAAAGTGCCTTGAAGGCTGAGACTTTAATATTATCCTATTTTGAAATGTATGCTTTTGACTTAAGTTGGATTTTGTGTCTGAGTTTAAGAACTTAGCTTGACTTTCTTGGCATTCCACATTTGAACAAGATGCAGGCTGGCTCGTCCCCGAAACATCAGACCTGTGGACGGTGCTCCAAAAAGCACAGTGCTCCAACTTAGGCCAAAACCAAAAAACCAAACCCACCGCTGTTGAGTTGATTTCAACTCATGGTGACCCCACAGGGTTTCCAAGGCTGTAAATCTCTGTGGAAGCAGACTGCCACATCTTTCACCCGTGGAGCTGCTGGTGGTTTCAAACCGCCGACTTCTTGGTTAGCAGTCGATTGCTTTAACCACTGTGCCACTAGGGCTCCTAACTTAAGCCAAAGGAGGTTAATTGTGGCTCCCACCTTGGAGGCAGGTCACTGTTAAACAAAAAGGAACCAGCTTAGGATAAGGTGGGCCAGGATGAGAGAAGCAAAATGCTAAGTTCTTAGGGATACGTTAGCTTCTCACGTGATGTAAAACCCTTAGTCTATATGGTGCAAATCTTGACTTAACTCTTGTAAGTCTTGAGCAAATTGATTAAATAATTTGTGCCTCAGTTTTCTCACCTGTGAAATGGGAATAATATTATTGCCTCCTTTACATGTATTTTGTGAAGTTGCAATGAGTTAATACATGTGAAGTGCAAGCACTGTGCCTGGCACATGGTCAAGCAGTCATTATTGTTGTGTACCATTGAGTCAATACCTACTCATAGTGACCCTATAGGACAGAGTTGAACTGCCCCATAGGCTTTCTTGGCTGTAATCTTTACGGGAGCAGATAGACAGGCCTCCCTCCCCCTGCAAGTTGACCTTTCCGTTAGCAATCGAGTGCTTAACCATTGCACTACCAGGGCTCCTTACAGGCCTGTTATTACAATTATGACCATGGTTACTGCAAAGAATTAAATGGGCTGATGGATGTGAAGTGCCTAGCATAGTGCTAGCAGTTAGTAGGTGCTCAACACATGTCGATGCCCCCTTGCTTTAAGGCACTCCCAGGTGACCTGGAGTCACAAGGACTCAAGAGACATAATGCACCTGAGTGGAGAACAGGTATGGCCCAGGTACCAGGAGATCCATGTCACGTACCGCTCAGGGCAGTCCTGGGAGCCTGCCTGACCACGGAGGACGGGATGGTTGTTGCAGCACCCCAAGATGCCAGTCTAGGGACACAGCAGGAACTATCACCAACCACTTTGTGCCTGACTTGGCAATGGACACAACCACCACCAGGGGAAAATCTATTTCCTTAATACCATTTCTAGAAACTACCAATAGCCCCTGGTAAGGTGCACTGGGTTTGTGTCCCATGAGGATTTACTAATGGGTGGGTAGGTAGGTGGGTAGTGGTGAGTGCTAGGGATGAGGTGAGTGGTGCAGATCGGCCCAAGGCAAGTGCTGTTGGGGTGGGGGCGGGGGATGGACATCTATTGCTCATCGGCTTAGTGCTCACACAGGAATTATCTCATTTGATTCTCACAACAACCTTGAACTCTGGGTATTAGTATCCCTGTTTTTATAGGGGAAGAAACAGAGGTTTAGAGAGAATAGTGAACTGCCCAAGGCCACACTGCTGATTAAAGGCAGAGCTGAGAATCAAACCGAGTCTAACTCAAAGACCAAGTTCCTTTCCCTCCACCGAACTGTCTCTTGGTTCTGACATCCCTATGATAAGCATACATTTCCATTTCCCAGTAAGATATTTTCTTCTAAATCTCATTTTAAAGGGAAAAGCAATAGTATTTTTGTTCAGTTAAATAAAAATGTTTTTGTGCCCAGAGGAATACCTAGGAAACTTAGGGAATAATTAAACCGAACATACAAACTTCTTAATTTAGTGAAAATACCATATTCCTGTAAAGATTTTACCTAGTTTTACTTGCAAAGTAGAAATAAACTGAGAAATAACAGGAAAAGCCTTGTTTTCCTTGTGAATCTGGAACAAATTGAAAATAGGATGTTATTGCTACAATTATCTACAGGGAAAAATATTTTGGAGAGAGAAGCTCTGAATCGTTTTAGATCTTCATTTCTCTGCCTTAGAAAAACTTGCATTAAAAAGAGAGACAACAAGAGGAACCTGTAGCATTTTGGTTAGATCAGGGTTTCTCAACCTTGGCACTGCTGACATTTTGGGCTGGATAATTCTTCGCAGAGAGGGCTGTCCTATGCATTGTGAGGCGTTTAGCAGCTTCCCCAGCCTCTACCCACTACTAGATGCCAGTAGCATACGCCCAGTCATGACAATCCAAAACACCTCCAGACATTGTCAAATGTCCCCTGGGGCAAAATTGCACCCAGTTGAGAACCACTGATGTAGATGAAAAATGTTATCATCAATTAATATTTGTGCTTATCCTCATGGTTTGTGGCATCGGACCAAGAGCACATCTGCTTCCTGGCAGTTCCCGAGGCCTGAGGGGGATGGGCAGAACAGAAAGACTTTTCCACAAAAGGATCATATCAGGGCTCCCTGGTTCTGCTTTTTTCTAATAACAGCTTTATTGGGATGTAATTCACATACCATAAAATCCATTCTTCTAAAGTGTACAATTCAGTGATTTTTAGCTTAGTCATTGGGCTGTGCAGCCATCACCACTACATACGTTTAGAACATTTTCATCATTCCCAAAAGAAACTCCATACTCATAAGCAGTCCCTCCACATTCCCCCTTTCTCCAGGCCCTGGCAACCACTAAGCTACTTTCTGCCTTTGTGGGTGTGTAGGGCTCCATTTTTAAATGTGAGCTATTAGCCATGAAATCCTACTAGCTAATTTGGACATTGACCCCCTCCCTGTCCCTGACCCGGTAGCTGTTCTTTTCCCTTATGTGTTTTTAAACTTGCTTTAAAACCCAGCTCAAGGTTTACTCCTTCCAGGAAGCATGCCCTTGTTTCCTCTGTGGTCTGTCTAGTCCCCACCCCACTGCTCTCTCCCCTCAGCTGTGGAGCACCAGTGGGCAGTGTCAAGGAGTCAATTTGGTTGGTTGGTTGATGTGTCCTGGGCCTCCAAGCATGCCATGTGGAGTTAAAAAAAGAAAAGTGATGGAGGGTAGTCAGGGAGGAGATAGACCAGCTGGGCCTGTTGTCAGTCAGACTCTCAGGAAGTCATGTCAGTGACTGTGACTTCTTGGGGCCGGGACAACAAGGCTATGGGCAGAGGTAGAAAAGACATGGTGAAAATCCACAAATAGCCTTGGTTGCAACATGCATCTTCAACAGGCTACCAGAGGGGGCTAGCTCCTAAAGGTCTATGTTTAGGCATTTGTGGAAAGCCAGAGCAAGGAGCTAGTACTGTTCTTACAGTTGCTTCCAACTTACCACCTTCTGACTTTGGTGAAGTGGCAGTAAACCCTCAGGACCCAACACTGGTACCTCTGAGAAGGAAGTGGGAAGGGAAGGAATCTAACCTTCCAGAGCTTTTACCATGTGCCAGCACTGGGCTGGTAGTGATAATAGCTCAGAACGTAGCATTCGCTGAGTACCCCACTCAGCTGTAAGTGACAATCTGATGAGATAGGTGCTGTCACTATGTCCATTTTAGAGATGATGAAGCTGACACCCAGGGAAATTGAATAAGTTGCCCAATGTCACTGTCATGGATTGAATTGTGACCACCTAAAATGTATGTCAACTGGGCTAGGCCGTGATCCCCAGTATTGTGTGGTTGACCTCCATTTTGTCATCTGATGTAATTGTCCTATGTGTTGTAAATCCTAATCCCTGACTGTGGTTAATGAGGCAAGATTTTGTTGTTGTTGTTAGGTGCCGTCGAGTCGGTTCCAACTCATAGTGACCCTATGCACAACAGAACGAAACACTGCCCGGTCCTGCACCATCCTTACAATTGTTATGCTTGAGCTCATTGTTGCAGCCACTGTGTCAATCCACCTCGTTGAGGGTCTTCCTCTTTTCTGCTGACCCGGTACTCTGCCAAGCATGATGTCCTTCTCCAGGGACTGACCCCTCCTGACAACATGTCCAAAGCATGTAAGATGCAGTCTCGCCATCCTTGCTTCTAAGGAGCATTCTGGTTGTACTTCTTCTAAGACAGATTTGTTTGTTTTTTTGGCAGTCCATGGTATATTCAATATTCTTCGCCAACACCACAATTCAAAGGCGTCAACTCTTCTCCGGTCTTCCTTATTCATTGTCCAGTTTTCATATGCATATGATGCGATTGAAAATACCATGGCTTGGGTCAGGCACACCTTAGTCTTCATGGTGACATCTTTGCTGTTCAACACTTTGAAGAGGTCCTTTGCAGCAGTTTTGCCCAACGCAATGTGTCTTTTGATTTCTTGACTGCTGCTTCCATGGCTGTTGATTGTGGATCCAAGTAAAATGAAATCCTTGACAACTTCATTCTTTTCTCCGTTTATCATGATGTTGCTTATTGGTCCAGTTGTGAGGATTTTTGTTTTCTTTATGTTGAGGTGTAATCCATACTGAAGGCTGTGGTCTTTGAGTGTTTAAGTGTTTCAAGTCCTCTTCACTTTCAGCAAGCAAGGTTGTGTCATCTGCATAACGCAGGTTGTTAATGAGTCTTCCTCCAATCCTGATGCCCTGTTCTTCTTCATATAGTCCGGCTTCTCGTATTATTTGTTCAGCATACAGATTTAATAGGTATGGTGAAAGAATACAACCCTGCTGCACACCGTTCCTGACTTTAAACCAATCAGTATCCCCTTGTTCTGTCCAAACAACTGCCTCTTGATCTGTGTAAAGGTTCCTCACGAGCGCAATTAAGTGTTCTGGATTTCTCATTCTTCTCAGTGTTATCCATAGTTTGTTATGATCCACACAGTCGGATGCCTTTGCATAATCAATAAAACACAGGTAAACATCCTTCTGGTATTCTCTGCTTTCAGCCAGGATCCATCTGACATCAGCAATGATATCCCTGGTTCCACGTCCTCTTCTGAAACTGGCCTGAATTTCTGGCAGTTCCCTGTTGATATACTGCTACAGCCGTTTTTGAATGATCTTCAGCAGAATTTTGCTTGCATGTGATATTAATGATATTGTTCTATAATTTCCACATTCGGTTGGATCACCTTTCTTAGGAATAGGCATAAATATGGATCTCTTCCAATCAGTTGGCCAGGAAGCTGTCTTCCATATTTCTTGGCATAGAAGAGTGAGTACCTCCAGCTCTGCATCTGTTTGTTGAAACATCTCAATTGATATTCCATTAATTCCTGAAGCCTAGTTTTTCGCCAATGCCTTCAGAGCAGCTTGGACTTCTTCCTTCAGTACCATCAGTTCCTGATCATATGCCACCTCTTGAAATGGTTGAACACTGACTAATTCTTTTTGGTATAATGACTCTGTGTATTCCTTCCATCTTCTTTTGATGCTTCCTGCATCATTTAATATTTTCCCCATGGTATCCTTCACTATTGCAACTTGAGGCTTGAATTTTTTCTTCAGTTCTTTCAGCTTGAGAAACGCCGAGTGTGTTCTTCCCTTTTGGTTTACCATCTCCAGCTCTTTGCACATGTCATTATAATACTTTATTTTGTCTTCTTGAGAGGCCCTTTGAAATCTTCTGTTCAGTTCTTTAACTTCATGAATTTTTCCTTTTGGTTTAGCTGCTTGACCCTCAAGAGCAAGTTTCAGAGTCTCCTCTGACATCCATCTTGGTCTTTTCTTTCTTTCCTTTCTTTTCAGTGACCTCTTGCTTTCTTCATGGATGATATCCTTGATGTCATTCCACAACTCGTCTGTTCTGCAGTCACTAGTGTTCAATGCTTCAAATCTATTCTTGAGATGGTCTCTAAATTCGGGTAGGATATACTCAAGGTCGTATTTTGGCTCTCGTGGACTTGCTCTGATTTTCTTCAGTTTCAGCTTGAACTTGCATATGAGCAATTGATGATCTGTTCCACAGTCGGTCCCTGGCCTTGTTCTGACTGATGATATTGAGCTTTTACATCGTCTCTTTCCACAGATGTAGTCAATTTGATTTCTGTGTGTTCCATCTGGCGAGGTCCATGTGTATAGTCGCCATTTATGTTGGTGAAAGAAGGTATTTGCATTGAAGAAGTCATTGGTCTTGCAAAATTCTATCATTCTATCTCCGGCATTGTTTCTATCACCAAGGCCATAGTTTTCAAGTACTGATCCTTCTTCTTTGTTTTCAACTTTTGCATTCCAATTGCCAGTAATTATCAATGCATCTTGATTGCATGTTCAATGAATTTCAGACTGCAGCAGCTGATAAAAATCTTCTATTTCTTCATCTTTGGCCCTAGTGGTTGGTGCATAAACTTGAATAATAGTCGTATTAACTGGTTTTCCTTGTAGGTGTATGGATATTATCCTAACACTGACAGCATTGTACTTCAGGATAGACCTTGAGACATTCTTTTTGAAGATGAATGCAACACCATTCCTCCTCAAGTTGTCATTCCCAGCATAGTACAGTATATGATTGTCCGATTCAAAATGGCCAATACCAGTCCATTTCAGCTCACTAATGCCTAGGATATTGATGTTTATGCGTTCCATTTCATTTTTGACAATTTCCGATTTTCCTAGATTCATACTTTTACATTCCAGGTTCTGATTATTAATGATGTTTGTAGCTGTTTCTTCTCATTTTGAGTCATGCCACATCAGCAAATGAGAGTCCCAGAAGCTTTACTCCATCCACGTCATTAAGGTTGACTCTACTTTGAGGAGGCAGCTTTTCCCCAGTCATCTTTTGAGTGCCTTCCAACCTGGGGGGCTCATCTTTCAGCACTATATCAGGCAATGTTCTGCTGCTATTCATGAGGTTTTCACTGGCTAATGCTTTTCAGAAGTAGGCTGCCAGGTCCTTCTTCCTAGTCTGTCTTAGTCTGGAAGCTCAGCTGAAACCTGTCCTCCATGGATGACCCTGCTGGTATCTGAATACTGGTGGCATAGCTTCCAGTATCACAGCAACACAAGCCCCCACAGTACGATAAACTGACAGACACGTGGGGGGAGGCAAGATTAGGTTATGTTAAAGACGATTAGGGTGAGATGCAACACCCGTACTCAGGTCATAGCTCCAATAAGATGTAAGAGGAGTTTCCCTGGGGTGGAGTCTTCAGCACCTTTTATCTTACAAGAGATAAGAGAGGGAGAATTGAGCAGAGAGAGGGACCGCCTACTACCAAGAAAGAAGAGCTGGGAGAGGAGCAAGTCCTTTGGACATGGGATCCCTGTGCTGAGAAACTCCTAGACCCAGGGGAAGATTGATGACAAGGACCTTCCCCCAGAGCTGACAGAGAGAGAAAGTCTTCCCCTGGAGCTGGCATCCTAAATTTGGACTTCTAGCCTGCTAGACTGTGAGAGAATAAATTTGTGTTTGTTAAAGCCATCCATTTCCGTTATAGCAACACTAGATAACTAAGACAGTCACTGAAAAGTTGTGGAGTGACCTTCTGGTTCAGAGCCTGGGTGTGTAACCATTGCATGTAACTGTCTCTCTGAGGAACACTGCAGGTAATTTGCCATGTATAACCCCTTGAGTTCTCACGGCAATTCTGTAAGATGACTATTATTACCCTACTTTCCATATGAGGAACCCGATATTCAGAGAGATGGTCACACAGCTCCCAGGTGGCAGAGCTGGGATTCAAACCCTGGTTAAAATGTGCTCATTTCACAGGGAGGCTGCCAAGTCAGTGCCAATGATTGGATTCTTCCAAAGGTCATTCCAGAAGCCTTAACTCCTATCCCATTGGGGAGAAGAGCCACTGATTATTAAGGGAAAATTGCTTTGTTGTTTTCTCATATTCAAGTGCAGGTGAGAAATAGGATGTTTCCTCTAGAAGGATCTGGGAATTTAGCCCTGGCAGAGAGAAAAAGAATGTAGAAAAAGAAAAATGGTGCTCTACCTTAGGAATACAGTTAAGAGAAATAAGGATTCAACTGTTTGCAATCCTTCAAAGACTCTTCCAGAGTGGAGGACTGGCAAGTGCGAGCACTGAGCATGTAGAGGAAGGCCGATGGCCAGGTCATTCTTGGTCAGCTGATGTGACACTTTCCCCTGGAGGCTCACCTGTGCTTGGGCGAGTCTGTCTGGGAGATAAGCACACCTAAAGCCTGATAAATATAGATTAACTGAACGGAAGCTCTTCAAAGAAGAGAGGTAATTACGGTGCTAGTTATTTACATAATTTAGATGACAATCTTGAAAACAAAGTTATACTTCAGAGATTCATGACTTTAATCAGGTTTCAAATAATGAAGAATAACACAGATCAAATCGGGCCAATTTGCGTGAGTATTAAAAATATAGGTCAACACTGTACGTAGAGCAAAATGCCAGAGATTGCAAATTATCTTAGAGCAATTCTGGAGAAATGGGATAATGGATCAAAAGGGAAGGTATGAAAAATAAAAATTGATTGGGACAGTTATTTGAATGTGGAATAAGGTGGATTCGTAACTGCTTTAACCAAAGTATAGAGCTGTAACATAAAAGAGTCCGTCTCAGTGAAAGCTTAGTGGGTATAAATGAAAGGATTTTATTACCATAAAGTCATAAAGTTGAATTTTATGCAAAAATAAAAATGACAGGCAATATAATAATTGGGATTTCCAAGAAATAATACTGTACAGTCATAATCTACTTTTGGTCTGGCTACAGACAATTTGATTGCTATAGTAACAGATAACTGACCATGAATGTTATTGTTAGATGCTGTCAAGTCATTTCTGAGTCATAGAAATGCTATGTACAACAGAACAAAACACTGCCTGGTCCTGCACTATCCTCACAATTGTTGCTATGCTTGAGCCCATCGTTGCAGCCACTGTGTTAATCCATCTTGTTGAAGGCCTTCTTCTCTTTCGCTGACCCTCTACTTTACTAAGCATGATGTCATCCTCCAGGGACAGATCCCTCCTGATGACATGTCCAAAGTACATGAGATGAAGTCTCGACATCCTCTCTTCTAAGGAGCACTCGGGCTGTACTTCTTCCAAGACAGATTTGTTCATTGTTTTGGCAGTCTGTGGTATATTCAATATTCTTCACCAACACCGTAATTCAAAGGTGTCAATTCTTCTTTGGTCTTCCTTATTCATTGTCCACCTCTCGCATGCATATAAGGTGACTGAAAATACCTTGGCTTGGGTCAGGTGCTTAAAGTGACATCTTTGCTTTTTAACACTTTAAATGCAATATGTCGTTTGATTTCTTGACTGCCGCTTCCACAGGTTTTGGTTGTGGATTCAAGTAAAATGAAATATTTGACAACATCAATCTTTTCTCTATTTTATATATGTATATATATATGCTTTTTTATATATATGTATATACATACATACATATATCTACATATATATATATACTGGAAACCCTGGTGGCATAGTGGTTAAGTGCTATGGCTGCTAACCAAAGGGTCGGCAATTCGAATCCACCAAGCGCCCCTTGGAAACTCTATTGGGGCAGTTCTACTACCTTGTCTCCTCTTGTTGGTCAGCAAATGCCTATTCATCTTTCAAGATTTAATTTAAGGCAATCTGGTGGCATAGTAGGGAGAGAGCTTTGAGCTTGGAACCCCAGTTTAGCAATTGACTAGTTTTCTAGTTTTGGGCTGTTTACTTAGTATCGTTCTTTGACTGCCAGTTTCTATCTGTAAGACAGGGGTAGTAACAATAATTCTGCAGGAATGTTACAATTAGCTGTAGTGTATGTAAGGCTAAGGACAGGGTAGTGTCTCCGAATTTGATAGCCACTGTTATTGTTATTATTACTCAAGAGCTACTTCTCTAAAGATCTTCTTTGATCCACCATTTCCTGTAGCCCCCAATCAATAAATGTTAGTCTCCGTTCCCAATGAGTTCCTCTGTCATTTTGCTTCCCTTGTCACAGCACTCCCAGTTAGAGTGTATTTGCTGTTTATGTGAATGTGGCATTTGCCTTGCCGTCAGAGGACTTGAGTTCAGATTCTGGAGTTGCCACTTACTGGTTGAGCCTCAGTTTCCTCATCTGCCAATAGGGTAATACCTGTTCAGGCAAAGACGGATAGCTGATCACCAAACCCATTTCTCTTGTTCCTGGGCATACAGCTAGATTTTATTTCCCAGCCTCCTGTAGAGTTGTACGTGGTCATGTGACTGAGTAGACAATGGAATATGAGTGGAAGTGATGAGGACCACTTGTAGTCCTGGACCTTATAAACCTCTGTGTATGATCCTCCATGCTCTCTCCCCCTCTGCTTAAGGCAGTTGACCTAATAAGCCAATACCTGAAGGCAGCAGAGACACAGGCGGGGGAGCATTAGCTCCTGAATCATCACTTGGAAAAGAGTTATCACTCCACTGCAATTAGGAATAGCCATTTGGGGCTTCATGTGAATGAGAAACAAACGTCTCTTGCAGCAAGTCACTGATAAATAAACAACCAGTTGCTGTACAGCCGATTCATACTCATGGCAACCCCATGTGTTTCAGAGTGGAACTGCGCTCCACAGAGTTTTCAATGGTGATGTTGTGGAAGTAGATCGCTAGGCCGCTAGGCCATATTTACAAGGCACCTCTGGGTGGATTCAACTGCCAGTGTTTTGGTTAGTAGCCAAGTGCTTAACCGTTTCCGCCACCCAGGGACTCCAAGTCACTGATAGCTGGGGGGTTATCTGTTATAGAAGCTGGCCTTACTTTAATAAAGCAATCTCATGGAAGTGTGCATTGTTATAAAGACTGTGACAATGCTTGGCAGAGTTTCTGGCACAGAATAGGCCCTTAATAATGTCTAATACTTGAATGAACTGTTAAGTTCTCCAAAAGACAGAGAAAATCAAATTAGCGTAACTAATGGTTTTCCCCTATGCCAAGTCAAGCTTAATTTTTTTCTGTCAAGTTAGACACAAATAATTGGGATGACTCACAGGTTTGTAAGGATTGTACTCTCTTGTGGCTAAATTAGTATAACTTATAATCAAATTTCTCACAGATTTCCAGATATTGGGGCTAAATGGGGAACCTTAGTGAGCAAGTCACACATGGCCTTCTCATTTCACAGATGAGAAAACCAAGATTTAGAGAGGTTAATTACTCTTGAGTAATCAGAGGGTAGAGCAGGGAGTTTTAATTATTTTTCTAGTTAAAAGATATGTTTTTTGATTATAAAAGTTAACGAGTGATGTTTGCTGAAAAATTGGGAAAAGAGATGTTTTATTTTAGAAGAAAATGAGAATAGCTGTAAGAGTAGACGTGGGTTATATTTATAGCCTCTTATTAAAAAAAAATTTTTTTTTTTTTTTAATCTATGTATATAAGGAGCCCTGGTGGCATGATGGTTAAGCACTTGCCTGCTAACCTAAAGGTCAGTGGCTCGAACCCACCAGCAGCTCTGTGGGAGAAAATACCTGGCGATCTGCTCCCATAAAGATTACAGCCTAGGAAACCCTATGGGGCAGTTCTACTCCTATAGGTTCACTAGGAGTCGGAAACGACTCTGGCACGCAACAACAACATCTATGCTTATATTCTACATATAGTACATCAGAGATCACAGTGCTTATACAGTTTTAAATACTGGGCACCAAGACCTGACCTTGGACCTCGGAGAATTTGAGGATCCCTGGGCCACTTTTGGAAACCTGGTGCTGTAGTGGTTAAGAGGCTGGCAGTATGAATCTACCAGCCGCTCCTTGGAAACTCTATGGGGCAGTTCTACTCGGTCCTATAGGGTCGCTATGAGTTGGAACTGACTCGATGGCAATGGATTTATTAGGCCACTCTTAGGTGCTGAGATCAGCTTGAGGTAGTGTTGCTGTGCCTGTTTTGACAACGTGGCATCACATAGGATGAGTCAGCTTTTACTTCCTGCTGGAGGAGGCCATGGGATGAGACCTGGAGCGTTTACTTCTGGGTCAAGCCCTCTGCTCAGCCTGGGGCTTCCAGTCTCCCTGCCCAGGTGATAGGCTCTTTGGCTCCAGTAGGCTCAGATACAGCCCCAGGTGAACAGCTTTCAAAGGCCATGAAGCTGGAGTGGAGTCAAGGCTGGGGAATATCCCCTGCCCACTGCTCCAGCAACTCTCAAACAGTTTTTTTCTCGGATATCCTAAATGATGAGCTTTGGGGGCTAATCACTTCAGGTTTGCTATAAAATGGCTTCTCGCCTATGAATACTTTTTTACTAATGTCAATCGACCCTAACAGGGGTTGTCCTCTCACAGGCTCCCTTTAGCCGCCAAGGTGGTGAATATATCCAGATAAACTGCAAAAGAGAGGGCTAAGAAAAGGCCCCATCCCCCCTGGTGAGGTGTGGTTCTAGCTTCTCTAACCCTCATTACCGTGGTGTCTTCCAATTAGCCAGTGAATGGGGTATGGAGAGGCCAGCTTCCCAATCTGGCCACAGGGAAAAATGCTAACAATAAGGAGGTTTTTGCACAGATGGGCGATCTGGGACCCTGGGGCTCTTGGGGTCTCATGATTGTCTCTGCTCCAGAGTGACAATTTTAGTATGCAGGGAAATTTGAGCCTGAATTCTTCACACAATTATGAGAGTCTTACAGCCCCTACTTTTTGCTGAACACCCCTCCCCTACCAATTCCACTTTCCTTGCCAGCTATTATTCAAACTTAGTTTCTACAATGATTTTACACCTATCTGTAACCCATATGTTGTGTGTTGAATTGTGTACCTGCGCAAAAGATGTTGAAGTATAACCCTGAATGTGACCTTATTTGGAAATAAGATCTTTGCAGATGTTTTTAAGTTAAAATGTGCTTATACTGGATTAGGACATAACCCAATGACTAATGTCTTTATAAACCCATAAAAACCTATTGCTGTTGAGTGGATTCTGACTCAAAGCAACTACATAGGACAGAGTAGAACTGCCCTATAGGGCTTCCAAGGAGCAGCTGGTTAATTCGCATTGCCAACCTTTTTGGTTAGCAGCCAAGCTGTTAACTACTGTGCCACCAGGGCTCCAACGTCCTTAAAAGAAGAGAGAAATTTGGACACAGACACAGAGACACACAGGGAAAACACCTTGTGATAACACAGGAAGAGATTGGAGTGATGTGTCTACAAGCCAAGGAACACCAGCGATTACTGGCAACCACCAGAAACTAGGAAAAGGCAAGGAAAGATTCTTTTCTAGAAGCTTCAGTGGCAGTATGGCCCTGCCGATATCTTGATTTGGCCCTGTCAACACTTTGATTTCAGACTTCTAGCCTCCAAAACCGAGGCAATAAACTTTTATTATTTTAAGCCATTCAGTTTATGGTAATTTGTTACGGTAGCCCTAGGAAAAACTAATACAGTGCATACAGTGACTTGCCACCTGGCTCTTCCTCAACACAAAGTCACTGTCACAATAAAATCTAATAAATATAAATAACTTGAATAGTTACTACAGTTTATTAAGAAAATGCTGAAGACAGGATAATCATAATGCACAGAAAATCTGTCAAAATCCTCCCCCCACCATCCCACTGCAAATACAGCAATTTCTGCCTCTCACTACCCACCTGCAGTCTCTCTTCTTCCCCTAGTTGTCCTAACCAGGTGTTGGGAGGAGGGTCCCTCACTTCTTGCTCCTTTACCTAGCTATTCTTTACTCTTTCTAAAGTAAACCCAGCCAGGCTCTGAGATTCTCCCTGCACAGCTTCTGTTATGCATGTAGAAAAAGCCCAAAACTCTCTCAGGCAGGAAAGAGGGCAGCAAGGTTCTGAATATTTATGTTAATATTTTTTCCTGCCTTATAACTTAAATTCTTCCCTTCAGTTTTAGTTGTGTTTTCTTGCAACATAGCTTCATTTCCATGACGGATACTTTTGCCAGGAGTATGCTTAGACATGTATCAGGCAATTTTAAAGCTGAATCAGGCTAACAGAACAGAATAAATGAGGTGATGACTGAGTTCAAGACTTTGAAATCAAAAGCCCATGGCAGACCATGGATGCCAAGGAGTTGTTTTCAGGACCATTTCAACAACTCCTTTTTGCCTCTAGAGTCCTTTTTCCTATTGGCCTCTTCTTTACTTCTCTCCTTCCCCTAGTCTCTCCTTTTCTTTTCTTTTTACTCCCTTAGCTGCCAACAATAGCTCCCATAGACTGCGCTAGTGCAGAATTTTGCTGACTTTTGATACAAAGGAAATGAGAAATGGAAAAGAAAGACCTGCAGGGCAAGAAAAGTGAATACGAATTTATACTGAATTTCATAGCTATGGAAAGGAAAGCCCACCCCCAATTCTGGAAACTGTAAGTTAACACTTGCAGCCAAAGAGAAATGTGAAGATGACGCATTCACAGCCTTGCACACAAAGAAGTCCGGATGTTGTACTTCTAATTGGCGACACAACGCTGTCCCCTGTGGGGATCGGAGTGGATGGCAGTAGTCAGGAGGGGGAGCTGGCAAACAACAGAAAAATCACACAGGGAGATTTTATGTGAAAAATATAACTATAGCTGACATGATCAATTTCCTGTTGCAAGAGGGATCAAACTACTTACAAAGCATCTGTAAGGAGTGGTGGGGTTGGGAACATCAGGTCAAATGCTGCCTAAGACACATTGAAGGTTAGACAGGTGAGGTCTGGGTTACCCCCCAGTTTGCACGCTGGGGAGTTCCTCTGTGGAATGCACATAGCAGCTGTCTGATAATCACTGTCTATTGATTGACTGATTAATTAAGCATATTCACTGTGCCATGCCAGGGAACTCAGGAAAAGAAAGGGATGTTTCAGGGAGATCTGAAAGCAGAGAATGGCAGTTCTGAAGAAGAGGCACAGAATCTGTCCTCCTGGCCACCATCATGCATCCTGTTCAAAGGGATTTTTCTTGAGCCAAGTGGCATTGCCCCCATTTCCCCGGGTTCAGCTGGCCAAGTCCAGTCCTTGGCCTCCTTCACCCCAGGGTCTCCATGACAAGGGAAGACACAGGCTCTGCTCTCAGGCTCCCTTCCAGGTTCAGAAAGACAGCAAAGACCATGGACAAAGGCTTTCGTCAGAGGCTGCCCACCCTGGAAAGCAAGCACTGCACGGACAGGGTGACTCAGGCCTGAAACCATTCTTTATTAACACTTCTCCGTGAAGGACCATGCAGACATCATCGTGGTCATGTAAACCATTTACAGCCCAGGTGAATCAGGAATTTTGGCTCATCTTTATAGGAAACAGTCTTCGCCATAAGGCTGACTTGGTAACAGTGAGATTCCCCAGTGAGGCTGTTTTCAACTACATGATACCACTCCTCTTTTTAGCAAAAATGTGTTGTGTGTCTATTACATGCTTACTGTGCTAGATGCTGCAACTAAAAAAAGCAGAATAATACCAGCAGTCCCTGGCCTTCAGCAGGTCAGAATCTAGACATAAATACAAATGACTGCAATTCAAAGCCAGAGTACCAGCTCTAATGTCCCCTCCCTGTAATCTCCTCCAGCCCTTGCAGGGCTAGGGTGAGATGCTCTTTCTTCTCCGAATAAGTTGATTTTATTTTTGTTAATTTTGTCATTCTTAACTTTTTATCTCCATCTAGATTTTTACTCTCAATTCCATCCTAGCCCTTACCCTAAGATATGTTGTTGTTGGGTGCTCTTGAGCCGATTCCAACTCATAGTGACTCCATGTGACAGAACAGAACTGCCCCATAGGGTTTTCTTGGCTGTAATCTTTATGGAAGCAGACTGCAGGTCTTTCTCCCATGGAGCTGTTGGGTGGGTTTGAATTAAACGCTTAACCCTTTGCGTCAGCAGGGCTCCTCACCATAGGATAATTATACAATTATCAAATTTGTTGGTTCAATCTCAAACATGCTTTTGGACTCCCTCCCATCTCCTCCAATCCCCGGGGCCCTTCGTCCCATGGCCTTGACAGCCCACATCATCAGTCAAGTACTCAACTTGTCTCCTTGTCCTCTTTCACCAGTCCTTCTGCCATTCTGCCTGCATGGTTATTTTCCTAAGGTGCAATCAGGTGACATCACTCCTCGTTTAGAGTCAGTCCCTGACTCTCTTAGCTTTTAGTGAGACTGGGCTTTGTATCGGCTGTAGGCGCTTGGTGGAAGAGGGAATATTAATGGCGTTCCTTGGCCCAGCGAGAAATATGAATGGAAGGTAAAGGAATCAACATGAACTAGGATGGGCCAAGGCAGGGCTCTCTTTGTGAGTGCACACTAGAACCACCTGGAGAGCTTCTGGAAGCCACAGATGCTGGGGGGGGAGGGGCTGTAGGGGGGAGGGGCTATGCCACGCCCCTCCCACCCCAGAGCCATTGGATCCAAGTCTCCGGGGTGGGGCCTGAGCATTAAAGATTTAAAGAGCTCCCCAGGTGATCCTGACGAACAGTGATTGTCACCACCCACTGTGCTGGTAGACTCAGCAGGGTCTGACCTTTGGGATGAGCTATGTGCTTTAAAAAGGGCGCTCACATCAGCTCCAGCTCATGGGAAGGGAAGCACAATCCATACAAGTCTCTCGGCGATCCTTTGGCTCACAGTCCAAATGAAACAATGGCCAGGCGACCCATGAAGCGATCAAAACCCTTATCCCTAACCTTGGGGAGCCCACGCTCCCCAAACTCTACCCAATTTATGTAATTTGCCAAAGCCGGGCTGTTTCACAGGTAATACGTATTTTAATATACAGCAATTGTTCATGCTAGGTGAATTCTCTCTAAGGGGATATAATCCACAAAATTTTGGTCATGTCATTAAAATAGTATAATAGTGCGTTTATAAAGCAGGACTTAAACCAAATCCCAGCTTGATTCAGAAAACTTCTTGATGTTCTGGTTTTGTGATACTTCAGTAGTTTTAGAAAGTATGTAGGTTGGCTTCTAGTGCACTAGGTGCATTCTTGAGGGGCGAAAATCTAGTTGATCTTGAGGTTCAATAAAAAATATTTTGATTTGTTTCATTTCAGAGTTCAACAAATGTATGTGTTGGCAGGAATGAATTTATTTGATTATTGGTTGGCATTATTAATTCACTTCTTATTAGCAAACACATATTTCCTGTGGCCACACAGTGGCCACACAAACCATTCCATGGCCACAAAAATGATAGTGTGGGAAGCCACATATTTTCTTTGAGGAAGGCAGATAAGCCAAAGACTTGTTTTGTTACAAAATTCGCTGCTACTGGCCTCAGGTTAGTCCAGACAGCCTCATTATTCAAGTCAGGGCTGGTCAGGCTTTAGGAAGCTGCCTGGGTGGAAATGTTTTTGCTTCTTACCCCCAAATGCTCCACACTCTATTTGTCCTGCCCCCATCAGGATCCAAGTTTAAAAATACTCCATGTGTCTGCACACATCTCTGCCTGCTTTGCTTTCTTAACACAGGCCTTTAATTTAGCCTCAGTTGCTCTGTCCCTTCCCCCACTTTCTTCACCAGTTTTTCCCACCTAATAATTATAAAGAAGAACATTAGCAACGAAACCTTTCCCTCCCCCCTCTCTCTTTTATCTACTTAAGTATCCTTGACGGCAAGACATCTAGTACAGCACATTCATTAATTTTTAATTTGTCTTTTCTTGTGGTTACTGTGTTCCAGGGAATGAAGGACCCCTAACAATGGTCTCCAAAACCTTGGGCTGAGCCTTTTGTTGTTGTAAGCAGGTATATAGCTGAGGGCATAATGGAGTCTGATCAAATAAATATCTGAAATAGCCTGTTCAAGGTGAATATGGATTTTCATCACATTAAACCCAAGCTTGTGAGCCAGAGTTTCTGTGCCTGAATATTATTAGCAAATAGAAAAATAATTTTGAGAGATAGAGGACTGAAAGAATTATTCCTCACAGGAAAGCTGTTCTGGAGGGAGATCAGAGGACTCTAAGGACAGGCTGTTGTAGATCTGCAGGCAACTTCATGGTAGTTTCAGAGTCAGGAAAGCCAGGAAGGGCTGAATGGAGAAGCTGTTGCTTGCTAGTGGTGTTCCTCAGGGGTCTATGGACAGCCCTCTTCTCCTTTTGCAGTGGACACTGTCCTTGGAGGAGCTGACCTACTCCTCAGCCCTGACCACCCCCTACCTGGGCCTCAGCACCTCCCAAGGCTGTATTTCCTCCTGATATCTCTCCTGAGCTCCAGAGCCACATATGCAACGGCCTCCTGGTGGTCTCCAAGTATGTCCAGAGCAGAACTCACTTTTTGCATTCCAAATATGCTCCAAACATGCTCTTTTCCCCAGTGTTCCTCTGGTGATGGATGGTACTATGGCCCACCCATACTAATTAGCTGAAAACCTCAGGGTCCTCCTTCCCCACATTTTGCCCTGCAATTTGGTTGTGAAGACTCCTGATTGTATCTCAGACTAAAAAAAAAAAGAAACAAAAAAACAGCCAAACCTGTTGCCGTTGAGTCGATTCCGACTTATAGTGACTCTATAGGACAGAGTAGAACTGCCCCATAGGGTTTCTTGCCAAGGAACCCCTGGTGGATTCAAATTGCTGACCTTTGGACTAGCAGCTAAAATCAACTACTATGCCACCAGGATTTCCATATCTCAGACATATCTCTCGAATCCACTTGTGCTACCTGTGTTCTAGTTCACTGGCTTGTCATTTATTGCTTGGAGGGGGCAAATGCCTCCCAAGTGAGTTTTTTGATACTTAGACATTTTCCACCTTGGCATTTCTTCTCCACTACTGTAAAAACCATTGTTCTGCAGCATTGTTCTGCAGAATTGTTCTGCAGCATTGTTCTGCACCCGATCACGCCACACATGGAAAACTTCCACGGATGTTACATAGTCTTGAAAATATGCCATCCTTGACCTCAACCACGTGAGTGTTTTAATAAGGTGTGCCAATACAATTCAATTTATGGAGTGCTTGCTACGGCTGCTAACCAAAAGGTCAACAGTTGGTATCCTCCAGGTGCTCCTTGGAAACTTTATGGGGCACTTCTACTCTGTCCTATAGGGTTGCTATGAGTTGGAATTGATTCGACAGCAACGGGTTGGGTTTTTGTTTTTTATTTTGCTCTGTGTTAGAGTCCCTGGGTGGTGCGAATGGTTAATACCCTCAACTGGTAACAAAAGCGTTGGTAGTTCGAGTCTACCCAGAGGCACCTCAAAAGAAAGGCCTGGCCATCTACTTCCAAAAAGTCAGCCATTGAAAACCCTATGGAGTACAGTTCTCCTCTGACACGCATGGGGTTGCCATGAGTTAGAATTGACTTGTGGACAACTGGTTTGATCTGTGCCAGCCACTATATTACTACACATTCTGTGGAACCAGGGCAGAGAATTGATCCAGGACAAGCTTTTCCTTCAGTATTCAGTGGAGTAGTTCATATTGTCCAAGATTTCTCGTGGAAAACCTTATCTCAACCAAAAGACCCCAAACAAACAAACAAACAAAAACCAAGCCCATTGCCATCAAGTCGATTCTGACTTTTAGCAACCCTATAGAACAGAGTAGAACTGCCCCATAGAGTTTCCAAGGAGCGCCTGGTGGATTCGAACCGCTGACCTTTTGGTTAGTAGCCGTAGCACTAAACCACTACACCACCAGGGTTTCCAAAAGACCCAAAACTATATAATTAATAGGAAATGGAACAATCCCATGAACATCTTTCATTTGAGCCATTTTATTAATCCAGTCAGGTCCCCGGGTAACACAAACTCTTTGCACCCATCTACTAATCTAAAGGTTGGTGGTTCAAACCCATCTAGCTGCTCTGTGGAAGGAAGGCCTGGTAATCTGCTTTTATAAAGATTGCAGCCAAGAGAACCCTATGGAGCAGTTCTAGTATGTAACACATGGGGTCACCATGGGTCAGAATCAAGTTGATGGGAAATGGTTTGGTTTGGTTTATTAATCCAACCAACATTTGAGAGTCTACTTACTGTAAGGAGGGTCACCATGACCTTTATTGCCTAGGACAGTCTTGGTTGATGGGTGTTGTCCTTGTATCCCTTCCAGTTAGCACCCCCTCTCACCCTCAAAGCTTCCCAGTTGGAATAATAAGTCATCTGGTTTCCCTAACAATTACAGAGCCACTGTGGTGGATGCTGGATGTGCAAAAATGAAAGGAAGATCCTGCCTTTAAGAGGCTCACAATCTGCTGCTGCAGGAGGGAAGGAAAGTGATGTGGGCTCTGCCTGAATTGGGAACAGGATATCGAGATGGTGCAGAGGGGTTTGAATTGGAGGGGTCTAGTCAGTTCATGGAGCCCTGGTGGTGCAGTGATTAAGAGCTCAGGCTACTAACCCAAAGGTTGGCAGTTTGAATCCACTAGCTGCTCCTTTGAAACCCTACAGGGCAGTTTTACTTTGTCCTTTTTTTTTATAGGGTCGCAATGAGTTGGAATTGACTGGAAAGCATTGGGGTTGTGTTTTTTGTTTGTTTGTTTTTTAGTCAATTCATATATGGAGCCCTGGTGGCACAGTGTTTAAAGCGCTTAGCTGCTAATCGAAAAGTTGACAGTTCAAATTCACCAGCCGTTCCACAGGAGAAAGATGTGGCTGTCTATTTCCGAAAAGATTTCAGCCTTGGAAGCCCTATGGGGCAATTCTACTCTGTTCTATAGGGTCATTATGAGTCAGAATCAACTTGATAGCAACAGGTTTGGGTTTGCTGACTCAATTCACTGCAAATAAATTAGATGAGTGGGTAATATGCCTCAACTACAGAGAAATAGCTTTTAATAAGTGTATGGCCACTGGCTGGAGTGGCACCTCTCTTTCTCTGCTTGGGGGAGCACCCCTGTCTCTTTCTGTCTCTAGAGCCCTGGGCACAGGCACAGGTAGGGAGTCCTGTCTACTCTAGGCAGCACCATCCCTCTGCCATGGCCTGGCAGCTATGTAACAAAGGATTGGGTGGCCCGAGGGCAGGCGTTGATGAAGACAGGACACAGGCATGATACGAGGTCAGCATCAGGAGAACACTGTTGCTGTAGAGAGGCAGGGAAGCCTGCCTTTCCCCCACCAGGCTGGATATGTTACCACTAAAACCTTGGGGAAAAAATTCTCAAAGAATTTTGAAACCCACTATGGACCATGGTTGGCCATAAGCTCTTTAGGTAGTAATGAAAATTTTCGTTGACTTGATAAGTTGACAAATTAGCTTTTGGCAAACTTGTTTTTTGGGGAACTGGCTTTTGGAGAACTAGTTTTTGGAGCATTGGGCAGGTTCAGATTATTAGGTTTCAATAAAGGAAATGGGTGAAATGTGAAGCAAAGTGGTTAAAAGCTCGGTCCATGGACTCAGATGTTCTTGGTTGGAATTCTGGCACTTTCATTTAATAGCCAGGTGACCTCAGCAGTCAGTTAACTTCTCTCAGATTGTTCACTGTTTTTAAAATTGAGATAATACTGTTTAAGGTTTTTAGAGGATTAAATTAGATAATATATGTAAAGCTCTTTCCATAATGTCAGACCCAGGGCATGTGGCAGTTATTCTTATTATTGTGAGCTAGATCAGTGTCTCCAATCGCAAATTATAGGCAGGGACAATGCCTTCAGTAAGGATTGCACCTCAACATAAATCAAAAATCCTTATCGCTGGACCAATAAACAACATCATTATAAACGGAGAAAATACTGAAGTTGTCAAGGACTTCATTTTACTTGGCTACACAATCAATGCCTATGGAAGCAGCAGTCAAGAAATCAAATGAAAATTGAAAATACTAGGGAATGTACAAAGTATGCTGTCAGTCACAGTGGAATTAAACTGGAAATAAAAAATAATATGTAACTAGAAAAATCTCAAAATATCTGGAGATTAAGCAACACATTTCTAAATAACATAAGGATCAAAGAAGTCTCTAGAGAAGTTTAAAAATAAAAACACAACTTATAAAATTCTGTGGGACGCAGTAAAAACAGTGTTTAGAGGAACATTTATAGCGTTGAATGCATATATTAGAAAAGAAGATGTAAAATTAACAATCAAAGCTTTCATCTTAAGAAACTAGAAAAAAGAGCAAAGTAAACTCAAAATAAATATAAGAAAATAAATAATAAAAATTAGATTAGATAATATTTACATTAGAAAGAGGAAACCAATAGGGAAAATCAATGAAAGCAAAAGTTGGTCATTTGAAAAGATCAATAAAACTTGTAAACCTGCAATCAAACTAATAAAAAAAGACAGAGAGAAAGAGAGAGAGAACATATAAATTACTAGTATTAGAGATGAAAGAGAGCCATCACCCTGATCCCATGGACATTAAAAGAATAGTAAAACAATAATATGAAATCTCTATGCCCAGATATTTGATACCTTAGATGAAATGGACCAATTTCTCAAAGAAGCAATCTCCCAAAACTCACACAAGTATAAATATAATTCTGAATTAACCTAAAAAAAAAAATTTTTTTTTTTTAGTTATGTCTGTTAAATACATTTAATCCATTAAAAAAAAAAAAAATCAAATGACATTGCATTGGACAAATCTGCTGCAAAAGACCTCTTTAAAGTGTTAAAAAGCAAAGATGTCACCTTGAAGACTAAGGTGCACCTGACCCAAGCCATAGTATAGTCTTTTTTTTTTTTTTTTGAATTTTTTATTGTTTTTTAAGTGAAAGTTTACAAGTCAGTCTCTCATACAAAAATTTATGTATATCTTGCTATATACTCCTAGTTGCTCTCCTCCTAATGAGACAGCACACTCTTTCTCTCTAACCTTTATTCCTGTGTCCATTCAGCCAGCTTCTGTCCCCCTTTGCCTTCTCATCTCCCCTCCAGACAGGAGCTGCCCACATAGTCTCATGTGTCTACTTGACCCAAGAAGCTCACTCCTCACCAGTATCATTTTCTTATAGTCCAGTCCAATCCCTGTCTGAAGAGTTGGCTTTGGGAATGGTCTCAGTCTTGAGCTAACAGAAGATCTGGGGACCATGACCTCTGGGGTCCTTCTAGTCTCAGTCAGACCATTAAGTCTGGTCTTTTTATGAGAATTTGAGGTCTGAATCCCACTGCTCTCCTGCTCCATCAGGGATTCTCTGTTGTGTTTCCTGTCAGGGAAGTCTTCAGTTGTAGCCAGGCACCATCTAGTTCTTCCGGTCTTAGGCTGATGTAGTCTCTGATTTATATGGCCCTTTCTGTCTCTTGGGCTCATAATTACCTTGTGTCTTTGTGTTCTTCATTCTCCTTTGCTCCAGGTGGGTCGAGGCCAGTTGATGCATTTTAGATGGCTGTTTCCTAGCACTTAAGACCCCAGATGCCACTCACCAAAGTGGGATGCAGAACGTTTTCTTAATAGATTTTATTATGCCAATTGACATAGATGTCCCCTGAAACCATGGTCCCCAAACCCCTGCCCCTGCTACTCTGGACTTCGAAGCATTCGGTTTATTCAGGAAGCTTCTTTGCTTTTGGTTTTGTCCAGTTGTGCTGACCTCTCCTGTATTGTGTGTTGTCTTTCCCTTCACCTAAAACAGTTATTGTCTACTGTCTAATTAGTGATTACCCCTCTCCCTCCCTCCCTCACCACTCTCATAAACATCAAGGAATATTTTCTTCTCTGTTTAAACTATTTCTTGAGTTCTTATAATAGTGGTCTCATACAATATTTGTCCTTTTGCAAATGACTAATTTCACTCAGCATAATGCCTTCCAGATTCCTCCATGTTATGAAATGTTTCACGGATTCATCACTGTTCTTTATTGATGCTTAGTATTCCATTGTGTGAATATACTGTAATTTATTTATCCATTCATCTGTTGATGGACACCTTGGTTGCTTCCATCTTTTTGCTATTGTAAACAGTGCTGCAATGAACGTGGGTATGGATATATCTGTTCATGAAAAGGCTCTTATTTCTCTAGGATATATTCCAGGGTGTGGGATTGCTGGATCATATGGTAGTTCTATTTCTAGCTTTTTAAGGAAGAGCCAAATCTATTTCTAAAGTGGTTGTACCATTTTACATTCCCACCAGCAGTGCATGTATAAGTGTTCTAGGCTGGGCACAACCTCTCCAACATTTATAAGTTTGTGTTTTTTTTGGATTAATGCCAGCCTTGTTGGAGTGAGATGGAATCTCACTGTAGTTTTGATTTGCATTTCTCTAATGGCTGATGATTGTGAGCATTTTCTCATGTACCTGTTAGTTACCTGAATGCCTTCTTTAGTGAAGTGCCTGTTCATGTCCTTTGCCCATTTTTTAACTGGGTTATTTGCCTTTTTGTTGTTGAATTTTTGCAGTATCATGTAGATTTTAGAGATCAGCCACTGATTGGAAATGTCATAGCTAAAAACTTTTTCCCAGTCTGTAGGTAATATTTTTATTCTTTTGGTAAAGTCTTTGGATGAGCATAGGTGTTTGTTTTTAGGAGCTCCCAGTTATCTAGTTTCTCTTCTGTTGTTTGAGCATTGTTAGTAATGTTTTGTATTCTGTTTCTGCCATGTGTTAGGGCTCCTAGCATTGTCCCTATTTTTCTTCCATGATCTTTAACATTTTAGATTTTATATTTAGGTCTTTGATCTATTTTGAGTTAGTTTTTCTGCATGGTGTGATGTATGGGCCTTGTTTCATTTTTTTGCAGATGGATATCAGGTTATGCCAGGACCATTTGTTAAAGAGACTGTCTTTTCCCCATGTAACGGACTTTGGGCCTTTGTCATATATCAGCTGCTCATATGTGGATGCATTTATGTCTGGATTCTCAGTTCTGTTCCATTGGTCTATGTATCTGTTGTTGTACCAGTACCAGGGTGTTTTGACTGCTGTGGTGGTATAATAGGTTCTAAAATCAGGTAGAGTGAGGCCTCCCACTTTGTTCTTTTTCAGTAATGCTTTACTTATCCAGGGCCTCTTTTCCTTCGGTATGAAGTTGGTGATCTGTTTCTCCATCTCATTAAAAAATGTTGTTGGAATTTGAATAGGAATTGCTTTGTATCTATAGATTGCTTTCGATAGAATAGACATTTTTACAATGTTAAGTCTTCCTATCCATGAGCAAGGTATGTTTTTCCACTTATGTAGGTCTTTTTTGGTTTCTTACAATAGTGTCCTGTAGTTTTCTTTGTATAGATCTTTTATGTCTCTGGCCAAGCAATAATATTTTCAGTAGCCTCATATTCATGCAAAACTTGGACAATGAATAAGGAAGATAGGAGAAGAATTGATACCTTTGAATTATGGTGTTGGTGAAGAATATTGAATATACTGTGGACTGCCAGCAGAACAAACACATCTATCTTGGATGTACAGCCAGAATGCTCCCTAGAAGCAAGGATGGCGAGACTTTGACTTTGGACAGGTTATCAGGAGGGACCAACCCTGGAGAAGGATATCATGCTTAGTAAAGTAGAGGGCCAGAAAGAAAGAGGAAAACCCTCAAGGAGATGTATTGACAGTGGCTGCAATGATGGGCTCGAGCATAACAACTATTGGGAGAATGGCACAGGACTGGGCAGTGTTTTCATTCTGTTGTACACAGAGTCAATATGAGTTGAAACTGACTTGACACCACCTATCAACAACCACAATACCTAAGGATCCCAGGGCCCTAGACTTTGCTAGGAAGGGGCTTAGGAGGGGATGCAGACATAAAAAAGAAGACATCTGCTTACTGGTCTATGGTCCGGTCGCTAGTAGACTTTTACATCTGTTGCTATTGTTAGCTGCAAATGGGCTGCTGACTCTTGGTGACCCTACGTACAATGGAACGAAATGCTATCAGATCCTGTGCCATCTTCAGTATTGGATGCAGATTGGACCACTATGATCCATACGGTTTTCTTTGGCTGATTTTTAGAAGTAGATCACCAGATCTTTCTTTCTTGCCTGCCTTAGTCTAAAAGCTCCACTGCAACCTCTTCAGCATCATAGCAACGTGAAAGTCTCCACTGGTGGTGGCTGTGCGTGAGGTACGTTGGCTGGAAATTGAAACAGGGTCACCTTCATGGAAGGCGAGAATTCTACTACTGAGCCTCCACTGCTCCCTTTCACTAGCTAGCGGATGTTATCAAATTTTGTTGCTGGAAACCAGACATTTGTGCTTTTTAAGACTTTCCAGGAGATGCAATATGTACCTAATGTCTAGGTCCTACTCCTGGAGACTCTGCTTTAATTAGCCTGGGATGTGGCGTGGTCATCGGATTTTGGACATTTCCCCAGTTGAATCTAATGTGCCACTGAGTCTGAGAGCCACTACCCTAGACTGTTGTGTTACTGTTAGGTGCTAACTTATAGCAAGTCAGTTCTAACGTTTAGCGATTCCATGAACAACAGAAGGAAACGCAGCCCAATCCTGCACCATCCTCATGATCCTTGCTATGTTTGAGCCCTTCGTTGAAGCCACTTCGTCATCCATCTCATTGAGGATCTTACTGTTTTTTTCTGAACATCTACTTTACCAAGCATGATATCATTCTCCAGGGACTGGTCCCTCCTGATAACATGTCCTAAGTGTGTGTCTTAGTCATCTAGAGCTGCTATAATAGAAATACCACAAGTGGATGGCTTTAACAAAGAGAAAGTTATTCTCTCACAGTCTAATAGGTTACAAGTCCAAATTCAGGGTGTCGGCTCCAGAGGAAGGCTTTCTCTCTCTGTCGGCTCTGGAGGAAGGTCCTTGTCATCCATCTTCCCTTGGTCTGGGAGCATTTCGGCGTAGGAACCTCAGGCCCAAAGGATGCCCTCTGCTCCCGGTGCTGCTTTCTTGGTGGTGTAAGGTCCCCAGCTCTCTGCTTGCTTCCCTTTTCTTTTATCTCTTGTTAGATAAAAGGTGGTGCAGGTCACACCCCAGGGAGACTCCCTTTTCATTGGATCCAGGCTGTGACCTTAGTAAGGATGCTATAATCCCACCCTAATCCTCTTTAATATAAAATTACAATCACAAAATGGAGGACAACCACACAATGCTGGGAATCAGCCAAACTGATACACATGTTTTTGGGGGGACATAATTCAATCCAGGACAGTATGTGAGATGAAGTCTCACTATCCTTGTTTCTAAGGAACTTTCTGGCTGTATTTCTTCCAAAACAGATTCGTTCATTCTTCTGGTAGTCCATGGTGTATTCAATATTCTTCACCACCACCGTAATTCAAAAGCATCAATTCTTCTTCTATCTTCCTTATTCATTGTTCAGGTGTTACCAATCGCCAACCTGACAGAAAGGGTCCTTGTCTTTTCCCAAGTAAGGATACATGTGAAAGACAAACTTTATTTTTCTTCAGTAAGCTTTATTTTGCTTGAGTCAAACAAAAGGAGTCAGCGGGGATCTAAGCCTTTCTAAGAGACTGACTCGAAAAGGGGAGCAAGACCAGGGTTTATATGGGTTCGGAGGAGAACACAGAGTAATGAACATTTAGTGGATTTCTTTCAAGGGGCGGGCGCTTTTCAGAATGGCGGTGTATGCTATTTAGGTTGCACACACATCTGGAATCTATGAAGGAGCCTGCTGATATTCAAGATGGAGTCCTCTCGGCAGCCCTTGGCATCACTTATTATGGGATATAGTGCAAGCACTCTTGATCTTCAGCACTACATCACCGTCTTTGGAGGGCTAAGGAATGTTAAACATCGGTCGCACTTTGTTCTTCTGTACTTGCAGGAGCCTGTAAAGGGGGAAGGGACTAGAAAAACACTAAGAAGGAAATAGTAATTCACAGGTTGTTTCAGCCTTATCTCATGTTGACAGTGTGTGGTTCCTGTTTACCCAACTTCTAGATGGTAATCTTTTAACAGCTCTTTTGTTCCGCCAGCACAGTTAACCCTGTCTGTCTCACAGGTTTTGCATGCATATGAGGTGATTGAAAATACCATGGCTTAAGTCAGGCCACCCTAGTCCTCAAAGTGACATCTTTGCTTTTTAATACTTTAAGGAGGTTTCTTGCAGCAGATTTGTGCAATGAAATATGTCATTTGATTTCTTGACTGCTGCTTCTGTGGGTGTTGATTGTGGATCCAAGTAAAATGAAATCCTGGACAATTTCAATCTTTTTTCTGTTTATCATGATGTTGCTTACTGGTCCAGCTTTGAGAATTTTTGTTTTCTTTATGCTGAGGGAGTAATCCACACTGAAGCTGTGGTCTTTGATCTTCATCAGTAAGTGCTTAAGTCCTCTTCACTTTCAGCAAGCAAGGCTGTGTCATCTGCATATCGCAGGTTGTTAATGAGTCTCCCTTCAATCCTGAGGCCCTGTTCTTCTTCACATAGTCCAGCTTCTCGGATTATTTGCTCAGAATACAGATTAAGTAAGTAAGGTGAAAGGATATAACCCTGATGCACACCTTTCCTCATTTTGAACCATGCAGTATCCCCTCGTTCTTTATCTGTTTGTCCCTCTTTGATCTAGAGTGGCCCCGCTCTGGGGTGGAATGGGAAGCACTTTGTTCCTTGGCCCCATACTTTCACCATTGGGAGAACCAGAAGCCTGTGTTGGCAATTTAGATTCAGACACTGTTGCTCGAGGATGTTTGTGCTGGGTGAGGAGTGAAAGAAAGTCAGAGAGCACTTTAAGCACAGTACTCAGACCTTATGGAGGGAGAGTTTTGCTTTTCCCTGCAGAACTGTGTTAAAAAGAAGATTCTCTCTCTGTAAGGTACAAAATGTTTACTTTCTGAAGTGATAAACACAGCCTTTCATTGCAAGTGGAGAGCCTGTACTCAGGCACTTAAAACAGAGGACAGGAGTCCTGGTTTGATATTTTGGCAATCACTGTCCCTTGATTTCTCTAGCTTTCTATTTACCCCCTGTCTTAGCTATCTTGGAGCCCTGGTGGTGTAATGATCAAGAGCTCAGCTTCTAACCAAAAGATCGGCAGTTTGAATCCACCAGCTGATACTTGGAAACCCTATGGGGCAGTTCTACTCTGTCCTATAGGGTTGCTATGGGTCGAACTCTCATTAACATGACCTAATCCTGTTTCATTAAGTTGATGGACAGCTCACTCTCAAATGGGATCATAACAGCCGGCCTAGAGGCTAGGATTTACAACACATCACAAAATGGAGGATAATCAGGCCACAAAACGAAGGACAATCACACAATATTGGGAATCATGGCCTGGCCAAGTTGACACATATTTTAGGGGACACAATTCAACCCATGATGCCCCCCCTTTTTGTGGTATTTTCTTTTTTAATTTTATTGTATTTTAGGTGAAAGTTTACAGTGCATGTTAGTTTCTTATTCAAAAATTTATGCAGAAATTATTTCGTGATATTGGTTGCAATTCCTGAAATGTGTCAGGACTCTCCCCCTCCCCCTTTACACCCTGGGTTCCCCATGTCCATTCGTTCAGGTTTCCTGTCCCTTCCTTCCTTCTCCTCCTTGCTTTTGGGCAGGTGTTGCTCGTTTGGTCTCATGTACTTGATTGAACTAAGAAGCAAGTTCCTCACGTGTATTCTTATTTGTTTTATAGGCCTGTCTAATCTTTGGCTAAACGGTGGACTTCCGGAGTGACTTCAGTTCTGAGCTAGCAGAGTATCCCGGGGCCATAGTCTTGGGGTTCCTCTGTTCTCTTTCAGCCTTTTTTTGTTTAATTTGAATTTTGTTCTATACTTTTCTCCCGCTCTGCCTGGAACCCTCTGTTGTGATCCCTGTTAGAGTGGTTAGTGGTGGTAGTTGGGCACCATCTAGTTCTTCCGGACTCAGGCTGGTGGAGGCTGTAGTTCATGTGGTCCATTAGTCCTTTGGACTGATATTTTCCTTTTGTCTTTGGTTTTCTTCATTTTCCCTTACTCCGAACATGATGGGACCAATAGGTGTATCTTAAATGGCAGCTCGAAAGCTTTTAAGACCCCAGATGCTACACACCAAAGTAGGATGTAGAACATTTTCTTTATGAACTATGTTATACCAATTGACATAGATGTCTCCCAAGACCATGGTCCTCAGCCCTTGGCCCCAGTAACTCAGTCCCTCAAGGTGTTTGGATGTGTCTAGGAAGCTTCTATGACTTTGCCTTGGTCAAGTTGTGCTGACTGCTCCTATATTGTGTGTTGTCTTTCCTTTCAGTAAAGTGAACACTTGTCTATCATCTAGTAGTGATTTTCGCTTCCTACCCCTCCTCTCTCTTGTAACCATTAAAGATTTTTTTTCTGTGTGTAAACCTTTTCTTGAATTTTTATAATAGTGATCTCATACAATATTTGTCCCTTTGTGATTGACTTATTTCACTTAGTATAATGCCTCCCAGATTCATCCATGTAGTGAGATGTTTCATGGATTGATCATTGTTCTTTATTTTTGAGTATTGTAGTGTTTTCTTGATCCCTGACCTGATGGGGAGCCAGAGGAGGGAGAAAGTGCTGTGCCTCCTCAGTCCTCCAGGGTGCCCACCAGCCAAGGGCTGTGCTTTTCTGCCAGCGACAGGGCCTAGGCAAAACAATGTCAGTGGCTGGGCCAGAGGAGGATACAGCAGACAGAAATACCTTTATCTGTCTATCTAGCTGTCTGTCTACCTCTATCTGTCTGTCTATCTATCATCTCTCTCTACCTATCTACCATCTGTCTATTTATTTCATTGTGGTGAAATATATATAACAAAACATTTGCCACTTCAACCATTTTTATACATTCAATTCAGTGACAATTATGTTCCCCATGTTGTACAACCACTCAAACCAAAAAAATCAAACTCATTTCTGTCGAGTTGATTCTGACTCATAACGACCCTGTAGGGCAGAGTAGAACTGCACTTATAGGGTTTCCAAGGCTGTAAATCTTTACAGAAGCAGACTGCCATATCTTTCTTCTGTGGAGTGACTGGTGGGTTTGAACCATCAACTTTTCAGTTAATAACCAAGCACTTAACCACTGGGCCACCACGGCTGCCCTGTGCAACCATTATCACTACCCATTTCCATATTTTTTCATCACCCTTAACAGAAATTTCATACCTCTTAAACAATACCTCCCCATTTCACCCTCCCACCTGCCTTCCGGTAACCACTAATAAACTTTGGTTTCTAAGCGTTTGCCTGTTTAGGTTTTATGGCTAGATTTCAGGAACAGGTTAAAAAAAAAAAAAAAAAAAGGAAAACCCTCCCTTCCTATTTCCTTTCCTCCTTTTTTGCTTTTTTCCCTTCCCCCTTCTCTCTTTTCTTCCATTTCTGGGCAGGATGAAAGATTCTCTCCAAATGCAGGGTAATGCTCCTTTTACTTGTAGCACTTGGGGCTTGGACTTGAGGGGATACTTAGGAGGATAAAAGCATTTCCACTGAAAAGTCTCCTTTCTTTCTCAGACGTCCTGACTGCCCACAAAGACAAGACCTCTTGCAAGAGGGAGGTTTTTAAAGTCTGTTAAAGAACACTACCAAGAGAGTCGATCCATTACTTTTCTGGATCCTCCTAACACTGCACTCTCTGTGAACTTCAAAACTCAGAAGATGAGATTATTCTTCTCAAGGGATCTGAGCTGTTTTGAATGACTAGTAGCATAAAAGATGGAGGTTGTATAAAAGAGAGCCAAAGGAACAAGGCAGACTGCAGGTGGAACCCTGGCAAAAGAGCTGTGCAAGTAAAATTTCTCATTTATGTGATCCCGTTACCTGACACATCTTTTTATTTCTTTCTTTCTTATAAACAACTGTGCTGATGAATTAGTACCTGATTTTATTTATAAGCGGGGAAGCTGAGGCACAGAACTTGCCAGTGACGCTCAGGATGTTACATGAGAGCTGTCTGGCTGCCTTGTCCTAGTTGAGGATTGAAAAATTTGAGTTTACAGTCCACGAGTCGCCTGGCCCATGCAGTTAAGATGCTGCCTAACTAGAGCTGTCACAGCCTTCAGCAAGTGGACCGTGGACCATCCATGTCCCCAGGGCTTGCCTGCTCACACAGACATGCCGGCACCATGAACCACGCGCATACCTTTGTTGTTTTTCTGCTTTCCTGACTTAAATCTCAGAGAATGAACCTAGAGAAAGAGCCACCATCAGGTATCAGAAACTTCAGAGAAGGGATTTTTATTTTTAACTTTTAGATTTTGGAGAGAACAGGGTCGGTATCATCTTTGTGGCATAACTAACTCTTTATAACAAAGAACAACAAAGAACAAGGATGGTTTTTCTTTAGCTCTTACTCTCTGCCATGCTCTCTCTACTTAGCTGCTGCCATGCCTCTGAACATTCCTGCCTGGGGTGCCCACTTTGGAACAAGTGTAGTACTCTGACATAACCTACATGTGAGAATATTAGATTGTGAAGGGGATTTCATTCAATCATTCATTCCTCAAACTGTTATAAAGTGCGTTCTGCACACAAGGCAAGGCTAAGACCTGGCTCCCAATTACAGTTACGAGGTGGAGAAAGCTCAGATCTTTCATCCTCTAGAAGATCAGGAAGAGCCCCATGCAGCACCAATCAGATCCATCATTTGTCCTCTTCTGGGGCAGAGTAAGTAAGAGTGGCAGTGAGGAGAGGCAAGGGGGGTTACTATAGTGAAGTCTCCTCCCAGAATGTGAAGAATGGTAAGTCCCTTCTCACATGACAAATGCCCTGCCAGTGGGCACTGGTGTTGTTGCTGCTGAAGCCACTGTACGTGTTAGAAGTGAACTGGAGTTGTCTAACCCTGAGTACATCTGAGGTCACAGTTAGTACCTGAGAAGTGCTGGGCACAGAGCCTGACATCCAGTGCTGGGTCTAACAGTGAAGACGCTGTTAGCAGCAAGTCACCAAATTTCTGACACAGTGCCATAAACATCAACAGTATAATCTCATGCAACACGGACATACTTCGACTAAACGAAGTTCATTGTTCATATGCAACTCAGTTTACTGAGGATCCTATATTTTATCTGGTGATCCTGTGCCAATGACTTCTCATCTCACTCAAAGTTAAAGACACAATGTTTACAATGGCCCTGTATGATCTGGCACCCCAATATCACCCCAATGACCTCACCACCCATTATTCTCTTGCTGCCTCCTCTTTCCCAGCTTTCTGGTCTTTGACGCACAAGGCATGCTTTGGCCTCAGGCCCTTTGAACTTGCTGTTTTCTCTGTCGGGGGCACTATTCCTTCCCACATGTATCTGTCCTTCACTTTGTCCAGCTTTCTGTTCAAGTGTCACCTTTTCAGTGAGGCCTTCCCTGCTGATCCTGTCTAAAGTCACTACTCTCTATTCCCTTATATCCCCTTTGCTGCATTATTTTTTTCTTTAGAGCATTTTCATTATCTGGCAGACTACATATTCACTTGCTTATTTGTTTATTGTCAGTCTTCTTCCTCATCCCTTTCTGGGATGTAAGCTCTGTAAGAGCGGGGACTTGGCCTCTTTCCCTCATTACTGTAACCCTAGAACCTAGTAGAGGCCTGCCAGAGTAGGTAATCAGATCAGTAAAGAGCTGATGAATGAACACATAAATCAAAGTTGTTGTTGTTAGTTGCCATAGAGTCCATTCCAACTCATTGTAACCCCACCTGTTGTAGAGTAGAACTGCTCCATAAGGTTTTCCAGGCTGTGATCTTCCAGAAATAGGTCACCAGGCCTGTATTCTGATGTACCTCTGAGTGGGTTCGAACCACCAATCTTTGAGCTAAGTTCAGTGCTTAGTCATTTGTGCCACCCAGGGACTCCTACATAAATCAATAAACAAATAAATACATAATACAACGTTGGGTAGTGGCAAGTGCAACAAAGAAAAATTAAGTAGGGCAAGAGAGTAGGGAGTGATGGATGGGATTATTTTATGAGGGGTGGTCAAGGACGACCTCTTTGAGGAGATATTTTAGCAGAGAGCTGAATGAAATTTTAATGAAAGCCCCTTCCACCACTGTCCTTCCTTTCGTTATTGCTCTATCTGACATTATCCTCTCCCACACTTCCTCAGGTGGGAGTCCCATCAACTATCAAAGCCTACTTCAAATGTGTAGATAGCTTTGGTACTTAGGTCTTGACTTGTGTAGACATAAATAAAACAAGGCTTTCCCTGCAACATGGCCTACCTAAACAGTAAAGAGCACAACAAGCCTATTGATGGGGGTGACAATGGGCTTTATGTTTTCAGGTCTTGATCTTTGTTGTAGTCGCTGCTTGAATCCCACAGATGATCCCTGACAATTGCTTGAGATTTTAGTATCCCTCAAGGAGCTGGCACCCCTTTCCTACTACAGCAAGAGGTACTACATGGGACTTTGTCCGGAATTTCTCTGAGGCGTAGAAAAGCACCACTTCATGTCATCATTATGCATTGGGGGCCAGAGATGAGAGCTTTGACCGGAAGTGAAAATAAAAGTCATGTTCTGTGAGGGTCACATCTTGAAACTCTAAGCATTTCTTATCGTATACATTTAAAACCAACAAATTCCCTACTCTCAGTAAGTACCATCTGGACGATAGTGTTTTGAAGCTTAAAAAAAAAATGCTAATCTTCTTAGTGTCTTCAAACATCAGGTCTTCTTTTTCAAACTCAGCTGGGGGATAAAGTTCTTTATCTACATCTGTGTTGCTCACTGAGAGGATATATCCCTGGAATCGCATACAGAAGCCTCAGTTCCTCGCTTAAAGTCTTGGCGTTAGGGATTTCAGAGAAATGTGATGTTAAACTCCTTCTTCCGTTGCAAAACCCTCCCTAAAATTATAGGATTAGCAACTCAGGTGGGAGGGAGTTTCTAGCTCTTGGTAAACTTCACTTTTGTCTTCTCTGTCTCCTCTAGATTTGTCAGATATATTTTGCAAATTTAAATTATAAAACAGTTGTGTGAAAAACTTTCTTACAGCTTCCAAATGTTACGGAACTGCATAGCTTTGCTCTGAAAGAGAAAACCCAATAATATAAATTTTATTTTTATTTCATTTTCTGTTTGGCTGTTCTGGGAATTTATATTGGCCATTTAATTTTACTGTTATTATTTTATAAGGATATTATCTCCGTGTACAATAATGTTGTTTTTTTTTAAAAGAATTGTAAGATGTATGAAAGCTCTGGAGTCTAAACTTTTAAAAGCTGAATATTATCATCATTTTATTTTCCATGTAAATTTTGAAAGCCATGCTCTTTTCACACTGATAGCGAAAGACCTGCAGGTAAATCAGAAATGCTGGGTTTTCCTTCCATCTCCTTACGTGACTCAAGAGAAGTTACTTTTCTAATGATTACAAAATACCATTTATCAAGTAATGAATATTCATGTTTGGAGCACAATTCAAATTCAGTTAAAAAAATATGTGACCAGTGACCAAACATTAGCCATGGGGATGTGTGGTGAGATGGATCGCTTTTATATGGCCTTGGTGGCAAGGTGGTTAAGAGCTATGGCTGCTAACAAAAAGGTGGGCAGTTGGAATCAACCAGCTGCTCCTTGTAAATCCTATAGAGCAGTACTACTTTGTCCTACAGGGCCGCTATGAGTCAGAATTTGACTCTATGGCAGCGGGTTTGGTTTGGCTTTGGTTTTTTAGCTGTGGTCTTATAACTCCCACCAGGTGATTGGGTGGGACTATGCAAATAAGGTGCTTGCTAATAATGTAATTTTAGTGCATGGCACCCTTGTGGGGGTGGGGCCATGAAAATAAAGTGTATGGAGCCCTGATGAGAGGGTTCGTCAGTTTTGCCATCTTGCTAGGCTTGAAATGAGCCAGCCCAGAGGTGGGAAAGGAGGAACCTGACTACCACCAAGAAGAAGAGACTGGAATGGAGTGCTTCCTTTGGACTCGGAGTGCCTTCATTGGGAATCTCCTAGACCCAGGAGAGACAGAGGGAGAGAGATGTAACACTGGAGATGGAGTAAGGCTGTGAGAAGCAGTGGCAAAGAAACGGCAGCAGCAGGACAAGGAGACCAGTGCGAGAAAGTGTGGTGGGTTTCCCAGCCCACAGAGCAAGGTGGTTACAATAGGCTTGCTGGCCCATGGAGTGAGAGAGTTGAGTGCCTTCAGGCAGGAGGCTTCCTGGCAGATTGGGATGCCTCTGGGCACGTATGGGCAGAGCTAAAGAGCTTTGCAACACTTGCCCAAGTAAAACAGAGGTCAGCCTGAGAGGCCCAGGGGTGGAGGGGTAGGCCTGCTTGCAGGCACATGTGAGGATCTGTCCTGGCCAAAGAACTGTATCCTGAATCCTTTCTGATCCCGAATTGTAACCTGTTATTTCCCTAATAACCACCATAATCATGAGTGTGGTCTATGAGTTCTGTGTGGCCATTGCAATGAATTATTGAACCCAGCAGAGAAGTAGAGAGTGCCATGGGAGAGATGGCTGGTGTCAGACTCGGTAAAAACATTGAAGAGAGGAGGCAAGTCTGACCTCCAGCTCGTAGGAATCAGCCTTGGGCTGATGCTGATAATGACTCTCTCTTATCCCTTGTGAAGTTAGACGAGGAGGTCTGACGCTGCTGCATGCCATTTTTACAGCATAGAATAAGTTTACTCAGTTTCTGTTTACACTTACACCCGTAAAGCTTATTATTTCATGATTTCGTCTTGATCAGATGTATAAATACACCGCGAGAATAGCTGATGAGATCAAATCCATAATCTGTAAAGAAACGCTTGTGAAAAATCAAGTGTTTCATTTATTAAAAACCAGTATTGCAGGCAGAATTTAGGAATAATAATTACAGTTTATTAGATGTTTACTCCATAATAGGTCCAATGTTAAGTGCTTTATGTAGATTATTTCTTTGCTCTCCACAACAACTTTAAGATTTGGATTCCATTATCACCCCCATTTTATAGATGAGGGAACTGAGACTTAGAAATTATCTGCCCAAGTTCACATAATTGGCAAGGGACAAAACTAGAATTTAAGCCCCAGAGCCTTGGAACTTAGCCACTGTGCTATAGTGTTAACCAGCTTTGAAATAGTATGGTAAGCAGAAATACAACTCAAAATTAAAAAAAAAAAAAATTTCCCCTGGCATGAATTTTTTCTCCCGCTTGTGGGTAGAACAGTACACGCTATATTCTCTCTAGTACATGGAATCTCATTTTAACTTCCAGCTGGTCTAGGGTTCAGTGCTGTAAAAATGGGTCATCTGATCTTGTCTAACTTACCAAGCGGAGGGAGAATCAATGTCAACAGCCCAAGGCTGATTCCTATGAGGCGGAGGTCAGACAAGCCTCCTCCTGCCAACTTTTTTTTTTTACCAATTCTGACACTAGCTGTCCCTCCCATGGCACTCTTCACTTCTCTGCTGGGTTCAGTAATTCTTTGCAATGGCCAAACAGAACTCCTAGACCATACTTACAGTTATGGGGTTTATTAGAGAAGTAACAGGTTACAGTTTTAGGAAGGACTCAGGACACGGTTCTTCAATCAGGACAGCCTCTTGTCAGCCATGCCTGCAGTCAGGCCTCTCCCTGGCCTTTGGCCTCTTCGCCTCTTGG
The DNA here is from genome assembly GCF_030014295.1 of Loxodonta africana. Lineage (NCBI taxonomy): Eukaryota > Metazoa > Chordata > Mammalia > Proboscidea > Elephantidae > Loxodonta > Loxodonta africana. Next base: position 150,394,586 of record NC_087342.1, on the reverse strand, counting down.
CGCCTAGGTTCGGCCTCTATCCTGTCTTGGGCACATGTTACAAAGCTCCTTAGCTCTGCCAATAAGTGCCCAGAGGCACCCTACTCCACCAGGAAGCCTCGGCCTGAAGGCAATCAGCTCTCTTGTGCTCTGTGGCTCAGCAGACCTAGCTCTGTCACGTGCTGGGAGGCACAGCACTCTACTGGCAAGCCTCTTGCCCAAAGGAGCTCACTTTTTCTCACTACGTTGTCCAGGAAGCTTACTGTGCCACCTCCTGCTGGCCTCTTTGTTCTGCTGCTGCTCTTTCTGCTACTGTTTCTTACCATCTTGCTGTCTCTGGTGTTACAGCTATCTCTGTCTGTCTCCTGTTTCTAGGAGGGTCTCAGCACAGATATCACAGGTCCAGCTCCCATCTCTTCTTCTTGGTGGTAGTCAGGTTCTCCCTTTCCTTCCTCTGGGATGGCTCATTTTAAGCCTAGAAGGATGGTTAAACTGACCAATCCCCTCATTAGGGTTCCACACACCTTATTTGCATGGTCCTACCACCACCACAAGGGTGCCATGCATTCTATTTTCATTTTTAGCAAGTTGTCCAACCCCTTGGTGGGCCACAAGCTACTTATTTGCATAGTCCCACCCAATCATTTGGTGGAAGTTACAAGACCATGGTGAGAAAGGCCATTCAAAAATGATCCATCACGCTGCAGGCTATTCCTTGGGTTTTCTTTCATACTTGGAGGATAACCTAATCACTTATATCAGTTCAAAACATTTATTGTCATTAGTTCTTTAGTAAGGCAAAGGGTCCTCAGGGTTAGGGTACTCAGGTACCAGCCATTCAGGTCTGCTTCAGGTAGCCATCTAATCAGCTTCTCCAAAAGCCATCTTGGCTTCACTCTTTGTGGCCTCCGATAGAGTTTAATTGAGGGAAGATTATTCCCTTGCTCTAAGTCTGACGAATTATCAGCTTAGCAAAATCTCTAAGGGACTTTACTTTTGGCCACCATACTATAGTCCAGCAATACCTCTCCCTTGGTCTACTCTTTCATACTCACAGCCTCTATAATTACAGTTTTTACAGTCACAACCCTTCTAACAATCAATGCTCACAGTTGAATCATAATCCTACCAACATCTTCCCCCATCCTGTCTTCCCCAGACTCATCAGGAAGAGAGGAAACTATCCAGTGGGGATCTTCCCTTGGCCTCCTCATTTAATGTAAGCACACACACGGAAATGTGTAAACTAGTCAATTCATGCCTTTATCTTCCCCCATTTTAGATAGCCAATACTTAAATTGCCCGTCCCTATGAAACCAATTTTTTTTTGCCAATGCCTTCAGTGCAGCATGGACTTCTTTCAGTACCACATGTTCCTGATCATATGCTACCTCCTGAAATGTTTGAACATCGGCCAATTCTTTTTGGTATAGTAGAAGTTATTGAACAATATCATTAATATCACACACAAGTAAAATTTTTGCTGAAGATCATTCAAAAGTGGCTGCAGCAATGTATTGACAGGGAACTGCCAGACATTTAGGCCAGATTCAGAAGAGGATGTGGAACCAGGAATATCATTGCTGATGTCAGATGGATCTTGCCTGAAAGCAGAGAATACTAGAAAGGTGTTTACCTGAGTTTACTGACTATGGGAAGGCATTCAACTGTGTGGATCATAACAAATTATGGATAACATTGTGAAGAATGGGAATTCCAGAACAATTAATTGTGATCGTAAAGAACCTGTACATAGATCAAGAGGCAGTCATTTCGATAGAACAAGGGGATACTGTGTGTTTAAAGTCAGGAAAGATGTGTGTCAGGGTTGTATCCTTTCACCGTACTTATTCAATCTGTATGCTGAGCAAATAATCCGAGAAGCTGTACTATATGAAGAAGAATGTGGCATCAGGATTGGAGGAAGACTCATTAACAACCTGTGTTATGCAGATGACACAACATTGCTTGCTGAAAGTGAAGAGGACTTGAAGTATTTACTGAAGAAGATCAAAGACCACAGCTTTCTGTATGGATTACACCTCAACATTAAGAAAACAAAAATCCTCACAACTGGACCAATACTCAACATGATAAACAGAGAAAAGATTGAGGTTGTCCAGGATTTCATTTTACTTGGATCCACAATCAACAGCCATGGAAGCAGCAGTCAAGAAATCAAACGATGCATTGCATTGGGCAAATCTGCCTGCCAAAGACCTCTTTAAAGTATGAAAAACAAAGATGTTACCTTGAAGACTAAGGTGCACCTGACCCAAGCCATGGTGTTTTGAATCACCTCATATGTATGTAAAAGCTGGACAATGAATAAGGAAGACTGAAGAAGAATTGATGCCTTTGAATCGTGGTGTTGGCAAATAATATTGAATATACCATTGTCATGAATTGAATTGTGTCCCCCCAAAATATCTGTCAACTTGACTAGGTTGTGATTCCCAGTATTGTATGATTGTTTACCATTATGTCATCTGATGTGATTTCCCTATGTGTTGTAAATCCTGCCACCATGATGTGATACGATGGATTAGTGGTAGTTATATTGATGAGATCTGCAAGATTAGATAGTGTCTTAAGCCAATCTCTTTTGAGATACAAAAGAAAGAAGTGAGCAGAGAGACATGGGGGCCTCATACCACCAAGAAAGTAGTATCGGGAGCAGACTGCATCCTTTGGACCTGGGGTTCCTGCAGAGAGAAGCTCCTAGACCAAGGGAAGATTGATGACAAGGACTTTCTTCCACAGCTGACAGAGAAGAGAAAGCTTCCCCCCTGGAGCTGATGCCCTGAATTTGGGCTTGTAGCCTACTAGACTGTAAGAGAATAAATTTCTCTTTGTTGAAGCCATCTACCTGTGGTATTTCTGTTACAGCAGTACTAGATAACTAAGACAACCATGGACTGCCAAAAGAATGAACAAATCTGTCTTATAAGAAGTAAGACCAGAATGCTCCTTAGAAACAAGGATGGCGAGACTACGTCTCACATACTTTGGATGGCCCTCAATGAGATGGATTAACACAGTGGCTGCAACGATGGGTTTAAGCATAACAAAGATTATGAGGATGGCACAGGACTGGTCAGTGTTTCATTCTGTTGTACATTGGGTCGCTATGAGTTGGAACCGACTTGTTGGCACCCAACAACAACAACATCAAACCAGTGCTCTGAGGAGACAAGTATTTTCCTTGATCTGAAGATCTTCTCTTCAGTTTAGAACTTTGAGCAACTGCAACCATAAGCAAAGTCCAGTTCAGAGCAAGCCATCAAATTGCAGCAATCTGCAGCAACTCATGGTGTCAAATATCTTTCTCTTCATTCGGTCTGGTTTTGGTCAGCTCATTCCTAGCCATCCCTGCTAGGTGACAATGTGTACCAGCCATAGGCTTGGGAATCCACACAATTGCCTGTATTTTAGACCAGCCAGCCCCTTCTCTCTCTCTCATCTCTAGCCCCCATGGCTTAGGTCAATAGGCACCATCCATAGTGTCAGAAGTCCACACAACTCCTTGCACTTCAGACCAGCCAGCCCTTTCTCTCTCTCTTTCATCTCTAGACTCTGTGGGCTAGGTCAACAGGTGCCAATGGAACATGTCCAAACTTAGCCCAACTCTTCACTGCTACACCTCCCCGACTCCTTGGGTAGACCTAGGTGGTCACCACAAGCAAGCATATCAGGCTGTCTACTTGCTGTTCCCTTTAACTTCCAATCCTAGAAGGAGGTTCTTCTGATGGACATTGAATTTTTCTGCCCAAGGTACCCAAAGGCAAACCACTTGTTCAAAATTCAAAAAGCAAAAGAGTCATTATTTTTTCTCTTTCTCTGTAGGCTCTTCCTTCAAATGCAAATTTCCTGCTCTCCCAGCAGTTCTGAGTAGATCTATATGCCTTTTGAACTGCAAATTTCCTGACTCCAAAGGTTCTGGGTAGAACTCAGGTTTTCAACCTAAGTCCCCAATACTTTATATACAGGGCTACTGGATTGAATTGAAGAAACAGCCTGTGTTTCTTTTGGACAAACCCTAGCTCCCCTTTTAGCGTATCCAATCATGTATTGGTTGAAGGTGGAGTTACATGCCCTCTGTAATCTATAACACCCAGTAAAGTTTTTCCCCGCTATCCAAAAGCAGAAAGTTCCTGTGAAATCTTTCATAAACCGAGATGATATAAAGTGTAGAAGCAATTACTGTTAATTTATATGGGAAAAATTTTTGAGCGTTCCCAGACCTAAAAAATAACCTACCAAATAACACATAAAACTGCTATGAGGGGGACAATGGGCGTGTGATTAACCCCCCTACAACTATTCCATCTCCTGGGGTTAATGAATGCTGTTTCACCTGGAATCGATGCCCCACATGGGTATGACCTCTGTAGACCACAGGAAGCATCTTTAGGTTTTTAGTGGGCCTGACTCCCACACTACCTGCCAGTCAGTGTGGCTCTTCACATCCTTGGCCAGTGCCTACCTAACTGGCTGATCCAGCCTGGCTGAACCGGGTGTTGAATCCATAAGACATTAGTAAGGTTTCCTCTACCAGTAAACTAGTGACCATTGGTCAGATGGCTACCAAAAAAAAAGTGGTGATGATGGTGCGTTAGGCTGAGTCATCGGTGGTTCGGGTCATGGGAGGTACAGGAGACTGAGGTGTAGCAGAGAGAGGAAGAGGGTCATTTATTAATCCTTTTTCTGCTTATCATCTTTTTTTGTAAAAGGAAAATTCTCTTTGGATTTCTTTCGGTTAGCGAAAACAGGTACTAATATAGGTCTTTCATGAAAGTGAAGTGGCCTAAAGCGAACTTTTGAAAAGCAGGGGATGTCCGTGCTCATTCCCATCATACATTTAGGTCTGTTTTACACTAGGTAAAAGAAACATTTAACATCCATAGTACATTCAGATAAACACATGAACCCTTTTCAAACATTCCAGTTCCACATCTTGACTAACTTCCCATTCATATGCATATGACCTTAAGTCTCTGGCTGGGTGGAACCAGAAGGCTCTGGCCCCCTATCAATCATTTTATTTATCTGCCTTGGCTTTTGCACCAAGCTACTCTAGATGAGGCTTTTCATCCCTCAGCTGCAGCATAACATCTCTCACTTTCCTTTCAGCTGTTACAGGTAACAACAACAAAGTAACCATCTAAGAATCATAAGTTTTTCTTCCCATACTCCTTTGTTTTTTCTCTTCCTTGGTCCCACGCTTCCATGAGTCTGGAGCCATTACAACGAATCCTGCTTCTGATGTCAACTGTTAAAAATGGCGTGGCAGGAGCCTCTGACCTCCTCTAACTTCACAAGGGGGTAAGAGAGTCAAGATCAACAGCCCAAGGCTGATTCCTACCAGGTGGAGGTCAGATATATCTCCTCTTACCGACCTGTTTACCAATTCTGACACCAGCCATCCTCGGTACTCTACTTCTCTGTGGGTTCAATAATTCATTGTGATAGCCGCACAGAACTCACAGACCATACTCACAGTTATGGGGTTTATTAGGGAAGTAACAGGTTACAGTTCAGGATCAGGAAGGACTCAGGATATAGCTCTTCGATCAGGACAGCCTCTTCTCAACCATGCCAGCAGGTAGGCATCTCTCTGGCCCTAGGCCTCTTGGCCCCTAGGCCCCTTGGCCCAGCCTCTGCCCTGCCTTGGGCAAGTGTTACAAAGCTCTTTAACTCCACCAACAAGTGCCCAGAGGCACCCGGCTCTGCCAGCAAGCCTCCTGCCCAAAGGCACTCAGCTTTCTTGTTCTGCTCAGTGGGTTGGGAAGCTCACCTCATGTGCCATCTCCTGCCACTCTTCTGGTTCTGCTGCCTCAGTTGCTATTTCTCTTCTGCTGCTTCTCACCATCTTGCTGTCTCTGGTGTACAGCTCTCTTTGTCTCCTGGGTCTAGGAGGGTCTCAGTACAGGGATTCTAGGTCCAAAGGAAGTGCTCCACTCATCTCTTCTTCTTGGTGCTAATCAAATTCCCCCTTTCCCACCTCTGGGATGGCTCATTTTAAGCCTAGTGGAATGGCAAAACTGACCAATCTGCTCATTAGGGCTCCATATACCTTATTTGCACGGCCCTACCCACACAAGGGTGCTATAAGCCTTTTTTTTTTTTTTTTTTTTGCGTTGTTAGCAAGCTGTCCAATACCCTTGGTGGGTCACAAGCACCTTATTTGCATAGCCCCACCCAATCACTTGGTAGGAGTTACAAGACCATGATGAGAAAGGCCATATAAAAGTGATCCATCACACCACAAACTCTTAGCTATTCTAGTGACAAGTCAACACTTTACCATCGTGCTACAATATGACTGACATCTGTAACTTAAATTATGTTTAATGATAATTGGAAAAAATCTGCAAAATGGCAGAGAAGCACTACCCCGTGAAGAGCTGACAGTATCCAAGATCACAACTCAGCAAAATTCAGCCAGAGCTGAGATTTCAAGAGATAACTAAAAAAAAAATAGAGAAAATACACCTGGGAGATAGAATTTCTGAGTAATCAGAATATGATAAGAAACGGAAGAGTCAGCAGTATAAGCATGTGGTTATATGGGCGAAGGTTTGTAAGGCCTGTTGGTAACCCCTACAATGTCTAGCAGAATGCCTTTTATATTGTCGATGCTCAGTAAATACTTGTTAACTAAACAACTGAAAAAACAAAACACTCAACTCTAATCTCATAGAAGGCACAGCATTCCACTCAGAAAATACATTCTTTTCACAATATTAACAACTTTTAAAGGGCATTTACAAGTTGCTAAGAAGAAAACAGAAATAACTGCTAAACATGTTAAAGTAAGAATGATTCTGAACGTTGACTCAAAGCTTCAGAGAAAAGAAGGGCTTGGGGAAAAATAACCTCCGTAAACAAAGAGAGATGGAGTTATCACGAAAATTATAATGCCTGGTCAAGCTGACTTTTTTCTTTTAAAGTAGAAATAGATGATTTCAAGAGCCAGAGAGCCCCAAACAGATTATCAACAAAGCTTCGCAGCTGGCAAGATCATTACAAGGGATTTTATGGATTTGAAAGTAGATGAAAGACACTCATAAGAGATAAGTAGACTAGAACATCCCCAACGGGTGAGATTGATGTTATAAAATAAAATCAATAGTTAAATTAGACAGGTCATTCTCAAGATTCCTTCTGTGGAATATTGTCTCACTTTTTTTTTACTAAAGTAAAATGATGACAATATTTTCCCAATGTACAGGAAAAATAAGTTGTAGAATATAACTTTCTCAACTTAACACTCATTTCCCTTCCCTCCCTTCCCTGACCAAATTCTTTCTTAAAACTTTGGTAGCTGTGACATGAAAAAAATACATAGGGATTAAATATTATTGAAAATTTCAGAAAAAGATAGTCACTACTAATTGAAGAGTTTGATTTTTTTTACTTAAAAATTATTCTTAGTAGAGTTTATTTTTCAGAGCACTTTTTGGTTTACAGAGAAATTGTGCTGAAAATACAGAGTTCCCACATATCTCTCCTCTCCCCTGCACACTGTTTCTTCTGTTAATAACATCTTGTATCCCATTCGGGTGACATATTTGTTACAATTGATGAACCAATATTGGTACATTATGGTTATTAATTGAATTTCATCATTTACATTAGGATTCACTCTTTGTTTTGTATAGTCCTATGGATTTTGAGAAATGCGTAATATCATGTTCTACCATAACAATATCATTTGGAATAGTTTTGTTGCCTTAAAAATGCTCTGTGCTCCGCCTGTTTATTCATCTTCCCTTTTTCCCCTGAGTCCCTGGCAACCACTAATCTTTTTACTTTCTAGTTTTTCCTTTTCCATACAATCATGTAATTGGAGTCATATAACATGTAGATTTTTCAGACTGGCTTCTTTCACTTAGCAACATGCCTTTGAAATCCCTCCACATCTTTTTGTAGCTCAATAGCTGTTTCTTTTTATTGCTCAATAAAGCTGCATTATATGGATGTGCCACAGCTTATCCATTCACCTACTGAAGGACATCTTGATTGCTTCCACTTTTTTGGCAATTATGAATAAAGCTGCTATAAACATTTATGTGGAGATTTTTATGTGGACATTAAGTTTTCAACTCATTTGGGTAGATACCTAGAAGCACTTTTGCTGGATCCTATGGTAATTCCATGTTTAGCTTTGTAAGAAACTGCCAGACTATCTTCCAAAGCGGCTGTACCATTTTGCATTCTTACCAGCAATGAATGAGAGTTCCTGTTGCTCCACATCCTGGTCAGCATTTGGTGTTGTCAGTGTGTTGGGTTTTAGCCATTCTAAAAGGTGTGTAGTGATATCTCGTTGTTTTAATTTGCAGTTCTCTGATGATATATGATGCTGATCATCTTTTCATATGCTTGTTTATCTTCTTTGGTGAGGTTTTTGTTTAGATTCTTTGCTCATTTTGTAATTGGTCCTTATAACAGTGATCTGCCTCTTACTATTGTACGCTGTGCTTGTGAGGACGGTCTTTTTAAGCTTATTGCTCTCTGGGTCACAAGGAGCTACATCTGGACCTGATTTAGGTCACGAGATCTTGGACTTCCAGGGTGATTTCATAATTGGTTAAGATTGTTGGATGTCCTTCACATGTGAGAAGAATGTGAATAATTTGTGGCCATGGATGGAATGAAGTAGACTGTAAAAATAGTCACATATTCTTCCTTCCCTCAATCCACTCTATTGCAGTGTGACTTTGCAGATTCTCCCATGAAGAGGTATAGTCTATTCCTTCACAATTTGACTCTAGGCTGGCTGTGGGACTTGCCTTTATGACTAGGACACTGGCAAGCATGATACTTGGCAGAAGCATTAAAAACATCTGTACATTGGGGCTTGCACTTTCCTGATGCAATGGAACACTGAGAGTGCCATGGGATCAAGCCTGAGAGAGCCTTTGGAGAACGTGGCCTCAACCAACACCTGCCAACTGGTAGACCTGTGAATGAGGTCATCGTAGATCAACTCACCACCAGCCAACCTGCCAGCTGACCAAACACATAGCAGAGATCTTCCCAGCCAGGCTAGACTAGAAGATATGCCTAATATTCACACAGAATTGCGAGAAATAATATATAGTTGTTGCTTTAAGCCACTAAGCTTAGGGTTTGGTGTGAACTGATGTACCATTGCCTCCTCAAACCCAGCACATACATATTTATTAATTGAATTAATATTTATGGTGTTAATGAATATAAGAATATCATATCTACTTATAAAAGGTCTGCTACCTGATTAAGTTTATAAATCACTGAATTAGATTATACGCTCTGAAAACTACCAGGTGTTAAGAGAGAATTTCAAAAAATATAATCACAAAGGGCAATTAGGGAAAGTGAAAAGTGAAAAACACCCAAACAGCTAGATGCCTTATCTCTGCTAGATGTTTACTTAGTTAATAATAGTAAAAATAATGAGAAGAGTTAATACTAGAGCTAGAAAACTAGATCATATTCCAACTTTCTTTTTAAAACAAAACAAAGAATTTAGCATTTTTACATTCTAATAGAAAACAAAGAAAAAAGGTGAAGTTTACAGGGTGTCATGGATTGGACTGTGTCCTCCCAAAATAAGTGTCAACTTGGTTGGGTCATGATTCCCAGCATTGTGTGATTGTTCACCACTTTGTTATGCGATTTCCCTATGTGACAAAAATCCTACCTCTATAATGTTAATGAGGCAGGACTCAATCTACAAAATCAGGTTGTGTTTTAAGTCAATCTCTTTTGGATATAAAAGAGAGAAGCAAGTAGAGAGATATGGGGGCCCCATACCACAAAGGAAGCAGTGCTAGGACCAGAGCAAGTCCTTTGGACCTGGGGTTGCTGCACAGAGAAGCTCCTAGACCAAGGGAAGATTGATGGCAAGGACCTTCCTCCAGAACCAACAGAGAGAGGAAGCCTTCCACTGGAGCTGGCACCCTGAATTCAGACTTCTAGTCTACTAGACTGTAAGATTATAAGCTTCTGTTTATTAAAGCCATCCATTTGTGGTATTTCTGTTGTAGCAGCACTAAATGACTAAGACACAGGGCAATATGTAAAATATCTCACAAGCTTAATGGGATGGATTCATTACAGAAAAAGACCAGTTTCTAGTTTAAACAAGAAAAACAACAACAAACCAGAATTGTGCATGTAGATGCATACAACAGATATTCTCGAATCCAACATGGCCATATAGGCTAAGAGTTAGAAATGCAATCTAAAGTAAACACGCATTCTAGTGAGAATAAAATAAAACATGCTGGAGTCTTGGGTTGTCTGATCCTGCTTTGTCTTGGCAGATATCAGTGGCCTACTGGGGGAAGTAACATGTTTTTATCCTCTCCCCCTAAACCATGGTAGAATTTTTTTGAAAACTGAAGGACAACTACTGAAACTAGAGTTTGTTCATACTTTCCACTTTTTAAAACATTTAAAGATAGAAACTCACTGTTTTTACAAACAAAATCAAAATGAAAACACCTTTCCCTGGCATCTTTGCCAACCCCACTTTCCATGGGGAACTCCCATGGAATCCAGTAGACTTACTCTTGGGTTCATATATCTCCTTCTGTCCCACCCGTAATTGTTGTACTTCTGGAGGCATTGCACTCCCAGATGGACACAGTTCTGTTCTTTAACCTACTCATTAAAACAAACAAACACACAAACAATAAACAAGCAAGCAGCGGTTTCCCTTGTGGGGAGGGTATGTCACAGACCCTCAGGTCCTTACTCTCTGTAGTACTGACACCTGTTTCCCTAATTAGTGACCCTGGCAGAAGTGGAAAGACCCACTATCTGACACTAAGCTGGGAGTTGTCTCCATGGTTTATCTTTGATTTCAGTCCGTTGTGAAAAATATTTTGCTATTTTTACATGTATGCCAAACAAATACAACAGTAAGTTGTACTTCACATTTTAGGTAGATGACTTCTCGTAGTACTAAGTTTCAAGCTCTGATCTGTTTCAGTCATGATCTGCTTTTCTTCTGAGGCATCTAGACTTTTAGCAGCAGGAATATATTGCGTTGTCCTTGGCATAAGCCCACTTCAGAAATGCCCATCCTCTGCACATACAACTGTTGCTTCTGGAGACAAATAAGTAAACAGACTGTAGAGTCTAACCCAAAAAGGGGTCAGAGAAGGCTTTCTAGAGATGGGTGGTCTCTAAAAGGTGAACTGAAGGACCCAAAGATGGAGAAAATGGAAATCATACAAAGTCCAGAGGGCAGAAAGAACATGGCTGCTTTGGGTACCCCAAATAAATCAATATGACAATAATAAAGGGGATGTGAGGAGGGCAGGTCACTCAGTGTTGAGCAATGCAGATGTAGCCAGGCACCAAGCCATCCTAAGAGGAGGACCAAGTTTGTGTTCCATCCTAAAGTTTATGGGTAACTTTGGAAGGATTTTAAGCATAGGAGTAGCATGGTTTCAGAAAGATCCCTCTGATTGCAGTATGAAGAATAATTTCAGTGTGCGCAAGGAGGGTGAAGAAGAGAGTCCGGAAAAAATGGGGGAAGGGAGAGCGGTGTGAAAACAAAAGCCCTACTGTCTCTACTTCTAGGCCTGAACTTGAAGAGCAAAGACAATGGATTCAAGAGGTACGAAGAGTATTACAGGTACGTGGCTTGTAGTCTGATGCGATTTGAGGGTGAAAGAGAAGGCTGGGTGGAGGTTGACTTCTGAGTCTCTAGCTCTTACAACAGGGTATGTAGTTCACTGCAACTAGGAATACCAAAGGAGGAGGAGGTTCTGGGAGGAAGACGAATTTTGTTATATTAAGTCTGAGGTGTCTGTAGGACTCCTGGGCAGCAGAGAGTAGGATAGATGTTTTTGGTGCTCTGGGAACTGGACTTGGGGTAGAGATTTTGGAATTGAAACTATAGGAGGCACAAAGATCAAACGGGGTGAATGCGTGAGAAAAGAACGTAAGATTAATTCACTAAAAACAATCTTCTTACGCACTAGTGATGCAGGGCTGGCAAATTTAATGAAAATACAGATTCTGTTAAAACAGCAACAGAACATTAAATCCTTGGCTATTCATATATTACAGGACAAAGAGATTTATTTAAAGAAGCCTATAAAACTGTAATGAGGACAATAAAGGCAGACTTCAGTAAGTATAGAATTACATCATACTATTTATTTGAAAGACTAAAAATAGTGAAGATGACAATACTCCTTAGGTTAATATATGGATTTAATGCAATACCTATTAAAATCACAGCAAGATATTTTATGGAAATTTACAAAATGATGGTAATATTCTTTCGAAATAATTAGTGCGTAATATAGATCAACATATAGATAAAAAAAAGATGTTTATATATCACTTTAGATTATACAAAGTGCTTTCACAACATTATCTCATTTAATTCTTACTCTGGCTCTTATAATGAGATATGTGTAATTATTATTCCTGTTTTAGGGTGACCATAAGTCTCAGGATACCTGGGGCAGTCCTCTTTTATACTATTGTCCCAATGCCCTTCTCCCATTTAGTATTTCTTTCAAATGTTTTCATTTTTTAAAGAAAGTATTATTATTTATAGTTGTGTTAAAATTATCTGGGATGGGTCTGGTGCCACCTCCATGTAATACTTCCAACCTCTACCATAGTCTCATCTAGCAGTGGGTAAGGGGCATGTGTAGTGAACAGAGTTGTCACTATAACATGTGTTAAATCTGAAAGATGACCAATGATAACCCTTCTCCCTTTTCCTTACCTTTACCTGATGCAAATTAACTAAGACTTCCCTTTAAAGTTGAGCATGCCACATGCTGTCTGATACTCACTGATAAAACAAAGTACGTTCAAACTCTGTAGACAGCTACCTCTTTCCAGTTTCAGGTGATGGTGGGAGAAGTATTTCATCCTGCCGGCAACCTGGTGTACCAGCTGGTTGCTCATATGAGCCAGTTACATGGAGCCACCAGATTGCCAGTTGGTGAAGTCAGTGGGGGAACTTGGGAAATTATAGGTTATGCATAATAAGAGAAATATGTACAAGATATGGATGTAGAGATGTCCTTCCATAGAGTATTCTGAATTTTTTTTTTATAATAGTGTGTCATTTATTACATCAGTTTATTTTATTGCTTGGAATTGCTTGTTAATTTTGCCGTAAACCCTTTTGGTGGAAATGAGTTCAAAAAACAAAAGTGCATGTTTCATGAAATATTAAGTAACGGGTTTTTGTTTCTCAAGAAATTTGGTGATGAGTGTATAACTTGCATAAATGTTTGTTGAAATTTATTATGCACCAAAAGAAGCTGTGGTAGCATCACTGATCACATGAAAACTGGAAGATATAAATCTACTGAAGAAGCATCAGCATCTATTTCAAAAGTTAGTAATTATTTTAAGAAGACTGTCCCTTTAGACAATGATTTAACACCTATAGCTGCAGAAGGTGCATTACATATTACTCTGTGAGTCATGACTTTTCATTTAGATTGGATCATAGTTCAAAATTCATTTATTTGTTCATTCCAAGTTTTCTATACAATTCTGAACAAAATAACAGTTGAGTTGCACATTGTTTTCCCTAAAAATGGCCACACCACTACATCTCATTTCACATGCTCTTCTTAAATTGTAATGTTGACATTCCTGTATCAAGGATGGGGCTCTATTTTCCTTTCCATTGAGTCTCAACAGACCTGTGACTTCAAAGAATAGAGTAATGAAACTTCCTTCTCTCTCTCTTTGTATGCCTCTTCCATTCTTTCTATCCACTTACCCTTAGACCTACCTTCATGTTGTGAGGAGACTCAGGCATAGTCACACAGAGAGGCCATGAGTAGGTGTTCCAGCCAACAGCCCTTGCTGACAGTCAGCATCAGCTACCAGTTATGTGAGTGAATGAGTCTTCAGCTGATTATAGTCCCTAGCCTCAAGTCATTCTAGGTGACACTGAGGGGTGCATACAGTAGCTGTTCCCCCACCCCAAGCCCTGCTCAAATTTCAGGTTCATGAGCAGATTAAATGATGTCATTGTTTTCAGTCTCTAAATTTTGGATTAATTTGTTACACAGTCGTGGAAACTAGAATAAGATGTTAACATATTGATTCCATTGTAGAAAAAGAGATTCACAAACTGTTAAAACATTTATATCAGTGCCATCAGATTCATCAAATAGGAATAGGAGGAGTTCTAGTACAATATTCACGTGACTTCTGAATACAACCCAGCTCTGATCTTTGTCTTCATGCAGGTAAATGGAATCCTATCTTGGTTCTGAGTTCGGAGACCTGAGTCTTAATTGCGTTCACCTCGTGCCTGTGTCTAAGTTTGGTTAAGTCCTCTAGGAGTGAGGCCCTGCTTATATTCCCTGCCCCCTCACCTCTTTTTTTTTTTTCCTTTTAATTTGTTTTGCTTGTGTTTTACATGTGCTATTTAATGGCGTCAATTATATTAACCATGTTGTGCAGCCATTATTAATAACCATTGCCAAATTTTACATCATCATAAACAGAAACTCAATGGTTCCTAAACAATGAATCCCCTTTTCCTCCTACCTCTTGCCCCTGTTGTTGTTGTTGTTAGGTACTGCCAAGTCAGTTCTGACTCATAGTGACTGTATGTACCACAGAACAAAACACTGCCCGGTCCTGTGCCATGCTCACAATCATTGTTATGGTTGAGCCTATTGTTGCAGCCACTGTGTCAATATACCTCGTAGAGGGTCTTCCTCTTTTCCGCTGACCCTATACTTTACCAAGCATGTTGTCCTTCTCTAGGGACTGATCCCTCCAGACAACATGTCCAAAGTATGTAAGATGCAGTCTTGCCATCCTTGCTTCTAAGGAACATTCTGGTTGTACCTTTTCCAAGGCAGATTTGCTTGTTCTTTTGGCAGTCCACGGTATATTCAATATTCTTTGCCAACACCACAATTCAAAGGCATCGATTCTTCTTTGGTTTTCCTTATTCATTGTCCAGCTTTTGCATGCATATGATGTGATTGAAAATACCATGGCTTGGGTCAGGTGAACCTTAGTCTTCAAGGTGACATCTTTATTTTTCAACACTTTGAAGAGATTCTTTGCAGCAGATTTGCCCAATGCAATGCATCTTTTGATTTCTTGACTGCTGCTTCCATGGGTGTTGATTGTGGATCCTGTGTTTTATTGACTATGCAAAGGTATTTGACTGTGTGAATCCTGCCCCTGGTAACCACTAATAAACTTTGGTCTCTATAGATTACATTTGTCTATTGTAGATATTTTTAAAATAATATTTTATTATGTTTTTGGTGAAAGTTTACACAACAGATTAGGATCTCATTCAACAATTTCTACACAAACGTTCAGTGACATTGGTTACATTGTTAATGCATGAATAGTCTTATTATTTCAGTTCCGGTTGTTTCATTTTCAGTAATCTAGTTTCCCATCACCCTTACCTTCTCATCTTTGTTTTAAAATAACTGTTGACCATTTGATTCTTCAATTTTAATAATACAAGCAATTAGCAAACGTTTAGGCACTCAACTACTAGCTGAAAGCTGGCCACTCAAACCCACCCAGAGGTGCCTAACAAGACAACCCTGGCCATCTTCTTCCAAAAGGTCATAGCCTTGAAAACCTTATAGGGCATTTCTACTCTGCATACATGGGGTTGCCATGAGTTGGAATTGACCAGGCAGTAACTAATAACAGCAACACATCCCACATAGCATACCACACATTTTATGTCTAGTAACTCTAGTCTTTACAAAACCCGGCAAGATAGATATTTGCTCTATTTTACAAAAAAGGAAATAAGGCTCAGAGAGGTTAAGTAATTTGGCCAAGATCACATAGGTAGGAGGAAGCCATCTTTTTCTAACTCCAAAGTATAGGTCCTTTCCACAGAGTCACACTGGGGTCCTGCTTTGATCCCAGTTGCTTCTCTGGGTTTTGCTAACCTGATCACAGACATCCTTGATGTTGATGATCTTCCTGCTTATGCTTCTGAATGCTGCCGGCTCTAAACGTCTATGTGGATGAGTTTGCCTATCTGTTCATCATTCATTCTGTCACCACTTGCTGGGTCTTCCTAATGTAATCTGCTTGTCTGGGTTCTTAAGGTTCTCAGAGCTTCAGCCCTTCCTCATCCCCACATCAGTTAAACCTCCCAGAACTGGATGTTTCATAGAAATGAGCCAGCATCAGGACAAGAAATTATTACTTTGGGGGAGAATGTGCCTGGACCCAATCATCCTCCTTACAAAGCAATGAAATCTAACCAGATCGAAAAGTTAAATGAACAATAATGGCAGCAACAGTATCACAAATTTCTGCAAAATCTGAAAGTAAACAACACTATATTTATCCTAAATGTGGATGAAATAAATTTCTATCTATTAAAGAGATGAAAATAACATGGAAAACAAGGTAAATGGCTCTGAATATGGAAACATTAAAAACAAGAGGAGCAAAAGAATACAAAGTGGGAAACAATAGGATTGATTTCTCATTAGAAAGACAGAGACCAGAAGACAGTGGAGTGATATACTCAAGGTGCCGAAAGAAAAAAATCTGTCAACCAAGAATTCTATATCAAGCAAAACTATCTTTTGAAAATAACGGTGAAATAAATACATTCCCAAAAAAACCAAAAATGAAAGAATATATTACAAGAAGACATACCCTATAAGAAATACTGAAGAAAGTTGTTCTGGCTGAAATGAAATTTCACCAAATGATAATTTGAAACCACAGAAAGAAATAAAAGCCAAAACAAAGCTCACTGCCATCGAATTGATTTCTACTTCTGGCCACCCTATGTGTTTCAGAGAACTATGCTAAAAAAGGTTTTCAACAGCTGTAATCTCATGGAATCAGATAGCCAGGGCTTTTTTTCATGACACTGTTGAATAGATGTGAACCATCTACCTTTTGGTTAGAACCTGAGTACAAACCGTTTGAATGGTAAATACCTGGGTAAACATGTCGTTGTTATTTGGTGCCCCTGTGTCCGTTCCGACTCAGAAAAAAAAAAATCGAGTCATAGCGACCCTATATACAACAGAACAAAACACTGCCATGTCCTGTGCCATCCTTATAATCATCGTTATGCTTGAGCAGCCACTGTGTTGATGATC
Organism: Loxodonta africana; assembly: GCF_030014295.1. Taxonomy (NCBI): domain Eukaryota; kingdom Metazoa; phylum Chordata; class Mammalia; order Proboscidea; family Elephantidae; genus Loxodonta; species Loxodonta africana. Next base: position 150,377,496 of record NC_087342.1, on the reverse strand, counting down.
TGTCTCATTGAGGGCCTTCCTTTTTTTCACTGACCCTCTATTTTACCAAGCATGATGTCCTTCTCCAGGGACTGACCCCTCCTGATAACATATCCAAAGTATGTGAGACAAAGTCTCTCCATCCTTACTTCTAAGGAGCATTCTGGCCGTACTTCTTCCAAAACAGATTTGTTCATTCTTTTGGCAGTCCATGGTATATTCAGTATTCTTTGCCAATGCCATAATTCAAAGACATCAATTCTTTTTGAGTCTTTCTTATTCATTGTCCAGCTTTCACATGTACATGAAGCAACTGAAAATACCATTGCTTGGGTCAGGCGCACCTTAGTCCTTAAAGTGACACCTTTGTTTTTTAATACTTAAAAGAAGTCCCCAGATTTGTCCAATGCAATGTGTCGTTTCATTTCTTGACTGCTGCTTTCATGGGCATTGATTGTGTATCCAAAAATAATGAAATCCTTGACAACTTCAATCTTTTCTCTGTCTATCGTGGGTAAACATAACAGACTGTAAATGTAATTTTTCTTCATCTCTTAATTTCTTTGAAAAAAATAAGATTGTTTAAAGTAATAATTGGAAACCCTGGTTGCATAGTGGTTAAGTGCTACAGCTGCTAACCAAGAGGTCAGCAGTTAGAATCCACCAGGTGCTCCTTGGACACCCTACAGGGCAGTTCTACTCTGTCCTGTAGGGTCGCTATGAGTCGGAATCGACTTGACGACACTGGGTTGGGTTAAAGTAATAATTATAACACTATATTGTTGAGTTTATAATATTAAAAAAAAAAACCCAAACCCATTGCTGCTGAGTCAATTTCAACTCCTGGCGACGCTATAGGACAGAGTAGAACTGCCTCACAGTGTTTCCAAGGCTGTAAAGTCTGTAAATCTTTATGGAAGAAAATTGCCCCATCTTTCTTCCATGGAGTGGCCGGTGGGTTCAAACCACGGACCTTTCAGTTAACAGCTGAGTGCCTAACCACTGTACCACCAGGGCTCCTTGTTTACAATATAGATGATATACAAAATATATAACATGATTATGAAATACGATATCATACACCTTATTTATATATGGTGCATTGTATAGAGTATATACTCACCACTCACTGCCATCGAGTCCATTCCGACTCATAGCGACCCTATAGGACAGAGTAGAACTGCCCTGTAGAGTGTCCAGGGAGTGCCTGGTGGATTCTAACTGCTGACCTCTTGGTTAACAGTTATAGCACTTAACCACTACACCACCGGAGTTTCCATAGAGTATATATGATACATAATATATAAACAAAAAAAAACCCCAGTCCCCTTGCCATTGAGTCGATTCTGACTCATAGCAACCCTATAGGACAGAGTAGAACTGCCCCATAGAGTTTCCAACGAGTGTCTGGAGGATTTGAACTGCCGATGCCTTGGTTAGCAGCCTTAGCACTTAACCACTACTCCACCAGGGTTTCCAAACATGATATATAAGATATATAAAATAATAACACAAAGGAGAGGATAAGAAATGGAATTATATTGGGTCAAAGGTGCTATATTTCACCCAAATTAAAATCAGTATCATTCTGAAGTCAATTGTGATAAGTTAGACATGCACATTGCAATTCCTAGAGCAACCTCGAAAAGATAGTTTAAAAAAAAAAATCAACAGAGAAATTAAAATGAAACACTAAAATGTGTTAGTTTAATGCAAAAGAAGGCAGTAAAAGAAGAACAGAGGAATAAAAAAGACATGAAGCATAAGAAACAAATAGCAATAATTACTTTAAATGTGAATTGACTCAACATACTTTTTTTTTAAGAGCTGTGTAGTAGAGCAACAATTGTGTTAATATGTCACAACTTGCTTAGCCATTCTTCTGTTGCTAGGAATCAGGTAATTTAAAATTCACCACAGTGACTATTTTTACACATTATTTTTGTTTTTGTTAGTTTTTGCTTGTGGTAAATTTCATAAAAAAATTAAATTGGATCAGAGTTTCATAACTTTTGATACATATTGATGAGTTTATCTCCCAAAATATATAAGGATATCTGCTCAACAATGCCTAATAATTGTTTAAATAGGTGTGTAATGACAGCCTGAAGTTATTTAAATTGGTGTTTGTCTCATTGCTGTTGAGGCAAGCATTTCTATCCTTGATAATGTACTCTCTGTACCTCTTCAAGTGTAAATTGGTTATTCAACTATTTATTGGTTGGAATATGAATATTAATTTTTTTATTGTATTATGTTGATGGAAGTGACTAGAATTTAGTATTTTCTAGTCTCCCCTGTGGAAACCCTGGTGGTATAGTAGTTAAAGTTTGGCTGCTAACCAAAATGTCAGGAGTTTCAATCCACCAGGGGCTCCTTGGAAACCCTATGTGGCAGTTCTACCCTGTCCTATAGAGTCGCTATGAATCGGATTCGACTCGACAGCAATGGGCTACTCTCCCCTATAATAGTTGTGTCAGTTTATTAAATTAAAAAACACCCACTATAAATTAGCTTACCGATAATAACTCCTTGAGAAGGCAACAATTAAGAAAAGACTTGAGTAAAGCTGGTAATAAAGTGGCAAGTAAGTTACTCTATGGCCTTGAGAAGTTCTCCTCAGCTCTCAGCCTTACATGCTCTTTCTGAGAACTTCACAGATGAAGTCTCCTGTCTGCCCCAAGGCTCTGAGGTGAAGCAGAGCAAAGGAAGCTGACAGAGCCAGGAGCTAGAGACTCTTAGGTGGAAGGCTTAGCTGAGCTGGAGATAATTGACTAGTCAGGAAATTTTAGTGCCAAAACCTTAAAAATAACATGATGATAATGCTTCCCATTAGCAGATTTGGTTCCTACATAGATCCAGAAATAGATTAAAACTCAGGTCAAATGAGGATCTCTGTTTTCTCAAGAAAAGTAGTGGGAGAGAGAAATTTCTGCTTCATGCTTAAGTTTTCTTATTCTCCATAGATTTTAAGTATAGCTCCTGCATTTACTCAAGGAAATGTTCCTTAATGTTCTGAGTCCGACTTTGTGGAGAAGTATCCATGATAGCAGGGACCACCCAGTATAAGCTCTGACCATTATCTTAGAACTAGCTACCCAGTTGCATTGTCTTCACCACTCTCACTATAGCTATTTCAGGGATGAGATTTATAAAAATCCTGTAACTCTCCTTGTAGGAGTTTGACACGCCCCAGTAGCCCCTCTCTTTCCTACTCAAGTATAAAATTACTTGACAAACTTAAAGATCAGACAGATGGAAATTAAAATGATCAAAGTAAGGTCGGAATACCCGGCTAAGGTGTGTAACTAAATTAGCTTGGAAGTGTAACCAAATTAGTTTTCTAGTTGCATAAAACTAGTTGCTGTCAATGACACGCATGGAGACCTCATATGTGTCGCAGCAGAATTGTGCTTCACAGAGTTCTCAGTGGCTGATTTTTTGGAAGTAGATCATCAGGGCTTTCTTCTAAGATGCCTTTGGGTGGACTCAAACCTCCAACCTTTCGGTTAGCAGTCAGCATTAACCATTTGTACCACCCAGGAACCCTTTCTACTTGAATGTTGCTGTTGATGGTTATATTCTTGTCACTTGCTATCGAGTCAATTCTGACCCATGGCAACTGCATGTGTTACAGAGTAGAACTGCTCCATAGGGTTTTCTTGGGTGTAAACTTAATGAAAAGGATCCCTGGTGTCACAACAGTTAAGAGCTCGGCTGTTGACTGAGAGTTTGGTGGTTTGAGTCCACCCAGCTGCTCTGTGGGAGAAAGACCTGACAATCCACTTCCATAAAGATAAAAGTCAAGAAAACCTTATGGGGGCGCTCTACTCATCACACATGGGATCACCATGAGTCAGAATAGACTCGAAGGCAGCTGCTTGATGAGTGGATAGATGGATAGATGGACAGGTGATAGGCCAACCCAAATCTGAATGACTTCAAAACTTATGCCCTTCACCATACCGCGTTGCCACTGTCCTCCCCCCACCCAGTGCTTTGAAGTACAATGTAAAGCAAGCAAGAGAATATACCCAGAAATATATGATGTAAAGCAGGCAAGAGACTATATCCAAAGACAATAACAATCTTAATGGAAGCATATCACCAGGCCTATCTTCCCAGGTCCTACTACATTTAGATTAGCAGTTGAGCACAAACCATTTGTACCACTCAGATACCTTTCTACTCACATGCCGCCCCTTGAGTCTAGCCCTTGGGATGGGCCTATGTGGGAAAGTTTGTGTAGGAAAGTAGATGTACATGCTCAAGAGGGTCTGGGGTGGAGAGGGATGAGAAGAGACAAGATCCTCTATGCTCAGAGCTCTTTATAAGATAAGATTTATTCAATCAAGAAACGTTAATTGTTGGCTGTTACCCACCAATCAGGTATTCCTCCTACATTGTGCACAAAATGAGTGGTAAGAGAGGAGCAAGAGGCTAGGAGTGCCCTCCCCCAGAAGTCCTCTATACGGAAACACAAGAGTGGGCTCCGTGCCCTCTTCCAACATGCCCACATGATACAAAGTGAAAGAGCTTATGCTGTTTCTTATCTTTTTTTTTTTTTTGTCTTTTTCCACTTTTTTCCCTTTCTTGCTCCTCTCCTAATAGTTGGTAGGAAAGTATAGTAAGCAAATATACACCAGGGGAAAAATGTCCCTGGGTAGTGAAAATGGTTAAACATTTGTCTGCTAACCAAAAGGTTGGAGGTTCAAGTCCACCCAGAGGTGCCTTGAAAGAGAGACCTGATGATCTACCGAAAAATCAGCCACTGAAAACCCTATGGAGCACAGTTCTACCTTGACACACATGGGGTCACCGTGAGTCAGAATTGACTCAATGGCAACTGGACTGGTTTTGTTTTAAAGTGGGGAAAGCTGCTTTGGTCTAGTCAGAACTGAAGAGAGTCTGCTATCCTGGGGGAATGTCATCTTGGCTGTCCTCAGTGCCATGTGACAGAATGACCTGAGGTCTTGCCTTGTCGTTTTGCTCCTTTTGGCTCAGATGAGAGTCACTTGCCTAAGAGACTAGAGCTGTGCCTGGGGTGGGAGAAGTTTGTGGTGAGCCCTGTGACAAGGATGTGTCTGAGGATGTTCAGTGTCTTACAATGAAGAACCAAAGGATACATTTCTGTCTGGTTGGTACCAGAAGAATTATGCATCTCCTGAGCATTTGGTTTGTTTCCAACTCACAGAGAAGGTGAATTTTGTGCTTCATCAGGTAGCATATATTCTTGTATATTTTGAATGCTGACCTCTAGACGGCAGAGAGCAGATGTGTGGCTCTCTCACAGCCAGTGCACAGGATTTAAGATATACATGCTTGTGTCATTTCTGGCTTCGGCTTATGTCCTGTTCCTTGTTATTTGTTATTTCCCTTCTCACCTAACACTTATTTATGTTACCTTGTACTTTTTGTGTCCTTGTAAGGTGCCTTATGTTCTTTCTGGAGCCAGACAGGGTATAAATACATGAATAAATATAGTAAGCACCTCCGGCTCCACATCTCCATATCTCGCTTCACTGCTCCTCGGCCTCTTGGCTCAATCCAAGCACAAGGTTAAGAGCAGGCTCCACCCCTGCCCTGGGATGATGCCCCAGGCCTGCCACTCAACATCTCTTAATTCTTGGCTTCTTCTTGCTCAGACTGGACTCCTGTCCTCTTGTTGTCGACCGCCATCTCCTGTATCCTGCATCCTGGGTCTCTGCTGCCTACCTCCTCCTCACCCCAAGTCTGGACTTTGTTTTCTGAGAGTCACAGTCTCTGTAGCCCTCTTACTTTAATTAACATTTCTGGATATAGTCTCTTGCCTGCTTTACATGGTACTTTAGAGCCCTGGTCGGGGGAGGGAGATGCACTGTGATATGGTGAAAGGCATAAGTTTTGGAGCCATTCAGATCTAGGTTGGTCCAATTACCTGTTCATTTCACCCATCCATCCATCCATCTGTCCATCCGTCCATCCATCACCATATATTAATTGAGTGTCTGCCATATGCCAGGTACTGAGTGCAGTGCTGGGGATATGGTAGTGAATCAGAGAGGTAATCTTTGCTTTATGGAACTTGCAGTCAAATTCTGGGGGTTTGAATTCCAGATATGACACTTGCTCACTGTGAAAAATCAGGCAATTATTCAATCTTTCTAGTCTCAAATTCTTAATCTGTAAAATAGTGGTAGTAATACAACAGCATGAGGTTATTTTAAGGATTAAATGAGATAATGCATGGAAAGCACTTTGCACAGGGTGTAGACCCAGTAAGCACCGAACAATACACTAGCTATTACTGTGAGATGCTTTTTACACAAAAGCAGTAAATGAAGGGAGGTGACATATGTTCCAGGCTTTGTGATAGATGCTCTATACCTCAGAAGGAGACAGTTGCTCCCATTCTAGGGGTAAAACAGAAGCTTCGAGGGGTCAAGTAAGGAGCCCAAGGGCCAGCCAGGGTCTGTCTGACTCTGATTTATGGCTCTTTACACTGCCTTACACTGCCTTTCTGGCTCAGGGACCTCCTAGCTATTCCTGAACGATAGATGTCCAACTTCCACTATAACAATTGGGGTGTTGGGAAATTAAAACCTACCCTGAAGTTGACTTTTGTGTTCTCTACCTCTCTTTCCTATCTGCCACCAGCAGTTCCCCCAGTTCCAATGATCTGCTTTCTGTTCATTCAAGGTCAGACCTGTCCTGCTTGACTCTGAAATGGACCCTCCCTATCCCAGACCCAAAGTCTCATTCCTGAAATCTTCTAAAGTCTTTTCCATTTTACAGTAAATTTTCAATTGGTGCAATATGTGAATGTGTATGTGTGGGGAGGGTGCAAGTGAGGGAGTAGGGAATATAAATTTAACATACTCCTTTGCGCACAGCAATGTATCCTATGGGCCTTGGTAAAACAGAGTCTGGGGAGAGAATGATCATTATTAATAATCAAAACAATGATAACCACCATTTGTTGAATGTCTGCTATATGCCAGGTACCATATTGGGCCCTCTCATACACACAGAATGGCAGAGGTGACTGCAAATATTCAAAATCCTGGAACCTAGAAGGCAGAGGACTTCCTGGGTCATATTGTTGGTCCTTATTCTACATATTGGAGAGCCTTTAAAAGTACAATGTGACCTAAGAGACACAGCAAACACCCACTGACACCAAAGACACGTAACCTGGGGACTACAAAACTCCCCAGGTCTGTTAGGAGTGTCTTCCCAGACCCTATGAGAGCTGAGTCAGAAACTTCATGTTCAGAAAGAGCTCATGCAAGGCCTGATGTCTCCAACACTCTCCTATCCCACAGTGACACTCTGTCTGAGAAGTGATTTTTCAAATGTTTTTGGTCATTTTGTGATGTTTTATTGAAACTATATATTCATATGATAACCTATTAAATAAAACAGAAGAACTTACCCTGAAAATTACATGTTTTTTTCCCCGGCCTCTCCCCACTCCAACTCTTCCCCACCAGAGGTAGCCTCTTATGTTTGTTTTCTAAGTTCTTCTAATATTGATCTCTATAACACACTTTATTAATTTGTCACCTTTAGACAACATCTCTTAAGTCCTCAATATAAAAAATAAGATTTAGCTCACTTACATAGACTTGGTTAGCCCTCCTCCCAGGGTCTGATATTTATCCTTTATTGTCAGTTCTCTTAGGTTTCTTTGCATTTTTAAATAATGTACATATGTCTCTATTTCTTTTTCCATCATCTTTTGGAAAGTCCTTTATTCATAGGCTAACTCTAGAAATATTGCATGACTATGCAAATATTACTTGAGGCCAGGGTAAGTAGTGTATTAGAATAACATTTCTTTCTTAACCGATCCATTGATAGGGTTGCTGGGCAAAGCAAGTGATCAGATTGATTCACTTTTCTGGTACTCCATCAATATAAGAAATTCATGCCATATTTTAGTTTGCTTCATGTTTAAAACATGACTTTCTTGGTTTTTCCTGGCGCTTTCAGTTGCCTTTCTTTCCCCCAAAACCTTAGTCACCATTTTTTCCTTAGACTTCCCTTCTGAGATTTTCTGTTTTCTTAACTGTCTCAGCCCGCTGCAAGGCTGTCATTTGGACCTACTTTTTATTACTCTTCTGGGCTTGGGTCCACTATTCCTTCCATTTTTTTCTTTTTCTTTGTTTCTTCCCAGTTTTGCTTGAGTAACTTCTTAAGAAAGTATACATGGGAGAAAAACTTTCTGAGTGCTTGTATCTAAAAATGTTATTTTAATAAAAGTTCATATGTGATTGACAATTTGGCTGAGTATAGAATCCTAGGCTGAAAATAATTTTTCTCAGAATTTTAGAGACATTGATCCAGATTGCATACCTGTATGAGTCTCATTCGTTTGTACTGACTTTTGTTTCTGGAAGTTTTAAAACATTTTCTCACTCTTCTCAGCATTCTGAAATTTCATGAGGCTATGGCATTTTTTTTTTTTATAACTAGGTGTAGGATCTTTTCTGCTTGGAACTCATTGTTGTTAGGTGCCATCGAGTCCGTTCTGATCATAGTGACCCTATGTACAACAGAACAAAACACTGCCCAGTCCTGCGCCATCTTCACAATCATTATGTTTAAGCCTGTTCTTGCAGCCACTGTGCCAATCCATCTCATTAAGGTTCTTCCTCTTTTTCACTGACCCTCTACCTTACCAAGCTTGATGTCTTTCTCCAGGGACTGATTCCTCCTAACAACATGTTCAAAGTATGGAACTCATTAGAGGTCTTTAAATCTAAAGATGTAGGCCCTTTTCAGCTCTGAGAAATTATTTTCTGTTATTTATTTAACAACTTCCCTCTTCTTGTGTCGTCCCATTTTTTCTCTTCTTTCTTTCTGAGTTGCTCATTGGTTGGATATTTAGCTTTCTAGATCGGTCTTCTGTATCTCTTTTTTGTTCCTGTTATATTTTTCTTCTCCTTGTTTTCCTTCCCTATCTTAAGAGAGAATTTCTTGACTCTATTTTCCAGCCTATTTTTCTTTTTAATTCCAATAAGCATATTTTTCATCCCTGAGAACACTTTCTCACCTGATTGTTTCCTTTTAATTTTATCCTGACTTTTTAATGGGTATTAGTTATAGCTCCTTAAATACCAAACCAAAACAAACCAATTGCCGCCGAGTTGATTCCGACTCATAGCAACCCTATAGGACAGAGTAAAACTGCCCCGTAGAGTTTCCAAAGAGCACCTGGTAGATTTGAACTGCCGATCCTTTGGTTAGCAGCCTCAGCATTTAATCACTACCTGCCAGGGTTTCCCATCTTCTTAAATATTTACAGTATATTGTTTTCCTTGTATCTTGTTTAAAAGAAAATTGTTTAGATAGGCTTAAAGTTCTCTTTTGTTCCCTACATTTTTTTTTTTCCTCTAAGATCAGTTTTTCTGTTTGGTTATCTTGATCATTCTCTTTTGTGGGCTGGTTCTCCTGAATACATATATATATATTTTTTATCTCCATGTAAGACAGGACTGGATTGCTGGTGTGGGTTTTCTCCACTGCCCTATTGGTAGGACTTTAAAAAAATTAAGTCACTGCCTTGTCTGGGACATCTGATTGGGAACCCTGCACTGGGTGGGGCAGAGGTGTAGACCAGGGTCAGTAATTAAGCTGGCCCTCAGACTGTGCAGCTCCAAATGTCAGGACTTTATTCTGAGGTGTAATAGTCAAACTAGAAGTCCTAGATTTCCCAAAATATTTGCTTCAATTTTTTGGTATCTGTGTTTTTATGAGTCATGAGATGCTAAGCTGTGGATAAATGTTATCTATTCTGCTCTGCTCACAAGGTTGGAGAGGTGCATGCTAGTGCTGAGTGGTGGACTTGACAGTATATAGCTCTTTAATAGGGTCCATTTGGATGGCACAAACAGTTAATCTCTGGACCACTAGCTGGAAGCTGGGCAGTTTGAACTTACCCAGAGACACCCAGAAGAGAGGCCTGGTGATCTGCTTCTAAAAGATCACAGTCTTGAAAACCTTATGGAGCAGCTCTACCCTGCACACATGGAATCAACTGGATGGCAACTAACAACATTGTCAAATCCACCATCAGCTGACTGTGTGGTCATTAAAGCAAAAAACATTCTAGGAGTCCATCTGGCTCCTACTTTCCAACTCTGTAGGCTGTCTCATCTCCACATGTTTCATCCATCAAACCACTTTCCTTTGTAGTTTGTTTTCCAGAAATACTTTTGCAATTTCTCATTCATGAGCAACTCCCCATTCATGTTTTCTTCCCTGTTATGAATTTATTTCTTTTCGTACTTTTGCACTTGATAAACAGAACCCACTGTTTGCAATGAATAGTACTGTGACATACAAAACAGATGGACTGTACCAAACCCATGACAGAGAAGCTATGTAAGCTCAAACTGTGTTAACACAGTTATTAATAGTAACTCTTGTGGACACATGTGTACCTAGTCCACTTACTGTTCCAACAATCTGCCTAATTTACCAATTCTCACCAATGCTTGCTTTAGACCACGCTTCTTAACTTTACCTTAAAACCCTTTCCTGAGAGGTGGAGTCAACATGGCACCCTAGACAGATGCATCATGTTCTCCCTCTGCAGTAAAGACCTGAAAAACTAAGTGAAACAGATACAAACATCAAATGTGGGATCCTAAGTGTTAAATGAAGGGATAAATAAATAGATCAAACACTGAATGGAAGAAGAAACTGAAGGAAAACAGAAAATGAGGAGAGGTATGGAGTAGCGGTCCCCTGTCAACTTGCAAGACACAACGTCACCATGTGGGAGCACAGCCATCAATGACCCTGGACAGGGAGCAACTTCACAGAGCTCCAACAGGAGACAGCACCCAGTAACCAAAGAAACAGGCTTTCCCACCCCTCACCCTTCTGCCTCTTGCACCACCTCCACACCTCCTGATGGGCTATGATGAACCACCTCGGCTAGAGAGCTGCTTGTCTGGGTCCACTCCACCCCTACCTGCTGGCTCCTGCTATGCCATTTTCTCCCTTTTCCCCCTTTCTTCTTTTTCTTTATCCACCCCGCCTAACCCCATATCCCACCTCAATCCCTTCCTACTGAGCTATGCTGTGCTGCCTTGGCAGGAGAGAAAGTGGCCTGCCACCAGCCTGGGTCTGCCCCACCACCACCTGCCAGCTCCTGCCATACCATTTCTTCCACCCCCCCTTTTTTTCTTCCTCTCTTCCACCTAGCCTATACCTCACCTCTACCTCTTCCCTTTGGGCCACGCTGTGCTGCCTTCGCTAGACAAGGCTAGACAGACACTGACCAGCTGCCAGCCTAAGTCCACCCCTCCCCCCCACACTGGCTCCTGCCACAACATTTTTCCCCCTTTCTTAATTTTCTTCTCCCTTCCACCTAGCCGCATACTCCACCTCCACCCCTTCCTGTCAGGACATGCCACACCTTGGCTAGAGAGACACTGGTCTGCTGCCAGCCCAAGTCTGCCCTGCCCCCACACACTGGCTCCTGCTGTGCCATTTTTAAAAATTCTTCTTCTTCTTCTTTTTTCCCCTTTAGTCCTTTTCTTTCCTTTTCTCATCTAGCCTGTATCTCATCCCTACCCCTTCCCTCTGAGCTAAACTGCACCATCCTGGCTAGAGTGACACTGGCCTACCACTTTCTACCTCCCACCTAGCCCCATATACCACCTCCCCCTTCCTGCCAGCCCCCCAGGTCCGCCCTGCCCCCACCTGCCAGCTACCCCCATTTTTTTTATATCTCTATTATTTTATTTGTTCCCCCCACCTAGCCCCATATCCCACCCAACATTCCCATACCACTGTGGATAGAGCATCCCTGGTGCGGGCTTGCTGCCACACCAGGCTCACACTGCCCTTCCCCTCTCACTATTCAACCAGCTGCTGAATTGAGGGAAGTGATCTACCACTGCCCATCCAACACTTCCATCTACCTGGCGAGGTACTGTGAGTGCTCCCACACCACTGGACCAACACCAGGAGGCAGACAGCCACGCCCAGCCCATCCTCAGCTACCTTGCCAAACCAGTGTACAGTGAAGTGGGCTAACCCTACCTGCTGTGGCCCTGCCCACCTGGAGAAGGTAGAGAGAGTTACCATGCCCCCAGACAAGTAAGTAGCAAAGTCTGCCTGGCCTGCCTTCATTGACATATCAAAACAAAACAAAGAAGCAGGTTGAAACAAACGAACATACAATCAATAAATAAAGAAAATAATACCTTAATGTCTAGGAGACAGCAGACAAAACCAAAACATAAAAGAAAAAAACAGGGCAAGGTGGTTTCAGCAAATGACCAAAATAAAAAATCAGGGGAACTTCTGGAGAAAAGGCAGTGAAATTACTTGATATGGAATTCAAAAGACTATTTAGGACTCTCTGAGAGATTAGGAAAGAGATCAAGGAAGACACAGATAAAGCCAAGGAAAAGATAGATAAAATCATGGAAAACACAGAATCAACAAAAACATAGCCAAAAATCAATGAAAACACAGACAAAGCTGTAGAAGAATTCAGGAAAATAATATAAGAACAAAATATCAAAATAAGTAAACAATTAGAAATCATACAAAAACAGCAACTAGAAATCCAAAAGATAACAAAATTTCAGAAATGGACAACTCAGTAGAAGGCTTTAGGGGCAAAATGAAACAACGGAAGACAGAATCTGCGAGATTGAAGACACATGGATGCACTGTGTTTGAGGAAAATTAGAGAAAAAATGAAAGAAAAATGAAGAAAATCTGAGAATTATGTGGGACACAGTCATGAGCAAAAATGTGTGTGTGGTCAGAGTTCCAGAACAGGGGGAGAAAATGGAAAACACAGAGAAGATTTTTGAAGATTTGCTGACAGAAAACTTCCCTAATATGAAAGATGAAAAGCTGACCATCCAAGCTCAGTGAACCCCATATAGGATAGACCCTAAAAGAAGGTCACCAAGACATAGAACAATCACACTTGCCAAAACCCAAGAAAAAGAAAAAATCCTGAGAGCAGCTCAAGAAAAACAAAAGTCACTTACAAAAGGAAACAATAAGACTAAGCTCTGATTACTCTGCAGAAACCATGCAGGCAAGAAGGCAATGAGATGACATATATAAAACCTTGAAATAAAACTGCCAACCAAGAATAGTATATCCTGTAAAACTCTCTTTCAAATACAATGGCAAAATTAGGACTTTCCAGATAAACAGAAATTAAAGGAATTTATAAAAACCAAACCAAACCAAACTTACAAGAAGTGTTAAAGGGAGTCCTTCGGTTAGAGAATCTACAACCTCAGACAACAACTGGAGTCTAGGACACAGGAAGACATCAGCCAGGTACCAACCTAAGTAAAGAGAGTCAGTAATAAAACAAAGCTAAAGGACTTAAAAGAGGGATGCATAGATATCTATAAATGATGACAATGTTAAAACAATAAAAGGGGGAAAAATGGTGTAGGTGTAGAACTTTCAAATGGAGAGGAAGTCAAGGCAATATCAAGTAATAAAAGACTGGTTCATACTTAGGAAGATAAGGGTAAATTTCAAGGTAACCATAAAGTTAACAAAGGTATTTATTAGGATAAAAAAGAAGAAAAATATAAAGACTCAGTAAACACAAAATCCATAATAACGAAAGAAAAGAAAAGAAAATCCACATACAAAAAGAACTCAGCACAGGAGAATAAGAGCAACAAAGAAAACATCAGCACCACAAAAAAAGCATAATAATATGACAGCAATAAACTCATACCTATCAGTAATCACACAGTGTAAATGGCTTAAATGTACCTGTAAACAGACGGAGAATGGCAGAATGGATAAAAAAGAATGACCTATCAATATGCTGTGTACAAGAGACACGCTGTAGATACAAAGACATAAATATATTAAAAATAAAAGGATGGAAAAAACATATCAAGCAAACAGTAACCAAAAAAGAGCAATACTGGCAGAACTAATTTCAGATAAAATAGACTTCAAGGCAAAATCAACCATAAAAGACAAGGAAGGACATTATATAATGATGAAGAGGCAATCCACAACAAGACATAACCTTAATAAAAATTGACAGGGCCCCAAAATACATAAAACAAACTCTAACAGAACTGAAAAGAGAAATAGACATTTCTGCAATAATAGTAGGAGACTTCAACACACCATTCTCGGTAAAGGACAGAACAGCTAGAAAGAGCTTCAACAAAGGTACAGAGGATCTAAAGGCCAAAATCAACCAACTTAACCTCATAGACATACATAGAACATTTCACCCAACAACAGCAAAGTATGCATTCTTTTCCAGAGCACATGGAACATTCTACAGAATAGGTTACATTTTAGACTACAAAGCAACTCCCTACAAAATTCAAAACATTGAAGTAATACAAAGCGTCCTCTCTGATCAAAACACTGTAAAAGTAGAAATCAGTAACAGGAAGAGAAGGAAAAAGAGAATCAAATACATGGAAACTGAATAACACCTTGCTTAAAAACAACTGGGTAATTGAAGAAATTGAAGAGGGAATAAAAAAAATTCCTAGAATTAAGTTAGAATGAAAACACTTTATACCAAAACCTTTGTGACACAGCAAAGGCAGTGCTCAGAGGTCAATTTATATCAATAAAGACATACATCGAAAAAAAGAAGAATGGGCCAAAATCAAAATGTTAGCCCTACAACTTGAACAAATGGAAAGAAAAAAGCAAAAGAAGCCCACAGGCACCAGAAGAAAATAAAGATTAAAACAGAAATAAATGAAATAGAGAACAGAAAAACAATACAAAGAATAAACAAGACCAAAAGTTGGTTCTTTGAAAAGATCAACTAAATTAACAAACCAGTGGCCAAAAAGATCAAAGAAAAACAGGAAAGGAAGCAAATAACCCAAATAAGAAATGAGATGGGGGCCATTACAACAGACCCAACTGAAATAAAAAGGATCTCAAAATTGTACTCCAACAAATTTGAGAACTTAGAGAAAATGGATAAATTTCTAGAAACACAACACCTACCTAAAATTACATAAGCTGAGATAAAAAATCTTAACAGGCCCATAACAAGAGAAGAGACTGAAGAAGTAATAAAAAAAAACTCCCAACAACAACAAAAAAGCCCTGGCTCAGAGAGCTTCACCAGAGAATTCTACCAAACATTCAGAGAAGAGCTCACAACCAGTACTACTCAAAATATTTCAGAGCATGGAAATGGAAGGAATTCTTCTGAATTCATTCTATGGAGCCGGCATAACCCTGATACCAAAGCCAGGCAAAGATAACAGAAAAAAGAATATTACAGATCAATATCTGCCATGAATATAGATGCAAAAATTCTCAACAAACTTCTAGTCAATAAAATTCAGCATCACATCAAAAAAAGTAATACACTATGACCAAGAGGGATTCATACCAGGCTTGCAAGGATGGTTCAATATTAGAAAATCAATCAATGTAGTCCACCACATAAATAGAACAAAAGTAAAGAGTCATATGATCATCTCAATCAAAGCAGAAAAGGCATTTGATAAAGTCTAACACCTGTTTCTGATAAAAACTCTCAGTAAAATAGGAATAGAAGGGAAATTCCTCAACATAATAAAGGGCATCTGTACAAAACACACAGCCATCATCATTCTCACACTGAGAAAGGCTGAAAACATTCCCCCTGAGAATGAGAACAAGACAAGGATACCCTTTATGACCACTGCTATTTAACATTGTGCTGGAAGTCCTAGCCAGAACAATAAGGCAAGGGGGAAAAAAAAACGGCATCCAAATTGGAAAGGCAGAAGTAAAGCTACCCCTATTGGCTGATGATATGATCCTGTACATAAAGAAGCCCAAAGATTCCGCAAGAAAACTACTGAAACTAATAGAAAGACTCAACAGAGTAGCAGGGTACAAAATCAACATACAAAAGTCAGTTGGATTCCTATACACCAACAAAGAGAATTTCAAACAGGAAATCAGGAAAATAATACCATTTATAATAGCCCCTAAAATGATAAAATGTTTAGGAATAAATTTAACTGGGGATGTAAAAGACCTATACAAAGAAAACTACAAAACACTATTTCAAGAAACCAAGAGAGACCTACGTAAATGGAAAAACATACCATGCTTATGGATGAAAAAAAAAAAAAAGGGAGGCTCAATATCGGGAAAACATCAATCCTACCCAAAGCTATCTATAGATATAATGCAATCTTGGTCCAAATACCAACGACATTCTTTAATAAGATGGAAAAACTAATCACCAACTTTATACGGAAAGGAAAGCATTACTGAAGAAAAAGAACAAAGTAGGAAGCCTCACATTACCTGATCTCAGAGCCTACGATACAGCTATGGTAGTCAAAATGGCCTGGTACTGGTAGAACGACAGACACATAGACCAAACGAACAGAATCAGATGTAAATCCATTCACTTATGGTCTGCTGACTTTTTACAAAGAACCAAAGTCCACTAAGTGAGGAAAAGACAGTCTTTTTAACAAAAGGTACTGGCAAAACTGGACGTCCATCTGTAAAAAAAAATGAAACAGGACGCATACCTCACACCATATACAAAAACTAACTTAAAATGGATCAATGACCTAAATATAAAACCTAAAATGATAAAGATCATGGAAGAAAAAATAGGGACAACACGAGGGGTCCTAATACATGCATAAATACAAAACAAACCATATCTAATGATGCACAAACACCAGAAGATAAACTAGATAAGTGGGAGCTCCTAAAAATTATACACTTACACTTATCAAAAGACTTCAACATAAGAATAAAAAGAGAACCTATAGACTGGGAAGAAATTTTTGGCTGCAGCATATCTGTTAAGGGCCTAATCTCTAAAATCTATAGAATGCTTCAACACCTCAACAACAAAAAGACAAATACAATTAAATAGTGGGCCAAGGATATGAACAGACACTTCACCAAAGAAGACATTCAGGTGGCTAACAGACACATGAGAACATGCTCAAGATCTCTAGCCATTAGAGAAATGCAAATCAAAACTACAATGAGATACCATCTCACCCCATCATTACTGCCACTAACCACAAAAACATGCAAACAAAGAAACAAACCCTGAAAAACAACAAATGTTGAAAAGATTGCTGGGGGATTAGAACTCTTAGGAAACTGCTAGTGGGAATGTAGAATGGTACATCCATCTTGGAAAATAACATGATACCTAATTAAAAATCTAGAAATAGAAATACTATACAATCCAGTAATCCCACCCCTAGGAATATATCCTAGAGAAATAAGAGCAGTCATACAAATAGACATATGCACACCCATGTTCATTGTAGCATTACTCACAATAGAAAAATGACATAAACAACTTAAGTGCCCATCAACAAATGAATAGATAAACAAATTATGATACATACACACGATGGAATACTACCCAATGATAAAGAAATATGATGAATCCATGAAACATCTCACTACATGGATGAATCTGGAAGGCATTATGCTGAGTGAAATAAGTCAATCAAAAAAGGACAAATATTGTATAAGACCACTATTTTAAAAACTCAAGAAAAGGTTTATACACAGAAAAAAACAATCTTTGATGGTTAGTAGGGAAGGGAGAGGAGGAGAAGGGAAAATGCGAATTAGATAGTAGGTATGTGTTAACTTTGGCGAAGGGAAAGACAACACACAATATAGGGGAAGTCAGCACAGCTTGACCAAGATAATGTCATAGAAGCTTCCCAGACACATCCAAACACCTGGAGGAACTGAGTTACTGGGGCTCAGGGCTGGGGACCATGGTCTGGGGGAACATCTAGGTCAATTGGCATAACACAGTTCATAAAGAAAATGTTCTACATCCTACTTTGGTGAGTAACATCTGGGATGTTAAAAGCTTGCAAGAAGCCATCTAAGATACGTCTATTGGTCCCAGCTCATTTGAAGCAAAGGAGAATGAAGAAAACCAAAGACACATGGAAAATATTCGGCCAAAGGTCTAACGGACTGCATGAAACACAGCCTCCACCGGCCTGAGCCCAGAAGAACTAGATGATGCTGGGCTACCACCACTGACTGCTCTGGCAGGCATCACAATAGAGGGTCCTGGGCAGAGTGGGAGAAAAATGTAGAACAAAATTCAAATTCACAAAAAAAGACCAGACTTACTGGTTTGAGAGTGACTAGAGGAACACCTGAGACTATCGTTTCTGCTCACCCTGTTAACTAAGAATTGAAGCCACTCCTGATGTCCACATGTCAGCCAAAGATTAGATAGACCTATAAAACAATAACATATGTGAGGAACATGCTTTTTAGTTCAATCAAGTATAGGAGACCAAATGAGCAATACCTGCCCAACAGCAAAGATGAGAAGGCAGGAAGGGACAGGAAAACTGGATGAATGGACCCTGAGAACCCAGGGTAGAAAGGAAAAGGGGGAGAGTGCTGACACATTGTGGGAACTGCAACAAATGTCACAAAATAATTTGTGTATAAAATTTTTGAACAAAAAACTAATTTGCACTGTAAATTTTCACCTAAAACACAGTAAAATTAAAAACAAATCAAAAAAATCCTTCCCTAAGAAAGCTCCATAAGTATCCTCTGTCAAGTGGTTTGTTTCCTTGCTCTGCCAATTTAATACATCACAGTTTTACTGGTGGTTTCTGGAATGGCAGGGCTTTGGCACATTCATATTTTGGTTGGGGGGGACAGTCTCAAGAGGGACAGAAAGCAAATATGTGTACCTGGTCTGCCATCATGAACAAGAGGGACAGAAAGCAAATATGTGTGCCCGGTCTGCCATCATGAGCCAGAAGCTTCCTCCAACATTTTTTAGCTGACAACACAGCACAAGAAACAAATGAAAAACCCAGATACCTGTAGAGGGGCTGTGCTTCCTCTGTCTTTGCGTTCCTGGGCAACATCAGCTGAGTGAATTCTGATGGGAGAAGTCTAGGTGGGCCGGACCTTTGAGTGGCAGTACGAGGAGTGCCTGGGAGGCAGAGTTGGCTCAGTGGTTGAATTCGTACCTTCCACGCACAAGACTGGAGTTCCATTCCCAGGCAATGCACCTCAAGTGCACTCACCACCCATCTGTTAGTGGAGGCTTGTGTGTTGCTGTGATGCTGAACAGGTTTCAGTGGAGCGTCCAGACTAAAACAGACTAGGAAGAAAGGCCTGGCTTTATACTTCTGAAAATCAGCCAGTGAAAACCCTATAGTTTTCATCGTGCATGGGGTCACCATGAGTTGGTGGCCAACTCAACAACAGTAAGTGGCAACATGAGGAGTGCCTACTGAACTCTAGCCTCTTCACTTTGCATATACCCCGTTCCCCTGGCTACTCACAAAACCATGCTTTGTGCTGAACACTGGCAAAGTTGGCTATCTTCAGCAATGTCAAAAGTTCTCCAGAGAGCTGCCTGGGCTGCCTGGGAATTTCTCAGGAAGTGATGGTGATTTCGGATTTAATGAGAAGCATGAAGGCGACAAACTTGGAGGCGGTTTTCCTCTTTCACACAAGTTCCACTTGTCAGGGTCACAAATAAGCTTCTGCTTACTTCAGAGATTATGCTGGCTGTCTGATTTCTCAGCAGGCCTGAGTGGTGGTGTTTCAGTGACTGCGAACATGATCTGAATGTTTGATACAAAAAGGAGCGGTTGCTGGTAGCACACTTGGTTAAATCATCTCTGAACAATTTAAAGAGAATGAATTCCATACACTCACATATTTTCCTTCACTGCAAAGACGATTCTAGGGAGAGAGCTCCTGTCTCTTCTATGGGGGCTGCAGGGATGAGTGAAGTTGACTCACCAACAAATAAGAAGTTAGCTTCTCATGATAATCGTGGCTGGAGGAGCCAATGATTATAAGTTTAAGGTCATGTCCTCAGACAGGAAACTAGAGTGGTTTATATTAAGTTATAAACATGGCCTTAAGTAGGGCACCTATTCAGCTGAAAGAAACTGATGTGACTGTACCAGCTGTTCAAACACTGAAATGCTCTGTGCTGGTTAGGAAGTAGTTACTGCCATGAGCCATGAACGTTCCCTTCCCTCCCTGGCACCTCCCAGACCTCCTGCCACCCAGCAACAAAGATTAACCTGGCACGGTGGTGTCCCAGGGCCTTGTTCTAGCACTAAGCTGGAAATATCTGGGTCTGGTCCCACCTTGTCATTTTGCTTTCTCTGCTACTCCTCAGATTAGCCTGAGTGGGCCTGGGCTAGGGTGACTAAGTGAGGTATCTCCCTTGGGAGTAAAATTTAAGGGGCTCCAAAAATCTCATTAATCAAGATAGTAATGCAACTTCACTAAAGAAGTCATTCAGATAGCTAACAGATACATGAGGAAATGCTCACGGTCATTAGTCATTAGAGAAAAGCAAATCAAAACTACAATGAGATTCCATCTCACTCCAACAAGACTGGCATTAATCCAAAAAACACAAAATAATAAATGTTGGAGAGGTTGTGGAGAGACTGGAACACTTATACACTGCTAGTGGGAATGTAAAGTGGTATAGCCACTTTGGAAATCGATTTGGCACTTCCTAAAAAGCTAGGAATAGAACCTCCGTATGATCCAGCAATCCCACTCCTTGGAATATATCCTAGAGAGATAAGAGCCCTTACACAAACAGATTTATGCACACCCATGTTCATTGCAGCACTGTTTACAATAGCAAAAAGATGGAAGCAATCAAGGTGCGCATCAACGGATGAATGGATAAACAAATTATGGTATATTCACACAATGGAATACTATGTATCGATGAAGAACAATGATGAGTCCGTGAAACGTTTTGTAACATAGAGGAATCCAGAAGGCATTATGCTGAGTGAAATTAGTCATTTGCAAAAGGACAAATATTGTATGAGACCACTATTACGAGAACTCAAGAAATAGTTTAAATAGAGAAAAAAATATTCTTTGATGTTTACGAGAGTGGGGAGGGCGGGAGGGAGAGCAGTATTCACTAATTAGATAGTAGACTAGGACTATTTTAGGTGAAGGGGAAGACAACAAACAATACAGGAGAGGTCAGCACAACTGGACTAAACTAAAAGCAAAGAAGTTTCCTGAATAAACTGAATGCTTCCAAGGCCAGAGCAGCAGGGGTGGGAGTTTGGGGACCATGGGTTCAAGAGACATCTAAGTCAACTGGCATAATAAAATCTATTAAGAAAACATCCTGCATCCCACTTTGGTGAGTGGTATCTGGGGTCTTAAACGCTAGCAAGAGGCCATCTAAGATGCATCAATTGGTCTCAACCCACCTGGAGCAAAGGAAAATGAAGAACACCAAAGATACAAGGCAAATATGAGCCCAAGAAAGAGAAGGGGCTACATAAATCAGAGACTACATCGGCCTGAGACCAGAAGAACCAGATGGTGCCTGGCTACAACCGATGACTGCCCTGACAGGGAACACAAGAGAGATTCCCTGATGGAGCAAGAGAGCAGTGGGCTGCAGACCTCAAGTTCTCATAAAAAGATCAGGCTTAACGGTCTGACTAAGACTAGAAGGACCCCAGAGGCCATGGTCCCCAGACCTTCCATTAGCCCGAGACAGGAACCATTCCCAAAGCCAACTCTTCAGACAGGGATTGGACTGGAGTATAAGATAGAAAATGATACTGGTGAGGAGTGAGCTTCTTGGCTCAAGTAGACACATGAGACTGTGTGGGCAGCTCCTGTCTGGAGGGGAGGTGAGAAGGCAGAGGGGGACAGAAGCTGGCTAAACAGACACGGGAACACAGGGTGGAGAGAAGGAGTGTGATGTCTCATTAGGGTGAGAGAAACTAGGACTATATAGCAAGGTGTATATAAATTTTTGTATGAGAGCCTGACTTGATTTGTAAACTTTCACTTAAAGTACAATAAAAAGACCAACAAAAAAGATAGGAGTGCAATACTTAAAGAAATCAACATTAAAGTAAATAAGCCATGGTGAACAAAATAAAATTCAAAACAAAGACTTGTCACTGAAGCTTAGTTCAATGGGAAGTCTCTGGGTGGTGCAAACAGTTAATGTGCTCAGCTACTAACTGAAAGGTTGGAGGTTTGATTCCACCCAGAGGTGTCTTGAGAGAAAGGCACGGCGACCTACTTCTGAAAAATCAACCACTGAAAACGTTATGGAGCACAGTTCTACTCTGATATACATGGGGTTGTCATAAGTCAGAATCAGCTGTACTGGTTACTGGTTATGTCAATGCTTAAATAAGAAGTGAAGACAGTAAGTGCCCATGTAGTTGTGTTAAACATTTTTAATTGCAGCGTGGGATTAAATGGAATTGTGTTTTGAGGCAAATGTCTACTGCATCTCTGGACTGGAAAGCTTGAGGCCACAGTGCACAGGTCTGGAGAAGGCACCTATGGGAGAATGATGCTGACAATGTAAAATGAACAGTTTATAGTTTCCAGATCAATGCAAATATATATATATATATAAAATCAGAAAGTACAACAAGTGTAATGAAGAAAACAAATTTACAATCCCACCCAGACATTTTTTTTTTTTACTGCCTTAGATTTTTAACATTATAGAGTGATGGTTTATTTTTCGAAAGAAATCTAATAAAAAAGAGATATAAGGAAATGCTACTCATCACTCTCAGCCATCCAAAATGCATCTCCGCCAAGACAATTTATGTTCATAGTTTGTGCCACATATTTCTGTGTCCATATGAGTGTATACATATAAACCCCAAACCAAATCAGTTGGCGTCAAGTTGATTCTGACTCATAGAGCCCCCATGTGTTGCAGAGTAGAACTGTGCTCCATAGAGTTTTCAAGGCTGTGACCTTTTGGAAGCAGATCACCAGGATTTTCTTCCGAGGTATTTCTGGGTGAATTTGAACTGTCAGCCTTTTAATTAGGAGTTGAGTGCTTAACCCTTTGCACCACCCAGGGACTCTGGGTGAAATGTATAAGCTATATACATATGTTGTTGTTGTTGTTAGGTGCCGTGGAGTCAGTTCCGACGCATAGTGACCCTGTGTACAACAGAACAAAACGTTGCCCAGTCCTGTGCCATCCTCATATTCATTGTTCTGTTTGAGCCCATTGTCGCAGCCACTGTGTCAATCTGTCTCGTTGACAGTCTTCCTCTTTTTTGCTGAACCTCTGCTTATTAAAAAAAAAAAACAAAACTCTGCTTATAGCTGGGTTTTATTCAGCATTTTAACAAAAATGGAATCATGTTGCACATATCACTCTCCACACACATTTACTCTAAAGCTTCGTATACTTATCTAATAATATATTGGAGGCACACCTCCAATTCCACACTTATAGATCTTTTTTAAAATTAAAATGTACTTATTTTTGAAAAGATGGTATATGCACATGATAAAAATAAGGGACTAAATGTTCATCAGTGATAATTAATTCTTCTCTGTATCCCTATCCCACAGCCAATCACTTCCTTTCCATAGAACAATTGCTGTTACCAGTATGTTCTGAAGCCTTATGGAGATAGTCTATGCATAAAAATATATACATTCTTTTCTGGGTAAAGTTCTTCCCACATTTTCTTCACTTTTTTTTTTTTTCACTTAGTATATATCTTGAATTTTTTTTCATATCAGTACATGTAAAAGTGCCTCATTCATTTCCTCCCTCCCCCTTGCCTCAGGCTTATTTGTACAAATACTACAGAAGGGCACCAGCTGCATGTAGATGGCAGCCCAGGGAGCCACACCAGTCCTGTCCTTAAATGGGGGACCACTCTGGAGCCTTTGTGGGGGCCTGGGCACCTTTGGGAGGCTGATCCAGAGCCAGAACCTCAGTCCAAGTCTTGGCTTGAGCTTTGGCCTTCCTTTGAGGCTTGGCTTTGGACTTTGGCCAGTAGAGCTTGAGACCCTTGGCAACGCAGGCACAAGCACTCTTCTCAAGCTTGGGATGGGCTGTATAGGTGAGTCGACTGACCTTGTGGTTGATGCTCCTTGGGATCTTGGGTTTGACCTCCTTGGGCTTTATGAGAGCTTTGACAGCCTCAGCATGTGTATCTATGACCTTGGCATTGTTGGCCTGCATCTTCTTCAGGCCATTTTTATCGTGCTTCTTGGCAAAGTGCTTGTTCCACAAGAAACTTGGGGTCCATCCCCTTAAGAGATTCATATTGTTGTGATTGGGGTTTCTTGATGTCATTTCTGTGCCATTTTCAGGACTGGCTGTGTGTGGTGCAGTTCTTAGACTTGGTGATGTCTGTACCAGTGCATGCAGCTCCTAGAGCACCAGGCACTGAAGGAGCACCTCATTCATTTTTATTATTTTGTTTTGTTCTTTTGAATGGCTTCCTAGTTTTCCACCATATGGATATACCAAAATGCATTTCATTCATTCCCTACTGTTCTAATATCCTAGGACTGCTGTCAAACTGGGTGACTTAAAACAACAGAAGTTTATTCACTCATGTTCCAGAGGCTAGAAGTCTGAAATAAAGGTATTGATAGAGCCATGCTCCCTTTGAAGGCTCTAGGGTGGAATCTTTGCTTGTCTCTTCCAGCTTCTGGTGGCCTCAGGTGTTCCTGGGTTTGTGGCACATCACTCCAATCTCTACTTCCATTTTCACATGGCTTTCTTCCCTCTGTATATCTGTGTCTCTTCTCCTCCTCTTATAAAGGAAATGAGTCATATCCGATTAATGGCCCATTCTACTCTAGTATAACCTCATGTTAACTAATTACGCAGAGCCAAGATGGTGGCTTAGACACACTACGCCATGCTTCTGCAGCAAGGATCCAAGAAACAAAGTGAAACAGTTACAGATGACAATCCTGGAATCCTGAGCATCAAATGGAAGGAATTCCAGAACAGGAGGAGAAAAAAAAAAAAAAAAAAACCCAGAGAAAAATTTTGAAGATTTGCTGGCAGAAAATTTCCCTAATATCATGAAAGACAAGAAGATATCCATCCAAGAAGCTTGACAAATCACATACAGGGTAGACCTCAAAAGAAAGTCACAAAACATATGATAATCAAAATGATATAGACATCATTTCCAAAACCAAAGACAAAGAAAAAAATCCTGAGAGCATATCGGGAAAAATGAACTGTCACCTACAAAGGGGAACCAATAAGACTAATCTCTGATTTCTCTGTTAGCAAGAAGGCAATAGGACGACATATATAAAACTCTGAAAGAAAAAAGATTGCCAACCGAGAATTATGTAGCCAGCAAATTTTTTTCTCAAATGCTATGGCAAAACTAAGACATTCCCAGATAAACAGAAATTAAAGAAACTGGTAAAAACCAGATCAATCTTGCAAGAAATATTTAAGGGAGTCCTTTGGACAGAGAAACACCACCACCAGACAACAACCTGAGATTAAGACATATGATAGCATACTCAGATACCAACCATTGGATCATTTGCTCTTTTCAATATTGATTCATGGAACCTTCTTGTGTATTAAGGAAATTAGCATTTTACCTCAAGTGCAACATTTTTAATAGCAATAGTATTAATTCTTATTATTAGATTTTTTTTTCTTTCTTTTTTAATGCCTGTTTGCCAGGATGAATACTGTTGCAAAAAATCCTAGTGCATATATGTATGTGTACATGTGTATGTATATGTATATATACATTGAGAGACATCTTGGAAGAGAAACCTGGCAATCTACTTTCAAAAACTCAGCCTCCGAAAACTCTAGGGTCACAGTTCTGCTCTGATACACATGGGGTCACCATGAGTCAGAATTGACATGCTGGCAACTGGTGTGTGTGTGTGTGTGTGTGTGTACTGGTACTTTTGTTTTTATAGGATAGATTCCCTAAAGTGGGATTGTTTACTCAAGAAATACATCTATTTCAATTTAAAGCCTATTGCCAGGTCATTTTTTCAAAAGTCTGAAGCAATTCACATCACCATTGGCGATGGACAGAAGTGCCTGTCCCCCTGCATCCCCATTAGCACTAATTGTTATTACTCGGATGAATTCTGCAGTGACACATGGTATTTTCTTGTGGTTTTAGTTTGTATTTATCTGATCATTAGTGAGGTTGAGGATCTTCTAATAGATTTATTGGCCATTTGCAATTTCTCTTCTAAGAACGGTCTATTTTTTTTCTGGAGTTTCAGTCTCTTTTCTATCATTTTGTAGGGACTTTTCGTGCGTCTTAGGAACTCTTTAGTTGTAATATTTTTTCTAATTTCCTATTTGTAATTTGTACTTTTACCAAGTGAACATAAATTTTTATGCCTTTTCATTTATGGTTTTTGAGCTTTGTGACTTTATTAAGTTTTTCCTTGAATCTTTTACTTTTTCTGAAAAGGGTCAGAGAGTGAATATGTTAGGCTTTGCAAATAGTATAGCCTCTGTCATAACTACTCTATCATTGTAGCTCAAAAGCAGACAGACAGTATGGAAATAAATGGGTGTGGCTGTGTTCCAATAAAACTTTATTTACAAAACAGGCAGTGGCCTCTTGGCTGTAGTTTGCTGACCACTGTGGTTAAAGCCTGGGTGGCACAAATGGTTAAGTGCTTGACTACTAACTGAAGGGTTGGAGGTTGGCATCCATCCACAGACATCTTAGAAGAGAAGCCTGGCGATCTACTTTCAAAAAATCAACCACTGAAAACTCTATGGTCACAGTTCTGCTCTGGTACACATGGTGTCACCGTGAGTCAGAATTGACATGATGGCCACTGGTTTTTGTGTATGTGTGTGTGCTAAAGACTAAGTCAGGGGATGAAATCCTTCGCTGAAATCCTCCAAAATCTCTCCATTTCACTTAGATGAGAAAAAGCCAAAATCATACCATGATCTGGCCTTCATTGTCTTTGACTTTGTCTTCTATAACTCTTGGTTGATCTGCCCCAGTTACACCAGCCTCTTCTCTGTTCCTTGGACTCCTCATACAAACTCCACACCAGGCATGCTTCCTCTTGGCACTTGTTTTTCCCTCTGCCTAGAATGCCCTTCCCCGAGATATTTACATTAGTCTCTCCCTCACTTCCTTCAGGGTTTTATTCAATCTCAGCATATCAGCGAGCCCTTTTCTGGCTACCCTGCCTTCAGATACACTTTCTGTTCCTCTTTCTGTCTTATTATTTTCTTCTTTTTCACTCACCACTGTCTAATATTGTGTATTTTACTTACTTATAATGTTGATTGTTTTCCTCCACTAGAATGTAAGTTCCACAAGGGCAGGAAATTTCATCAATTTTGTATCCTCAGCACTTAGAAGAGTGCCTGGCATATAGTAAAGTTCAGAATATTTTTGTTGAATGATTGAATACTTACAAAGGGAGAGATGAAGATACATAAAGAAAGGGGATAAATTCAGAAGAAATTTCCTTGAGAATGAGAGATGACTGGTTTTGATGGGGTGGAGACACGTCTATTGCAAAAAGAGAAGAGAGGGGTGTCTATGCCGGTTGGTCATTACCAGGATTTCTCAACCTTGGAACTATTGACACTCTGGGCCAGAGAGTTTTTTGTTGTGGAGACTGTCGTGTGCATTGGAGGCTGTTTAGTAGCATCCCTGGTTCCTTACCACTTGATGCCAGTAGAACCCTTGACCCCAGTTGTGACAATCAAAAAATGTCTTCAGACATTGCCAAATGTTCCCTTGGGGTTAAATTGGCCCTGGCTGAGAACCACTGGTTCCATTTGGACTGGGAAGAGGGCCTCTTCAATGATGGCTCCTATTTTCTAAGTGCAAGATGAAGTCATCAACTGAGAGTTTAGGGGAGAGGAAATAAAATGTTTGGAGAAAGAGAAGGCATGAAGCTGGTTTCAGAGTGGGAAGAGGCAGTGGTGAAAAACAAATATGCTTATGTCTTTCCTGATACTGAGTAACACGATGTGTGGGAGAAAAAAATAGCTGCCTTGCCAGGGGGCTGCAGGGAGGTACAGTTCTCTGAGGACAACCATCCAGAGACTGGGTTTCTGATTATGAATGAAAAGTTTGAGAAAGCTCAATGAAAGAATTTCTAAGGAAAGACAGGCATAGAGTGTTGGGTCAGATTAGAGTTTGTTCAGAGTAGTGTGGAGCAGAGAGGCTCTATGAAAACTGCTAATGGGAAGGCTTGTGCTTATGATGGGAATTGATGTAAAATGGGTGTGTGAAGCAGGGTGAAATTAGTCCTGAGAGCCTCAAGGAGGATCAGAAACCTATAAGGTCAGTGTCACAATCTTGAATACTTTGCTGAAGGATATGATAAGCCTCCTGGAGGAGAGGACACCAGTCCTCCCAAGCGTTCGTAGCTAATGCAAAAGGGGATTACTATTATTTTTTTCATTTCTGTTTTACGTCGGTTATTGCTAGTATAAAGAAAAGTTTTACATTTTTGTATATTTATCCTATCTTCAGTCTCTACCAAATTCCCTGATTAATTCTAATAGTTTAATAGCATTTCTTAGTTTTTTCGTTATGCAACTATATCAGCTGCAAATATGTCCCACACTTTCAACGTGAACAAAGTCAATTGAAGTCTGTTGCATAAGATTCAATCCTGGGACTTCCTTCAATTCCCCAGCTTCAGCTAGGTCTCCCTCTCAGAGTTAAAGCTATTACTCTGTACAGCCACTAGATGGCAATGAGCCAGCACCTCTGTGCTACTCTGTTGGACTGTAGGTCTGTCAGAGATGCTCCAAAAAACCCAGTGCTGTCGAGTTGATTCGGACTCATAGTGACCCTATAGGACAGAGTAGAACTGCCCCATAGAGTTTCCAAGGAGCGCCTGGAGGATTCGAACTGCTGACCTTTTGGTTAGCAGCTGCAGCACTTAACCACTACGCCATGCTAGCTGAGCAAATTTTCCTCTCAATAAAAAAAAGCCATGTCTAGCAAATTCAAAACATAGACGTCTTATCAGAACCAATCAACTATCAATTGACTGTGAAGACATAACTACAGATTATCTTATATCAAAATGATTGTAAGCAAAACAATTGCTTGCTCAGTAAGAGTTCCTTTCTGCTCTAATGGTCTCTCAGGAAGTCTAATATATGATCATCTACAACAAGCAAGATCTTCATGCCTTCAGAATTCTTCTTTCTTGGTAGGGCTTCATTTTAGGAGGTCATCTCAAGATTTTCCCTTTCATTTTTTTGAGATTATCTCCTTCCTTCCAAATTGAATAAGACACTAACCTCATGAAGTCTGACTGTTTTTCTATTTCCTCTGGTTCACTTGATAGTTTGACTCAAGAAAGAAGGGTACATACCAAGAAAAGATGTTGCTCTAACTTCTAGTTCTCAAATACTATCTTGAAAAATTTCCTTTGAGTTGATCCCAAAATGTTTTACTTCTCTATTTACCAGCCCTGCTTTGAACCTAATGGAATGAGTTAGCTTTTAGTTTTAGCTGCTCCAGAAACCAAAAAAAAAAAAAAATCAGAAATACAGATATAAATATCATTGGATTCTTATGATCAAATATAAATGACGCCAAGCAACATAAAATTCACATAATCTAAAAAAAATAGATATAAACACAATTTCCTTCCCACAAACAACTGTATCTGTGATCCAATTTGTCTTACAAGTCATAGAATTTGTGCCCTACATTTCTCACACTCCATAGCAGGGTTTGGGAAACTTTTTCTGTAAAGGGTCAGAGAGCAAATATTTAAGGTTTTGCAGGCCATATGATCTCTGTCACACTATTCAACTCTGCTGTTTCAGTGTGAAAGAAGTCATGGACAATAGATAAATGAATGGATGTGGCTGTGTTTGAATAAAACTTTTTTTGACAAAAACAGGCAGCAGGCTGGACTTGGACCACTAGCCTTAGTTTTTCAACCCCTGCTTTACAGTAAAGTTGTTCAGTGGAACTCTGAAGATGTGTTGGATTTAAGTGGAAAATGTCAGAGAACAGGTATATAGCCAGTGAAGTCAGGGAATGGATCCAGGGACACCTTAGGATCTAGAGTAGGTGTTTGGGGAGACAATCCACATTTTACCTCAGAGAGGTGGCAGTGAAAATGGAAAAAATAAAAATAAAGGCAGGAGACAGGGATATGCTTTTGAGATAGGGCTCTCCATTTTATTTCCTTATTGCTATGAGGATCGTGCTGCTAACTATAGCATCCTGGAACTATTTTCAACCCCATTCTTTTCCTGGGAGTAATGGATTATGCATAGTACAAAAACCACATTTTGTCCAGTCAATGTTTCCCAAGGGAACCTCCCCGAAGTAACTGTCACGAGAGAATTTGAGCGTGACAGTTTCTCCTCATTAGAGATTCCCAAGAGGCTGGGAATAATCTGCTGTTTACAGTCACCGCTAACCTTTTCACTACACTCAGGGATCCTAATGGGCTTCTTTCTCTCTATGGGTGGAAAGAGAAAGAAAAGAATGTGTTAACCTTTGATGTGAAGACAGTTTTGTAACCCAGGACAAAGGGAGGTCAGAGGTAAGACCAGCACATGCCCCATGGCCCCCTGGGAGTGTCAGGGGCAGGGACCATGCTTGACTTCTTCACTTTTACATCTCTAAGATCAGTTATCCCCTGGATAAAGAAAGTGTTCACTGGGGACACCTATTTCCCCTCTTATATTCTACAGTACACAATGAGAGGAAAGGAGTTGAGCTCAATGTTCATGCAGAAATTCATCCTTTAGCCTATATCCTTTCCTCTCCATTTGGACCATCATGTACTCTCCATTCTTAGAGCCCATTCAGCACTTATTACCTACCTTTCTCTTTTGTGTATATAGCAAGTATTTAATTTAGCTTATTATTATTATTTTTTGAGCCAGGTCCTGGGGTTACAGATTTGAGTAAGATAGTCTCCAACCTCAAGGAACGCATGGTATTGTTGTTGTTGTTGGGTGCTGCCAAGTCGATTCCAACTCATATTGATCCCATGTGACAGAGTAGAACTGCCCCATAGAGTTTTCTTGGCTATGATCTTTACAGAAGCAGATTACCAGGTTTTTTTCCTGTAGAGCCTCTGAGTTCAAGCCACCAACCTGGTATTACAATCCTGCGTTATGTTTCTACGTCTTTCTCCGCCAAGGAGATTATAAGCCTGTCAAAGTCAGAGATCTCATCTTGCCCTTCCTTTGGATCTGCCCAGTCACTAATGTAGGGCTGAGGATCCACTTTAAGGAATATTTGCTATGTCTGCGATGTATGTAGTTATCAAGCCACTTCCCGGGGCACAGCTCTGAACCAAATTGAATATTTCTGAACTGTCTGTCCACTGAAGCAGGGAGAAAGGTGCTCTCAGTGTGGCAAGATTCCTAGTATATGTTCCACTCTCAGCTTTATATTCGTCATCCTCCACTCAAAGTGACTTCAACACTCCCCTCTCCTCTTGTTCCTTCACATGAAAGATGGAGACATGTGAACCCTGACACTGCGTACTTTTGATAGTTCTCTGAAATTCTTGTCTGAAAGGATTTAGGCAAAATATGAGCACACTTCTATGGGGAGTGTTTTAAGCTTTTATCTCAAAACCTGCAGAGTTTAAAGTTTCAGTTGGGAAATAAAATCACATCTGGGATGAGGAACTGTCAGCTCGCAACAAAGCTATGAATAAGTCAAGGTTTGCTTTTGGTGCACCTCCTTTCACTGAGGCATTGAGCTCAGCTGCATCTGCCTCAGGTGGATTAGAACCCAAGAGCCCAGGTATCTCAGTCCTCACCCTTCTTGTCCCTACTGTGAGCTCCAGATTACCCACGGGAAGTGTTGCCGTTGTCTTGGTTGAAAGAGACCTCTTTGCACATTGGGGAAATTTAAATTCTTTGAAGATATAATCTTTTAGTGGTTTTATTTTTTTTAATTATCTAGTACTTAATAGCACCTTTTTTTAAGCTTTTTTAAAAAACCACGTTTTCATGTCCTCTTTTACCTTATCTTGAGAATGTTGAACAGCACATACAAAAATAAGTGGCACAGCCATGGGCTGGCCCATGGCCAAGGACTAAAACATTTCTCCCCAGCTGTCTCTGTATACCTCCTCAGATTTTTGGTAGCCCCACTCCCCCTCCCTCCATTGCTTAAATGAATCTTTTGGAATAAAGTCACCCCTCAAGAAAAAGCTGATCATGTTTCCAAGAGAGGCCACTGAGCTAGCTCAATCAGAATTACCATTACATGCATGTAGTCTTTTGTCTCTTCCCTTCCTCAACTGATCCAGGATGCTCTCCCTCAGCTCTGACCCCTTCCCAGTCAACATTCAACAAGGCATTTATTGAGTGATTCTCATAAGCTGCTGCTGCTTCAGGAAATATAGCATTTCATGATTTTATCCAGGTCCAGAATCCCTTGACTTCTTTCTCCATCCTGTCTACTAATGGAAACTGGGTCTCAGCTAACTGTTGAAATGAAAACTAACATATGAATTTATTACAAATTTAGTCAGAATCTCAATGAGATTTTATAATTTTGGGGAGGGGGAGAGGCATAGACTGGAAAAATTGATTTTAAAGCTTGTACTGCCAGCCTTTTTGGTTAGCAGCCATAGTTCTTAACCACTGTGTCACCAGGGCTCTGTATCATAGAATAAACGTGGGGGAAATTATCAAGGAGAATTTGTAAACGAAGAAAAATGAAATGAATTTACCCTAACGAATATTAAAACAAATAATATAGCTATTGAAATAAACACAGAAAGGTATTGTCATGGGGCCCTGGTGGCACAGTGGTTAAGTCTTTGACTGCTAACCAAAAGGTAGGCAGTTGGAATCCACCAGCTGCTCCTTGGAAACCAACCCGATGGAGCAGTTCCACTCTGTCTTACAGGGTTGCTATGAATCAGAATCGACTTGATGGCAAAAGGTTTGGCTTTTTTTCTCACAGTAGTATCGTGCAATTATAGACAAATAAATCACTAGGATAAAATAGAGAATTTACAAACAGATCCAAGGCATTTAACATGTAAAAATGAGACATTTCATTTCAGTAGGAAAGCAATGGACTATTCAGTAAGTGATACTGGGAAACCTGCCTATGCATTAAAAAAAAAAAAAAAAAAAAAAGGGATTTTATATTTACCCACATATTTACTATTTAGGGCACTCTGCATTTCTTTGTGTAGATTCAAATTTCCATCTGGTATCAGTTTTCTTTTGCCAGAAGAACTTCCTCTAACATTTTTGCTAAAGATCTGTTGGTGATAAGTTGTTTCAGCTTTTACTTGACAGAAAGTCTTTATTTCATATTCGTTTTTGAAGTGAAGGACAGTAATTCTTAAGAGATGGTAACCAAATGAGGTAAACCCCACAATTGCCTCAGCTACTGCCTTGAGATTTTAGGGCACAGCACAGAGTGTTACGCAGGCAGAGCCCAGAGGTCTCCCTGAATTGAAGACACATAGCTGAGACAGGACAAAGTATCAGAGAAGAGAGAGCTGCATGGAAAACTCTAGAGATGTGTGGAAAGCCCTTTTGAGTCATCAACAGAGTACTGATCAGATCATGCATGTGAGGAAGCAAACCAAGACCAGAGAAAAAACACCCAAAGGGATTAGAGGGAAAAGTGCCCAGTGATCACACAAGCCTGGGTACAGTGCCTATTCCCACAAAGCAGATTGGAAAATGTCATGGGGCATTGGGGTAGAGTACTCAGAAGGGTCCTACCTAAGCTGTGGCAGTTTATTGGCTCTAAAAAAAAAATAATAATAAAAAATAATTTTTTTTTTTTTTTTTTTTTACAGGTGAAAAGTTATTCTGGTCCCGCTTAACAAATCTTATAAACAAGACACAAAAGGACCAAACTATTTCCAAGTAATTGTATCCTGGGACAAATTAAAGAATACTTATTGGAATACAAAAAATATTCAGTGTCCAACAAAGTACAGTTTACAACCTCTGGCCTCCAATCAGTGGTCTCCAGGCCTGCAAAGACACAGGAAAATACAACCTGTAATGAGGAGAAAAAAATTTACCAGACAGAACTAACTGAAAACTGACAGTTATTAGAATTGTCACCCAAGGACATTAAAACAGTTATTATAAGTTTAGTCTAAATGTTCAAAATATTAAGTGGAGTCATGGATGATATAAGACAGATCCAAACTTCTAGACACAAAAACTACAATGTCTGAAAGGAAAACTACTCTTGTTGGAATTAATGACAGATTAGACTTTGCAGAAGAATATATTAGTGAACTTTGAAGGCACAGCAATAGAAACTTCCAAAATAAAACACTCAGAGAAAAAAGAATTAAAAAAAAAAAAAAGCCATGAAAAGAGCATCAGAGAGCTGTAAGATAACATCAAACAACCCAACATATTTATAATTAGAATCCCAAAGGGTGGGTAGGAGAGAAAAAAAATGTGAGGGTATAATGGCTAAAAAATTTCCAAATTTGGAGGTTAGCAAAACCCAAGCACAAGAAATATGAAAACAACCTAATCAAGGCACATTGTAATGCAGTTGCTCAAAACCAGTGATAAAGAGAAAAATTTAAAAGCACCCAGAAAAAAAAGCATGTCATACACAAGGGAACAAAAATAAGTTTTGTGGTAGTTTCTCACCAGAAACAAGACAAGCAAGAAAACAATTAAGCAGCATGTTTAAGAGTGGAAAACAAACAAACAAAAAACTGCCAACTTAGACTATCTTCCAAAACTGAAGGCAAAGTAAAGACTTTTTTAGACACACGAAAGCTGAAATACTACAAGAAATGTTGAAGGAAGTCCTTTAGGGAGAAGGTAGATGATACCAGACGGAAATGTAGACCTACACAAAGAATAAAAAACAAGAAATGGAAACTACATAGAGAGATACACACAAAAATTTATTTATATCTTTTCAAAAGGTAATTGATTATTTAGGCAAAAATAATAATGTATTTTTGAGTTTATAATATACGAACAAGAAAAAGATGTTTGCTCTCACCACTTCCATGCAACATTGTACTGGAGGTTTTAGCTGGTGCAATAAGGCAAAAAAAAAAAAAAAAAAAAAAAAGAAGTAAAAGCATCTAGGTTGGAAAAGAACTAAAACTGTCTTTATTTGCAGATGATATGATTATCTAGAAAATCTGACAGAATCCTCAAAAATATATTAGAACTAATAAGTGAATTTAGTAAAACTTCAGGGTTTAATATCAAAGTACTAAAAAGAATGCTAGCAAAATGCTAGCAAAAATAATTAGAAATTGAAAATTTAAGAAAATATCACTTATAGTAGCATCAAAAATGTGAAATACTTAGAGGTGTATCTGACAGGACCTGCTTACTGAAAACTACAAGATATTGCTGAAGTAAATTAAAAAATACCTAAATAAAAATATATACATATTAATGGGTTAGAAAATTCAATGCTAAGATTTCATTTCTCCCAAAATTATCTATTGATTCAGCACAATCCCAACCAAAATCCCATCAGAATTAAAAAAAAAAGAAAATGACAATCTAACTCTTTAAAATTCATATAAAAATGCAAAGTACCTATCACAGCCAAAATAATTCTGAAAACAAAGAGTGAAGTTTATTTCATGACAAATTATAAAACTATGGTAATAAAGACGGTGTGGTATTGGTGTCAATATAACCAAATAGACCAATGGAACAGAGCACAGGGTTCAGGAAGAGATCCACAATGTGGGGACAACTAATTTTTGACAAAACCGTAAAGCCAATTCAGTGGGGAAGGGAAAGTTTTGTTTCCTCCTTTTCAGGAGTGCCAGAGAATGGCACTGATGCTGGTTGTTTAGTCCCCCGTCCCCTACTCCACCATCTCCCACTCAGGTGTTTCTGGGGAGGGAGATGAAGTAAAACCCTCAAAATGAAAAGGACCCCACGTTTGTTTGAGAACAACACAGCAAGGGGGAACTGCAGACCCTTGGACCCCCTCCTCAGCCAGGACTCAGGGACAGAAGCTGGGAAGAACGTGGGTGGTGGAACAAGGGATGGGGAGGTCCCTAGGTCCACACCCCAGATGTCCGTTCCACCCAAGACATCACTCCTCCTCAGGACTTCTTTGTTCTGCACGTTGTATTAAAAAAAAATAAAATAGAAGAAAAAACTCAAACCCATTACCACTGAGTTGATTTCAACTCATAGCGACCCTATAGGACAGAGTAGAACTGCCCCACAGGGTTTCCAAGGAGCAGATAGTGGATTTGAACTGCTGACTATTTGGTTAGCAGCTGAGCTCTTAAACACTGTGCCACCAGGGCTCCAGGACAGTATTTTCAACAAATGGTGCTAGAACAATTGACTGTCCATATGCAAAACAAAAAACAAAGACTTTAATCCATACCTTATGCCATATACAAAAAATAAAAAAGGGTCATAGATCTAAACATAAAATAGAAAACTATAAAACTTCTAGTCAAAAACATAAAATAAAATCTTAGTGACTTTGAATTAGGCAAAAATTTCATAGATTCAGCACTAAAAGCAAGATCTATAAAAGAAAGTTATTCATCAATTGGACTTCATCAAAACTAAAAACTGCTCTACAACTTTTCTACAACTTACACGGTTATGAAATGAAAAGACAAGTTATAAACTTGGGGAAAACCAAATAAAAGAAATGGAGACCATACCAAAGAAGGAAGTCCCTTGGTGATGCAAACAGTTAACACATTCATCTGCTAACCAAAAGGATGGAGGTTTGAGTCCTCCCAGAGGTGCCTCAGAAGAAATGCCTGACAATCTACTCCTGAAAAATCAGCCATTGAAACCACTATGGAGCACAGTTCTGCTCTGACACTCATGAGGTTGCCATGAGTTGAAATCAGCTTGATGGCGATGGACAACTGGCTATAAAGAAAGGTCTATGGATGGCAAATAAGTACATCAGGAGATACTACACAACATTAGTCATGAGGGAAATGCCAATTAAAGCCACAGTGAGATACCACTAATGGCTAAAATTAAAAGTAATGAAAACAGTTGCAGATTTTCTCCTTTCAGATCTGTTTTTGCCACATGTGTTTTGAAACTCTTTTGTTAGGTGCATCCATATTTAGAGCTGTTATATCTTCTTTGAGAACTGACTTCTTTATCATTATATAATGTCCCCTTTTATACCTAACCAAAATATCTTTCTGCATCTTTTTACTTTTAACTTATCTATGTTTTTGTATTTAAAAAATATTATGCCACTTCATGAGTAGTGAAAGGCCCTTATAATAATAAATTTCTAATTCTTCTGTCCTATTTAAAAAAAAAAAACTATTTTTTTATTTTCTACCTACTTTTGTCTTATATTTTACTTTTTTAAAATTAATTACTCTCCTTTTTTTTAAAATATTTTTTATTGAGCTTTAAGTGAACGTTTACAAATCAAGTCAGTCTGTCACATATAAGCTTATATACACCTTATTCCATACTCCCACTTAAAAAAAAAAATTTTTTTTTTTTTTTTACTCTCCCCCTAATGAGTCAGCCCTTCCAGTCTCTCCTTTTGTGACAATTTTGCCAGTTTCTAACCCTCTCTACCCTCCTATCTCCCCTCCAGCAGGAGATGCCAACACAGTCTCAAGTGTCCACCTGATACAAGTAGCTCACTCTTCATCAACATCTCTCTCC
Source organism: Loxodonta africana (assembly GCF_030014295.1). Taxonomy (NCBI): domain Eukaryota; kingdom Metazoa; phylum Chordata; class Mammalia; order Proboscidea; family Elephantidae; genus Loxodonta; species Loxodonta africana. The sequence continues at coordinate 150,340,100 of NC_087342.1, read as the reverse complement.
AACCCATTGTCCAGTCCCTATATTTTACTTTTACATTGCTATAAATACATAATGAATTGTTATTATTTTTGTTTTAAACAGTTATCTTTTAGATCAATTAAAACCATACAAAAACTGACTTTTATTTTACCTTCGTTTATTCCATTTCCAGTGCTCTCCATTTCGGTGTGTGGCTTAAAGCTTCTTACCCGTATCAACTCCTTGTGCCTGAGGAATTTCACTCAACATTTCCTGTAGAGTACGTCTTCTAGCAACAAATTGCTTCAGTTTTTATTTTTGAAGGATATTTTTGCTGGGTATAGAATTCAGGGTTGACAGTTCTTTTTCCTTTCTTTTTGCCTCTCAGCACTTGATAGAGATCTTTTTGTCTTCTTGCTTGCAAGATTCCTGATGCCAAGTTTTCTGTAATTTTTATCCTTGTTCTTCTGTAGACAACGTGCCCTTTTCTTCCTCTGGCTGCCTTCAAGCTTTTCTCTTCATTTTTGGTTTACAGCAGTTTTAATTTGATATTCCCAGGTGTGTGTGTGTGTGTGTGTGTGTGTGTGTGTGTGTGTGTGTGTGTGCGCATGCACATGTGTTGGTATTTACCTGCTTGGTGTTCTCTGAGCCTTCTGTATCTCTTTTTGGTGTCTGACATTAACGTTAAAAATTCTTTCAAGTATTTCTTCTGCCCTGTTCTTTTTCTATTTCTAGGATTCCAATTATGCATACATTAGACCATTTGATATTGTCCCACAGCTTTTGAATGCTTTGCTGAAGGCATTCTTCATCTCTTTTACTATGTTTTTTTTTTTTTATTTGTAGGATTTTCATTTGATACTTTCTTATTGTTTCTATGTCTCTACTGAAATTACCTATCTGATCTAGGATATTGTCTACCCTTCCTATTAATCTATAACATTATTAATCATTATTATTTTTAAATTCCCTGGCTGATAATTCCAACATCTGTGTCATACATGAGTGTGATTTTGTTGATTTCTTTATATCCTTAGACTCTTTTTTTCCCCTATCTTTTAGTGTGCCTCATAAATTTTGTAGCAAGCTAGATGTGGTTTATAGGATAATAGACACTGAAGTAATTATTTTTTTGTTTGGAAATAAGCACAGCTTTTTTTTTTGCTAGGCATTTAGTGTGGGGGTTTTGTTAACCTAGGCTTGCAGTTTCTTGTTGCTATGGGTTACCTATAGTGGACCACAGCCTTCAAATCCTCTAGTGATAAACTTGTTTTCAGGGTATGGACTACTTTGCCAGAGGATTTTTCTTAATGTCTATTCATAATAAATGGAGAAAATATTGAAGTTGTCCAGGATTTCATTTTACTTGGATCCACAGTCAACACCCATGGAAGCAGCAGTAAAGAAATCAAAGGATGCATTGCATTGGGCAAATCTGCAAAAGACCTCTTTAAAGTGTTAAAAAGCAAAAGTGTCACTTTGAAGACTAAGGTGTGCTTGACCCAAACCGTGGTGTTTTCAATCACCTTATATGCATGCAAAAGCTGGACAATGAATAAGGAAGACCAAAAAAGAATTACTGCCTTTCAATTATTGTGTTGACAAAGAATATTGTCTATACAATGGACTGCCAAAAGAACAAACAAATTTGTCTTGGAAGAAATACAGCCAGAATGTTCCTTAGAAGCAAGGAAGGTGAGACTAGGTCTCACATACTTTGGACATGTTATCAGGAGTGATTATTCCCTGGAGAAGGACATCATGCTTGATGTCATGGATTGAATTATGTCCCCCAAAAATGTGTGTATCAACTTGGTTAGGCTGTGATTCCCAGTATTCTGTGGTTGTCCACCATTTTGTGATTGTAATTTTTTGTTAAGAGGATTAAGGTAGGATTGTAACACCACCGTTACTTAGGTCAACTCCCTGATACAATGTAAAGGGAGTTTCCCAGGAATGTGGCCTGTGCCACATTTTATCTCCCAAGAGATAAAAGGAAAGGAAGCAAGCAGAGAGTTGGGGACCTCATACAACCAAGAAAGCAGCGCTGAGCACAAAATGCGTCCTTTTGACCTGGGGTCTCTGTGCCTGAGAAGCTCCTTCACCCAGAGCTGACAAAGAGAGAAAACCTTCCCCTGAAGCTGACACAGTGAATTTGGACTTGTAACTTACTAGACTGTGAGAGAATAAATTTCTCTTTGTTAACGCCATCCACTTGTGGTACTTCTGTTATAGCAGCACTAGGTGACTAAGACACTTGGTAAAATAGAGGGTCAGTGGAAAGAGGAATACCCTCAACAAGATGGATTGACGCAGTGGGTGGGACAATGGACTCAAGCATAACAATGATTGTGAGGATGGCACAGGACTGGGCAGTGCTTTGTTTTGTTGTACGTAGGGTCACTGAGTCAGAACCGACCCAACGGCACCTAAAAACAACAGCATTCCCCAAAGAGAATATTCTACTTGTAGTTCTCCAAGTGGTATTCCACTGTTATTTTTACTCAAAGATTGTTACTGTGGTGTGGGGGCAGGTGTTCTCTGATGTTTTGATTGTCTCAGTTTTATGCAGGCACTGTGAACCTGGCTCTTAAGGTCCCACTTTTACTCGGCAAAATAAGGAGTGAAAATGAACTTGCTCTGGTTTTTAAAAACAGGGAATCTCTTTATTGACTTCTTCTAATTACAAAAGTAACGTAGAATCATCATAAAAATTGAAGTGAAACACAAATGCAGTAAAAGTTTGTTGTCCTTATCCTCACCCATCCCCTACCAGAGCACCAGCATGTACATTTTGGTGTATATCCTTCTAGTGTTTTCCTATTTATGTGCAAAATAATATGTATTTTAATTTTACAGAAGTCAGATGACAGGCTAACGTACCTGACTAGTAATTTTGAAGAAGTGGGTTAGTGGAGATGACTTTCTTTCCTCTTGGCAGTTCAGTCAAGGCTTTGCTGCTGTGACAGATGAAAGGTGAGGCAGCAAGCCAAAAAGAAGATGCAGCAGCTTTCTTAAAGAGTGAACGTGTGCAGGAAGGCAACAGCTAAAGTAATAAAATGAAAATGAAAGTCGATCATGGAAAGGTGGGCCACTCTTGCATTTAATGGTGTGTGTGTGTTGGGGGGTAGGGAGTTAAGGCACAACATTCTTGGCAAAGGGCAGGACCACCAGGCCAACCCAGAGTCACCAGGATGGGAGCATTCACTGGGGAGCACTTCTTTGCTCCACCCCTTTCTTTCCTCAGTCTCTTGTGTCCCCTGGATCTATGCACAATCCTGGCCATTACATCACACAGAGAGAACCATAGGTCCTCCCAGCTGCCTCCTTGCTAAAAGGTCATTTTGCTCCTATTTACTTCTCAGTGGTAGGAGCACTGACCTTTGCTTTGATCTATAAACACGTGTGGCTCCTCAGGGAACATTCATGTCAGTAGCAAATGCATATTTGTGTCATGTCTGTCTGGACAATGAGGGTGCAGGCAGGACAGTCATATGTCAGTGCTCTAAATTCGGCAATTCTGTTCTCAATGGAAAGGTACAGGGGAGGAGTGGGTTCCTACTTCTGTGCACTTTCAAAAGCAATTAAAAAAAGTAATTTACGGCTTTACTGTGTTTCAACAATTATGAGCATTCATACTAATACAAAATTTGAGATTTGATGTGGGAGATATATCTCTTTAATCTAATTTATAGTTTGAGTTTATAACATTAAGATCACACAGGGAATTAGCTTGACCAAAAATGCAGATCTTACACAATCCAAGATCCCTGAAAGCAGGAGAGACATCACTTTACTGGATTATCTCTGATTCACCAAAGAGAGGAAAAATGGTTTTAATGTTATCTAAGAGATATGCTTCCTTTCCCCCATTAGTTATCCTTATACTTATTTCCATAGCAGGCTGATTGACTCAATTACTTTGACTCTTTAATGTGGCTAATAATTATAGCGTTGATTTGATGTTAGGCAGTGCCTGGACCTCCAGCCTTCCATCTGGTGAGATTCGCCCTGAGCTGGGAGCTCCTGCTGACTCGAGTGCAAAAGAAAGAAGCATCACCAATGGAGATTAATCCTCCCATCATCCCTGAAAGAAAGGGCTGTAGACCCCATGTGGATTGCTCAGCATGCTACTGATTTTATTAAACAACCGAGTGGACAAAGGGAAACAAGGCCTTGCCATCCTCCAAAAGAACACTGTGCCAAAAGTGTATTAGTCGGTCAAGGGCCACAGATTCAGGTCTAAATGCACCTTTTCATAGACACAATGAAGTACTTTCTTAATTTGCAGCTTAGTCAAATGTAGCTTTTGTAATTCAGGGGAATTCAAAAAGAGGCTTGCAGTTCTGTGTTAGCTTTTCTTATTTCCTATAATAATTTTAGGATGAGGCCACCTGTTCACTTAACAGACATTTAATTCTGTGCCAGAGAGTGAGGGCACAGAGTTAAGAATGTGCCACACGGTGTCTGCTCCTTGGAAGTTCAGACAAGTAAACTGATGGTTGTAGCGTGTGATGAGAAGACTGGGTATAGAATTATATCCAGAGAGTTTGGAGTAGATATTGTTGTTGTTGGGTGCTGTCGAGTCAATCCCAACTCATAGCAATGCCATATGACACGCTGAACTGCCCTACAGGGTTTTCTTGGCTGTAATCTTTGCAGAAGCAGATCGCCAGGTCTTTCTCCTACACAGCGGCTGGGTGAGTTTAACTGCCAACCTTTTGATTAGCAGCCAACAGCTTATCTGTTGCACCACTAGGGCTCCTTGGGGGTAGATAAAATGTGACTAATCAAGCCTGGAGAAGAATAAGCCAGGTTTCACAGAGGAGGTCAAGCCTTTGAGGAGTTATTTACTTACATATAATTGACTTATTCATTTAACAAATATTTACAAAATGTTAATTTCATTTTATGTTAGATATAGTGGGCAGAATGGTGACCCCCAAAATATAAGCCCATGTCCTAATGCCTGGAACCTATGAATATTATATGGCAAAAGATGTGATTAAGTTAAGAATCTTGAGGAGTTTATTTTGGATTATCCAGGAGGACCCTAAAAGCAATCACATGTACCCTTACAAGACAAAGGGAGAGGGAGTTTCGAGATAGAAGATGAAGCATCATGGCCAAGGAGGCAGAGATTGGAGCAATGGGACTACAAACCAAGGAATGCCTAGGATTGAGGGCAGCTGCCAGAAGTAGGAGAGAGGCATGGGACAGATCTCCCCCAGAGCCTCAGGAAGGAATGTGATCTTGCTGACAGCTTGATTTCAGACTTCTGGCCTTCAGAACTGGGAGAGAAATGCATTTCTGTCTTTTTAAGTCACCCAGGTTGTGATTATTTGTTATAAAAGCCGTTGGAAACTAATACGGGGTACTCTTCTCCTTGATGTTAATTAAGAGTCTCTGGCTGACTAGGCTCCCCATCTGGAAGGTTGGGATACCTCCTGGCCACTGAGCAGGGAAAGAGAATGGACTTGGACTTTTCACTGACTTGACCCAGGAGTGACACCATTATCTTCTCATAGCCCATTAGCAGTGGCCACACAGCCTGCATCATTGGAAATGGCTAGAAATTACAAAGGAGTTTGTAGAATTGATGCAATGGTTAAGTGCTTGGCTGCTAATTGAAAGGTCAGTGGTTTCAGCTTACCCAGCAGAGGCTCCACAGGAGAAGGACCTGGTGATCTGCTCCCATAAAGATTACAGCATTGGAAGCCCTATGGGGCAGTTCTATTCTGTTGTACCTAACAACAACTTCCTTTGTCACAGAAAATAAGACATATGTGGACTGGACTTTAATGGACATGAACAGCCATCAGGATCTGAGGTAGCCAGAGGGACCAATGGCTCTCTCGGTTCTCTCTCTGATTCTGTGGTCTACATGTCTACTAGGTTTCTCTTGTGCATCCCACTGGCCATTGTCCTTGCATTCCCAAGACCCAGGAAGTTCAAATGACTCTCCTGATTACCACTGCTATGATCGGGCACAACACTTCCAACTGGCCACCTCAGGTTGTGGATCAACATTTGAATGCAGACAGGTGCGATCTCTGGGGCAATCAGAAGCCATCTCTGTGCAAAAACTGACTGAGCATTACTATAATGAGTGAGGCCAGTGGGCAGGGCAGTGCCATTCAGAAAGGGAGGCTGAGAATGGAAGGCACCATGAAGAACATGGTAGCGAAAGGGCCTGCCAGTTGTGTCAAAGTTGTTGCTGTTAGATGCCATCAAGTTGATTCCAACTCACAGTGGCCCCACATGACAGGGTTGAACTGCCTCCATGGGGTTTTCTAGGCTGTAATATTTATAGGAGCAGATTGCCAGATCTTTCTCCCCACAAGCCAGAGCCATTGGTGGGTTCAAATAGCCAACTTTCTTGCTAGTAGCCGAACGCTTAACCATTGCACTACCAGAGCTCCTTAAGTCAAGGTAGAGATGGAAATTGAGGCTCCAATTTCAGTTTGGGGTAAGTAGCAAGGTGAGATTCTGCAGTTGGCTGGTGGGAGGGCTGAGACTACGTTCAGGTTTGCCAGTGCCCTTAAGTATCTGTCGTGCTGCTCCCTCATGTTGCCTGGGGCCCCAGGTTCCAGGGCTCAGGCTTATAGCAACCATCTGGACCTACTTTGGTTTTCTACATGTGCTGTAGCATGAGCATACAGGAGACCCCATTCCCAACAGCCAGTTTGAGAGAGGTAGTGTGGCTGCCCAGTGAACACCCCAAACAGTTCTCCAGCTTCATTGACTCCAAGGCAGAAATTCAGTTGGGAGTGGGGGCAGCAGGGGTAACTGTTACCTTCTCTGATGCACCAAAGTGGTGCCTTACCATTTTTGGGGGTGGAGAAATTGGCATAATGGTTGCCTAGACTATAGGGTTGCTATTAGTCAGAATCGACTCAATGGCAACATGTGGCGAGGTGGTTAGACTTTGATGAAAAGATATTTGTAGAAGGAATGAGAAAGTAAGCCTATAATGCTGGCAGAGAAAGGGACTAAAGGGTGGTATCTTTCTATTTGTTCTTTCTCCATTAGCCAAAGGAGTATACCCTCCTACCCCACGTGCCTTCAGGTTGTTTCTGCAGACATTTGAACCTGTAGTTCTCTGAAGAGTGCCCGTGCTTCCTGCCTGAAGTTTGCCCTGCCTCTTCTCCCTGTTGTTGTTGTTGCAAGAAGCTCTCTCTTTCCATGCCTGCCCCCCGGGCACGGCTCTGCTACATAGCTCTAGATGATTGTCCTACCTCACTCCATAAATGTTGCCCCCCAAAGTGCTCCATCTCTGCTGCAGACTGAGGGCGGAGCTGACAAGTACAGAATGTGTTTGGGAGACCTCTTCCCCACATCACCATGTGCCCTTCAACATAAAGTCCCAGCATTCCTGAAAGTGAAAAGAATATTTCATTCTCCAAAATGTGTGAAGCATCCGAAACAGGTAAAACATGTTTATGAAATCAAGTATATACATTATGAAACATGTTCAATTTTTTTTCTGTGAGAAGAAAAAACCACAAAAATCCCAGCCAGGCATTTTGTTCCCCCCATGGGTGTCTGGCACTGACCATTAAATAGTACTGACCCCATCATTTGAGCCCAATCTATATGCAGCAGCAGTTTTTTTGGCCACCTCACATTCCTCCTGAAATCCCCTGCTAGTGCAGCTTCCACTGCCTCAAGGGGTGGGTAGTAGGGGCAGTTGCACCATCCAGACTGTCCTCACAGGCTCCTGTGCAAACCAACTCAGACAACACTCGAGTCCTGCTGTTCCTCAGCTGCTGACGTGGAGCACAGACTGCCCGCTGACTCCAAATAAGCTCACCCCTTAAACAGTCCTTTGATAAGAAGACCTCTGATTACACCCTTGAATGTGTAGATCCCCCAAAGTAGGGCTCTTGTTCTTTGGGATCTCCTCAGGTACATCCTCTGGGCCACTAATGATTCCCGATTGTTCCTCTCCTAGGAGGAGGTGAGCACTTTCTTTTGCATATGCTAGACTTGTGCTATCGCTCACTTGTGCTTTCAGAGTTTTACTCCTTTTGCTACCAGGGCAAGGAAAGGTCATGGGCTTTTTGATCAAAATATGGATGAACTTTAGGAAGTGGGCCAATCTGAACCTACCTACATCACAGAGAAGGTGACATCGACTGCCTGCCCATGCAGACCCTCTGCTCAGCTCTAAACAAGAGTGCTTCAATACTACTTTTCTTGGTTACTGCATCAGGCCGCCACCTCCTGTTTGTCAGTTTGTAGTACTGTGGTGACTTGTGTTTTCCTTTGATGTTGGAAGCTATGTCACCAGTATTTTAGATACTAGCACGTTCACCCTTAGTGGACATGTTTCAGCAGAGCTTTCAGACTAAGACAGATTAGGAAGAAAGGCCTGGAAATCTACTTTCAAAAATTAGCCAATGAAAACTCTATGGATCACAAGGGAATATTGCCCAGTATAGTGCTAGAAGATGAGTTCTCTAGGTTAGGAGGATGGTGCAGGACTAGGCAACGTTTCATTCCGTTGTATATAAGGTCACCAGGAGTTGGAGCCAACTTGATGGCCACTAACAGCAAACAACAATATCAGGTAAACCAAGTAGGAGCAGACATTCACTTCCCTGAAGTCGCCTGTCCTCCCACAAAATGTGAGTCTAGAAACAGCTCTTCCAAAATACTGGCCCTGGGAGAATTTTTTAGGTTTAGAATTTAAACTGGTGGGAGGCCTAAATTTGACAGTCAAAGGTACTGAAGAAAAATCTTTCTTGGAGTCAAAGAGGTGGCAGGAAGGTAATTAGTCAAAGTCAACATTAATTCTTATCTATTATATGGGTTTTACTTATTTATGTTCTGGTTCATGCAGGTGATTTGATTTTAGTATAATCAATATTAAATTAAAAATCAGAAGTAATAAAAATAAGAAGGAAACATCTAATCTTCCTATATAATACCTAAATTACTTCTGCAGGGAAGTTTCCTTATTAGCAATGGTAAGTAATCCAAACTTGCTGAATTGAATTCTAATTTTAAGAAAACATGACTGGTACTTTCCCCCCATGGCAAAGGAGGCCCTGGTGAGTTTCAGAACCAGGAGTTTTCAGAACTAGAAGATGATTTCCTTGAATGCCCATGTACCCAAGAGGGGAGCTTGGGCACTGGAGTGAGGCAACCTTAAATATTTTCCAGAAGGGGATTAAATGGCTTTCAGAGCTCATTGAAATTGCCACCTGCCCTAGCCCTTGGCAGGGGAATACAGGAAAGATTCGGGATTAAGCTTCAGCCTTGTCTCCAGGAGAGCTACATCCGCAAAAGGAACTTTTATTTCAATTCTATTCAAGCTCCATTTTGATCAGTCTGGGCCTATGTATTGCCTTAAGAGCAGGTGTGTGATTGCACTGGAGGTTTTGTGTTCTTCCCAGCACCCAGTGCAGGGTATTGTACATGAAAGGAACTTCTGGAATTCTCAAATTTCTAAAGGCTTCTATTAAAAACTGGAGGACTCATGCTTATCACATCACTGATTGGTACCCATCTCTTGGTATTTAGGTAACGGGTGCTTGGTAGGCCTACACCCTGGGCATTGTCATTAGCATTTTACAGATAGGGAAACTGAGGGTGAGAGACAATAGGTCATTTCCTAAGGTCACGTCATTTGTAATGGGCCGAGCTGCTATGGAAACCCAAGGGTGTCAGGTTCCTAATCCATGCTCTGTGTCTGCCAAGCCAAAGCAAGCTTTGCTTTAAGTTTCTTTAAAAGCTAAGATCAGAATGGGAACAGAGATCAAGGGGAAATGGAGTTAGGCTAACAATACAATAAAAGATAGTGCAGTATAGGTATTTTCAGAGAGAGGCCAGGTATGTGGGGAAAAACAAAGTTTTGAGGCCCAAATTCTTTATATATTGGACAAAAAACATTTGAAAAGTGAATACTATAGCCTCCTGGGTGTTTGCGGCCATTTAGACAACATTATTTGTTCATATCACTAAAATTCCTGTTTCTTTCACACCTGTGATGTAGAGCTTCATGTTAACACCATCCTAAATGTATCTTTTGCAGTACCTGGCTTTACCGGGTTCTTGGTATAACCTCATCAGAGGTCAAGGCATAGAGGACTTCCTAACAAGTAACATTTTTCTTTTGAGTTTTTAGTACCAATTAATTGTGCTTTGGGGTGGGAGGGCATCATGATTAGAGAATATGTGATGGAATTCAAGTACTCTTCTTTACCCAGTGGTTGAGTTTCTCATTTCCTCTTAAAAGTATATCTGACTGATACATTTGCATTTACGGCACCAGACAGAATTTTAACTTTTCTGGTACTGTCACAAGTTCACCTTGGGAGTAGTCATGGTGGTAAATTAATAGCTTGCTAAATTGGATGGGCATGTTCCTACCCTGTGCAGCAAATGATGGATTCCTCAATTTAATTTAAAAATTATATGGGAACTGGCAGAAACAGAGCCATAATTGTAGCTTGGTATATGAGATCTGATCCCAGATTTTGTCTGCTTTGGGAGGTAGTGACAGAGGTGAGGCAGGGCCCATATTCTTGTGAAAATAAACCTCAGGGCTGACCAGCCAGAGAATATTAACCAGTGAGACTTTTCTCAGTTACTGGAGGGATCCTTTCCATACCAGTGACTAATATTGTTCAAACCTCTACATATGCACAATCATCAGAAAATCCCTACATATCTGAAGAGAGTAAAGTGCTAATATAGAAAGAGATCTAGCTGGACAACAAGAGTATTTGCTCCAGGGAAAGTGAATTAATGGTTTTATGAAGAGGTTGAGAAGAAATCAAATGGCATCCTGATTGAGAATTGAGAATTTATGGTGTTCATAAAAAAGAGGAGGTTACCATGAAAAAGGAAAAATTCAATCAAGAAGGATTCTCAGACATTAAACACATTCCAGAAATTAGAAACATAAAAATTAAACTGAACAAAGGAATCAAATGGCATACATATATCAATGTTAAGTGGAATCAGTGATTTGATAGATCAAATTTAAGATTCTATCCAAAACAAGTGCAAAGAGACAGAGACAGACATGAAGTGAGAAAAATCAAGGCAGGTCTAGGAGAGCCGATACATCTTTAACAGAAAAATCCAGAAGAAGTGACAGGAGTAGTTGGAAGAGAAGCATTAATTAAAGAAACAATGAGAAAAAATTTCTATGAGCTGAAGGAGACTTGAGTTTTCAGATCAAAGTTCAAAAAAAAAAAAAGAAAGAAGGAAAGAATTAAACACACACTCAGCCATGGAAAAATGCTGATTTTCATGGACATAGAAAAAATTCCTCTAAGTTTCCAAATAGTGAATACAAAACCAAACAGTTAACCTTCAAAGAAAATGGAATCAAATTTAAATTGGGCTTCTGATTTACAATGTTTGATGTAAATAAAAAAATGCAGCAACATCGATAAGCTGCTAGTATTCTTACCTGACAAAACTATCTTTCAAGTGTGAAGAGAAAACAAAGACATCTTCAGACATTTCAGCATCCTTCTTGAAAAAAAAAGATGCTCAATTAAACAATAAGAAAATAAATAATTCAGGAAAATTTAATTACATTAAACAGTGGGAGTAATGACAGAAGTGATGTTAGGTCAAAATAATTATTGGAATATGGTTGTGAAGCTTTGGTATATGATTTGGTTAATAAAGAGTTTCTGAAGCAGAAGAGGCATAATTTATTTTCCTTTTTTTTTTTTTTTAAATTGTGCTTTAGATGAAAGTTTACAGCTCAAGGTAATTTCTCATACAAAAAGTTATACACATATTGTTTCGTGACTTTAGTTGCAATCCCCACAATGTGATGATCCCCTACCCCCCACCCCAGGTTTCCTGCATCCCTTTGGCCAGTTCTTGTCCCTTCCTGTTTTCTTATCCTGCTTTTGGATAGGAGCTGCCCATTTGGTCTCATATATCTGGTTGAACTAAGAAGCATATTCCTCACCATATAAATCATAAGGAAATGAAAAGAATATAATTTCACACGATGCTGACAAACCCTGGAATGTGAAAGGGGAGGGAGGAAGGAAAATAACACCAATCAAATTCTTTGATTTATAGTCCTGTCTAATCTTTGTCTGAAGAGTGGGCTTCTGGAATGATTTCAGTTCTGGGTTAACAGTGCAGCTGGGGGCCATGATTTAGGGGGTTCCTCCAGTCTCTGTCAGACCATTAAGTCTGGCTTTTTATGTGAGTTTGAGTTAATTCTGTTCTACATTTTCCTCCTGCCATGTCCAGGACTCTCTGTTGTGTTCCTTGTCATTGGTGGTAGCTGGGCATCATCTACTTCTTTTGGTCTCAGGTCGGTGGATAAGAGGCATAATTTAAACAGACAAACAAAAGAAAACCTAAAACCTAATTTGGATTTACAATTTCACACGATGCTGACAAACCCTGGAATGTGAAAGGGGAGGGAGGAAGGAAAATAACACCAAAAGTCTCTTTGTAGGGGCTGAAGTAAGGGTGAGATGGCAGTGGGATGAAGTACAACAGATATGGATTAACACTTAAAACTTTTTGTAGTAAAATAAAATACAGACCTAGAAAACCACGTAAATCAAATACGTGGCTTAATGAATTATTTTAAGGTGACTATCACCCAGGTCAGGAAAGAGAACTTTGCTAGCATTCCAGGAGCCCCTTCCATGCATCCCATTCAACTATAACCTTTTCTTTTGTGTCATAAGTAAGCATTATCCTGACTTACAGTAATAACTTCCTTGCATTTAGAAACAGCTTTATTACCCAAACATGCATCCTAAAATATTATAGTTTAGCTCTAACCATGTTTAAGATTTGATGTCCCTTCAGGTTTTTTTTAACCTATAGATTCCTCCTGTATTCTTTTCATTTCCTTATGATTTATATGGTGAAGAACCCAAGCTGTCTGACCTGTGGAGTTTTCCAGAGTATGTCAAAATATTAAAAACTCTTTTACTCTCAGTTACAAATATATAAGGAAATGGAAAAATAGTACAACTAAAATTTACTTATTAAACTGTGACTTAAAACATTAGAAACATTGTAGATGAAAGTGTTTTATTTTGTTGTAAATAACTTATCAAGAGTAGTTTGAACAGTGTTTGCCTTCTCATTACCTAATTTAGGATACAGAGTAAATCATCTTTTTTCCTATGCCTCAGTGAATTGTCATACTCCTTTCAAAGTCTGGATCAGATTCCAACATTTTATCCTTTGCTCTTTCGATTTCGTGAAATACCTCCAAGAGTACCTTTAACACATTTTTTTGCAGGTGTTGTTTCCTCTAGAATATCTTCATCTTTTTTGTCCTGACCACTTTCCTTGTTTGTGTCGATAAGTTCACCTTCATTAAGTTCCTTTGGTTACATATCTAGAGTCTCATGAATGGCAGGGTCAACATTTCCACAGACAACTATTTCTTCTATAACTCCGTTTGTGTTTGATTCAAAGTTCATTTCAAGCATTACCATTTGTCTTTTCTTTGCTGCTCACTGATCATTTTTGGCCAAAAAAACGAATAGAATTTAAAATTCTCAGTGGAACCCAGAGCTCCTGGAGCCATTGAGGCTGGATGAACACTCAAAATTATTGCCCCTAGATAACCTTTAAACCTTAAACCTCAAACCAAAACTTTTCCTGGAAGTCTGCTTTGAACCAAACAACAACAACAGTTTAGCTTAATTAGTGAAGTATGTATACCTTGAGGATTGACAAAAGCATCTCAAAATGTTAGATGAGAGGCTTGGGGGCAGTGATTATATGTTAATGGGGGCGGAATAATTTCCATAGTGAGAACGGTTATACAACTTGAAGAGTGTAAAAAATGTCACTGAATTGTACACGTAGAATTTGTTGAAGCTGTATAACCTTTGCTGTGTGTATTTTTGCAAAATAAAATAAAAATTTTTAAAATGTCATGGGAGTTTATTACTGGGAAACTAGGAAGCAACACAGCTACACACTTTGCTGTCTGTGCATAAACTATATAACAGATTCACAATGACCATTCACTAACAGACTTTGAGAAAATTGATGTGATTGATCACTGATTTATAATGCATATCTGTTATTTACATAGTGATTTGTGGACTGAAGAGGTAGCAGCAAAGTTTGTACTCTATTCAGTTACGTACAGTCAATATACAGAGGTGATTGAAATTAAAATTGTTTTGTTGGGAGGACTGGTGTTAACTAAACCAAACACCGTGGTAACTGAAATTCCTGCAGGGCAGAACTGAGCAAAATGAAGACTGTTTGTGTTTCTTTTTTACATTCCTGATGTTGGTTATTTGTGACTTTTTCTTCTTTTTTAGCTAGTCTTGCTATAAATTTGTCACAATTTTTCAAAGTCTTTTTGAGGAATCCACTTTTGAATTTGTTGAAACTCTTTATTGTAGACTTGTTTTCTATGTCATTAATTTCTGTTCTTATCTTTATTAATCCTTTCCTTCAACTTTCTTTGGGTTTATTTTGCTCTTATTTTCCTAACGTTTTCAATAAATTTCTAAGTACTGCTTCAGCTGCATCTCACAAATATTGATGTATTTTCATTCATTTTGAATATTTTCTAATTTCTTCTTGACTCAAGAGTTATTTAGAAATGTATTCTTGAATTTTCCAAACATATTGAGATTTTCTAGGGATTTTTTGTTATTGATTTCTATCTTGGTTGCTGTGAGGTCAGAGGACATTATATAATCTCATTTCTTTAAAACTTATTGAGTCTTGCTTTATATTTTAGTGTGTGACCAATTTATATATATCTTCTTTGTGTGCTTGGAAAAATATGTATTCTCAGGTTGTTGGGTACAATTCTATATGTGTCCATTAGGCCAAGATTATATCTTTATTGCATTTTTGTCTACTTGTTCTATCCGTGACTTAGGAAGGACAGTTACATCTCCTACCATGATTGTGGGTTTGTAGAATTTTAAAGGCAGATTGTAGAAATAACCCAATAAACCATAATAAATATGAATGGGTTTGATTCTCAAAATAAAGAATAGGCTCTTAGATCAGGCAAAACGTGTAGAATAAATTATATGCCAATAATAAGCTATAAACCTGAAAAAAAAAAAAGAAGGTTTAAAACAGGAGATTTTCACAAAGTTTATTATGAAAAATCTAACCACAATAGAATATCAGAGCAGAGTGGCAATATCAGTCAAAAGCAGAATTCAAGTAAAAAAAAAAAAAAACAAACTTAAAATGCAACAAAAGACACAAATATAAAAATAAAATCTAACTATTGTGAATTTTTTACATCCTTAATGGCATATCACTGACAGATGAGAACAAAAAACGATTAAATTATAAGGAAAATTGGACAAACCGTTGTCATAGTGTGAGATTTGAATAAACTTCTTTCAGAAATTTACCATAGATGTAGCTAAAGAAAACTAACTAATGGAGAATTAACCAGCTTTATTTAATGGATACAATAATAATAACAAAAGCATCTGATTTTTTTGGTTAATTACCATGGACCAGCAATTGTTTTAAGCCTTTTAGATGCATTCTCTTATTTCATCTTCAATATAATCCTACGAGGTAAGTACTAATAGTATTTTTGTGTTACACAAAATGAAACTGAAGCCCAATTCAATGCTATCTTATATTTGAAAAATAAGTAGAGTGTCATAGCCTGGGTTCCCTAGAAAACCCAGCCTGAGGCAAAGCTTAAGGGCTAATGCTTTACTGGAAGGTGCAATCCTTGGGCAGGGAGTTGGGGAAATAGAAGGGAGCAAGGGAAGGATGGGAAGCAATCACAAACTGACATCACCAAGCTAACCACTGCTTCTCAAAGGGACACAGATGGTCATTCAACCACAAGGGATATGTCTGAACAGGCAGCACGAAACGGCATATCCTGGAACAGTCCACCCAGGGGAGAAATGAAGAGGGATTTAATCTGCTTACTCCCTCCTCTCTTTTGTCCCTTATTCAACCAAAGTTCTGCCATGGGGATTTAACTCACCTGTCCTTCTGGTTCAGCCACTTTGCCTCTTTGGAAGTTGTTGCTAGGGGAGCCGGTCCCCAGGCCCTGTAGTGATGTGCTTCACCTAAGCTCAGAAGTGGTGGGAGGACACACGGAAGCTCGTATTTGGCCTCCAGCTGTGCAACACCTGGCTTGAGGAGGAGCAGGATCTTGAGAACCTGAAAGACAGGTGAGACCAAGAGAATCAGGTGGTGATAAGGGTGTTATATAATAATAATAATAAACAGTTGCTGTGGACTCCAATTTGTGGTGACCCCATGCATGGCAGAGTGGAATTGTGCTCCATAGGGTTTTCAGTGGCTGATTTTTTGAAAGTAAATCACTAGACTTTTCTTCCGAGGTGCCTCTGGGTGGGCTTGAAATCTCCAATCTTTTGGCAACAGCTGAGCATGTTAACTGTTTGCACCACCCAGGGACTTGACAGGAAAAATGCTAGGGACTTGATTTCAAGCTGATGAAATCTATGAAAACTTACTCAAACTTCCTTTTCTCACACCAAATCCATAAAAATAACAGTAAGCATGCTAAAAAGAATTAATACATTGTCCATGCTTGAAAATAAGAAACTTAACTATCTGTGAACTGGAAACAAAAAAACCCCAAAAATTTAGAAGAGGGAAGAAGATGCAAACCATACCAATATATTAACAGTTATTCTGAGGTGTGTCATAAAAATTATTTTATATTCTTCTTTGTGCCTTTACTTAAATGGGTGTATTTTATATGATGGATATGTATTCCTTTTTAGAGTTAGAACATTCCAATAAAGGTTACTGAAAGATTTAAATCCTTGAATTTCATTTATTTCTGATTTTATTTTTTAAATCATATTTTGCATACGGTTTTAATATTTCCACAGTTTAGCTTTTGATTGAAAAATTTTATCAACTGGCCATAGATATTTTAATTATCAATTTTATTTTTAGTCACAGGAAAACTGTAATCTTCTATCCCAAAGGGCCTTATGTATTAACATGTTAAAATTAATATAAAAATGTATTTTTTTTGACTCTAAACTCACATGCCCTTTATGTGTCTTTAGCTGAGTTGTCAGGAAACAATAGTGTTCTGGAACTACATCCTGCAAATATTAAGAAATCTTTAGGGCCAGGAAATATTATGGGCATTCCATAATTCGATATATAGAACGAAACAACATCTTAATGTATTTGCTATTTTGAAGACAAAGAAAAGGAATTTGATTCTGACCAAGAAACCACTGCCAAAAGAATAATGGTTTGAGCAGCAGGTGCATTTTTCACTTTTGGGAATAAGATAAGCTAAAAAAAAAAAAAAGCTACAGATCCCATTTTCTGCAATTTTGCTTACAACCGAAAAACAACCATTCTCAGTGTTTTTTCTTTGCCAATTTTAAAGCAAGTAGAATGGAATCCAGGATGAAAATCTGCAGGATAAGAGGAAAGATGGTGAAACAAATACTCTGTAGGGAATTGCAGCCAATACAGGAATGACAGAAAGGGACATTTGGATGGCCTGGAAGTTGAACATGAATCAATAATGTAGCCCTGTTATTATGATGGTAAATCCTGTGAGGATAAATAAAAGTGTAGAAAGTGGAAACTAGGATATCTTTTTTTTCACTTTATGTGCCATGCGTTAGAGCACTCTTTTCCTTTATTTAATAGAATACCAAGATATTTGGGAGCTCTTAAAAGCCCAAGATAAACAAGTTTTAGAAAATAAGACCCTTGAAACTACATGAACTAATTTACTGCCTCAGAACCTACGTAGAATAAGGTGTGTAAGGAAGCAAAAACAAACCAAGAAACATTAAAAGAAGTGTATTTATTCTGTATGAAAAAAGAATAAAGGCAATTTATTACCACATGCAAACATAGACAGTGCCAACAGCTCCATATGAAAGTGAGTTTTTCTCCCCTGTGATGAGAACTGCAAAATATGGACTAAATTTTAGCAGAACAGATCCAGGTTAAAAAAAAAAAAATCACTTCCTCATGTGATGTTATGTGATTAGACACTGATATCAGAGGAAAATCATGGAATTTTCTGGAGAGAGAAACTCAGAGAGAAATTCGGACAGAGAATGGGGAAGAAGTAGAGGAGCAAGGGGAAGAGAGAGGGATAGAGGGAAAGAAATATTGATTTCCCCATTTGTCTCAAAGAGTTTCTTAAAAAAAAACTAATCCCTCAGATGAAGGACCCTGTTGCATTTTAATAAAGAATCCAGGCACACAGGGCTAGCCTTTTAGAAAGTTGGTTCTTTGGGAGTGGTTTAGAGAAGGTGAATTCTGTGTTTTTGGCCTGGTGTGTGCAGATGTGCATGGGAAATTCCTGGCTGTAGCTGGGAGAGGCAGTGGTAGAGGAGTGGGGCATTAAGAAAGGAGAGGCTGTGCTGAAGGTGAAGAGCAGCGTCAGAAGTAGAATGGGATAGAGCGAGGCTTGCTGGGGCCTAGAACATGGACGCTAGGAGGGTGGCACACAGGTGTCCAGGCTTACTGTCCCCATACATCCTACCCTACTGTGATAAACTCGAAACCCTGTAATGTGGTCAGGACCTGTCATGTTTATCTTAGCATTCCCAGAACAAAGGTCTGACAGTGGTAAAATAAATGTATGTATACACAAATTAAAGGGGCTTCTGCCTCTTATTGTCTAGAGCAATGATGTCCAATAGATATATAATGTGAGGCACAAATGCAAAAAAAGTACATAACTTAACAAAATTTCTAGTATCCACATTAAAAAAGTAAAACGAAACAGGTGAAATTAACAGGAGTTTTTATTTAACCAAATATATCAAAAATATCATTTTAACATGTGATTAAAGTCAAGGAGCCCCAGTGGCACAGTGGTTAATCTCTTGGCTGCCAACCAAAAGGTTGGAGGTTGGAACCCACTAACTGCTCCTCAGTACAAAGATGTGGCCGTCTGCTTCTGTAACAATTTACAGCCTGGGAAACCCTACGGGAGTAGTTCTACTATATATAAGGTCCTATGGGTTGCTATGAGTTGGAATCAACTTGACTGCAATGGGTTTGGTTTGGGGTTTATATATTATATTATATTATATTTATGTATTATACATATGTGTGTGATCATAACTAGATAGATTACATTAATTATGTATGCTATTTTTGCAATAATCCCACAATATGAGCAATTCTATTTTATAGATGAGAAAACAGAAGTGCAAGATGGTCAAATCATTTGCCTGTGTTCCTGAATCTAGGTCTTCTGATCTCAGGCTCCAGGGATCCCTGCACAACTGACACACTCCTTTAAGACCCTCCTCAGTGGTCTGGTGCCATCCGCAGGCCAACGTCACTGGCATCCTCACTGTTTGTTTTGGCGAGGCTGTTATTCTATGTCCATCCTGGTATAATATCCATCATCCCTATTAAGTTATGCTGTGTGAAATACAGAATATTCTTAAGGTTTCTGTGTTCCGGATCTTACAACATATAACAACAATCAGTAAGAGTAGTCAAGGAACTAGGAGAAAAACGAAAAACAGTAAACATTTTTGGTGAATAGCATCCCCACTGTGGTTCCCACCTAGACTTTTGAAAGGCAGAGAGTCTTTGGTCTTCTCAAAATCAGCAGGAAGTCTTCCTGTCTCATGTTCTCTCTGCTGAACCCTTTTAAACCAGTGGAAGCACCATGTGGAGGCTTTAAAATGTACCATTTGGGAGGTATTCTACCTAGTTTACTTTACACAATTCAGCTCAAAGATGCAACAACAGACTTCTGAACATGGACCCCCCAGGATGCCTTTTCCTGTCAATAGACTTCAGAATACCATCCAGCTCCTCAAAGCCCTCAGTCAGGGATGGCTGCACATGTGAAATTCAGACTCCCAAGACGAGATAACAAACCACAGACCATTTTGCAAAATTAACAGAGAACCCCAGCCTTACAAAAAATGGGACAAACAAACAAACAAACAATTTCTGTAATCACCTGAGGACATTTCCAAGGAGCAGTCTGAGATTTATGTCAGCAACAGGACTGAAAGCTGATGCTAAACTGCTAAACTTCTCTCCCTCTGAATATAGTATAATCTCTTCCCATTTCTTCTAGCCACACTTCTAGAGATACACATACAAGTGCATCTACATATCCACATTCCATATTACTCCTGTTCTCTGCTCATTTCAAACATATTTATTTAAAAGCTCCTTCACCTTGTTTGGAAACCCTGGTGGTGTAGTGGTTAAGAGTTTGGATGCTAACCTAGAGGTCAGCAGTTCGAATCCACCAGGTGCTCCTTGGAAACCCTATGGGGCAGTTCCCCTCTGTTCTATAGGGTTGCCATGAGTTGGAATTGACTCAATGGCAATTTTTTTTTTTTTGGCCTGGTTATTTAACTTTCATTTCTGCCTTGCACTTGGTGTGCTTCCACCTGAATTTATAAATTGCTTTAATTTTTCCTCATATAATTTTCTGTAAACTTTTCAGACAGTCTATGAATTCCATTTTTTCCCCCCTTGGAGGTTTCTGTTCCAGAACCATCAATGCCCCTGCCCTACTCAGGACTGGCTGGTCCTTAAGCTTCCTGCATAGCTGTGAATAGATGTCACAAACATCATCTTGGGAATTTCACTCACTACTTTTCTGTTGGATTTCCACATTTTCTGAATTCTATGCCTCCCACTATCTTCATAATTTTCCTTGTTCCTGTGGAAAACCTCCTTCACGTGTTTTCTTATGTTGAGGTGTAATCCATACTGAAAGCTGTGGTCTTTGATCTTCATCAGTAAGTGCTTCAAGTCCTCTTCACTTTCAGCAAGCAAGGTTGTATCAAATATAATGTAGGTTGTTAATGAGTCTTCCTCCAATCCTGATGCCCCGTTCTTCTTCGTATAGTCCATCTTCTTGGATGATTTGCTTAGCATACAGATTGAATAAACCAAAACAAATAAACAAACAAACAAAAAAAAACCCCAAAACCAAACCCATTGCCATGGAATTGATTCTGACTCATAGAGACTATATAGGACAGAGTAGAACTGCCCCATGGATTCAAACCATTGACCTTTTGGTTAGCAGCTGTATCTCTTAACCACTACTTCACCTGGGTTTCCAAATAGGTACGGTGAAAGGATACAACCTTGACGCACACCTTTCCTGACTTTAAACCATGCAGTACTCCTTTGTCCTGTTTGAGTGACTGCCTTGGTATCTAGTGTAGCTGTTGAAAACTCTGGTGCCATTCTGAATCATGCTCCTTTGTTTTTCTTTCTGAAAGATTTTTAAATCTTCTCTTTTATCTCTTATATTCTGGAATTTTATAATGTGTCTTAATTATGAATCTGTTTGCATTTTGTTGAGGTGAACACTTTTGCTCTAGACATTTACGTTTTTCATGACTCAGGAATGTCCTTATATTATTTGTTTGATCATTTTTTTTCTTCCATTTTATGTTTTCTCTTTCTAGAGGTCACATTAAAACTTTAATGTTATTATTTTGCTTTATTTTCTGGGAGAGTTCCTTGATTCTGTCTTCCAACCCTATCGTATTTTTATTTTTTCAAGAATGTTTTCTGATTCTAATTTTTCCTTTTTGTAAACTTTCTGTTCTTATTTTATAAATGCATATAGTTTCTTATCTCTCTAAGGGTATTTACATTTTGGGGAGAGATTTCTTCTGTTTTCTGCATTATATTTCATCGGGGTCCCTTTTTATTCTTTGTTCTCACCACTTTTTTCATATTGGGTGCCTACTAAAATGACAATAACCCTTGACTGTCCATTTTTAATAAAAAACAAAGCACTAAATAGTTTCTTGGAATCTGTATGCATAGATGAAATTTATCCACTGGTAGAATTCTTTGCAGGGCTATCAGTCAGTGAAGTGGCCATTTGATTTTGACATGGAACCTAAAAGTATCTCAAGTTTTATTCTCTGAGAGCATTTAGTTTCTATGAGAAGACTCCTCCATATACCCTATCGGCCAGTATCACTGAAGTGAGCAAGGTAAGGACAGCCCACCATTCTGTATTCACTTCTCATTAGTTCACTTAACATCCTCCACTGGGCCTGGAATCTCTGAGTTCAGTGCATCTTCCTTTGAGTTCTCAAGAAAGGAAATCTGCCATCTCTTGTTTGGTGCAGTGGTTGAAACGAGGAGATGGCACCTGATTGCCTGAGAGAATAAAATGGGGGAGGAAGGTTGGAGATCAAACCACTCACTATACACAGACTTTCAACCAATCTCCTTTTTCAGCCCCA
Organism: Loxodonta africana; assembly: GCF_030014295.1. Taxonomy (NCBI): domain Eukaryota; kingdom Metazoa; phylum Chordata; class Mammalia; order Proboscidea; family Elephantidae; genus Loxodonta; species Loxodonta africana. The sequence goes on along the minus strand of NC_087342.1, from coordinate 150,317,949 downwards.
TGCCTCCCTCCTTCTTTCTTCAGTATCTGATTGATAGTTTGAGAATCTCAGAGATTCTGTGGCTCATATAATGTCTCATCTCTGAGGTTCTTTCGAACATATCTTCTTCTGCTAAGCCAGTTACTGTAGCTTTATCTGTTTTTTGTCTTCCCAAAATGTGTTGAAACTTCTTGTCTGCTGATGTCTCATCTCTCATTCTCTTTAACTTGTGGATAAATATATGATATATATTTTTATTCCCTTATTTTCATTTTATTAGGGTCTTAAGAGTGAGTGGAGGCACATATGTGTGATCAATCTGCTATGTTTAACCTGAAGTCTTAACAGGGCTTGTTGGTATTGATAAAAATACCAATCAAGAAATCTTGCATGTCCCCTGTGAAGCCGGGAGTCAGGGTAAGGCAGAAATATGACAGCAGACACCACACCAAACTAAAAATCTAGTAAGTGAATGGAACATCATATTGTTTAACTCAGTAACCCCACTTTGGAGACTTGGGCCTAAAAAAATAATTCGCAAAGACTTTTTAAAACCCTTTTGCTGAAAATGTCTACAGCTGCATAAAATATAACACAGCAGCTTGAAAATATTATAGGTTTAAATTGGAACTATTAAAAATGCCCAGCAACGGGTAAGTAGTGGACTGTGGTGTGTCAGTGAAACAGGAGGTTTTATTATCTTCAGAACTAGTTAATATGAGAAAAATGTAAACGTAGATTTTTTTATGCAAAATGCCATTTGTGGCTTAATCCCTAAGAAATGCACAACGTTCTTCTCTACCTGGATATGAGACTGGACCTGACTTTTTAAAAAAATCAAATTGATAAGTTTAATTTGATAAAATTGAAATAGATAAGTGCACCAATCATGGTGGCACACCTGCATGCTGTGAATGGGTTAAAGTTGTATAGAGATATTGGTGTCCTCAGGGTGGCCAGGAGGAGCTGGAGCCCTTCAGTTATAACTCCATTGTGAGCAGCCTTGAGCATTTACTCCACTTGCCAACAAATGTTAACATTTTCTATATGGCTTCATGTGAAAAAATGTAGTGCAGACCACATTCGTTTTATCTACAGAATTGTCAGGCTATCTTTCTAGTGGCCTAGCTCAACATATCTAAAAATTAATTTGTCATTTTCTTAAAAAAAAAACCAAATACTCTTCCTCCTGGCTTTCCTTTTCGTTAATGGCATCACCATCCTCTGTTACCCATGCTTTGACATCTTAACATGCTTTGAGCTTAGAACCACCTTTGGCTCTGTTCTTCCACTTACTTCCTACATTTAATTAGTCCCCATTCTGCCAACTTTCTTTGTGGTGACTCCTGTAGGAGGACACACTTTCTTTTCCAGCATGCCCATGGCCTAGATTCTCATTACTTTTCTCCTGGGCTTTTATAATAGCCCTAAACTGTCTGCCACTGTTAGGTAAAACTTTCTATAGTACTATTTCCAATACAAACAGCCTGACAAGCTTTGAGCACAATTAAATCTTCAAAAACTAACAAATAAAAAATAAAAAAAGTTAAATCTGTCCACATCAGGAATAGAAAGACAGCTTTCTCAATGGTAAAACAGCCAAAATCTTGAATGAGCATACAGCCTGTACTTTAAAAGAAAAAGAAGAAATTAAAAGATATCATAGCATGTGACTCTAAAATATTAACAGAGTTGAAATAGCAGGATTGCTGTAAAAGAGCAAAGAGTCAACAAAGCTGAAGATACATCTACCTAATAAGCCAAAACCATAGCTCAATTTTATAGTGATGCAAGAGAAACAGAGGGAATTAGAACTTAAAGACTGGGTAACCTGTAAATAGCAGAAATTCAAGTATAAGCAAAGACTTAGTTTTGCTGAAACTGAAACACCTTAAGCACAGGACTATTGTGCTTTATGCAACTCCTTGGTATCCTTCATAGGCCTGAGCACAGTATCTTGGTCAGAGTAAGCAGTGTGAATGTTCACATAATTTCATCAGATTATTTCAGTATTTAAAAACTTTTCGAACTAAGAGCAGAAAAATAGACCCAAAAATATATGGCCCATATTGTTTTTTAACATAGGTACCAAGTTATTTAAAGGGGGAAAATATGGCCTTTTCAATATATGGTGCTAGAACAACTGGATATCCAGTGGGAAAAAATGAACTTCAACTTTGACTTCAACACCATAATAAAAAATTAACTTGAAATGGATTATAGACCTAATGTAAAAGCCCAAATTATAAAACATCTAGAAGAAAATGTAGAAGAAAATCTTGAGAACATTGGTATAGGCAAAGATTTCTTAGATAAGACACAAGGAGGATTTACAATAAAAAAAAATGATAAATTTGACTTCATTAGAATTAAAATCTTATTTTCTTTAGAACACACCATTAAGAAAATGATAGAGGAATCTATACACTGGGAAAAATATTTGCAATACACATATCTGACAAAGAATTTGTATCTAGAATATAAAAAGAACCCTCAAAACAAAATAAGACAAACAGCTCAACTAAGAATGGGCAAAAGGTTTGAACAGACACTTTATAAAAGAAAATATATAAATATCCAATAAACACATGAAAAGATGTTGAACATCAGAACATTAGTTATCAGACTATCTAAAATTTAAAAAGACTGATGGTGAGGATGTGGAGCAATTGAATGGAAAATGGTACAACCACATGGGAGACCAATTTGTCACTTTTGTATAAAATTAAACATATAGTTATCGCATGATTACAAAATTTTACCCCAGGTATTCAAGTAACAGAAATAAAAACATGTCTACCAACCAAAATCCAAACCCCTTGTCATCAAATTGATCTCATGGTGACCCTATAAGACAGAGTAGAATTGCCCCACAGGACTTCCAAGACCGTAACCTTTATGGAAGCGGACTGCCGTATCTTTCCCCCACAGGGTAGCTGGTGTTTTTAATTTTTTTATTTTTTATTAACTTTTATTAAGCTTCAAGTGAACGTTTACAAATCCAATCAGTCTGTCACATATAAGTTTACATACATCTTACTCCGTACTCCCACCTGCTTTTCCCCTATTGAGTCAGCCCTTTCAGTCTCTCCTTTCGTGACAATTTTGCCAGCTTCCCTCTCTCTCTATCCTCCCATCCCCGCTCCAGACAAGAGCTGCCAACACACTCTCAAGTGTCCACCTGATATAATTAGCTCACTCTTCATCAGCGTCTCTCTCCCACCCGCTGACCAATCCCTTTCATGTCTGATGAGTTGTCTTCGGGGATGGTTCCTGTCCTGTGCCGAGAGAAGGTCTGGGGAGCATGGCCCAGGGATTCCTCTAGTCTCAGTCAGACCATTAAGTATGGTCTTTTTATGAGAATTTGGGGTCTGCATCCCACTGATCCCCTGTTCCCTCAGGAGATCTCTGTTGTGCTCCCTGTCAGGGCAGTCATCGATTGTGGCCGGGCACCAACTAGTTCTTCTGGTCTCAGGATGATGTAGGTCTCTGGTTCATGTGGCCCTTTCTGTCTCTTGGGCTCTTAGTTGTCGTGTGATCTTGGTGTTCTTCATTTTCCTTTGTTCCAGGTGGGTTGAGACCAATTGATGCATCTTTGATGGCCGCTTGTTAGCATTTAAGACCCCAGACGCCACATTTCAAAGTGGGATGCAGAATGTTTTCATAATAGAATTATTTTGCCAATTGACTTAGAAGTCCCCTCAAACCATGTTCCCCAGACCCCCGCCCCTCCTCCGCTGACCTTTGAAGCATTCATTTTATCCCGGAAACTTCTTTGCTTTTGGTCCAGTCCAATTGAGCTGACCTTCCACGTATTGAGTGTTGTCTTTCCCTTCACCCAAAGCAGTTCTTATCTACTGATTAATCAATTAAAAAAACCCTCTCCCTCCCTCCCTCCCTCCCCCCTTCGTAACCACTAAAGTATGTGTTCTTCTCAGTTTATACTATTTCTCAAGATCTTATAATAGTGGTCTTATACAATATTTGTCCTTTTGCCTCTGACTAATTTCGCTCAACATAATGCCTTCCAGGTTCCTCCATGTTATGAAATGTTTCAGAGATTCATCACTGTTCTTTATCGATGCGTAGTATTCCATTGTGTGAATATACCACAATTTATTTACCCATTCACCCGTTGATGGACACCTTGGTTGCTTCCAGGTTTTTGCTATTGTAAACAGAGCTGCAATGAACATGGTTGTGCATATGTCTGTTTTTGTGAAGGCTCTTGTATCTCTAGGGTATATTCCGAGGAGTGGGATTTCTGAGTTGTATGGTAGTTCTATTTCTAACTGTTTAAGATAACGCCAGATAGATTTCCAAAGTGGTTGTACCATTTTACATTCCCACCAGCAGTGTATAAGAGTTCCAATCTCTCCGCAGCCTCTCCAACATTTATTGTTTTGTGTTTTTTGGATTAATGCCAGCCTTGTTGGTGTGAGATGGAATCTCATCGTAGTTTTAATTTGCATTTCTCTAATGGCTAATGATCGAGAGCATTTTCTCATGTATCTGTTGGCTGCCTGAATATCTTCTTTAGTGAAATGTGTGTTCATATCCTTTGCCCACTTCTTGATTGGGTTGTTTGTCTTTTTGTGGTTGAGTTTTGACAGAATCCTGTGGATTTTAGAGATCAGGCGCTGGTCGGAGATGTCATAGCTGAAAATTCTTTCCCAGTCTATAGGTGGTCTTTTTACTCTTTTGGTGAAGTCTTTAGATGAGCATAGGTGTTTGATTTTTAGGAGCTCCCAGTTATCGGGTTTCTCTTCATCATTTTTGGTAATGTTTTGTATTCTGTTTATGCCTTGTATTAGGGCTCCTAGGTTTGTCCCTATTTTTTCTTCCATGATCTTTATCGTTTTAGTTTTTATGTTTAGGTCTTTGATCCACTTGGAGTTAGTTTTTGTGCATGGTGTGAGGTATGGGTCCTGTTTCATTCTTTTGCAAATGGATATCCAGTTATGCCAGCACCATTTATTAAAAAGACTATCTTTTCCCCAATTTACTGACACTGGACCTTTGTCAAATATCAGCTGCTCATACGTGGATGGATTTATATGTGGGTTCTCAATTCTGTTCCATTGGTCTATGTGCCTGTTGTTGTACCAGTACCAGGCTGTTTTGACTACTGTGGCTGTATAATAGGTTCTGAAATCAGGTAGAGTGAGGCCTCCCACTTTCTTCTTCTTTTTCAGTAATGTTTTGCTTATCCGGGGCTTCTTTCCCTTCCATATGAAATTGGTGATTTGTTTCTCTATCCCCTTAAAATATGACATTGGAATTTGGATCGGAAGTGCGTTATATGTATAGATGGCTTTTGGTAGAATAGACATTTTTACTATGTTAAGTCTTCCTACCCTGAGCAAGCTATGTTTTTCCACTTAAGTATGTCCTTTTGAATTTCTTGTAGTAGAGCTTTGTAGTTTTCTTTGTATAGGTCTTTTACATCCTTGGTAAGATTTATTCCTAAGTATTTTATCTTCTTGGGGGCTACTGTGAATGGTATTGATTTGGTTATTTCCTCTTCGGTGTTCTTTTTGTTGATGTAGAGGAATCCAAGTGATTTTTGTATGTTTATTTTATAACCTGAGACTCTGCCAAACTCTTCTATTAGTTTCAGTAGTTTTCTGGAGGATTCCTTAGGGTTTTCTGTGTATATAATCATGTCATCTGCAAATAGTGATAACTTTACTTCCTCCTTGCCAATCCGGATACCTTTTATTTCTTTGTCTAGCCTAATTGCCCTGCCTAGGACTTCAAGTACGATGTTGAGTAAGAGCGGTGATAGAGGGCATACTTGTCTGGTTCCCATTCTCAAGGGAAATGCTTTCAGGTTCTCTCCATTTAGAGTGATGTTGGCTGTAGGCTTTGCATAGATGCCCTTTATTATGTTGAGGAATTTTCCTTCAATTCCTATTTTGGTAAGAGTTTTTATCATAAATGGGTGTTGGACTTTGTCAAATGCCTTTTCTGCATCAATTGATAAGATCATGTGGTTTTTGTCTTTTGTTTTATTTATGTGATGGATTACATTAATGGTTTTTCTGATATTAAACCAGCCTTGCATACCTGGTATAAATCCCACTTGATCAGGGTGAATTATTTTTTTGATATGTTGTTGGATTCTATTGGCTAGAATTTTGTTGAGGATTTTTGCATCTATGTTCATGAGGGATATAGGTCTGTAATTTTCTTTTTTTGTAATGTCTTTACCTGGTTTTGGTATCAGGGAGATGGTGGCTTCATAGAATGAGTTGGGTAGTATTCCGTCATTTTCTATGCTTTGAAATACCTTCAGTAGTAGTGGTGTTAACTCTTCCCTGAAAGTTTGGTAGAACTCTGCAGTGAAGCCGTCCGGGCCAGGGCTTCTTTTTGTTGGGAGTTTTTTGATTACCGTTTCAATCTCTTTTTTTGTTATGGGTCTATTTAGTTGTTCTACTTCTGAATGTGTTAGTTTAGGTAGGTAGTGTTTTTCCAGGAATTCATCCATTTCTTCTAGGTTTGCAAATTTGTTAGAGTACAATTTTTCATAATAATCTGAAATGATTCTTTTAATTTCATTTGGTTCTGTTGTGATGTGGTCCTTCTCGTTTCTTATTCGGGTTATTTGTTTCCTTTCCTGTATTTCTTTAGTCAGTCTAGCCAATGGTTTATCAATTTTGTTAATTTTTTCAAAGAACCAGCTTTTGGCTTTGTTAATTCTTTCAATTGTTTTTCTGTTCTCTAATTCATTTAGTTCAGCTCTAATTTTTATTATTTGTTTTCTTCTGGTGCCTGATGGGTTCTTTTGTTGCTCACTTTCTATTTGTTCAAGTTGTAGGGACACTTCTCTGATTTTGGCTCTTTCTTCTTTTTGTATGTGTGCATTTATCGATATAAATTGGCCTCTGAGCACTGCTTTTGCTGTGTTCCAGAGGTTTTGATAGGAAGTATTTTCATTCTCGTTGCATTCTATGAATTTCCTTATTCCCTCCTTGATGTCTTCTATAACCCAGTCTTTTTTCAGGAGGGTATTGTTCATTTTCCAAGTATTTGATTTCTTTTCCCTAGTTTTTCTGTTATTATTGCTAGTTTTATTGCCTTGTGGTCCGAGAAAATGCTTTGTAATATTTTGATGTTTTGGACTCTGCAAAGGTTTGTTTTATGACCTAATATGTGGTCTATTCTAGAGAATGTTCCATGTACGCTAGAAAAAAAAGTATACTTTGCAGCAGTTGGGTGGAGAGTTCTGTATAAGTCAATGAGGTCAAGTTGGTTGATTGTTGTAAGTAGGTCTTCCGTGTCTCTATTGAGCTTCTTACTGGATGTCCTGTCCTTCTCCGAAAGTGGTGTGTTGAAGTCTCCTACTATAATTGTGGAGGTGTCTATCTCACTTTTCAATTCTGTTAAAATTTGATTTATGTATCTTGCAGCCCTGTCATTGGGTGCATAAATATTTAATATGGTTATGTCTTCCTGATCAATTGTCCCTTTTATCATTATATAGTGTCCTTCTTTCTCCTTTGTGGTGGATTTAAGTCTAAAGTCTATTTTGTCAGAAATTAATATTGCTACTCCTCTTCTTTTTTGTTTATTGATATATTTTTTCCATCCTTTGAGTTTTAGTTTGTTTGTGTCTCTAAGTCTAAGGTGTGTCTCTTGTAGGCAGCATATAGATGGATCGTGTTTCTTTATCCAGTCCGTGACTCTCTGTCTTTTTATTGGTGCATTTAGTCCATTTACATTCAACGTAATTATAGATAAATAAGTTTTTAGTGTTGTCATTTTGATGCCTTTTCATGTGTGTTGTTGGCAATTTCATTCTTCCACATCCTTTTTTGTGCTGAGACTTTTTCTTAGTAAATTGTGAGATCCTCATTTTCGTAGTGTTTGACTTTATGTTTGTTGAGTCGTTATGTTTTTCTTGAGTTATGGAGTTGTTATACCTTTTTGTGGTTACCTTATTATTTACCCCTATTTTTCTAAGTAAAAACCTAACTTGTATCATTCTATATCACCTTGTATCACTCTCCATCTGGCAGTTCAATGCCTCCTGTATTTAGTCCCTCTTTTTGATTATTGTGATCTTTTACCTATTGACTTCCATGATTCCGTGTTATGTGTATTGTTATTTTTTTTTTTAATTAATCTTAATTTGTTTTTTTTTGTGATTTCCCTATTTGAGTTGATATCAGGACTTTCTGTTTTGTGATCTTGTATTGTGCTGATATCTGATATTATTGGTTTTCTGACCAAACAATATCCTTTAGTATTTCTTGTAGCTTTGGTTTGGTTTTTGCAAATTCTCTAAACTTGTGTTTATCTGTAAATATCTTAATTTCGCCTTCATATTTCAGAGAGAGTTTTGCTGGATATATGATCCTTGGCTGGCAGTTTTTCTCCTTCAGTGCTCTGTATATGTCATCCCATTCCCTTCTTGCCTGCATGGTTTCTGCTGAGTAGTCTGAACTTATTCTTATTGATTCTCCCTTGAAGGAAACCTTTCTTTTCTCCCTGGCTGCTTTTAAAATTTTATCTTTATCTTTGGTTTTGGCAAGTTTGACGATACTATGTCTTGGTGTTTTTCTTTTTGGATCAATCTTAAATGGGGTTTGATGAGCATCTTGGATAGATATCCTTTCGTCTTTCATGATGTCAGGGAAATTTTCTGTCAGCAGATCTTCAACTATTTTCTCTGTGTTTTCTGTCCTCCCTCCCTGTTCTGGGACTCTAATGACGTGCAAGTTATCCTTCTTGATAGAGTCCCACATGATCTTAGGGTTTCTTCATTTTTTTAAATTCTTTTATCTGATTTTTTTTCAGCTATGTTGGTGTTAATTCCCTGGTCATCCAGATGTCCCAATCTGCATTCTAATTGCTCAAGTCTGCTCCTCTGACTTCCTATTGCGTTGTCTAATTCTGTAATTTTATTGTTAATCTTTTGGATTTCTACATGCTGTCTCTCTATGGATTCTTGCAACTTATTAATTTTTCCAGTATGTTCTTGAATAATCTTTTTGAGTTCTTCAACAGTTTTATCAGTGTGTTCCTTGGCTTTTTCTGCAGTTTGCCTTATTTCGTTTGTGATGTCTTGCAGTATTCTGTAAATTAGTTTTTTATATTCTGTATCTGATAATTCCAGGATTGTATCTTCATTTGGGAAAGATTTTGATTCTTTTGTTTGGGGGGTTGGAGAAGCTGTCATGGTCTGCTTCTTTATGTGGTTTGATATGGATTGCTGTCTCCGAGCCATCACTGGGAAACTAGTTTTTCCAGAAAATCCACTAAAAAAAAATGCAGTCAGATCCCTATGAGAGTTCTCCCTCTGGCTCAGGCTATTCGGATGTTAATGAAGCCGCCTGGGGAGGGTGGGGGAGGGATCAGAGAGCTAGGAGAGTAGCACCTCAGAATATAGCCAGAGTTGCTTGTCTTGCTTGGAATGACTATTATATCTGAGATTTCCCCGGGGCACGTCGCCTATGTGTGCTGTCTGTGTGGAGATTGCCTCCGGGGGGTCTGGCCCACTGGAGTCAGGTCAGATCCTCCGCTGCCAGCCTGGGACAGTGCACTCCCGACTCCAAAATCAGTCGCTGTCTCCCGGGGACTCCCCGTCTCGCCTACCACGTCGCCGCGCTGCCTCCGCGAACCGGCTGGGCTCCCCCCCGGTGTCAGCTCAGGTGAGCGGAGCAGCTCCCCGCACCTGTGCCGGGACCGCGCGTCCCGCCTGGGACGCTGCTCTCCCCGCTCCAAGACCCATCACTTTCTCCCGGGGATTTCTCCCACCGGCTGCATCACCACGCCGCCCGCACGAACCAGCTGGGCCCCCCCCCGGGGTCAGTTCAGGGGGGTGGAGCTGCTCCCTGGGCCTGCGCCCTGCCAAAATCCTGGTGGGACGGCTCCCCGGATGGGAGGCTGTTCTCCCTGCTCCAAGACCAGTCATTGCCTCCCAGGGACTTTTCCCACCGGCTGCGCTGCCACGCCGCCGGAGCGAACCGGCTGTGCCCCCTCTCGGGGTTAGTTCAGGGGGGTGGAGCAGCTCCCCGCGCCCGCTCCCCTCCTAAATCCCGGCGGGATGGCTCCTCGTCTGGGACGCTGTTCTCCCCGCTCCAAGACCAGTCACTGCCTCCCGGGGACTTTTCCCACTGGCTGCGGCGGCACACAGCCCCCGCAAACCGGCTGGGCCCCCTCCCGGAATGAGTTCGGGGGCCAGGGCTAGGCCCCTTGTTTGTGCCGTCTGCCGCCCTGGGCTTTGCCCCAAATCGGGCGCCGAAGGTCACCTGACTGGTACGCTGGTTCCAGGCTCTGAAAACAATCGCTGCCTCTCCGTATTTGTTCGTTCTCCGTCTCTAAATCTGTGTTTGTTGTTCAGGGTTCATAGATTGTTATGTATGTGATTGATTCACTTGTTTTTCTGAGTCTTTGTTGTAAGAGGGATCTGCGGTAGCATCCACCTAGTCTGCCATCTTGGCCCCGGCTCTAGCTGGTGGTTCTGAACCACCAACCTTTAGGTTATTAGCTGAGTGGTTAACCACTGAGCTGTCAGGGCTCCTTAACATGTCTACATACAGATTGTATACAAGTGTTCATAACAGCTATATTTATAATAGCCAAAAACTGGAAATAACTCAAATTACTATCAGTAGGACAATGAATAAATAAACTGTGATGCATTCATACCATGGAATACTATTTGCCTATAAAAAAAGGATGAACTGATGATACACACAAGTGGATGAAAGTCCAAAAACATTATATGGAATGAAACACACCAGGTGCAAAAGAGCACAGTGTGCATGATTCCCATGTATGTAAATTTCTAGGATAGACAAAGTATACTATAGTAATAGAAACCAAATCAGGGATTGCCTGGGCTTCGAAGAGATTGATGGGAAGGGGTCACGGGGAACTTTCTGGAATGATGGAGATGTTCTATACCTTGACTGCAGTGGCAGTCACATGGCTGCATCCATTTGTTAAAACTCATTTAAATGTACATTCAAATTGTGTACGTTTGATTGAATATAAATTAAATCTCAACAAAGTTGATTTAATAATAAAACCTTTTATGGCTACCCATTACCTTTAGCATGAAGCACAGACTGCTGGTCAAAAATGCCCTATAAACTGTTCTCAAATACTCTCCTTCTTGCTCTCCTGTACTCTAGGCAACCTCTGCCCCAGTGTGAGGGGTGGGCTGTATTTGTCCAACACACCACGCCTACCCCACCTCTGAGCATTGACACATGCCCTTGTCTACGCCTGGACTGTCTCCTTTAAATTGGTTCAAATCTTATCTGCTCCTTTTCCAAAAACGCTTTTTTGAACACTGAGCACTGATTATTGCTTCTTCTACTCGCACATTTATTTATTTATTTTGTCTCTGCCAGTTATTTGGCATTTCAAAATGTACTGCTTTGAGATATCTTTTATTGTTTGCATTATTTTAATTTCTGTATTGATAGTTCATTTTTCATGTATGCTTGTCTTATTGTCCCAAAGATTAATTTTCTGGCAGGCTAAGAGTATGTATTATACATCTTTACATCTCTCCTAGTGCCTAGCTAAATGCCACACACATAGTTGGCAGTCAATAAATATTTGTTGAATGAAGGATAAGATAATAAATCATGTGGACATTTTAGAGAGAAGAGACTGGGGGCTTTGAAGCTAGAAAGGGATTTACTTTATTAGTAAGAATTGATAGGGCAGGATCATTCAAAGAATATATTGAGCTAACAAGAGGCCTGAGTCATTTATATCCTGCATTTTGTCAAGGTTGTATGTTATAATGAAATCAACACAATGTATAAAAGTAATCTGTAAGACCTACAAGACAGCTAAGAAAAACCTATAATTGGGATATGGCAATTTTAAACCCTAGAGATTCCTGAATTTATTTCATGCATTTATTGGTAGGAATCCTGACGTGGTCCCAGGAGGCAATATCTTGAGCTATATATGGCATTCCTCTTGTCATCTTCACTCCTTGCCTCGATGTCATCAAGATAACAAGCACTTCTGCAATTTTAGGTAGAATGTATATGCTGCAGACAGTAGGAATGAATTCAGCTGTAACACATGCTACACGTTTATTATGCACAGCTTGTTAGATTCTGGTTACTGACCTGCCATTTTCCCCACGGAATATAGACTTCCAGTGTGGCAGAAAATAAAACGGCTCTTTTATTTTAAAGGGCAGGCTATTTATATAAAATAGGGCCCAGAGTGAACTCATCCCTAAGTCATACATGATCTTTCTTTTACTTACACATTAGATGAATTTATTTATAATAAGTAAATCTTTATGGTACAGTATTTACTTTATCATATAGAGAAGTACATGCCCACAAATTTGATGCCACACACACCCACTCAACTCTCGGTAATGAGGTGTCTTCTCACCGATTTACTTTGCTGCCTGACAGACAAGAGGGCTGTTCGTTTTATCATTGTTGCCCACCTATCAGCCCTCCATCCAATTTGGTGACTATTACAGCAATAGATACAGCAAATCTCCTCAGGGACTACAATTATTCATCTTTCTGAAAGCACAAGGTCTGTAATGGATGAGTGCTGTAGACAAGAAGCAAGTTATAGGTTTATCTCCTAAGTAAAAGACTAAATCTGTCTTTATTGGAGGAATACATCATTACCATTTAATAGATGAGGTGTAGGTATAGAAGAAGATTGTGTAAATGCATTTGTGGCTTAGGCATAAAAACACTAGTCTGGTGTTGCCACATAGAGAAAAAAAGCTGATATGTTCAGTCCATCAGACCATGTCATGATTTGGAAAATCCGGAGGCCTGCCATGAAACCTCAGCATATTATCTTGAGTTATGAACTACTCTTAAATTAATATCACCATGGCTGCTGTTGGGAGTACCTGATCTCCCAAAATTTTAAGACTGGTAGTCGATCAAGGTATTCCAACTGTTTTTTTCCATCACAGATGAGGGTTTAACATGTCTCCTGTGGCATGTGTCTTGGTTTCCTACTGGATCTCAAGTAGAACACACAGTCCGTTTTGTCCTTTCATGTTTAGGCATTATGGCAGCCAGAGTGCATTTTTCACCATTTGCTTTTCAGTATTCTGTTGATTTTCACTAAGAGAGCTTGTTTACCCACTGAAGCATTTGAATTTTACTTATGCCAAGTAATAAAATGGTTCTGCTAAACGGCGTTTCTGATTTGTCTTAGCCAAGGCTCTTTAGAATCTAAAGAAAACAAACCCACCCAAGCTAGCCCAAGTAAAGAGGGGGTTCTTATATAGAAGTGTCAAGTCAGTTCATTGAAATGTGTGAACTCAAACTGAAGTGAGTTACCAACCAATACATTCCTTATATTTCAGGGCTGTAATATTTCTCTAACCTCTGGCTTTCTCTGATGTTCTCTTGTCTATTTTTGCTCTTTATTAATTTCTTCTCTTACTCATCTTGCCCCAGACCCAATAAGGCCACCAGCTTCAACTTTGCATTGTGACCTTTGCCTCACTACAATCTCTTTTGCTAAGTTCAAACTCTTTTTCCAAGAATCTGATCGGTCTACCTCATACATGGAATAGCACCAATGGGATACTCTTTCCAAGGCCTATAAGATAGGACGGATTCTCTGAAAGGGGCTCTAGGAACACAGGCCATAAAACATGACGAGTCATGAGCTTCCCATAATGCTCTGACTTCACTCTATTGCCTTATAATTACTTTTTCAAGCTGTTTTGGAAGTAAGGGCGATTGTGTTACATACTTGTAATTAAACACCCAGCTGCCATTTTAGTTAAAGCATTTCAGTTTTGCAGAAACTACAAAATTGAAGCAAGTTTTGGAAGTTTCTAGATCGGAGCTGTTACCCCGTATATTCTCTACTTCAAAATACTAGCAACGGAGTTTTCTTTCTTGACTGCATTTAGAGGCCAAATATTTTGAGCACCACTGGCTGTGCAGCATAGCAAGAATGGCAGGCTTGAGAAGCTAAGTCAAATACAAATGGAATTCAGTCTCCTTTGACGTCAATTTAGTTAAAGCCTCTCGTTAAAGTGATAGGTGATCAGGATTGTTTCTTTCGCTTTCACCAAATGCATAGCAAAGAAAATTGAAACTAGATCTGGAGAGGAGAACATAGGACTGATACCAAGTCTGGAAACTCAGCTCTTAACAGTGTGGCTGGGAAATAGAAGAGGACACTGTGCTGTAGGGAACCCACTAAAGAATTTAATCCCCACAGTACACACTACAATATGTGTACAAATCTGTCTTCCTAAAATCCTTGGGGCATGTAATAATACACTAAGTTCTGCGGATCCCAGGATCTGGCGTAGTACCTGACACATACTAGGTACTCAATAATATTTGCTAATTGAATGAATGTGTGAATTGTATAAGGAAAGTTCTCTGTTGACATCAGCATGGTCATTTTCCAAAAGGAGTCTACATGTCTTCTTGTATCTGCCTGCAGTGTGTAGAATATTGAGCTAATTAATCATCCTAATTAAAATTTAAATATATTTTCTAATGTTAGGCAATTTCAGGAAGCGTTTTTTCCCTCATTGTCAGCCTTCAAAAGAACTGCTTTCATTTTACAACTTCTAGATGCAGCATTTTATTTATTTATTTATATTGTACTTTAGATGAAGGTTTACAGAATAAAACCAGTTAGTCATCAAACAGTTAGTACACACGCTGTTCCATGACATTAGTTAACAACTCCACTACCTGTCAACATTGTCCCTTCTCAACCCTGGGTCCTCTATTGCCAGCTGTTCCCCCCTGCCTTCCAGTCCCTGCCCCAGGGCTGGCATGCCCCTTTAGTCTTATTTTCTTTCTTTTTTTAAAAATTTTTATTGTGCTTTAAGTGAAAGTTTACAAATCAAGTCAGTCTCTCATACAAAAACTTATATGCACCTTGCTATATACTCCTTGTTGCTCTCCCCCAATGAGACAGCACACTCCTTCCCTCCACTCTCTATTTTCGTGTCCATTCGGCTAGCTTCTGACCCCCTCTGCCCTCTCATCTCCCCTTCAGATAGGAGATGCCCACATAGTCTCATGTGTCTACTTGATCCAAGAAGCTTGTTCTTCACTAGTATCATTTTCTACGCCATAGTCCAGTCCAACCCCTGTCTGAAAAGTTGGCTTTGGGAATGGTTCCTGTCTTGGGCTAACAGAAGGTCTGGGGACCATGACCTCTGGGATCCTTCTAGTCTCAGACCGTTAAGTCTGGTCTTTTTATGAGAATTTGAGATCTGCATCCCACTGCTTTCCTGCTCCCTCAAGGGTTCTCTGTTGTGTTCCCTGTCAGGGCAGTCATCAGTTGTAGCTGGGCACCATCTAGTTCTTCTGGTCTCAGCCTGATGTACCCTTTGGTTATGTGGCCCTTTTTGTCTCTTGGGCTTGTAATTGCCTTGTGTCTTTAATGTTCTTCACTCTCCTTTGCACCAAGTGGGTTGAGACCAATTGATGCGTCTAAGGCCCCAGGTGGGATGCAGAATGTTTTCTTAATAGATTTTGTTATTCCAATTAACTTGTATATACCCTGAAACCATGGTCCCCAAACCCCTGCCCCTACTACTCTGGGCTTTGAAGTGTTCAGTTTATTCAGGAAACTGCTTTTGGTTCAGTCCAGTTGTGCTGACCTCTCCTGTATTGTGTGTTTTCTTTCCCCTCACCTAAAAGAGTTCTTATCTACTATCTAATTAGTGAAAACCCCTCTCCCTCTCTCCCTCCCCACTCTCGTAACCATCAAAGAATATTTTCTTCTCTGTTTAAACTATTTTTCGAGTTCCTATAATAGTGGTCTTACACAATATTTGTCCTTTTGCAACTGACTAATTTCACTCAGCAGAATACCTTCCAGATTCCTCCATGTTATGAAATGCTTCATGGATTCATCATTGTTCTTTATTGATGCATAGTATTCCATTGTGTGAATACACCACAATTTATTTATCCAGTCATCCATTGATGGGCACCTTGGTTGCTTCCATCTTTTTGCTATTGTAAACAGTGCTGCAGTGAACGTGGGTGTGCATATATCTGTTTGTGTAAAGGCTCTTATTTCTGTAGGATATATTCCAAGGACTGGGATTGCTGGATCCTATGGAGGTTCTATTTCTAGTTTTTGAAGGGAGCACCTAATCGATTTCCAAAGTGGTTTTACTATTTTACATTCCCACCAGCAGGGTATAAGTGTTCCAGTCTCTCCACAACCTCTCCAACATTTACCAGTTTGTGTTTTTTTGGATTAATGCCAGCCTTATTGGAGTGAGATGGAATCTCGTTGTAGTTTTGATCTGCATTTCTCTAATGGCTAATGATTGTGAGCATTTCCTCATGTATCTGTTAGCTGCCTGAATGTCTTTTTTAGTGAAGTGCTTCTTCATATCCTTTGCCCATTTTTTAATTGGGTTATTTCTCTTTTTGTAGTTGAGTTTTTGCAGTATCATGTAGATTTTAGATATCAGATGCTGATCAGAAATATCATAGCTAAAAACTGTTTCCCAATCTGTAAGTAATCTTTTTACTCTTTTGGTGAAGTCTTTGGATGAGCGTAGGTGTTTGATTTTTAGGAGTTCCCAGTTATCTGCTTTCTCTTTTGCGTTGTCAGTAATGTTTTATATACTCTTTATGCCATGTATTAGGGCTCCTAGCATCATCCCTATTTTTTCTTCCATGATCTTTATTATTTTAGATTTTATATTTAGGTCTTTGATCCATTTTGAGTTAGTTTTTGTACATGGTGTGAGGTATGGCTCTTGTTTAATTTTTTTTTTGCAGATGGATAACCAGTTATGCCAACACCATTTGTTAAACAGACTGTTTTTTACCATTTAACAGACTTTGGGCCTTTGTCAAATATCAGCTGCTCATATGTGGATGGATTTATGTCTGGGTTCTCAATTTTATTCCATTGGTTTATGTATCTACTGTTGTAGCAGTACCAGACTGTTTTGACTGCTGTGGCAGTAAAATAGGTTCTAAAATCAGGTAGAGTGAGGCCTCCCACTTTGTTCTTCTTTTTCAGTAATGCTTTACTTATCCGGGGCCTCTTTCCCTTCCATATGAAGTTGGTGATTTGTTTCTCCAACTCATTAAAAAATGTCTTTGGAATTTGGATCAGAATTGCATTGTATCTATAGAAGGCTTTTGGTAGAATAGACGTTTTTATAATGTTAAGTCTTCCTATCCATGAGCAAGGCATGCTTTTCCACTTATGTAGGTCTCTTTTGGTTTCTTGCAGTAGTGTCTTGTAGTTTGCTTTGTTTAGGTCTTTTAAGTCTCGGTAAGGATTATTCCTAAGTATTTTATCTTCTTGGGGGCTACTGTAAACGGCATTGATTTGGTGATTTCCTCTTCGATGTTCTTTTTGTTGGTGTAGAGGAATCCAGCCGAGTTTTGTATGTGTATCTTGTATCCTGACACTCTGCTGAACTCTTCTATTAGTTTCAGTAGTTTTCTTGAGGATTCTTTAGGGTTTTCTGTGTATAAGATCATGTCATCTGCAAATAGAAATACTTTTACTCCTTCCTTGCCAATCTGGATGCCCTTTATTTCTTTATCTAGCCTAATTGCTCTGGCTAGGACCTCCAGCACAATGCCAAATAAGAGTGGTGATAAAGGGCATCCTTGTGTGTTTCCCGATCTCGAGGGGGATGCTTTCAGACTCTCTCCATTTAGGTTGATGTTGGCTGTTGGCTTTGTACAAATGCCCTTATTATGTTGAGGAATTTTCCTTCTATTCCTATTTTGCTGCGAGTTTTTTTTATCATGAACGGGTGTTGAACTTTGTCATACGCCTTTTCTGCGTGAATTGATAAGATCATGTGGTTCTTGTCTTTTGTTTTATTTATATGATTGGTGACATTGTTTTTCTAATGTTGAACTATCCCTGCATAGCTGGTATGAATCCTACTTGGTTATGGTGAATTTTTTTTTAATATGTTGTTGAATTCTATTGGCTAGAATTTTGTTGAGGATTTTTGCATCTAAGTTCATGAGGGATATAGGTCTGTAATTTTCCTTTTTTGTGGTGTCTTTACCGGGTCTTGGTATCAGGGATATGTGGCTTCATAGAATGAGTTTGGGAGTATTCTGTCTTTTTCTATGCTCTGAAATACCTTTAGTAGTAGTGGTGTTAACTGTTCTCTGAAAGTTTGGTAGAACTTTGCAGTGAAGCCGTTTGGGCCTGGGCTTTATTTTGTTGGGAGTTTCGTAATTACCTTTTTAATCTCTTCTTTTGTTATGACTTTGTTTAGTTGTCCTACCTCTGTTTGTGTTTGTTTAGGTAGGTAGTGCGTTTCTAGAAATTCATCCATTTCTTCTAGGTTTTCAAATTTGTTAGAGTACAATTTTTTTGTAGTAATCTGATATGATTCTTTTAATTTCAGTTGGGTCTGTGTAATATTGCCCATCTCATTTCTTATCTGGGTTATTTGCTTCCTCTCCTGTTTTTCTTTTGTCAGTGTGGCCAGTAGTTTATCAATTTTGTTAATTTTTTCAAAGAACCAGCTTTTGGTTTTGTTGAGTCTTTCAACTGTTTTTCTGTTCTCTATTTCATTTAATTCTGCTCTAATTTTTATTATTTGCTTTCTTCTGGTGCCTGAGGGTTTCTTTTGTTGCTCTCTTTCTATTTGTTGAAGTTGTAGTGATAATTCTTTGATTTTGGCCATTTCTTTTTTTTTGTATATGTGCATTTATTGATGTAAATTGACCTCTGAGCACTGCTTTTGCTGTGTCCCAAAGGTTCTGGTAGGAAGTGTTTTCATTCACATTGGATCCTATGAATTTCTTAATTTTATCCTTGATGTTTTCTATAACCCAGTCATTTTTGAGCAGGGTATTGTTCAGTTTCCAAGTGTTTGATTTCTTTTCCCTGCTTTTTCTCTTATTGATTTCTACTTTTATGGCCTTATGGCCAGAGAAGATGGTTTGTAATATTTCGATGTTTTGGATTCTGCTAAGGCTTGTTTTATGATCTAATATGTGGTCTATCCTAAAGAATGTTCCATGTGTGTTGGAAAAGAAAGTATACTTGGCTGCTGTTGGGTGTAGTGTTCTGTATATGTCTATGAGGTCAGGTTGGTTGATTGAGCCATTTAGATCTTCTGTGTCTTTACTGAGCTTCTTTCTGGGTGTCCTGTCTTCCACCAAAAGTGGTGTGTTGAAGTCTCCTACTATAATTTTGGAGCTGTCTATCTCACTTTTCAGTGCTGATACAGTTTGTTTTATGTATCTTGCAGCCCTGTGATTGGGTGCATAAATATTTAATATGGTTATAACTTCTGGGTATATTGTCCCTTTAATCATAATATAGCACCCTTCCTTATCCTTTGTGGTGGGTTTAACTATTGCCTTCTTGCCTGCATAGTTTCTGCTACTTAGTCTGAGCTTATTCTTATTGACTCTCCTTTGTAGGTGACTTTTTGTTTATCCCTCACTGCTCTTAAAATTCTCTCTTTATCTTAGGTTTTGGCAAGTTTGATTATAATGTGTCTTGGTGACTTTCTTTTAAGATCTACCTTATGTGGAGTTTGAAGGGCATCTTGGATAGATATCTTCTCATCTTTCTCGATATCAGGGAAGTTCTCTGCCAACAAATCCTCAGCGATTCTCTCTGTATTTTCTGTTATCCCTCCCTGTTCAGATACTCCAATTACTCATAGGTTATTTCTCTTGATAGAGTCCCACGTGATTCTTAGGGTTTCTTCATTTTTTAAAATTCCTTTATGTGATTTTTCTTCAAATATATTGGTGCCCTGTGCTTTATCTTTAATCTCACTAATTCTGCCTTCTACTTGCTCGATTCTGCTCCTCTTTCAATTGAGTTGTCTAATTCTGTAATTTTATTGTTAATCTTCTGAATTTTTGATTACTGTCTCTCTGTGGATTCTTGCAGCTTGTTCAATTTTTCATTATGTTCTTGAATAACCTTTTTAATTTCTTCAACTGCTTTATCTGGGTGTTCCTTGGCTTGTCCTGCATATTGCTTGGTCTTCTTCCTGATATTGTTCCTCATGTCTTGAAGAGTTCTGTATATTAATCTTTTGTATTCTGCATCCGGTAATTCCAGGAAGGCACCTTCATCCGGAAGATCCCTTGATTCATTTTCTGATAGCTCGTTGAAGTGATCATAGTCTGCTTCTTTATTTGATTTGATATTGACTGTTGTCTCTGAGCCATCTGTAAGTTATTATATTAGATTATTTTATGTTTGCTTACTGTATCCTAGCTTCTTACTTTGTTTTGTTTTGATATGCCCAAATAGCTTGCTTGAGTGAGTTAATTTGATTATTTTTGCCTTTGAAGCTGTGACATCCTGTCACCAGATGGCTAGAACTGTTATCAGGTTTATGAGCCTAGGAGTCCATTTGCTTTTCCTGTGTGGATTCAGCTCAGGTATCCAGGTAGTTGGTCATCAAGTGTGCGGTACAGGCTCTGTCCTACAGTCTTAGGCGGGCAAGGGTGTTTGGTGTAGGTGCCAGTATCTGGTTGTAGCTGTGGGCCAAGCTCTGAACAACGCAGGGGGCTGACAACTGTCTCCCGAGTGCCCATGAGGAAAGTGCATCCCTGTTCCCTAGAGTGCACAGGTGGGTGGCTTCTGCAGATGGACCATGGGCACCCAATGCTTTTGGTTGTATGGACTGGGAGGTCCCAGTTATCCTTGGACCACTGTCATGGGTGGCTGGGTGACCTGAGTGGAGCCACAAGTCCTTAGGCCCCTGATGAGGGTATGTGAGGACCTTGTTTAGTAGGCAAGGCAATGTCAAACATCAAACACCCACCTCTCCACCGCACAGCTGAAGCAGTTGCAGTCTGCCAACAAGGGCTTATTCTCCTGAAATAGGCCCACCCAAGTCCATGCAGGGGGGAAAAGCATTCAATGTCCATGGACCGTTTATGCCTGGACAGAAGCTGCTTCTGTCCTGAGCTCCCCAGATTAATGGAGCTGGCAGATTATCTTTTCCCCAATTGTTAATTTATTTCTTCTCCAAGGCTGGGAGAATGGCTCAGGGCATGCAGCAGCAAGTACGTCAGGCCCAGGGAAATCGACAGCCATGGAAGCTGGCTTGGGGGCTGGGGACACGGTAAAATATATGCAAGTGCTTAGCTTTTGCTGAGGGTACCATTCTTCTCTGGTTCTGGAGGTGTGAGTAGGCTGTGCAGCTGGCTGTTTCTCTTTGAGGAAACTGCAGCTGAACGGTACCACCAGCCCACCGCAGTCTCTCCCGGGATTGTTGCCTGGGGGATCCCGGAAATTCAGGTCCGGCAACTCCTCTCCACTTCTGAACCCTCTCTCCCTCCCCCTGCCTCTCAGTCCATTTTCTAACTTTGCCTTTGATGTTCAGGGCTCCTAGCTCATCATACATATAATCGTTTCACTTGTTTTTTTTGGTCTTTGTTGTAAGAGAGTTCACTGGAAGCATCTGACTACTCTGCCATCTTGGTTCCGCCTCCTCCCCTTTAGTCTTGTTTTGTTCCATGGGCCTCTTCAATCTTTGGTTGAAGGGTGAGCCTCAGGAGTGACCTCATTACTGAGTTGAAAGGGTGTCCAGGGGCCATACTCTCAGGGTTTCTCCAGTCTCTGTCAGGCCACCAAGTCTAGTCTTTCTTTTTGAATTAGAATTTTGTTCTACATTTTTTCCAGCTCTGTCTAGATACAGCATTTTATTGTGAGTTAAAGGAATATGTCTTCCCAAGAGATTAAACCTACAACATTTAGAAACCATTCTCTGTCACGTTCATCTATTTAAATCTTTCTACACCATTTACTCCCATAAATTATTTTTATCATTTTTTCTGATGAGTGGTACCTGTCTTCATTTGCTATCTATAGCAATGTGCTCGCTTTCTGAAACCCTCCAATAGACACTGTCTCCCATTCCCCAAAAGCTGTTTCATTAAACATCTTTGCCTTAAAAAACAAAGAATAGCAAACTTATTGCCTTTTTTATTTTTACAACAATAAAACATATTTATTGTAGAAATTTTAGAATAAAAAACATAAGCAGAAATAAAATACTAATCAGCCAGGGTTCCCAAGATCCAGAAATAAAGCAAAACCAGGTGTGTTGAGTTGATTCCAACTCATGGTGACCTCATGTGTGTCAGAGTAGAACTATGCTCCATGAAGCTTTCAGTGGCTGGTTTTTCAGAAATAGATAGACAGGTCTTTTTTCTGAGGTGCCTCCCAAGTCAACCACTGTTAACTTTTTTAGGCTAGTGTTTTCTTCTACGCCCGTATGATGTTATTTTAAACAAAAACAGTATAACATTTCTTTACAGCTACCCACAAATAGTAATGGCCCTGTTCTAATTTTCAGTAGCAGCAAACCTACTGAATTTGGGGAGCAGCACACCCTGTTGAGTATATATGCTCTCTATGGTCATCAGATACATAATTCAGCTTAATTTTACTTTTACGATTTAGGTTACATTATGCCACATTAAAGCATTATTGCAGTTTTTGGGCTGTTTGGTTTATTTTCTGGATTAATTTATCATAAATTGAGAAGTTAATTGAACAGGCTTCTGTATTCCTGGGTTTGGGTGATAATAAAGATATTAAAGAAGGGGGATGACTTCCGTTTCCAGCAGTGCAGGCAGATTAAATGTCCTGAACAGCCCTCTTAAGGGAAGTATTTTAAATACTCAACAGTTAAAAAAATATATTTTTAAATTCATTGATGACCTGGCACCAAAGTAAGGATTTCTTAGAGGGCAGAACTAAAGTATGTGTAAAACCGTGGCTGTCATGAGAGCACCAAGGCTGACTTTTGTACTCAGACCTTGTGCTTATGCTTTGGCAGGGCACAGATGCAGGGAATGAGAGCTACAGTTACATAAAGCTACCCAGTATACATGCACCTCCAAAAAAAAATCTGGACTTTGAAAAGCTATGCCCTTAGCACAATGGAAAATGAGAAACGAAGCCCAGGACACAGAAGGGGACAGAAAAGTGATTTGCTTTACTCAAATTCGGTGTTGGGAATGAGAAAAACAATGTGTTGCATCTTCCCTGATAATTCATAATCACAAGCCAGCCCACATCTGGCCTTGGAGGAAAGAAAGATGTAGGCAGGGAGAAGAACAGAGGATAGGGATACAATTGGAAAAAGAACAACGAAATTCTAAAAGTAAATCAAAATACAGCCATATACCACAGAATTTTCCTCAGCTAATATCTTTCCAGTGGAATACCTCTTGAGTTTTAATAACCAAATTTCATAGAACTTATATGTTTCTGAATACAATTTTTATCAGCCAATAGCTGTGCAAGAGCAATATTTAATTACATTTGAAATATTCAATGCATTTTTAATGAAATGAGGTGCTGCAAAGGTCTCATATTGCATTCCAAATGCAATTGATAAAGCATCGGAATCACATGAAGATTTTTGGAAAACCATGCATAGTTTCTACAAAGTGAATGTGTGTCTCTGACATTGCTGGCCTGAGTGAGACATCATAACATTATACTCAGTGGGAACCATTCCTTGCTGTTGTGTACTTATTCTGAACACATTTCCACAGTGCCTTCCATATTTAGTTCTCATTTTTGACTAGATGAGCTAATCTCTCTCTCTCTCTCTCTCACACACACACAAACCAAAATTGAAAAATCATCAAAGGAAGAAGATGACAAATGTAAATATTAGTAGTTTAAACAAATCTCCATTTTACAAATTTTTTGATCCTTGAATGTTGGTCACCTTCTATGAAAATTTCTCACAGTTTTCTTGTTCAGGAGCCTCTACAACAGTGTCAAATCATAGAGCATTTCTATGAGTTTCTGAGTTGGATAACAAAAAAACCAAACCAATTCTAATTCATTTCAACCCCATGTGTGCCACAATAAAACTGTGCTCCATAGCGTTTTCAATGGCTGATTTTTCAGAAGTAGATCACCAAGCCTTTCTTTCTAGGCATCTCTGGGTGGACGTGAACTTCAACCTTTCTGTTAGTGGACCATGTGTTAACTGTTTGCACTACCCAGGGACACCCTGAGTTGGATAGTTTCCTTGAAACTACCCTTTATAAGCTCACCCATCTGCATCATCACTTTCCATAGTTAGTGACGAACAGCTACTGTTAGACCCTCTTGCTTTCTTAGTTTTCTTCAGGTTTCAAATTTTCTCTTCATTTGGTGAATCATAGCTTATAAAAAATAATAGTTTAAAAATATGTAAAGGAAATTTTGGCAGAGTTACAAGAAAAATTGACAAATCTGCTGCTCTAAAGTAAAAATAGATCAGGCAGACAAGAATTAGTGAGGATATGGACAATTTCAACTGAACAATTAACAAGCTTGATCTAATGAACATTTAAAGAAAAATATATTTAATGATTTGAAAATACATATTCTACATGCTAATGTGTAGTCTTCATTAAACATTTATGAAAACTGAATTCTTGCTAGAAAAAGAGCCAATTTGTAATAATTCTATGGCTATGATACCATCAAGTTAGAAATAGAAAAGGCAGAAAATTGGTACATTTTGGCTACATTAGCATTAAGGATTGCTATTCTTTCAATACACCAGTAAGAGAATGTAAAAGCAGACAACAAGCTAGAAGATATTTACAAGACATATAACTCAAAAGGATAAAAAGCCTCTAGAAATTAGCAAGAAAAAAAAGTGGGCACCCAGATAAAAAAAAGTGGTCAAAAGTTACAAATGTAAGGAACCTCCAACAGTCCCATAAACACATGAAAAGATGCTCAAAGTCAGTAATCAGGGAAAATAAGTTAAAACTATGATGAAGTATAATTTCACACTCACTTATTGTTGTTAGGTGCCGTCTAGTGGGCTCCAACTCAGGGTGACCCTATGTACAGCAAAATGAAACACCCTCACAATTGTTATGCTTGAGCCCATTGTTGTAGCCACTGTGTCAATCCATCTCCTTGAGAATCTTCTTCTTTTTTTGATGACCCTCTACTTTCCCAGCCATGATGTCCTTCTCCAGGTACTGGTCCCTCCTGATAACGTATCCAAAGTGTGTGAAACATAGTCTCACCATCCTTGCTTTTAAGGAGAATTCTGGCTGTACTTCTTCCAAGACAGATGTGTTTGTTCTTTTGGCAGTCCATGGTGTATGCAATATTCTTTGCCAACACCACAATTCAAAGGTGTCAATTCTTCTTCGGTCTTCCTTACTCATTGTTCAGCTTTCTCATGCATATGATACTATTGAAAATACCAAGGCTTGCAGATGCACCTTAGTCTCCAAGGTGTCATCTTTGTTTTTCAACACTTTAAAGAGGTCCTTTGCAGCAGATTTGCCCAATGCAATACGTCTTCTGATTTCTTGACTGCTGCTTCCATAGGTGTTGATTGTGGATCCGAGTAAAATGAAATCCTTGACTTCAATCTTTTCTCCATTTATCATGATGTTACTTATTGGTCCAGTTGTGAGGATTTTTGTCTTCTTTATGTTGAGGTGTAATCCGTACTGAAGGCTGTGGTCTTTGATCTTCATCATTAAGTGCTTCAAGTCCTCTTCACTTTCAGCAATGAAGGCTGTTAATGAGTCTTCCTCCAGTCCTGATGCCCTGTTCTTCTTCATACAGTCCAGCTTCACGGATTATTTGCTCAGCGTACAGATTGAATAGGTATGGTGAAGAGATACAACCCTGACACACACCTGTCCTGACTTTAAACTAAGCACTGTCTGCTTGTTCTGTCTGAAGAACTGCCTCTTGATCTACATACAAGTTTCTCATGAACACAATTAAGAGTTTGGAATTCCCATTATTCACAATGTTATCCATAATTCGTTATGATCTACACAGTTGAATGCCTTTGCATAGTCAATAAAACACAGGTAAACATCCTTCTGGTATTCTCTGCTTTCAGCCAGGACCCATTTGACATCAGCAGTGATATCCCTTTCCATGTCCTCTTCTGAATCTGGCCTGAATTTCTGGCAGTTCCCTGTTGATATACTGCTAAAGCTGCTTTTGAATGATCTTCAGCAAAATTTTGCTTGCTTATGATATTAATATTGTTCGATAATTTCCACATTTGGTGGTATCACCTTTCTTGGAAATAGGCATAAATATGGATCTCTTCCAGTTGGTTGGCCAGGTAGCTGTCTTCCAAATTTCTTGGCACAGACAAGTGAGGACTTCCAGCACGTCATCTGTTTGTTGAAACATCTCAATAGATATTCCGTCAATTCTGGGAGCCTTGTTTTTCGCCAGTGCCTTCAGTGCAGCTTGGACTTCTTCCTTCAGTACCATCAGTTCCTGATCATACGCTACCTCTTGAAATGGTTGGACGTGAACCAATTCTTTTTGGTATAATGACTCTGTGTATTCCTTCCATCTTCTTTTGATGCTTCCTGCATCATTTAATATTTTCCCCATAGAATCCTTCACTATTGCAACTCTAGGCTTGAATTTTTTCTTCAGTTCTTTTGGCTTGAGAATTGTTGAATGTGTTCTTCCCTTTTGGTTTTCTATCTCAAGGTCTTTGCACATGTCATTATAATACTTCACTTTGTCTTCTTGAGCCGCCCTTTGAAATAGTCTGTTCAATTCTTTTACTTCATCATTTCTTCCTTTTGCTTTAGCTACTGGACATTCAAGAGCAAGTTTCAGAATCTCTTCTGACATCCTTTTGGCGTTTTCTTTCTTTCCTGTGTTTTTAATGACCTCCTGCCGTCTTCATGGATGATGTCCTTGATGTCGTTCCACAACTCTTCTGGTCTTTGGTCATTAGCGTTCAATGCATCAAATCTATTCTTGAGAGGATCTCTAAATTCAGGTAGGGTATACTCGGGGTTGTACTTTGGCTCTTGTGGACTTGTTCTAATTTCCTTCAGTTTCAACTTGAACTTGCATATGACCAATTGATGGTCTGTTCCACAATTGGCCCCTGGCCTTGTTCTGATTGATGATATAGAGCTTTTCCATTATCTCTTTCCACAGATTAGTCATTTTGATTCCTGTGTATTCCATCTGGTGAGGTCCATGTGTATACTCACTGTTCATGTTGGCGAAAAAATGTATTTGCAATGAAGAAGTCATTGGTCCTGCAAAATTCTTTCATGAGATCTCCAGCATCATTTCTGTCCCCAAGGTCATATTTTCCAACTACCAGTCCTTATTCTTTTTTCCACCTTTTGCATCCCAATCACCAGTAATTACCAATGCATCCTGACTGCATGTTCGATCAGTTTCAGACTGCAGAAGTTGGTAAAAATCTTCAATTTCTTCATCTTTGTCCTCAGTGGTTGGTGTGTAAATTTGAATAATAGTTGTATTACCTGGTCTTCCCGGTAGACATACAGATATTATCCCATCACTGACAGAGTTTGAAATGTTCTTTTTGGTGATGAATGCAATGCCATTCCTCTTCAAGCTGTCATTCCCAGCATAGTAGGCCATATAATTGTCCAATTCAAAATGGCCAATACCAGTCCATTTCAGCTCAATAACGCCTAGGATATTGATGTTTATGTGTTCCATTTCATTTTTGACAATTTCCTATTTTCCTAGATTCATGCTATGTACATTCTACATTCCAATTATTAATGGATGTTTGTGGCTGTTTCTTCTCATTTTAAGTAGTGCCAGATCAGCAAATGAAGGTCCCTAAAAGCTTTACTCTACTCACATCATTAAGGTCAACTCTACTTTGAGGAGGCAGCTCTTCCCCGGTTGTCTTTTGAATGTCTTCCAAACTGAGGGGCTCATCTAACAGCACTATATCAGACAATGTTCCACTGCTATTCTTAAGGTTTTCACTGGCTAATTCTTTTCAGAAGTAGACTGCCAGTTCCTTCTTTCTAGTCTGTCTTAGTCTGGAAGCTCAGCTGAAACCTGTTTGCCAGGGGTGACCCTGCTGGTTTTTGAGTACCAGTGGCATAGCTTCCAGCATCACATCAACACGCAAATTCTCAAAGTACAACAAACTCACAGACATGTCTACTGTTTTTAAATATCCAACCATTTAATTTAGTCAGGTTGTGTTTTTAAAAAACTTTTTAGTTTTTTATCTGGTATGATTTCTTTCCCCTCTAAAATCATGCTACTAACATATTCCAATGTGTTTGTTTATAAACTTTCTAAATTAATATAGAATTAAGTATTGGTTTTATATTTCTTTTAAGAGAATTTCAATATTTTTTAGAAGCTTTAAGGAGAATAAGTTTTCTTATGATGATTACCAAACTTATTAAACCCATATCTAGCCAACTCTAGATTTTTTCTAAACACCTTGTAGTAATTTATTACGTCAACAATGAAAAGTTTCCTTTACTTGTCTGTAATGAATCACCTCAAATATCTATCTATGCCCGTGGACTTTAAGGACCACCTGTCTCGTATTTCAGTTGACTATATATTATCTGACTTGATGCCATATAGAAGCAGGTTCTGCGAGTAGGCAATCCGTAGCTAAAGGAATATTCCTTCACCTTTCTCCAGGATCTCCAGGGGAAGAGATTTTCTCCTTTTTCCTAATCTAATATCTTTTTTTTTTTTTTTTTAATATCTTTAACTCTCTTTTGGATTTCATTCTTCTCCTTTACAAAGGGATTTCGCCCCATATAATAATTCCCACTCATTTTACACCTCCCTCTAGCTCTTCTTCTCCTCCCCCTTAAAATGTTTACTTCCCTCTTTTCTTCAAAAACAAACAACAAAAACTTCCCATGACACCAATGAGCCATTCAACTCCAACTCCAAATGTAATGAACAAGAGAAACTGTCTTCCTTGTTCGTTGTTGTTTCCATCATATCTAGAACGGTATATGGCACATAGTTTGAACTCAATAAATATCTCAGTAAAAAAATTAATGAATGTTGAAACTTCCCTAAGATCTATAATGATTTCTCTGTATCCCTGATGTTCTATTCATTTAGTTCTTATAATATGTCCTTTCTCTCAGCTTCCATCATTGTACTCTATATTCAACTCTCACTGTTCTTCCTCTGCCTTCTCATAGATTTTTCTTCAAATTATGGACTCCTCCAAGGTTCTGTCTGGGTTCTAGGAATGTCTTTTCCAGTGCTCAGACTTTCAGAGATTTCTTCTATTTTTAAGACTTTACTATACATCAGTTGGCTGTTGATTTGGGTCTATGCTCCTCTTCCTTATTTGCATAAAAAAATCTTTGTAATTAGGCCTTGCCTTACCAGGTCTTGGTGCCCTGGTGGCACAGTGGTTAAGCATTTGGCTGCTAACCAAAATGTTGGCAGTTCAAATTTATCAGCCGCTCCTTGGAAACTCTATGAGACAGTTCTACTCTGTCTTATAGGGTTGCTATGAGTTGGAATCAACTGGAAGGCAATGGTTTTCTTTCCTTTTTTTTTTCTTTTACAAGTCTTGTCGTCCGTCTTTACCTTATACAGTGCCTTGCTGTAGGATTACATAATAAGTAGAACTCAGTAAGTGAGTTACTAAATTGATTGATTTAAAACAGCCACATTGTCATCTCCAATTTTGACTTCTCAGCTCCTCTAGGCTCATGTCTCCAGATGGTTTCTGAATATCTCAAAACTATCTCATTGTCAACATTTGAGGCCTAACAATTATTCTTCTTCTACTTTCCTCTTATCTAATCAGTCATTAAGTTCTATCTATTTCTTCTGGACAAGAAGTCTTGAACTTTTCTTTTCTATTCACGGCATTACCGGATGGGCAATTCTCACACAATCCCTTCCAATGCTACCTCCCATTCTGCTCTCAGCTGTAGATTCCCAGCAACAAAAAGATCACTCCATTATTGTTATATTCAGGAAACTATAGCAACTTCCTGTTACCTCTGAGATTAAAACTAAAAGTTCCCTTAGATTTCGTGTTTCTCTATAATTTTCTCTATAATGGTGAGAAATACAATTTAAACCTACAATCCCGAAAATGTCTTCCACTTTAGCTAAGCAGTGCCTTTTCTTTGTGTCCAAATCTTCATTCCTGCTTCTGTACTGTCACTATCTCCTGGAAGATTTTCCCACCTGACTTAAATAACTCAAATCCCACCCTTTTCTCAAATCCTAACTCAAGTATGCTATTCAATCTCTCCTGTCAACAATAACCTAAATCAATTTTGACCTAATTTTGAATATCTTAAGCAACTCTATGTTTTAACATACTGTTACTAAAATAGCATTTTTCTTTGTGATATCACTACTTTGTGCTTTTATTTGAGCAGTGAGGAACAGCAAAATCATAGCAATTTTTCCTAATTCTGAGTTATAGAATTCAGAAGTCAAGAAGCAAGGATTTTTTTTTGCTCCATCGTAGCCTCTGGAAAGAAACTAAAAATAGTTAACTTTGTAATAACCGTAGGCCAGCTCTCTATAGATCTAAACCCAAAGTGACTGTTCTTTGAATGAATTACCAAAGTAATTAACCACCCCAAACAGTCAGGACCTGAGTGGAAGTGGAGTGCTGGGCTCATACACACGGCGTTAGAGGAATAACCAAAGTTCCATTACAGACTGTTATCACAGAATCAGTCTGTGGTCGTGAGCAATTCACTTAACTTATTGTTATTGGCAGAGGGGTATAAGATAGGGGAGCAAGAATTACTACTTTTAGGAGCTTTTAGTCCATGAGAGGAGACATGTGAATAATGACATTAACCAAAAATCCAAATCTGTTGCTGAAGAGTCAATTCCAACTCATAGTTAGTGACCCCGTATGTTGCAGAGTAAAACTGCCCCATAAGGTTTTCTTGGCTGTAATCTTTATGGAAGCAGGTCATCAGATCTTTCTCAGCACTGCTAGGGGGTTCGAACTGCCGATCTTTAGGTTAGCGGTTGGTTGCAACCACTTGCGCCATCCAAGGACCTTTAATTATGACGTTTAAAAAACAAACAAAAAAACCCAAACCCGTTGCTGTCAAGTCAATTTCTACTCATAGTGACCCTGTACGACAGAGTAGGACTACCCTATTAGAACCAGGCTAATTTCCTTTTTTTTCTGTTAGAAAGATAGGAGACTATTTATTTATTTAGAGATAATGCCTCTTGATCTGAAAAAGGATGTTAATTCAGTTTTCAAAATATGTATGATAACTACCCATCAAAAAACAAACATTGCCGTCGAGTCAATTCCAACTCATAACAACCCTACAGGACAGAGTAGAACTGCCCCACAGGGTTTCCAAGGAGTGGCTGGTGGATTTGAACTGCTGACCTTTTGGTTAGCAGCCAAACTCTTAACCGCTGTGTTACCCGGGCTCCAAAAGACCTTTTAAGTAAAGAAGAAAGGGTCAATGGACAATAAGAGTAGGAAAAATGAGATAAAAATAGGAAAAATAAATAGAAGGAATAAGATGATGAAAAACGAGTGAGTTTAATGCACAGAAGGTATGTCCTGAGATGCAACACACTTGCTACAGATGGACCACAAATCTGACGCTGAGATTTCTAGCAGCCAACTCAGGAGAGAACGATTGGTTAAATTATTCTTAAGGTCCATAAGTAAAAACAAACCAGATGCTCAAAAGCATAACTATTTCTGGTACTAAGAACAGAGGGAAATTTCCTGTTCTAAATAATGACAAGTGATTAAAAGAAGCAGGCACAACAGTTGAATAAGTGATATAAAATTCTCCCTTTTAACAATTTTGAGTTATTTTTCTTAGTATCTCTATCCCCATTATTTTTCTCTATTCTGTTTTTAAATAAGGAAAACTTGGCAGTAGAGCCATATTAGTCAAAGACTTTGATAGACAAAGAAGAATTTTTAGGGGGAATTTGAAAGGAATAACTAAGAAGTGACAAAGAAAAAGATCTAGAAACAACAGGCCAAGAATAGAGAAATGACAAGTTTTCAGGGCAAAGCAAGGGCAAAATAGGAAGTCAGGAGCCATCTGGACAAATGCAGTGGTGCCAAAGCCCTGAAGTAACAGAGCTGAGTGTGATGCCAAAGATAAAGAAAATGAGCTAATGGTTGGAACAAGGTGGTAATCTAATTATAATGAATAGAATTACTTTGGCAGCAAGATTTAATAGCATCTTTGATGTTGCTTTTCTTTAATTTATATTGTTTTTAGAAAAAAACGGTATATTTAATAATCCTATAATTGGCGAGAGAGGACTTCTGCAATGAGGCTACAATTAGCCTTGACCATTTTTTGATTACCAGGTGTGATGGTTAAGATTATGTGTCAACTTGGTTGGGCCATGATTCTCAGTCTTTATAAGTTATCACCCTCATGATGGGATCTGCTGTGAGTAGCCAATCAGTTGAAAGGGTGTTTCCTTGGGCATGTGGCCTGCATCCAAATATAAGTGGACATTCTGGCTTTTGCCTGCCCTGGATCCTCCAGCTGCCTCCTGTTTGTCTGGTTCTTGGGACTTGAGCTAGCAGCTTCTCTGCTTATCTTGGGATTTGTCGATCTTCACAGCCTATAAGTAAGAGCCCTGCTCCCCGACCTGCTTATCTTTGGTTTGCCAGCCCCTGTGGCTACATGAATCAGGAGAAGACTCTATCCTGATAGACAAACTTGGGATGTTCCAGCCTCTACAATCGAGTAAGTCATTTCCTTGATATAAATCTCTCTCTGTATATATTTATATGCTTTACTGGTTTTGCTTCTCTAGAGAACCCAGCCTAAAACACTAGGGAAGTAAAGGACACAGAAAAATGAGCAAATGACATGAACAGGTAATTGAAAAAAAAAAAAAGGAATACAAAGAATCCACATGCTCAAAATATTCTTTCACTTTTACTATTAATTAAAAGTGTGCGTTAAAAAATAGTGATATACCATTGTTGCCTGTCAATTGCACAGTGATTTTTATTGTAATGATAATACAGCTTGGACTCTCTCAAACACTGCTTGTGGCAGTGTGAACTGACACGGTCTTTATGGAGTACAATTTGACAATAAATGTGAAAATTCTTAAAAATTGGCACCCACTTTAATTTAGCAATTACGCTTCTAGGAATTTATTCTTAGGAAATAATTTAGGATATACATGATGCCAAAAATATTCACTGCAGAGTTTTCAAGTGATTTAAAAAAAATGTGAAAGCTAAATTCTAACTCATAGAGTATTATCCATTCATAAAAATTGAAGATGTCACAGTATAATTATTGACCTAGGAAGAAGTTCACGGCAAGACTTACTATAAAGCCATAGTAATCAAGATAGTGTGGTATTGGTGTAAGGTTAGAAAAATGGATGGAATGAAGTAGAGATGCCAAAAGTAGACCCAAATGTATACAGCCAATTGATTTTCAATAAAGTACAAAACATTTGGAAGGGAAAAGAAAACTGTTTTCAACAAATAGCGCTAGAAGAACGAGATATTCTTAGGAGAAGAGAAGTGTACGTTGGCCCCTACATCAGCATTGTACTTCAGGATAGATCTTGAAATGTTCTTTTTGATGATGAATGGAACACCATTGCTCTTCAAGCGGTCATTCCTAGCATAGTAGACCATCTGACTGTCTGACTCAAAATGCCTAATACCAGTCCATTTCAGCTCACTAATGCCTAGGATATTTATCTTTATGTGTTCCATTTTATTTTTTGATGATCTGCAATTATCCTAGATTCATACATCATACATTTCAAGTTCCGATTATTAATGGATGTTTACTGCTGTTTATCTCATTTTGAGTCATGCCACATCAGCAAGTGAATGTCCAGAAAGCTTGACTTCATCTATGTCATTAAGGTCGACTCTACTTTGAGGAGGCAGCTCTTCCCCAGTTGTCTTTTGAGTGCCTTCCAACCTGAGGGGCTCATCATCTGACACTGTATCAGCCGATGTTCTGCAGCTATTCATAAGGTTTTCACTGGCTAATGCTTTTCAGAAGTAGACTGCTGGGTCCTTCTTCCTAGTCTGTCTTAGCCTGGAGGCTCAGCTGAAACCCGTCCTCCATGTGTGACCCTGCTGGTATCTGAATACCTGTGGCATAGCTTCCAGCATTACAGCAACATGGAAGCCCCTACAGTACGACAAACTGACAGATACTTGGGGGATACATTAGAATACTAGTCAACAATAAAAAGGAATGAATTACTTGTATATTTAATAACATGGATGACTTCCACAGAAATAGTGCTAAGTAAAAGAAGCCAGACAGAAAGGAGTACATACTGGCTGATTACATTTATATAAAGTATAAGAACAAAGAAAATAATTCTATGACGAAAAAAATATCAAAACAGTGGTCGCCTCTGGTAAGGTGAGCAAGGATTGATTGCAAAGGGGCATGAAAAAACCTTCTGGAGTGACGGAAGTATATCTTGTGTTGGTAATGGTTACATGAGTGTGTCCATTTGTCAAACAGCATCAAACATACTCTTAAAATCTGTGCATCTTATTTGTGGTAGCTAGTTTTTATCGACGTGATAGCACACAAGTTTCTAAAAAAAAGCTGTGTGAAGTCAATTCTGACTCATGGTAAACCCATGTGTGTCAGAGTAGAACTATGCTGCACAGTGTTTTCAGTGGCTGACTTGTTGGAAGTAAGTTACCAGGACTTTCTTCCAAGGCATCTTTGGGTGAACTTGAACCCCCAAACTTTCAGTTAGCAGCTGAGCACTTTAACCATTGTACCATCTAAGAACTCTGCAGTTTCTAAGAAGGCTCCCAATAATCCTCACCTCTTGGTATTTACACCCTCCCACATTGTACCAGGATTGGTCTGTGTGACCCCCAAGAATACAGCAGAAGTGGGAATATGCAGTTTCTGAGACAGGGTTATGAAAGTAACAGTGGCTTCCATTTTGGTCTTGCTTTCATACTCTTTCTCTCTTGTATTATTGCTCTGGAGAAGCCCGTTGCCCTGTCTTGAGCATACTCAGGCAGCCCTGTAATGAGGAACTAAATCCCTCAGTTCAATAACCAGAGAGGAGGTAGCTTGGAAGTGAAAAGTCCAGTCTTCAGGTGACTGTAGTTCTGCTCACATTTTGACTGCAGCCCTGTGGAAAGTCCTGCACTCAAAGCACCAGGCTAAGATGCTCTCAGATTCTTGACCCTCGGAAACTGTGCGAGATAATAATTTTTTTTTTTTAAGATGCTAAATTTTTGGATAATCTGTTTTGCAGGAATAAATAATTAATGTACTTTGTGTGCAAATTATACCTTAATTAAAAGATATTAGAAAACCATAACCCATTGTTGTCGAGTAGATTCTGACTCATAGCGACTCTATAGGACAGAGCAGAACTGCCCCATAGGGTTTTCAAGGCTGTAATCTTTACGGAAGCAGAGTGCCACATCTTCTGCAGAGCGGCTGGTGGGTTTGAACAGCTGGCCTTTCTGTTAGCAGCAGAGCACTCAACCACTGTGTCACCAGAGCTCCTTAGAAAAATAAAGCATGTTATATACCATAGAGAGTACAGGTTTGTTTCTTTCTAAAATAATATTATACATCAAAATATTGACAGTGATTGTCTGGGTGGTAGGATTACAGGCGATTTTTACTTTCTTCCTTATGTTTATTATTATTTCTATTTCCTCTAAATATTATGCAAATATTGTAACTTGTATAATAAAAACTGTTTTAAAGACAGCAAAAGATGTTAATAGCTCTTTCTTTCTGTGTTCATCTACTCTAGCTCAAGGGTTGTCAGATGTTCTAATGAAATCCATACTCTTCCAGTGACTAGAGCAAAGGGATTTTGAGTCTGACACCCTGAGTTATTTGTTTTGCTCTTTTATTAGTAGGTGAGATTCTACTTTCATTTTACTCTTAAAAGGCATTTTGCTTTTCTTCAAGCAAAGCTAGACGCAAAGCTGAAAGAGGCAAAGACACATTAAAAATGCCTTCTTTTGCCTGCTTACCTGCCTAAAATCTGAAAAGCTGGTGAAAATCGATGCTATGATTGCCTTTCCCCTTTTCTTATCACTACCAAAGTCATTATTATTTTTAGTTTTTACAAAACCCCTCGTAATTTTTAAAGAGGTCTGTTGTTGTTGAGTGCTATTGAGTTGATTTCAACTCATAGTGACCCAAGTAGCAGAGTAGAACTGCCCCATTGGATTTTCTTGGCTGTAATCTTTATGGAAGCAGATCACCAGGTCTTTCTCACGTGGAGCTGCTGGGTGGGTTCAAACTGCCAAAGTTTTGGTTAGCAGTTGAGTACTTAACCACCGCATCACCCAGGCTTCCTAAAGAGGTCTAAGGCATCATATTTGGTAGAGGGCCAATGAAAATGAGGGAAACTCTCAACGAGATGAATTGGCATGATAACCATAACAATGGATTCACACATACCAATGATCATGAGGATGGCACAGGACTGGGTAATATTTCATTCTGTTATGCATGAGGTTTTCATGAGTCAGAGCTGACACAATGGCAACTAACAACAACATAGCCACCCGGCCCTTTTGTTTTCTACCCCAGAACATCTTCCATTTCTGTTTATCTACAAAATATGATGCTGTATGTGGAGTCCAAGTAGAGCCAGGATTTGGGCCAAGGCCAAAAGCTAGTACCAGGTTCTGGCAGTGGCACAAAATCAGCTTCAAAACCTTTACCAACTGCAGGATGATGGGCACTTTCCAGTCAGGTGTTCTTGTGAATCCTTGTCTCCAGGAAGTCTCTCTAGCACTTTTGGACTCCTCATTTTATCAAGTCACCTGCAGCTTTTGCAGTATTCCTCAGACACACCAGGAACAATGGTCACACAGCTTGAATTTAGGTTGCACACTGTGATGCTCACATGGGCTGGGAACACATTCCTGGCACAGTGCACACACCTTTCAGATAACAAGTAATCTACCAAGTGCCAATGATGACAGGCACCCAGCTGTCATAGCTTACATTGCCAGGGCCTTGAAGGAATGTTACGACAGACAAAAAGCATCTGAACCCAGGAAGTGATTAATTCCATTTTCTGTGGCTCTGGGTCAGATTTATACAGTTTGTATGTTGTCCATGCCCTTTGCTGATTCTTCATACTCCTGACTGGGGTGTCTCACTGGCCAGGTGGTATGCCAAAAAAGAGAGAAAGTAATGAGCACATTGCATTGGCCAACTGTTCCTAGTAAAAACACTTCTGAGAATTGGGCTGAAACCACCAGATAAAATGAAATTTGTGGACATACAAACATATTCTGTCCTTTCTAAGCATACTTAGAAATCCACAGGGAAAAGGTGGCACATGAGTTGGGCATTTTTCAGTATTTAGTTAGGAGAACCCTCACTAGGGTGGATGAGATTTTCTTTTCTACGATTTTACCAACTATGTGCCAAGGACCTGGCAAAATACATATTCTTCATCATTTAATTTTGGACCTTTCCAATATTTCAAAAGTCCGCAGGATGTTCTAAATAAGATACAATCAACAATGGGAATGAATCAGAGGCAGGGGGCCTACAAAGTCAACAGAGTCATGATCTATTGCTAGATTTGCGTTCAAGTCTAGGACTAGTATAGGTAAAACAAACACCCAAGAACATTTTATCAATGATCTTTTGATAATTAATAAAGGAAACTTTCTTGAATGGAATCCTAGTATTATTTGGCTTGAACTGAGCTCTCTCTAGAAAATAGCATTTGAAAGAAAAGGTGACATCGAGGCTTAAAGGATGAGCAAAGATTGCTTTCATAGCAACATAGAATTTTCTTACATGAAAGAGTTTAATTTTTATAAGTCTGTTTAACTTATGAACATCATCAGTATGAATTTATCACACAGCCACTTGTCTCCTAGGAAGTACCCATCCTGTTCAGAAGTGTGCAGCCATAGCTAAGAGCAATCTCTAGAGCTGTGTTGTCCAGTATGGCAGCCACTAGGCACATGTGGCTATGGAGCACTTGAAATGTGGCTAGTCTAAATTGAGAAGCTCTGTAAGTGTAAAATACATACTGGATTTCAGAGACTTTAGTATCAAAACAATATAAACTATCTCATTAATAATTGTTTTATATTGATTTCGTGCTGAAATTAATTCATGCTGAAAAGATATTGGGCTAAATAAAATTTACCATTGCAATTAATTCTACCTGCTTCTTTTCTAAATGTGGCTTCAGAAAATTTAAAATTATCTGTGCAGGGCTGGACTACAATATTTTCACACCTCAGGAAGAGGTTGTCATGAGTGCCCTTTAATATAATAGGACCAGAAAAAAAAAGTACAGCTATTCATTTACTTTATTTTGAGAATGAAGTTTATGATGGAACTGGCAATGAGGAAATGCGTCTGACTATCTGAAACAGGCGCTTTGTTAGTGCTGATTTCCCACAGTGTAGTGCAATAGGAATCAGCAGAGACGTATTAATAGTAGGCTATCATCGTTGGAGGTGGTGGGCTAATAAGGACTTGGAACACGAGGACTCTTATCCTGATAGCTTCAGCCACCTGGCTGGTGTGGTCATCTGGCGATGCACCCACTCCTGTATAAGTTGTTCACAGGGCTTCTGCTTGAGACATACACCTGGTAAATTGTCTGGAGTCATCCTAGCATAATCATGAACTTTTCATAACAGATTAAAACAGTAATTACGAAAAACAAAAAACAAAAAACAAAAACCATTGCCGTAGAGTTGATTCTGACTCATAGCAGCTCTTAGTACAGAGTAGAACTGCTTCATAGAGTTTTCAAGGAGCGCCTGGTGGATTTGAACTGCTGACCTTTTGGTTAGCAGCTGTAGCACTTAACCACTATGCTACCAGGGTTTCCAAAACAGTAATAAGTCTCTTAAATATGAGAGTATTTTCTACAACAGGGTTTCACAGATTAATTGACATGATAGCCATGTCAAAGGACTCAAATATACCAATGATTAAAAGGATGGCACAAGACCTGGTAATGTTTAGTTCTGTTATACATAAGGTCACCATGAGTCAGAGTTTACTCCATGGCAACTGTCTTAGCTATCTAGTGCTGCTATAACAGAAATACCACAAGTAGACAGCTTTAACAAACAGAAATTTACTCTTTCACAGCTTAGGAGGCTGGAAGACCAAGTTCAGGATGCCAGATCGAGGAGAAGGCTTTCTCTCTTTGTCGGTTCTGGGGGAAAGTCCTTGCCATCAGACTTCCCCTGATCTAGGAGCTTCTCAGCATAGGGACCCTGAGTCCAAAGGACATGCTCTGGTCCTGGCCCTTCTTGCTTGGTAGTAATGAGGTGCTTCTCTCTGCTCAATTCTCTCTTTTATGTCTCAAAAGATTTTGACTCAAGGTACAACCTAATCCTGTAGATTGAGTCTTGCCTCATTAACAAAGCTGTCTCTAATCCTGCCTCATTTACATCATAGAGGTTAGGATTTACAACACATAGGATAACCATATCAGATCACAAAATGATGGACAACCACACAGTACTGGGAATCATGGCCTAGCCAAATTGACACACATTTTGGGGGGACACAATTCAATCCATAACAGCAACT
Organism: Loxodonta africana; assembly: GCF_030014295.1. NCBI lineage: Eukaryota > Metazoa > Chordata > Mammalia > Proboscidea > Elephantidae > Loxodonta > Loxodonta africana. The sequence continues at coordinate 150,278,671 of NC_087342.1, read as the reverse complement.
AACAACAATTTATGCTACTGTGCCAGGAACATCTATATAAACTTATGTTAACTACTAGGTGTTTAATTTGTTTTGAAAACATTTTAGTCAAATTAATTTTTTGACACATATCAAATTTGGTGCTCCATTAAGCCTAACACCCCAGGAAGCTGCACATATAGCCAGCCCCTTAATCCAGCACTGTACATATGTGGTTTTCATTGTATTTTTAGCAGACAGTGCTTCTCTAATGATTAGATTATAAGTTATATTTTTTTGTAGGACTGTTTGGTGTATCAACATTTGTAACATGTAAAACAACCTTGAATAACTGGATTTAATTTAGATTAAGTTAATTAAATGGAATTAACTAATTCCATTTAGAATATGTCTTTAAAAACAAAAGTTCTGTTTGGAATTTTTTTTTTTTTATCATTTGAGAATAAGTATCAACTTTGTCAACCAAAGTTGATTTCAACTCTCCAAATACACATAACAACTTCCATGATAAATCTTCAATCCACACATATAAAGAATTTGAAGAAAATTTTTTAAATAATAGAGAAAAAATAAGGTCCCTTAAGAAAGCTTGCTCCTCCACCAAGCTCAGTTGAAAGTGAGCATCTACTCATGTCATAAATGTGTACTATAGTAACCACAGGTGAAATTTAGCAACTGAGAAATTATTGTTCCTGTACCACAATATCAAGATTTAAAATTGGACTACAAAAGCCTTAATAATACAACTAAAATAATACTTAATTTTTTAAACATAATTTCGGATTTACACTTCTCAGAAATTCATTCTATTATGGTTACATTTGGCTTTGGTCAAATATTAATGTTAATAATTTGCCATTCAATATTGGGTAAGTATCTGTTTTCAGGGCTCCTCTAGCCACAGAAAGGAGCCCTGGTGGTGCAGGGCTTAAGAGCTAGGCTGTTAACCAAAAAGTTGGCAGTTTGAACCCATCAGTGGCCTCGTGGGAGAAAGATGTGGCAGTCTGCTTCCATAAAGATTACAGTCTTGGAAACCCTATGGGGCAGTTCTATCCTGTCCTATAGGGTTGCAATGAGTCAGAATTGACTCAGTGGCAGTGGGTTTTGTTTTGGCTAACCATAGAAGGAGGGTAAGATGGCCAATTTTTAAGAGTATCCTGAGGCAGTATGCCCCGCGTACTGCTGCTGTTATATCTGCTGGAAGCAACTACCAAAGTACAGATCCTCTGAGTCCAGATAAGATAGGACCCAGCTTTCAGAGGAAGTGGTGAGAATTTGAGACCTTGAACCTCTTCTCTGGCTGGAAATAATACTTTTCTCCCTCACTGGGTCTTGAGGGTTCCAAGACAGCATTAAAATACGTTTTTGTGTATTCTTCACAAGTCTACATCTGTCTTAGTGTAAAGGTTCGCTCCTTTTTTTTTTTTCATTGTACTTTAGATGAAGATTTACATAACAAACTAGTTTCTCATTAAACAGTGCACACATTGTTCTATGACATTGGTTAACAACTCACAACATGTCAACACTCTCCCTTCTCAACCTTGGGTTCCCTACTACAAACTTTCCTGTCCCCTCTTGCTTTCCAGTCCCTGCCCCAGGGCTGGCATGCCCCTTTAGTCTCAATTTGTTTTATGGGCCTGTCCAATCTTTGGCTGAAGGGTGATGCTCAGGAATGACTTCATTACTGAGCTGAAAAGGTGTTTGGGGGCCATACTCTCAGGGCTTCTCCAGTCTCTGTCAGGCCAGGAAGGCTGGTCTTTCCTTTTGCCTTAGAATTTTGTTCTACATTTTTCTCCAGCTCTGTCTGGACCCCCTATTGTGGTCCCTGTCAGAGCAGTCGGTGGTGGTAGCTGGGCACCATCTAGTTGTATTGGACTCAGTCTGGTGGAGGCCTTGGTTCATGCAGTCCATTAGTCCTTTGGACTAAACTTTCCCTTGTATATTAAGGTACACTCTTGAAAAGAGAAAGAATCTGCTCTTACTCCTAAAGTTGACAGAGTTCTTGACCTTGGGAATGATGGGGTGAAAATGGAGTTTGAGGAAGAGACCTTTGGTGATTTGTGCAGGAGAAATCAGAGGGAGCAGTTAGAACACAGAGAGACCAGTTGAGGAACTGATGGGACAATCCAGGTTAGAGAGGATAAGCCCCAATGTAGGTTGGGAGGTGGGCTTGACAAGGTAAATTTAGGGGAGAGAAAGACTGCACCACGTGAAGTTGGGCAAAGAGTGAGAAATAAGCCCACATCTCTGTACTGGGGAGAGTGGAGTGACTGAACAGACAAGGAAATCCATGATGATTGAGTTGTCTTTATTTTCATCCTTTGTTAGAGGTTCATTTTTTCCCCATTTATTTTGGCTTTTGGTAGGCACTTTAGCCTGTTAGTGCCTTGTTTCACACTAATCACAAGTGGCTGCTGTTGCCAAAATGTGACATATCCAATTTAGGATTCTGCCTGTTAGCTCCCTCAAAGCTCTGCTGGGTCATTTGCTGTAACTTTTTTTGCTTATTAGTCTGTCATTTCATAGAGTGTTGCTCAAGCTCCATAGTTCCTTGGCAGTCTTCATGCCCTACAAAGATCTCTGCTTATGTGCAAAGCTTGTCTGGTTAAGGTTGATTTGTGTGTGTGTGTGTCTTTAATTGGTTACTAAACTGTGGCACTATTGTGATCTAGAAATGCATTTCAGAATCAGTAACATGTTTTGTAGTCTGAACAAAAATGATTCACTAAATCTAAGTCCAAGATATTACCCTGTTTATCTATTAGGTATGAGAAATGAGTCAGAGGAGTTGCAATTAACACTAATTCAATCATCCATAGTGTTTTGTTTTTAAGACAAATATAATAATATTAGAAGCTAGGTAGATATATAAATAGAGATAGATATATGTTTGCTGAGGTACTGGTGGTATTTCCTGTCACATTGTCCTGGGACTGCCATCTACGAGAATTCTAGAGAGATCTTATCAGAGTGGGGAGGCACAGAGGACTAATGGCCAGCTCACATATGAGAAAGCTCAAGTGGCCTATGGCCATGGAGTCCGGGCTGCGCCTCCCCCGCCACCCCAGGTCAACAGATCAATAGTATGTGAATTCCAGCTACCAGAAGTGGAAATCACAGTGGATGTTCATCTAGGGTTACTTTAAAAGGAATTCTGCCTGAGTAGTGACCTGCCAGTATGCCAGCACTCAGAAGCTGTGGGTGTACCAGCAGGGGCAGAGGTAGAGGGCACTGAGATGGTCAGCTAAAGGATAGGCACTGCCCCTACCCAGGGAGTTGTGGTCTGAAGGACCAAAGAGAAGTCTCTGAAGATCCCTTGAAAATGCTGATGAGAGAGCAAACCCTTTAAACATGTGCCAGGCCTGGAGAACTTGAGGCCATTCCAGCCAAGTGCTAATCGAATAGAATTTTCCTATCCTTCCTTCCTTTCTTTCCTCCTTAGTGCCTCCTCCCAACTTTGACTCTGATGGGGGAAGATACCAAGTTTAGAAAGCCAAGGGAAGAGGAAAAACCCCAGGTAGAAATGTTATCTTCAGATGAAAATTGAAGTAGAGATTAACATATTGGACCAGACACTTTTTGTACGTGTGTGTGTTTTTCAACTTTTTATTCTGAATTGATTATACGCTCACAAGAAGTTACAAAAATAGTACCTAGAATCTATTTTATCCTTAAATCAGCTTCCTTAAACCCAATGGTGACACGTTATATAACTCTAGTACAATATCAGAAACGATGAAATTGACATTAATATAATACTATCAGCTAGGCTACAGACCTTGTTTAGTTTTCACTGGTTTTACATGTGCTCGTTTGTGTGTGTGGGCATGTGTGTGTGTAGTTTTGTGCAACTAGATCTGAAGTATAGGTTCTTGTAACCACCACCACAATCAGGATACAGAACTGTTCTAATACCATAAAGGAATCCCTATTTTTTTTTTTTTTTTTTTTGTTCCTCTATATTCACAACCAATTCCCACCACTGTTCCAGTCCTCCGGCAACCACGAATCTGTTTTCCACCTCTACAGTTTTGCCATTTCAAGGATGCCACGAGGGTATATGAAGATACATTAAAATTTTGATTCAACAATAGTTACCTTACCTCGCAATATAATTTTACAAATTTTCAGCTTAATGAGCCGTAAGGTTCTTCCTACAGGATTCTAAGTGTAATGGAAGGACTTACAAGTCAGAAGATGATTAGAGAAATTCATGGGCTGGGAGACCTTCATTAAGTTCTCACGACAGCCAGTTGACCTTCCTGAGAAGAAAAGCTGCTCCAAGGTCAAAGTCAAACCCCTGACTTAGCCAATCATCTAAAAAAATGTGGGCTGTTAGTCCCAGTGAGGCTCCCAAAATAGTGTGGGTGGCTCAGAACAGTTGATTTTAGGGAACAACGCAATCCACAATTCATATTAACTATAAAAATCGAACATAAAAAGGGTAAGAAAACCAAGACTATTTCATACTATTTACCAATCACAGACGAATTAAATATTTCGTTAGTTAATGGAGAGAGTTGGCTAAGAGGCACGAGTACTAGATGAGAAGCCAAGCTCTGTTTGGGTTTGTTTATAAGCAGGAACTAAGGTTGGAAAGGTTAGATTCTGGGTTAAATGCTTTCACAGCAAACCAGGGTGTTCTGCAGAAACAGCTCCCTCCCTTTTCTACAAAGGGGTATGAATTTCTATTTTCATTTTTAGAGGCACTTTGCAAACTGCAGTTTAATAATTACTGTACTTAACATATATCTTTGTTAAATAGCCTGAGGTATTGGCCATCTTGTTTCTTGCTTCTGACCCAGGGTTTCTGAGGCAGGTCACATTTTAAGGGACCTGCTCAAACTGTTTTCTACTCTGCAAATCTTTTAGTCACACCAATGCTGCATGCCCCGTCCAGGTAACAATAATGCTGAGCTGCCCCTTGAAGAGAACCAGAGTAGATGCTGGGGGCTTTTTGGGTTCAGGGGCCCACTTGCTGTGATCGCTATGGAAATGGAACTCAGTGGCCTGCATTTTATGGACTTTAAGCAAGCATGGAGATACTAGATATTCCACAAGCAGAGCATTTTCTCATTCTAAATTACATGGAGAAAATTTGGTCCTGTCTGATACTGAGATTATAGCCTTCAATGGACTGTAAAAGCATCCCTCAGCTTTAGATTTTTAAACTCTGCTTTTGAAATGGAGCAGATGAAACTTGCTTATCACTGTACTTACTGAATTTCATTACAGGGCTGTGGTGTCTATCAACGGGTGGTCAGCGCCACAGCTGACTTCCCCAGTTATCAGGGCTGTCCAGCTGATGGCACATTATCACTGTCCAGCCAGAGCAGACCCCATGGGCAACAACAACCCTGCTACCTAGGTTATACTAGTACCAGCCATGTTAAACTTGCCTCAGCAAGAGGACACTGCTTCGACAATGTCCTCAGACAGCATCATCTTTAGAATGGCAGTTATGACTCTTCAATTTTGTGGTTACTAAGAAATTCACATGTTTTAGTTAAGGTTCTGTAGAGAAACAGAATCAGTGAGATTAAAGGAATTTTTTTTGTATCTCCTTTATCCCTTTTGACCTGGCTTTTTCTAATTAAGTTCTCTTTAACTTTTTAAATACTAAGTACAGCTCTTGTCCCTATTTATGTATATAGACAGAGTGAGAAAGATTGAATTTCTTTAAGGGGTTGGCTCACACGATTGTTGTTGTAGTTATTGTTAGGTGCCATCGAGTCGGTTCCAGCTCATAGCGACGCTATGCACAACAGAAAGAAACACTGCCTGGTCCTGCACCATCCTCACAATTGTTGCTATGCTTGAGCCCATTGTTGCAGCCACTGCTCCGGTCCATCTTGTTGAGAGTCTTCCTCTTTTTTTGTTGACCCTCTACTTTACCAAGCACGATGTCCTTCTCCAGGGACTGATCCTTCCTGATGACATGTTCAGAGTACATGAGACGAAGTCTTGCCATCCTTGCATCTAAGGAGCATTCTGGTTGTACTTCTTCTAAGAGAGGTTTGTTCATTCTTTTGGCAGTCCATGGTATATTCAATTTTCTTCCCCAACACCACAATTCAAAGGCATCAATTTTTCTCTGGTCTTCCTTATTCATTGTCCGGCTTTCACATGCATATGAGACAATTGAAAACACCATGGCTTGGGTCAGGCGCACCTTAGTCTTCAAGGTGACATCTTTGCTTTTTAACACTTTAAAGAGATCTCTTGCAGTCGATTTGCCCAATGCAATGTGTCTTTTGATTTCTTTACTGCTGCCTCCATGGGTGTTGAGTGTGGATCCAAGTAAAGTGAAATCCTTGACAGCCTCAATATTTTCTCTGTTTATCATGATGTTGCTTATTGGCCTAGTTGTGAGGATTTTTGTTTTCTTTATGTTGAGATGTAATCCATACTGACAACTGTGGTCTTTGATCTTTATCAGTAAGTGTTTCAAGTCCTCTTCACTTTCAGCAGGCAAGGTAGTGTCATCTTCATAATGCAGGTTGTTAGTAAGTCTTCCTCCAATCCTGATGCTCCATTTTTCTTCATATAGTCCAGTTTCTTGGATTATTTCCTCAGCATACAGACTGAGTAGGTATAGTGAAAGGATACAACCCTGATGCAAACCTTTCCTGACTTTAAACCATGCAGTATCCCCTTGTTTGTTGGAACAACTGCCTCTTGATCCATGTACAGATACCTCATGAGCACAATTAAGTGTTTCGGAATTCCCATTCTCCACGATGTTATTCATAATTTGTTATGATCCACACAGTTAAATCCCTTAGGATAGTCAATAAAACACAGGTAAACATCCTTCTGGTGTTCTCTGCTTTCAGCCAGGATCCATCTGACATCAGCAATGATATCCGTGGCTCCACGTCCTCTTCTAAATCCAGCTTGAATTTCTGGCAGTTTCCTGTCAATATCCTGCTGCAGCTGCTTTTGATTGTTCTTCAGCAACTTTTGCTTGCATGTGATATTAAGGATATTCTTAATAATTTCTGCATTCGGTTGCATCACCTTTTTTGGGAATAGGCATAAATATGGGTCTTTTTCAGTTGGATGGCCAGGTAGCTGTTTTCCAAATTTCTTGGCATAGACAAAGGAGCACTTCCAGTGCGGCATCGATTTGTTGAAACATCTCAGTTGGTATTCTGTCAATTCCTGGAGCCTTGTTCTTTGCCAATACCTTCAGTGCAGCTTGGCCTTCTTCCTTTAGTGCCATCAGCTCCTGATCATATGTTACCCCCTGAGATGGTTGCATGTCAGCCAATTCTTTCTGACATAGTGACTCTGTATTCCTTCCACCTTCTTTTAATGATTCCTGCATCATTTAATATTTTCTCCATAGAATCCTTCACTATTGCAACTCAAGGCTTGAATTTTTTCTTCAGTTCTTTCAGCTTGAGAAATGCTGAGTGCATTCTTCCCTTTTGGTTTTCTATCTCCAGGTCTTTGGACATGTCATCATAATATGTCTTTTTGAGCAGCCCTTGGAGAGCTTCTGTTCAGCTCTTTTACTTCATCATTCTTTCTTTTGCTTTAGCTACTTGACGTTCAAGAGCAAGTCTCAGAGTCTCTTCTGACGTCCATTTTGATCTTTTCTTTTTTTTTCTGTCTTTTAAATGACCTCTTTTGCTTTCTTCGTATACAATGACCTTGCTGTCATTCCCACAACTTGTCTGGTCAAATCTATTCTTGAGAGGTCTCTAAATTCAGGTGGGATATACTCAAGGTCATACTTTGGCTCTCATCGACTTGTTCTGAATTTCTTCAGTTTCAACTTGAACTTGCATATGAGTAATTCATGGTCTGATCTGCAGTCAGCCCTGGCCTTGTTCTGACTGATGATAATGACCTTATTTATCATCTCTTTCCACAGATATAGTCGATTTGATTCCATCTGGCGAGGTCCATGTTATAGTTGCTGTTTACGTTGGTGAAAAAAGGTATTTGCAATGAAGGTGTCATTGGTCTTGAAAAATTCAATCATGGGATCTCCAGGATTGTTTCTGTCACCAAGGCCATATTTTCCAACTACTGATCCTTTTTCTTTGTTTCCAACTTTTGCATTCCAATCACCAGTAATTATCAATGCATCCTGATTGCATGTTCGATCAATTTCAGACTGCAGAAGCTGATAAAAATCTTCAATTTCTTAATCTTTGGCCTTAGTGATTGGTGTGTAAATTTGAATAATAGTCGTATGAACTTGTCTTCCTTGTAGGCATATGGATATTATCCTATCACTGACTGCATTGTACTTCAGGATAGATCTTGAAATGTTCTTTTTGACAATGAAAGCAAGCCATTCCTTTTCAAGTTCTCATTCTCAGCATAGTAGACCAAATGATTGTCCAATTCAAAATGGCCAATACCAGTCCATTTCAGCTCACTGACGCCTAGGATATTGATGTTTATGCATTCTATTTCATTTTTGACAATTTCTAATTTTCCTAGATTCATACTTTGTACTTTCCAAGTTTCGATTATTAATGGATGTTTGCAGCTATTTCTTCTCATTTTGAGTTGTGCCACATCAGCAAATGAAGGTCCAGAAAGCTGGACTTCATCCAGGTCATTAAGGTCAACTCTACTTTGAGGAGGCAGCTCTTCCTCAGTCATATTTTGAGTGCTTTCCAACCTGAAGGGCTCATCTTCTTGTGCTATAACAAACAATGTTGCACTGCTGTTCATAAGGTTTTCATTGGCTAATTGTTTTCAGAAGTAGACTGCAAGGTCTGTTTTCCTACTCAGCCTTGGTCTGGAAGCTCAGCTGAAACCTGTCCTCCCTGGGGGACCCTGCTGGTATTTGAATACCAGCTTCTAGCATCACAGCAACACACAAGCCTGCACAGTAGGACAAACTGACAGACTCGTCGGGGCACACAATTGTAGAGACTGGCAACACCTGCCAGCTCATGGATTGGAGTGGAGTAGTGGTAGGTCCAAAACGTATAGGTCAAGTGGCAGGCTGGAGATATTTGCAGGCTAGGGTCCCAAGGCTTGTAGGTCAGGTAAGATGAGTGCAGAGTCATTTTGCCAAAATATCAGTTTATAGTCTTGTGGCAGACCAATCCTTAAGAAAACTACCCTTCTGACTGACTGATTACATTAGATTACATTGTGGAAAGTGATTACATTACATGATATTACAGAACAGCAAAATTTGACCAAACCATTAGGAATCATAGCGTAGCCAAGTTGACACATAAAATTTTGATGTCCTCATTGACCCAATAGTTATTTAGAACAAAGCTTAAAAAAAAATGTTCTGGTTGTTTGAGATTTTTTTGGCTTTGTTTCTGGCTATTGATGTATTGCCCTGTTTGACTTTCTGAGCATGTGGGTCACACAATGTCTATTTTTCGAACCTAACAGTTGTATTTGTGGTCAATTTTTATAAGTGATTCATAGATAATTAAAAAGAAGGTATAGTCCTTTAAAGAACAAATGTTATATATCTATTAATTTAAGTTAGTATTTAAATTAATTAAAGCTTTATGCCTTTATTTATTATCCAGTTATCCTCTCAGAGATTGACAATGCTGTGCCTCCACAATAACTGCCTCTCTGACAATCTCCTAGTTTTTTTAAAAATGTTTTATTTTATGTAGTTCTTAAATGCTGTATATTCAGCAAGGATATACATCATTATACAATAATTCTGTTTTTATCATATTCACTGTCTTTTGGCTTGAAATCTACTTTGATAATATTTATGCCCTTGCTTTTTCTTTGCTTTTGCCTGATATGAACTCATTTTTAAAAATTTAAAGTTTCAGAATTATTTTTTAGCGTATTTTGTAAGAATTATCTGGTTAGAATTTACTTTCTAATTCAATCTTAGAATTTTTGTTTTCAGTCTGAAAGTTTAAGTCATTTACATTTACCTAAACAAGCCACTAGTTCTTATTTCGGTCCTCTTGTTTTATGTTTACTTATGCTTCTTGCAGTTGCTTTTTTAGGTTTTTTTTTATATCTATCTATCTATCTGTCTGTCTGTCTGTCTGTCTATCTATCTATCTATCTACCTATCTATCTATCATCTACCTATCTATCTATATAGAACCAAACTTGTTGCCATCGAGTTGATTTCGAGTCATAGCGAACCTATAGGACAGAGTAGAACTGTCCCATAGGGTTTCCAAGGGGTGGCTGATGGATTAGAACTGCAGACCTTTTGTTTAGTAGCTGAGCTCTTAACCACTGCACCACCAGGGTCCTTTTACTTTATAGAGAATACAATAAGGAAAACATCTCGTTTCAAATTCTGTTGGTGGATTTTTGTTTGTTCTAAAAATACCTACTTAATTATATCTTTAATTTTCACCCAAAGTTTAAGAATAAAGGAATAAATGTTGTCTCCCTAATATATCAAACGCATACCGATACTTGTTAATTTTATTAATGGTTATGGGCTCAGACTATTACATACTTAAAATGTAAGATTTTTGAGAATCGTTTTTATCCTCCAGATTAAATTTAGTAATATTTATTACAGTTATTTATATTTAGCTCCATAAGTTTATATGGCTTTCTTGCTCATTGTAAATCCTTTCATTTCTTATTTATTAGTGACTGAAGCCTTAATTATTATTTATAGCTTTTGAATTATTATTTACTGCTTTTTTGTCTATAATTAGTTTTTGAGTAATCTTTTAAGAAGAGTACTTGAGGGGTATATTTTTTGGGTCTTTGAATATTTAAAAACATCTATTGCCATTTCTCACAAATGACAACTTGATTGGGTTGAGAATTTCTGGGTCAGTATTATTTTCCCTTACGAAGTTCTAGGTTTTGGCATGTTACTTTATTTCTCTAGGACTCATTTGTGCATTTATAAAATTGTGGTGATAGCTCTTGCCCCAGTTATTTCACAGAATTTTGTGAAGCTAAAATGAGAAAATGGGCATGAAAGCACATTGAAAACTATAAAGGGCTGCTGAAACATCAGATATTATAATTTCTTACTGAGTTTAACACCAAGTATGATGTTTCATACTTGCCTGGTGTGATTCATTTTTTATTTGCCCATCAGTCACTCCTGCTCAGCTCAGTAATGTCTTTGAGAAGCATCTTCTTTTCTGAATCCATCTGTTAACTATGGCCTTGGTAGTCTACCACCTGACGAGTTAGCCTGAAGAGGTCTTCCTGTATTTAAAATAATTTTTATTTTTTAAAATTCACAAGTAACTTTTGGTCATCATGAAAGTTTTGAAAATAGAAAACAACATGCACACACACAAAGAAATGAAAAATCTGCTAATTCTAATTCACAGGAATAGTCATATTTTAGTTTTTCTATTTTTATTATACATACACCACATTTTTCTCTCAAAATTGATATTATAATGTTTTATAAGCTGATTTAAAGTAAGTTCTTATTGATGTGTAAAGCAAAGTACACAAATCATAAGTGCACAACTTGACTAATTTCCATGAAGTGGACTCCCATGCAGATTGCATTGAACATATAACTTAATTCAGAGAAAATCGGTAACTTTACAATATAGAATCTTCCAACCCATGAACATGATATAGCCATCAATTTATTTAGTCATCACCATGCAGAACAGAAAGGCTGCTATTACTAGCCCTCCAGAAGCTTCCTGTGTGCCCTTTGCCCCCGACTGTCAATTACCTTCCTTGGATAACAACTATCTTGACTTCTATGCTACTGTAATACCTATTTGTTTTGACAGTTTTTGAATTTCATATTAATGGAATCATACACTATGCATTTTGTGTGTATGTGTGCATGTGTGTATGTCAGCTTCTTTAGTTAAGTACTGCATTTGTGAGGTTTAACCATGTTGTTGTTTGTAGCAGTTTGTTCATTCTTATTATTGTATAACCTGTTGCCTTTGAGTTGATTCTGACTCACAGAGACCTGTAGGATAGAGTAGAACTGCCCCATAGGGTTTCCAAGTCTATAATCTCTTACAGAAAGAGACTGCCACATCTTTCTTCCAAGAAGTGGCTGGTGGATTCGAACCCCAGACCTTGTTTTTGTACAGTATTCTGTTATATAGCTGCATCACCATTTATTAATCCTTTCTATTGTTAATGAACATTTGGTGTGTTTCCAGTTGGCGCTACTACAAATTGTGTTGGCATAAACATTCTTGTATATCTTTTGGGGTAGATGTGTATGTATTTTGGTTGGCTACTGTCTTAGTTATCTAATGCTGCTATAACAGAAATACCACAAATGGGTGGCTTTAACAAACAGAAATTCACTCTCTCACAGTTTAGGGGGCTAGAAGTCTGAATTCAGGGGACCAACTCCAGGGAAGACTTTCTCTCTCTGTCGGCTCTGAGGGAAGGCCCTTGTCCTCAATCTTCCGCTGGTCTGGGAGCATTTCAATGCAGGGAACTTGGGTCCAAAGGACACCTCGCTCCTGGCTCTTCTACCTTGGTGGTAATGAGGTCACTTCTCTCTGCTTGATTCTCTTTTATATCTCAAAAGAGAATGACTCAAGATACAACCTAATCCTGTAGATTGAGTCCTGCCTCATTAACATGTTGTGTTGTTGTTGTTAGGTGCCGTCGAGTCGGTTCCGACTCATAGCGACCCTATGCACAACAGAATGAAACACTGCCCGGTCCTGCGCCATCCTTACAATTGTTATGCTTGAGCTCATTGTTGCAGCCACTGTGTCAATCCACCTCGTTGAGGGTCTTCCTCTTTTCTGCCGACCCTGTACTCTGCCAAGCATGATGTCCTTCTCCAGGGACTGATCCCTCCTGACATGTCCAAAGTATGTAAGACACAGTCTCGCCATCCTTGCTTCTAAGGAGCATTCTGATTGTGCTTCTTCTAAGACAGATTTATTCATTCTTTGGCACTCCATTGTATATTCAATATTCTTCGCCAACACCACAATTCAAAGGCGTCAATTCTTCTTCGGTCTTCCTTATTCATTGTCCAGCTTTCACACGCATATGATGTGATTGAAAATACCATGGCTTGGGTCAGGTGCACCTTAGTCCTCAAACTCCCATCTTTGCTCTTCAACACTTTGAAGAGGTCCTTTGCAGCAGATTTGCCCAATGCAATGCGTCTTTTGATTTCTTGACCGCTGCTTCCATGGCTGTTGATTGTGGATCCAAGTAAAATGAACTCCTTGACAACTTCAATCTTTTCTCCATTTATCATGATGTTGCCCATTGGTCCAGTTGTGAGGATTTTTGTTTTCTTTATGTTGAGATGCAATCCATACTGAAGGCTGTGATCTTTGATCCTTCATTAGTAAGTGCTTCAAGTCTCTTCACTTTCAGCAAGCGAGGTTGTGTCATCTATATAACGCAGGTTATTAATGAGTCTTCCTCCAATCCTGATGCCCCATTCTTCTTCATGTAGTCCAGCTTCTTGTATTATTTGCTCAGCATACAGATTGAATAGGTATGGTGAAAGAATACAACCCTGACACACACCTTTCCTTGACTTTAAACCAATCAGTATCCCCTTGATCTGTCCGAAAAACTGCCTCTTGATCTATGTAAAGGTTCCTCGTGAGCACAATTAAGTGTTCTGGAATTCCCATTCTTTGCAATGTTATCCATAGTTTGTTAATGATCCACACAGTCAAATGCTTTTGCATAGTCAGTAAAACACAGGTAAACACCCTTCTGGTATTCTCTGCTTTCAGCCAGGATCCATCTGACATCAGCAATGATATCTCTGGTTCCATGTCCTCTTCTGAAACTGGCCTGAATTTCTGGCAGTTCCCTGTCAATATACTGCTGCAGCTGCTTTTGAATGATCTTCAGCAGAATTTTGCTTGATTGTGATATTAATGATATTGTTCTATAATTTCTACATTCTGTTGGATCACCTTTCTTGGGAATAGGCATAAATATGGATCTCTTCCAATCAGTTGGCCAGGAAGCTGTCTTCCGTATTTCTTGGCATAGTCGACTGAGCACCTCCAGCGCTGCATCTGTTTGTTGAAACATCTCAATTGATATTCCATCAATTCCTGGTGCCTTGTTTTTCGCCAGCGCCTTCAGAGTAGCTTGGACTTTTTCCTTCAATATCATTGGTTCCTGATCATATGCCACCTCTTGAAATGGTTGAACATTGACTAATTCTTTTTGGTATAATGACTCTGTATTCCTTCCGTCTTCTTTTGATGCTTCCTGAGTCGCTTAATATTTTCCCCATAGAATCCTTCACTATTGCAACTCAAGGCTTGAATTTTTTCTTCAGTTCTTTCAGCTTGAGAAACGCCAAGTGTATTCTTCCCTTTTGGTTTTCCATCTCTAGCTCTTTGCAGATGTCATTATAATACTTTACTTTGTCTTCTTGAGAGGCCGTTTGAAATCTTCTGTTCAATTCTTTTACTTCATGAATTCTCCCTTTTGCTTTAGCTGCTCGATGCTCCAGAGCAAGTTTCAGAGTCTCTTCCAACACCCATCTTGGTCTTTTCTTTCTTTCCTGTCTTTTCAATGACCTCTTGCTTTCTTCATGGATGATGTCCTTGATGTCATTCCATAACTCATCTAGTCTTTGGTCACTAGTGTTCAATGCATCAAATCTATTCTTCAGATGGAATCTAAATTCAGGTGGGATATACTGAAGGTCATATTTTGGCTCTCTTGGACTTGCCTGGCAGTCTACTTCTGAAAAGCATTAGCTAGAGAAAACCTTATGAATAGCAGCGGAACCTCATTAACATAACTGCCTCTAATCCTGCCTTATTAACATTATAGAGGTTAGGATTTACAATACATAGGATAATCACATCAGATCACAAAATGGTGGACAACCACACAATACTGGAAATCATGGCTTACCCAAGTTGATACACATTTTTGAGGGATAGAATTCAATCCACAGCAGCTATATACTAAGGAGTGGAACTGCTGGGTCATATGGTATGTATATGTTCAGCTTTAGGAGATAATGCCAGGAAAGTTTTCTCAAGTGTTGGTACCAATTCATACCTTCAGAAGTAGAATATGAGATTTTCAGTTGCTCCACGTACTTGCCAACTTTTGGTAATTTTATTCATCCTAGTGGGTATGTGTAGTAGCATTTCATTGTGGTTTCTGTTTGTATTTCCAAGATGTAACTGTTAAAGAGGCAGAACACCTTTTCACATATTTATGACTATTTAGATATTCTCTTTTGTAACGTTCTCCTTCAGTTATTGTAACCACTTTTCCATTGGGTCATAATGTTTTCTCTTACTTATTGTTAGGAATTTTTAAAATATATTTTGGATGTGAGTAATTTTTCAGATATATGTATTTAATATCTCTTAAACCATGTCTTGCCTTTGCACCTCCTTGTTGGTGTTTTGATGAACAGAAGTTCTTAATTTTAATATGGACAATTATAGTAATTTTCCTTTATTGTTAGGGTTTTTGTGTTCCTTAAAAAAGTACCTACTCCAAAGTTATAAAGTTCTATTCCAATATAACAATCTAAAAGCTTTATTGATTTGTCTTTCACTTTTAGATCTGAGTTTCATCTGGGGTTGATTTGTAATTGAATTTTATGAATGGCATGAGGTCATGATTCAATTATTTTTCTATGTTGTTGTTGTTAGCTGCTGTCTAGTTGGCCCTCAAGTTATGGCAACCTCGTTCACAACTGGATGGAGCCGTTATGATCCATAGGGTTTTCACTGGTTGATTTTCAGGGGTAGATCACCAGGCCTTTCTCCCTAGTGTGTCTTAGTCTGAAAGCTCCTTTGAAATCTGTTCAGCGTCATACAACATGACAAAAGACTAGTGGTGGCTATGCCTGAGGTGCATTGGCTGGGAATCTAACCAGGGTCTCATACATGGAAGGTGAGAATTCTACCACTGAGCTACCATTGCCTAGCACTACATATTAAAAAGACCATTCTCTTATGCAGTGTCACCTTTGTCATAGATCAATTGACTAGGTAGCTATGGGTCTGTTTCTGAGTCTCTATTCTGTTGCTATGGTTTATTTGCATACCCTTGTGCCATTACTGTAGCTTTATAATAATTTGTAATGTTTGAGGTTATAAGTTTTCCAGATTTGTTCTTTGAGAATGTTTTTGCTCTTCTTGAATCTTTAAATGTCCTTTTACAGTTTAGAATTATCTTGTCTATTAAAAAAACACACCTGGTTAGGATTTTTATGAAGATTGCATTGAATATATAGTTTAATTTGGAGAAAATTGATAACTTTACATATAGAATATTCCAACCTATGAACGTGATATAAAAAAATCAAACCCATTGCCATTGAATCAATTCTGACTCCTAGTGGCCTTATAGGACAGAGTAGAACTGCCCCATAGGGTTTCCAAGGCTGTAATCTTTGCAGGAGCCAACTGTCACATCTTTCTTCTTCAGTGTGGTTGGCGAGTTGAACTGGTGACATTCCATTTAGCAGCTGAGCACTTTATCCATTGTGCCATAGGGCTCCTTTCAAACATGATGTACTCATCTATTTATTTAGCTCTTTTTTCAGTTTATCTCAGTAGTTTTGTAGTTTTCTGGGTAGAGATCTTGTATGTCTTTTGTAGAAAGTATTACTAGATATTGATTTTACTTGATGCTATAATTTTCTTATTGTTTTATGTTGGTATACAGAATTAAAATTAATTTTATATGTTCATTTAGTATCTAGCAGTCTTGATGAATTTACTTTTAATTCAAACAATTTACTTGTAGATGTTTTTCAGTTTTTCTATCTACAAAATTATATCATCTGCAAATATTGCCAATTTTACATTTTATTTTTTGATCCTTAAAACTTTTATTTTTCTTGCATTATTGCTCTGGCTTGGTGCTTCAGGACAATGTTCAATGGCAGCTCTGGCTGTGGGCATCGTTGTCTCATTTCTAATCTCAGGGAGATAGTTCTCAATATTCACCATTAAATATTATTTTTACTGTTAAATTTTTTATGAGATGTGGTTACTCAGATTAAGGAAGTCCTTTTTATTCCCAGTTTATTAATAGCTTTTGTTTGTGTATGTGTGTGTAATGAATCAGCACTGAATTTTGTGAAATGCTGTGTAGTAAAATTTTTAATTACAGATTCAACATTTTTAGTCCATATAGGACAATTTAAACTTTCTATTTCTTCTTTGCCAAATTCACAAAGTTGTACTTTTCAAAAAAGTGTCCATTGCATCTAAATGTTTGAACTTATTGGCATAATGTTGTTTATAATATCCTCTGTATATATGTGTATTATTGTTAGTTGTCATTGAGTCGATTTCAACTCATGGAGACCCCATATGTGTCAGAAAAGAATTGTGCTCCATAGGGTTTTCAAGGCTGTGACCTTTCAGAAGCAGATCCTCAGAGTTCAAACCACCAACCTTTTGGCTAGTAGTCAAGCACTTAACTGTTAGCACCACCCAGGGACTCTATATATGTGTGTGTGTGTATATATAGTGTGCGTGCGTGTGTGTGTCTGTGTAGTTAACTTTATTAGGCATAATTTACTTACAAGAAAATCTGCCAATTTTAAAATACCATTTGATGGGTTTTGACAAATATATACAGTCATGTAATCACCAGAGTAATCATGAAATAGATTAGTTTCATCACTCCAGAAGTTCCCTCATGACCTTTAGCAGTCCATTCACTCCCCTGACAGATGGTCCCTGATAGCCATTGATTTGCTTTCTTTCATTACAGTTTTGCATTTTCTATAATTGTATATAAACGGAAACTTACAGTTAGTAAGCATTTGTGTTTGGCTTCTATTACTTAAAAAAAAAATACTTAGCATGATTATTTTAAGACCCATCCATATTGCTGTGTGTATCAGCAGTACATTCATTTTTATTGTTGCCATTTTATTCTTATTATTATTTCCAAAATTTCTGTAATTGTTGCTTTGGTTTGCTTTTTATCTAAAATTACTGATGTAAGATTTCAAATAATTTCTATATTGTTTGGACTTATTTTTTTTAAATAAATTCTGATTTTGCTACATTTATATTTATAACATGTAGCACATTTCAGTTTTTTGATTCATCAATTTGTTAAAGTTCTATGAATGTGTGAAAGGTGCTATTCTACATAAATGTATGTTAAAATTTGTATTAATTATAGTTTTGTTCTTTAATAATTATGTGTTTACTACCCATTTTCTCTGCCAAAGTCCAAGAGACATGTATTATTCTCCCGGTATTGAGTTCCTGTCATTTTCTTCTAGTATTTCTAATAGTTGCTGCTTTATGTTTCAATTTCTTGATTTTGATACTTAATGACTGTTGTGGATTGTACCTTCATCAAAAAAAAAAAACACTGTGTTTAATATTTTTGTCTAAACTTTTTTAAAGACGTCAATATTTTGATCATGTGTTCATTTTTGGCATTTACCTACTCAATTATGTCCCATCCTTTCACATTTTAACCTTTATGTATTACTTTTGTTTGAGTTTGTTACTCACAGAATACATTGTTTTTCCTTTGCTTTCTATTCTGTATAGAATGTGCATACAAATCACTTCCGGAGCTTTCTGCAAATATATAGAAAAATTGAAATAACTTTAATGGTAAATACCCATATATGCACCACCTGGACTCTGACAATAATGTTTTGGTCTGTTTGCTTTATCACATACTAATCCATTTACCTATCTCTGTATCTACTGATCAGTCTATTTATTTATTTTTTGATTTACTTCAGAGCAAGTTGCAAAGATTGACGCATTTCATCCTTAAACTGTTTAGCATGCTTATCATTAACCAAAGCTTAATATATTTTACAGTTCTTTTTAAAACAAACTGTAGGTACAATGAAATATAGAAATCTTAAGGGTGCCATTGTATAAGTTTTGAAAATGCATACATCTGTGTAATGTAAACCCTTATTAATATATAGAACATTACAATTACTATTCAAAACTTCCTTTATGTTTGCTCTTGAACAGTCCCTACCCTCCCCTAATCAGTCCTTGCCTCTTCTCCCAATTTTTCCACCCTAGATTAGATTGATTTAGCCTGTTCTAGAACTTCATATAAATGGAATCATACACTCTGTATATTTTTACATAAGACTTATTAAGCATAATAATTTTAAGATTCTTTTGTGTAGTTGTGTATTTGTTTCTGTTGTTGCTTGCTGAGCAGTATTCCATTTTATAAATATCCTTCCAATTTTTAAAAGCTTATCAGGTGTGGGGAAAGGAAAGTCTTTTCAAGAAATGGTGCTGGAAAAACTAGGTGTCCCCATGGGGAGAAAAAAGAAGATTCTTGGATGCCATTCCCAGGAATTCTTAAAAAATGTAGGTTTGGAACCAGGCACAGGAATCTGAAATGTTTAATAAACGCTCCAGGAGACTCTTATGTAGGAAGAACTAAAACCATACTTTGAAGAAACACTATTCTGTGAACTCTTTCTCTTTTTTTCCTTCCTTCTTTCCTCCCTTCCTTCCTGCCTCTCCGCCTTTTTTTCTTTCTTTTTCTCTTTCTCTCTATACCTCTCTCCCCTCTGTAATGACTTGGAAGATGTATTTCTTACTTTTTGTTCTATTCATGCACATATTACATTAAAAAAAACTTCAATCTATTTTCATGCCTTATTAGATTCGGGAATAGCAAGGTGTCTACTGATTTACCTTAAACAGGATAAAATAAAATTAGTACTCTCATTTTTTCCCATACTTCCCATTCTTACATCTTGTTTTTCATTGCCATACTTCAAGATTTTTGCCTACTTTATTATTTTTATTAATATTGTTAAATTCTCATTGTTTATATATTATATGCCATGTGTTTAATAATTATTTGTGATATTTACATATCATATTCATCATAGTTTTAAAATTACATTACTTCCCCTTTTCTTCAGTTCTTAATTTTTGTTCATTTATTGTCTAGCTAGAGTAAATTTATGAGAAAATTTTTCAATTGCATATTGTAACTTTTTTGGCCCTTGCATATTTGAAACTGTCTCTCTGATTTCATTATACATTACTTATTTCTTCCCAAGTGTAGATTTGGTTATAGAATTCTTGGCTACAACTTTTTCCTTTTAATATTACAAAATTTTCCATTTTATTTGACAGAAAAGAAATCTGACAAAGGTCTCTTTTTTTTCCCCCCTTTGTTAGTAACTTGTCTTGACACTTACAGATTTTTTTTTTTTTAATTTTTTGCTCTTTCGTTCAACAATCCACCAGGATATGTTCAAATGTGATTCCTCTATCATTGATTTTGCTTAGTATGCAAATAATTCTCTCAGTCTTTAAAGTTTCTTCACTTCGTTTAAGTTTGCTTTTATTGTATCTTTGATAATCATTTAGTTTCTTTTTTTCTGTTGGATTCTCATGAACACCTATTTTCTCGTCTTTATTCATTGTTTACAATCTCACTAAATTTTCTTATATATTTCCACCTTTAATTCCTTTTTCTCTACATTTTCAAAAGGAAAATTTAACTTCTTCATGGCTTCTTCTCTACTAGTAATATAGTGCACTGGGGACCAGTTTCTCGAATCTAGTTTTAAATTCATCTTAATCTCCACTCCAGGTACTCAGGGTAGGATTGTCTACCTGCATTTTTTTTTTTTTTTTTTTAATAGTAACCTGAAAACCTTGGGTATATTAAGAAGAAGCCTGTCCTATTAGCTTTCATCACTTTTACTAAGTAGTATGTGAAGGTAATACTACTGAATAATGTTGACTCAAATTGTTGAAGTGGGTTTCGCATGATAATGGTTTCCACCTATCCTTTGTCTTTACTAACTTCTAGGCAAAGCCCCGTTTTAGGATATTTTGGGGTTTTTCTGATCTCTCTTCTTTCTTTTAATTTGGCATTACTTTCTCAGGAAGGCATATTATTCTCTTTAATAGTTCTGCACTTAGCTGTATAAAAATGGCATGGTGGCAGACCTCATCTAACTCCAGGAGAAGGAGAGAAAATCAAGATCATCAGCCCAAGACTGATTCCTATGAGATGGAGGTCAAACATACCTCCACTCTCCAACCTTTTTACCAATTCTGATACCAGCCATTCCTCTCAAGGCACTCTCACTTCTCTACTGGGTTCGATAATTATTGCAGTATCACAGAGAACTCACAGACTATACTCACAGTAATGGGGTTTATTAGGGAAGTAACAGGTTACAATCCAGGACCAAGAATGACTCAGGATACAGTTCTTCAATCAGGACAGCTTCTTTTTCAGCCATGCCTGCAGGCAGGCCTCTCTCCTGGCTCTCAACCCTTCCACCCCCCTTGACCCGTTGGCCTCTTGGCCTGGCCTCTGCCCTGCTCAGGACAGTTTTACAGTTTTTTAGCTCCACCAACAAGTGCCTGAAGACACCTCACTCTGCCGGTAAGCCTTGGCCTGAAGGGGCTCTCACTCCTTGGGTCAGTACATCTGCTGTAGCCACCTTGCTCCATGGGCTGGGAAGCCCACTGCCATCTCATACCTGTCTCCTGGTTCTCCTGCTGCCATTTCTCACTGTCTGTGATGTTACTTCTCTCTATATCTTCTAGGCCTAGGAGGTTCTCAATATAGGGACACCTGGTCCAAAGGACACGCTCCACTCCTTGTTCTTCTATCTTGATGGTGGTGAGGTCCCCAGAGGAATTGGTTCCCTTTAAACCTAGCAGAGTGGCAAGACTGACCAATCTCTTCATTATGGTTCCATGCACTTTTTGCATGGTTCCACCTCTGTAAAATCCCCTTAGTGGGCCACGAGCACCTTATTTGCATAATCCCACCCAATCATTGTGTGAAAATCACAAAGACTATGACTAGAAGGGCCATATTAAGTAGTTCACTGCACCACAAGCTGCAGTATGTCTAGCTGAAAGTGACTCAGGTGGTGTTATGAACTGAATTGTGTCCCCCAAAAGAAAAGTCTTAAGCATTCTACCTATAAAGATGACCCTATATGAAATACCGGTTTTCTTTTGCTATGTTAAAAAGGCCACACCACAGTATGGTAGGTTCTGAATTTAATCATTTCTGAGTGATGCCTTTAAAAAAAAAAAAAAGCAGAATAGACTCAGAGACACACACACACACAGGGGGTGGGTGAGTGGGTGGGTGGGAAACACCATGTGAGGACCTATTTATAAACAAAGGAACGTTAAAGATTGCTGACAGACATTAGAAACTAGCAGACAGGCCCACAGAAGAAGCCTACACAGCTGAAACCCTCACTTGGCTTTTAGCCTCCAGAACTGAGAGAAAATAAATTCCTGTTGTTTAAAGCCACCAACTTGTGGTAATTTTTGTTACAGCAGCGGTAGGTAACTAAGGCAGATAGTCCAATTTTTTCAGGGCTGATGTGAAGTTTCTGCCGTATTCCAATCCCCTACATTCCACTGACTATTCCCGTCTGGCTGTGGTGGTGATCTGGGGAGCGGTTAATAAAAAAAAAAAAAAATAGCAGGGCTCAAATCATCGCTTTACCTGGTGACTGCAAGAAGAATTACTTTGTTTCTAACTTCTTATCCATAATGGTGGTTTATAATGTACCTTTATCTTAGTTGTTGTCATTTAACCCCTATTGAGTCCACAGGTTCTCTGAATGAATAATTTATCATTATTCAACAGCTAGATTCTTTTCAGGAGGCATACACATTTAATGGAGTCTCTAGGTGGTGCAAACAGTTAATGTGCTTGGCTGCTAATCAAAAGGTTGGTGGTTAAAGTCCACTCAGAGGCACCTTGGAGGAAAGGGCTGGTGATCCACTTCTGAAAAATTAGTAATTGAAAACTGTAGAACAAAGATCTACTCTGACACACATAGGGTCACCATGAGTTGAATTGACTGGACAACAACTGGTACACATTTGGCACTCCCAACATCCTAAATTAAAACGCCAAGCACATAACTCAGGTTAATCGTAAAGTTCAACATAAGGATATTTCTTTATATAAACTAAAACCAAACTCATTGCTGTCAAGTCGATTCCGACTCATAGAGACCCTATAGGACAGAGTAGAACTGCCCCATAGAGTTTCCAAGGAGCAGCTGGTGGATTCAAACTGCCAACCTTTTGATTAGCAGCCAAGCTCTTAACCACTGCACCACCAGGGCCCCATTTCTTTATATACTGAATAAAAATTACAGCAGCAATGTTAAGGTTCAGAGAAGGGAGAGAGTAACATAGGATGTTCAGTAAAGCCTTTACAATAGAGTGACATATAAATCCAGAGATATAAAATTTTAGAGCACAAAGGATCCTTAAAGGTAATTCAACTCAACTTCCTAATTTTGTACATGAAAACACCAAAGTAGAGAAAGTCAAAGTGACATCTCTATGTATGTGATGGTAATACTTTGAACAGAGGCAGAGCTAAACCGAGCTATTGGAGGATACCCATTTTTTGGTCTACCCATTATAGTTTTCTTTTGGAAACAGCTCCATCTGTCTTTTGGGAATTTCCTTTCTCCCCTTCAAGCACACGATCCTTTCAGGGGCTGCAGATCTGTTCCTCTGTGCATAGCTATGGGTATGTGACCTAATTTAGACTGGTCGGTGTCCTTCCACATAATTAAAACAAATTGACCTAAGGAAAGGGACCAATTTCTCTATGTTGGCAAAACTAGGAAAAGATGAGCTGTGGGAGATCATGTTTTCAGCTTATGGTGGATGCTTCTTTGAAAGAATGCAGCTAAACCCTAGAGAGTATTAGAAATGAAAAAGTAGAGATAGCAAGTCCTGAGAGCATTTAGGACCCTCTTTCCAGGCATCTTGTGGCCAGTGAGCTTGTACTCTTCTTGAGTCCAGCAAACCCCCTTTTGGCATAAGCTTCTTTAAGTATGACTTCAGTTGCTTATAATCAAAATGAAACTGACCAATTTGTGTGCCCTTAAGAACAGGCAGAAACTAAACAGATGGAGAAGAGTGGGGAGGGAATTCTAGAGGGAGGGAGTTGAGCCAAGGATTGGAGGCCAAAATGCCGTGCTCTGTTCTGACAGTTCGGTGGAGTTAACGCCTCAGCAGGTCAAGGACAACAAGGAGTAGAGTAAGAAGAGCACGAAGAATTGGTTCCCTGGGGTGAAAACATCTGGGCATCTCACTAGAAGGAGCTCTGAAAGTGATGGTAGGAGGGTGATAACAGGATTACACACAGCTTGGTCAGGTGTATTTTCTGACGCACACACTCTCCAGTAGTACGGCAATTAAACCTGACCAGCCCATTGCCATTGCAAATTAGAGCAGACAAATACCACACATTTTTTTTTTTTTTCTTTAAATCTGGCTCAACCATAAATTTCCTACTGAATTTAAAAGGAGTAAGAAGCATTGACTCATGCACAGAGAGATGTAAGGCAAAAAAGAAAAAGTTCACTGCAGTCAAGAAGGAAAAATTGCTTCAGTATTATCTCATCTTGTGATTTGAGTATTTCTGATTTATTGTCCTTTTAGAACTGGGAAAGTGTATCAGCAACTTTAAATTGTGCTTGTCTTCTGAACACATAGTCCTTTCATAATCTTCATTTCTTTGTGCTATTTCAATTCCTTATCTTGAGATCCTTCAGTTTATCAGTTATATTTTCAATCTCATTCGAGTTATTGTACTCTTATTTCATTGAGTACTGCATACAGTTTAGTAGACTTCAGTTTGGGGTCCCTGTCAAAGAGGGAAGAAATTACCGATCCATGTAAGCCAATCAAAACTGGAACCCTGATGTTAGACACTGTGAAAGGGAGAGAGCTCACCTTACCTTGTCAAGGTCCAGCTATTTCTTTAAAATTATTCAGCAGTACAGAGTTGGCTGTGAGACCACAGAATGGCTTGGCAAGCCTGGAGATGCACAATGTGTTAGAATCATACTACTCTCTTTTCAGTTCTGTCACTGACCCATTTGTACTCACGAGTGCCTAAGAGGAGGCAGTTTCTTCAGAGACCTAGTTTTCCTCCTTTCCACATGATGATAACCTAATTGTTCAGCCTGATTTCGATGGATTTTTAGGACAATGACTGAGAAATGTGTTTTCTGAAAAGACAGTTATTTTAGCCTGGGTAATGAAAGGGATTGAGAAGTCATTATGAGCTTCCCACAAGTTATCAGGAGCCTTTTCCTTGGACATACTTCTAAGGTGAATGCCAGTTTTTGGGAAATGATCAGCTTTGTGGCTGTTGCCTGATGTCTTCTTATCTTTAGGCTCCAATTCCTGGCAAGTATTTTTCTCGTATTTGCTGTTATGAAGTTGTTCTGTGGGCCTTCATTTAGGCCTATCTTCTTACTGCCTTGACTTTACATTTTCTGTCAGAACCATAAGAGGAAAGGAACAGAACTGGCTAGGAGTTGTTTGATGGTAGGAAGAAGTAACAATCAAACTTTCAGAGGCCCTCATGTAGCTTAATGAAAAGCGTTATATTAGGTGTTTGTTCAGTATTTATGGCTACAATTAGGCCATAAACATTAAGTGCACTGCCTACTTACATGGAAATCTTTGAATGATGAAAGCTATAACATGGCTGGGAAAAGTAGAGAAGCCTATAGTTTGATGGGCAAGAGAGATGTCAAAAAAGAGATTGAACATGATCTCTGGATGGTAAGTTTCTTAGGGTCTTTCTTCTAATAAAACCAAGTGAAGAGTCTACGATGTGTTAGGTGCTCAATATGGCCTTTTTTTTTTTTTAATGAAAGGATAGAGGGAAGAATAAATGAAAAAATATGTTTATTCCTAACAACAAAACCCAACAAACTATATAGAAAAGGAGAGATGTAAAGATAGGAGAAATATGTACTATTGAGTTCCCAGGGAAGTAAGATAAATTTCACCACATTACATATAAGAAAAGCTGGTGGGAAAGCCCAAACAAGATTTTCCACTTCTGCATTCATTGTGAGTAAATTAAGTTGATGTAACTAGAAGAGTAGGGTATTGGTGAGTGTGGGTTAGTTCAAGCTGTCTGAGAAGTAAACTCCAAGATGAAGTTACAAATACAAAAACTTTTGGGGGTTACCCCTGTGAAGGATAAAGGGAGCCGGAGTAGGCAGGAAAAGCCTACAGATTGCAATGCAGATCTTACACCTATAAAAGGAGGGAAGAAAGGAAGGAAAATTGGCAAGGAAAAAGCCTCAGGCTCTAGTGCCATTTTGAGAAAATCTTGGCAAGTCCACCACAGAGCATTAGTCCACAGATTCCCTGCAGAATACCAAGTTGGACAGAAATGGCCAGGCTCTGATACCACCACCTTGCTCAGTCATTGACTAAAGCACATGTGTGGAATATGTGGCTTTGCCTCAAACACTGTGGTGGATCCTGAAAGCATACCTCCATGGCTGCCACATAGGGAATCTCTGCTTCCTTCTGCAAGCTGCAGTTTTAAAGTTTATTGTATTTATTTTTATAAAAGTTATAATAAATTTGCGCTACCAGTGTTTTCAGAAGAGATACATAGGGCATTATTTTGAACTACAGTTATCTACAGGAGCATTGGAGCTGGCATGACAATGAGAACAGATGCTATATCCAAACATATTCCATGAAACTGAAGACTTCTACTTCTGGCTATGTTAGTGTGGCTTATAGAAAATCAATACTTCCACTGATAACTACTAGAAAAGCCAGTAAAAAATGTACAACACACCTGGTAATAGTTGGTTTTTCTTTTTATTTGGAGGGCATGTTTTAATCACAAGAAGCCCTGGTGGCAAAGTGGTTAAGCTCTCGACTGTTAACAGGAAGGTTAGTGGTTTGAGCCCATCAACTCCTCTGCAGAAGAAAGATGTGGCAGTGTGCTTTAGTACAGACTTACAGCCTTCGATACTCTATGGGGAAGTTCACTGTGTCCCATGGGGTCTCTATGGACTGAAATTGACTTGAAAGTAATGAGTTTTCATGGGTTTAAGGAGACAAAAATTGGAAGCCAAGACCTGCCAAAGATTTGGGGCACTAGTAAACACTCTAAACTTTTAATCGATTACACCCTAAGGGATAAGCAGACAAAGCTTTTAAAGACGGCTGCCAAAGGATAATGTTAAAATTTACCAGGTAGGAAAATAACACTGAGCTTCTACAATATTTCAGTCACAATGTTTGGCATTAAATAAGAAATTATCACTCATATGAAGAAACAGAACAAAGAGAAAAATAGTTACAGGGGAAAAAGATACATGATCATCTAAAGTGCAAAAGTAAGACTGATGGAAAACTTCTCAAGAGAAATGTTAAAAGCCAGAAGATTCTAGAATGACATACTGAAAACTCAGAGTGAATAAATACCAATCTAGAGTTTTCTTTCCAGTGAAAATATTCTTCTAAAGTGAGGAGAAAAAGATACGTCCAGATCCAGAAAAAGAAAAGTTAATAGAAAGTTTTATTAGCATCCCCATAACCATTGCCATCGTTTATTAGCATACTTACAATAAAAGAATACTAAAATAAAAATTTCAGGCAGAAGGAATATGGCTCCAGATGAAAGCAAAGTAGTAATGAAGAGCAAAGGAACAAGTGAGAATATGGATAAATATAAGTAAATACTGATTTTAGGAAACATGATGACAACACCACCAAAATACAGAATAGGGTATAATAAATTTAAATAAATTAAGGCCTGAGCATTGGCTGGTTGCATTATGTTAGATTCTTGTAAGTTAAGTATGGATGCTGTAATTTCAGGATAACCACCAAAATAATAGCAAAAGAAGTAAAATAAAGAAGTTAACAGCAACAACAAAAAAAAATGGAATAAAAACACTTGATTAATCCAAAACAAGGCAAAAATAAAAACAAAATAAACATAAAGTAGGTGAGACAAAAAGAAAATAATTAATATTGTAGACATAAATCCAAATATGTCAATAATTACTTTAGATAAATGGACTAAATATTCCAACTAAAAGTATTTCTGTATTAAAAAAAATAATCAAATCCAATCATAAGCTATTTATACGAGAAACGCGTTAAATTTAAGGTTAAAAATAGAAGGATAAATCATGCCAAAAACAAAAAAAAGTATAGTCATGGTAATATCAGAATTTACTAAAAAGAACTAGGACTAGGCATACAGATGGCTATTTTGTAATGAAAAAAAAGGTCAAGCTACCAGGAAGATAGAACCATTCTAAATTTGTGTGTACCAAATCACATAGCAGCAACCCTGGTGGAGTAGTGGTTAAGTGCTACGGCTGCTAACCAAAAGGTTGGCAGTTCAAGTCCACCAGGTGTTTCTTGGAAACTCTATGGGGGCAGTTCTACTCTGTCCTATAAGGTCGCTATGAGTTGGAATCAACTTGACGGCAGTGGGTTTGGTTTTTTGGTTGGAATCACATGACAGAGCTAAAAAGAGAAATAAAAAAAATCTACAACAGTGGTAAGAGATTTTGAATTACAATTCTTTCATAACTGATAGAAGCAGAAAAAACTAAAAATATAGAAAATGTGAAATAGAAAATGTGAAACATATGATTACAAATATGATATAATTGAAATATATGGAATACAGCTATATGCAGAATCCACATTTTTTAAGTACATTTAACAAAAACTGACTAAAGGATTTAACGGTTTTAAGATATTAAAACAATTCAGAGCATGCTTACTGATTATAGTGGAATTAAAGTAGAAATAAATGACAATAACAATAAAATAACAACAACAAAAAGCAAAAAATCCTTTAAGGTTTTGAACATAAGCAGAATACTTCTACACAATCCATAGATCAAAAAAGAAATTAAATGAAAATTAAAAAAGTATTTTGATCTGAAAATAAAAATATAACATATCAAAACTTGCGGTATGAAGCTAAAGCTTACTTGGAAGAAAATTTTGGGGCTTACGTGAAAATAAAAAGTAGAGTCTCAAACTCAAAGATCTAAGTACCCAATTCAGAAAGTTAGAGAAATAACAGAAAATTAAATCCAAAGAATTTAGATGGAAGTGAATTATAAAAATAAGAAATTACTAAAACAGAAAAAAAAATGAATAATGAAAGAAGCCAAAGCTGAAGCCTTGAAAAGACTAACATAATTGATTACTTCCAATAAAAGAAAAAAAGAGAATCAGCGCAAGTAACAAATACAAGGAGGAAAAAGAAGACAGCACTACAGACCCTACATGTATAACAAGGATAAAAAGATATTATTAGTAACTTTGTGCCAATAAATTTGAAAACTCAGATGAAATCGTCAAATTCTTAGAATAACACATCTTACTACTATTGATACTTGAAGAAACAAAAGCATCTATGGCTATTAAGTTAATTGAATCTGGAATTACAAACGTACCAACAAAGAAAGCTCTAGTCCCAGAAGGTTTCACCGGTGATTCTGCCAAATATTTAAGGATGAAATAATTCCAATCTTATACAACATTTCCAGGAAACAGAAAAAAAAGAAACATTTCCCTATTTATTTTACAAGGTCAATATAATATTGATACCAAAACCTGAAAAAAAACTGGTCAATTTCTTTCATAAACTTGAATATGAAAATCCAAAGCAAAATATTAGCAATTCTAATTCAGCCATAAATACAAAAGGCAGTAAATATCAACCAGTTTGGATTTACTTCAGGAGTATAAGGTTGTTTTACCATTTGAAAATTAATTAATGTAATTAACCACACTAATGAAATAAAGGAGAAAAATCATACTGTCATTTTAAGAAATACAGAAAGTGATAAATTCAACACTCATGATAAAAAAATAACAACAACACAAACAACAACAACCTCTCAGCAAACTAAGAAATGAAGGGAACTTCCTTAATTCAGTTTCAGGAAAAAAAAAAAAAAAAAAAACCCAAAATCTAGTAAACATCAGTTCAGTGGAATATTTACAATTTTCCCCCTTCTGAGACCTGAAATGAGATGAGGATGCCTGCTAACATCATTTCTATTCAGTGTTGTATTAGTTGTCTTAGCCAGTGCAATAAATGAAGGAAAAAAAAAGGGGGGGGATTGGGCAGAAATAAATAAAATAGTATAAATACGCAAATGATATGATTAAGGAGAAAATCTGAGTCTACAGACCAAATATTAGAATTGTGTAGAGTATAGTATGAAGCAACTGGGAGCCTTGTACACCGCTAAAGGGAATGTGAATTGATACAACGCTTGGGAAACTATTTGTTAGTATCTACTAAAGCTGAACATATTCATACCCTGTGACTCAGTGATTCCACTTGGATAGAATACATGTCAACACCAAATGACACCTACAGAATGTTCGCACAGTGCCCTTTGTAATAACCCCCAATTGGAAACAACTCAAATGTCCTTTAATGGCAAAAAGGATAAATAAATTGCGGTATATTTACATAACAGGATATTATATAGCAATGAGAGTGAACCACCTACAGTTACTATTAAAAAAAAAAAAAAAAACCCATTGCTGTGGAGTAGATTTTGACTCATAGTGACCCTATAGGACAAAATAGAACTGCCCCACAGGGTTTCCAAGGAGCGACTGGTGGATTCGAACTGTGGACCTTTTAGTCAACAGCCAAGCTTACATCAGATGAATTTCATAAGCATAATGTTGAGTGATATAAGCCAAACACAAAAGAGGACCTAAAGTTAAAAAATGAGCAAAATTATTAATTGTGATGGAAATCAGGATAGCGGTAACTTAAAAGAAGTTGTGAGTGGGCAGAGACTTCTGGGATGCTGGTAATGTTCTATTTCTTGATCTGGTAATGAGTACCTGGATGAGTTCATTCTAAAAATGCATTGAACTATATACACTTATCATTTGTTTACATTTCTGTACATATGTTATGCTTCAATAAAAAATGTTTACTTAAAAACATCCCACATAACCAATTTTCTGTGGAATTTGTGGACTCTGCAATTGGCAATACAAAGTAATACAAGAGAATTTTTTTTTTTTTGGATGTCTTCTTTTTAAAAAATATTTTATTGTGGTTTCAGTGAAAGCTTACGCAGCAAATTAAGTTCCCATTTAACAATGTCAGCACAGATTGTTCAGTGACATTGCTTACATTTTTCACAATATGTCAACATTTTCATTAATTTCATTCTGGTTGTTCTGTTTCCAGTAATCTAGCTTCCCAGCCCCCTTACCCTCTCATCTGCACTTTAGAGTAATTGTTGATCATTTGTTGTCTTATGGATGTTTTTTAAAGAAGCACAGTGCTCATAGGTGATATTCTTTATTTTATGAGCCAATCTATTATTTAGCTAAAGGGTGACCTCAGGGGATAGTTTTGGTTCAAGGTTTAAAGAGTTCCTCAGGGCGAATGTCTCAGGGAGTCTTCTAGTCTTAACTGGTCCAGTAAATCTGGACTTTTTAAGAATTTGAGTTCTGTTCCGCATATTTCTCCCATTCTATCAGGATCCACCTATCATGGCCCTGGTAGGGAATGGTCAGTAGTGGTAGCTGGCACCAACTGGTTTGTCTGGTCTCAGGGTAGATGAGGGCATGGTTTGTGTAGACTTAGTCCTGTAGACTAGTTTCTTCTCTGAGTCTTTGGTTTCCTTCTTTCTCTTTTGTTCCAGATGAATATAGACCAATAGCTGTATCTTAAATGGCCGCTTGCAAACTTTTAAGACCCCAGATGCTACTCACCAAACTAAGATGTAGACCATAAACTTTATGAACTACAGTGAAACCTCACCAAACTAGGATGTAGACCATAAACTTTATGAACTACAGTGAAAACTGTGAGAGGCAGAACTCAATGGGACTGCCTTGTTTATCCTGGCCCGTAAGTTTTCCGCCTTTGAGAGGGTGCAGTCTTAAGACTTTTTTACTACTCATTTTGGTGCAAATTATTTGAGTTTTCCTTCTCTGACAGATTTTTGCCTTACACAGGGTCTACTGTATATTATGTCAATTGATGGAGTTATCCCATCAAACTATGGTCCTAAGCCTTCAAACCCAGAAAACCAATTCCGCAAGGTATTATGTCTAAGAAGTATGCAAGCATACACATACATACAGATACCTACCTGTGCATACATATGTACACACATATACATACTTATATGCATATATGCATGTATACACACCTATGTAACCATACACACACTTTTTGGTTGTTGTTGGTATTGTTGCAAAATTATATTTGTCACATCCTTTACCAAAAACATCTTTTTCTCTTGTGTACTTCTTGGTCAAGCTGTGTGCACTTCTCCCACATTTGGTGCTACATTTCCCATCGCCAAAAATAACAAGTGTCCATTATCTAGAGAGTGATTCCCCCTCTCTGCCCTGCCCCTAGTACTGCTGGTAACCACCAATGAATGTTGGTCTCTGTATATATACCTATTCTTGCTTCTTATAAAAGTGGGATCATACAATATTTGTCCTTTTGTGACTGACTTATTTCACTCAAAGTAATGTCCTCCAGATTTATCCATGTTATCATATGTTTCAAGAACTTATTATTCTTTAAGGCTGTATAGTATTCCATTGTATGTATGTACCACATTTTGGATTTCCAGATTTTTTTTTTTTGCTATTATGAATAGCATTGCAATGAACATAGGTATGGAAATGAGAATACTTTTTGATGAAGGCTGCTATAGAATCATTATTTCAGAGTTTGAAGAAATCTTATAGTTGTTCAGTCCAAATTTTTCCACATACACAAAACAGTTACATTGGAAACCTGTCATTACTTTGTGAGTATTTTGATCTCTTCCTTTGGAATTTTATTGATGATTAGTCTATGGGGTGCATGAGAAAATTATTTTAACTGATTACCTACTTCATTAGACATCAGATAACTTTGGTTATTTCTGCAAATAATTTGGATTTACTGTCAGAAGTATATTCAATGCCAGTATCTTTGAAATAAGCATAAACTCCTCAGTGGACTTCTTTGAAGGGATACCTTTATTGGGACATACCCATCTAATTGTCTTTCATAACCTGTGTGCTTATCAAACATCAGGGACATTAATGCTTGGAGAAGTCTCATTACCAAACATTTTTCCATCTTTAGTATGAACCTATATTTTACAGACTACATTGGAAAAAGTAATACCAGGTAGTGATTAGTATGTTTTCTTTTCTGGATGCAAGGGAGACAGCCTTAAGATAATAGTAGGATGACAAGTATATACATAGATAGAAGGGTAGTGGTTCTCAAAGTGCAGTCTCTGGACTGGAAATATCAGCATCACTTGGGCACTTGTCAGAAAAGCAAACTCTTGGGTCCCATCCAAGACCTACTGAAAAAGAAACTCTAGGGTGGAACCCAGCGATCTGTGTTTTAACACATCCTCTAGGTGATTCTGATGCATGCTAAAGTTTAAGAACCACTGGCATAGGGAAGTGTTGTAGCAGAAAAAAATGGGCTCTTTGCAGTAAGCCTCAGTCCTTGCTTTGTCACTTCCTAGTTGTGTCTTGGACAAATCCCTTGACTTCGTCAATATTCAGTTTTCTCAACAATAAAAGAGAAGAAAGATCTCTACAGTTAATCGAGTACTAAAAGTAGGTTTTCAATCAGAAACTCATTGCTGTTGACTCGATTCCGACTCATAGCAACCCTATAGGACAGAGTAGAAGTGACCCATACAGTTTTCAAGGAGCATCTACTGGATTTCAGCTGCTGACCTTTTGGTTAGCAGCCATAGTCCTTAACCACTGTGCTACCACGGTTTCCTTTCAATCGGTAGTACTAATATTATTCATTGTTATTATTTTTATCAGTAAAAATGAAGTGAGATTTGGAAACCTAGTCTTCCCTGGAATAAGAGATAAGGAACTTTCTCTGGTCCATGTGATATCATAAAACAGCACTAATTTCATTTCCTTAGTTAGGAAGCACATTTAAGAATAACTCTACCTTTTTCAGTTCACAGGAGGCTTTCCTTGTTGATGAGAGTGTCACTGGACAAACAGCACATCCTGTGACTTTGAGAATGACAACTCATCCCTGAATAAAAAGCAAGTGCAATTCTTTGAAGAAAATTGCTAAACATGGATCAAAAAATTTTTTTTTTCAACTATTTTTGGGCCTTCTTTCAAGCTTTGTAGTTGTAAGGCCCAAAGGGTTGCCAAATCTCCCCACTGCTCCATTATAAGCTATTGTCAGTTCTAATAAGTGGGACTGCACACCGAGAGTCTCCTAACTGGAAACAAAGGACCAGGGGAAATGCCTTGGCTCTTCCTCTCTCCCTTCTTACATGCTGGCACAATTGTGTGCAGTTCCAGTCTCTTCACCATGCTGCAGAACATGCTGTACCAAATATAGTACAGAGAGGACATTTTCTAGTGCATTTTGCTTCTTTCCATTGTCACTATTTGTGGTAATGCTACCACACAGATCTACACACTAGTCGTAGTGGTTCACAACGGGATATGGACGTTAATCCAGGGAGATGTTTGGGACTATACAGGGACGTTTCTGGTTGCCAAAACAACAACAACAACAACAACAAAAACCAAACTCACTGCCATGGAGTTGATTCCGACTGGAAAAGATCCTATATGACAGAGTAGGACTGCCCCATAAGGTTTCCAAGGCTGTAAATCTTTTTTTTTTTTTAGTTTTCATTTCTTTCTTTTTTATTTAAATTTATGTATTGTGCTTTAGGTGAAAGTTTACAAATCAAGTCAGTCTCTCATACAAAAAGCCATACACACCCCGCTGTGCACTCCCAGCTGCTCTCCCCATAATGAGACTGTGCATTCTTCCTCTCCACCCTGTATTCCCCGTGTCCATTCAACCAGCTCCTGTCCCCCTCTTCCTTTTCATCTCACCACCAGCCAGGAGTCACCCGCATAGTCTCATGTGTCTGCCTGAGCCACGAATTTCACTCCTCACCAACATCATTGTGTAAATCTTTGTAGAAGCTGACTGCCACACCTTTCTCCCATGGAGCTGTTGATGGGTTTGAACCACTGATATTTCAGTTAGCAGTCAAGCGCTTAACCACTTGAGCCACGAGGGCTCCTTCTTCTGGTAGCCACATTGACTGAAAGATGGAAGGAAATCTTAGTCACATATACAAGTGACTCAATTTTGTAATTAAATGATAATGCCATGAAATGTTGACTGAGCGTTAGGTTGTTAACCAGCATATTAGATCGTGGTTTCTTTTTTCAGGTCCTTCTTTGTTTTGCACTGGCTCTGGGTCTGAAAACTGTCATTTAGCCTGTGTATATGTGGCACTGACAGACAATGACACTTCTTCCACCCTTAGCCCAGAGTTGTTGGTCTGCACTGACAGTATTCTATTCCTCTGTTACTTTTCCTATTTTTTTTCTCAGGCTCTTTCTTATTACACTGGAAATGGGAGGAAAAATCATCCTCCTGCAGTTTCTAGTATAAAAGATAAAGACAACTTAATTTTCTTGAGATTCCTACTCCAAGAACAAGTGTGCAAAATAGCATGTATTTAATACATTTCATTTAATGCATTTAATTCATCAAATTGCTATGTTTACATACAAGTTAATTCATGGCACTGTGCAAATTAAAGAGCTTGTCAAAAAAAAAATGAAGGCCAGCAAATTAGTCTGAGAGGTACCCATTGTTCATTGAACCAAGGAGCCAATCATGGCATACTTCAGTAATGTCTTTCATATGTTCATCATCCCCAGAGGTTGTTATAAACCCCACTGTACGTGTCAGCCCCAACATATGAGTATGCAACTAATCACACATAGAAGTCTATTCATTTACAGATCAATGTGACTTTTATATCACTAAAATCTCACTTTCAAAGCATGCTGCCATATTGGTTGGTTTTGAATGATATTAAACATTTTTCCAAACATAAAAATGGCACGAGTAGACCAGTCATATTAGTGATGCCATCTGGAAACAGACACAATTCAGAGTCATGTTGTGACACAGTACTCGTGCACATTTAGATGTATGATTATCTTTTGCATTTTAAAACGATACGTTATAGGTGGTACATGGGGTGAGGGTGGCCACTGGAGATAGAAATTCTGATCATTGATCTGAAAAAATTGGAATCTTGAGAAGAGCAGAACAGAAGGTAGGATGAAAAGGTGAGAAAGTACCCTTGCTTCTTCTGTTAAATTCGTTGTATGAGTTTAAAGCCATTTCATCTTTATATATGTGAATGGCGGAGTAATTGAAAGCTTTCCACATGCTAGCACACAGATTTGCGCACCAGCCATAGTGATTCACAACAGCCTATGGAGGGATGTTACCTCCCCTCCAGGGGGATGTTTGGTGCTATTTGGGGTGGGGGAGGGCATTTCTGGTTGCTACATTGACTGAAAGATGGAAGATGCTCTGGCATTTAGTGCCTAACATCTGGAGATGCTAAAAACTCAGCAGCTTCTTGAACAGTTCTGCACAAATAAGAATTGTCACACCAAAAATATAAATTGCACTCTCATTGAGAAGCAATTATTTTTTGGTTCATATTTTTTTCTACTTTGGGATCTTTGGGTCCTTAGTTGTTCTCATGGTTTATAGGAATCCGTAAGCCACATTTGATATTTCAGATCTCAAGCTCATTCAGTTTTCTTTCCTCACTTCCAGAGTCCTTATCCAGCTGTTTACTATACATTTCCGTCTGGATATCCCAGAGGACCTAATTCAATACTTCCAAAATCAAACTCATTCTCTTCTCCCTCAAACCTTCTTCTTCTCAGATATCCCCTATGTTAGTGAATGGCGCCACCATGGTACAAAACAGAAACAAACAAAAAAACCCAACAAAAACCAAACCCATTGCCGTTGAGTCAATTTCAACTCATAGCAACCCTATAGGACAGAGTAGAACTGCCCCATAGGGTTTCCAAGGAGCAGGTGGTGGATTTGAAATGCTGAACTTTTGATTAGCAGCCATAGCTCACCATAGCTCTTACCACAGTGCCACTAGGGCTCCACCACCATGGTAGTCAAGTTAAAAACCTGGAAATCATCCTAGGGTCTCCCTCTCCTCACAATTAATTAGTTGCTAAATCCTTGGTTTCTACCTCCTTAGTATTTTTTTCGTTTTTTGTCACTGTTTTCTTTATTCTTGCTGCCACTGCCTCAGTTTAGCCTCTTCTCATCTCTCACCTAGACTATGTCATTGCATTAGTTAGGTATCTTTTGATTGTAAATGAATGAAAATGCAACGAAAAGGACTTATATAATCTAAATATTGGAAGATTCAGGGATATTTCAATCCAGGAATAAAGTGATATAATCAGAGCTCTGTCTTGCTCCATCCTCGGATCCTACTTTCCTCTGTATGGCTTCATTCTCAGGCAGCCTCTCTCAATGTGGATTATGATGGCAGCCAGATTCCAAGTTTATAGTCTATTCTTCTAGCAATTTCAGTTGAGAGAGATTGGTGCTTCAGCAAAAGTCCCAGGATAGACTGTCTTTGGTTTGAACCCTATTATATGTCCAAATGATCCAGGAGAAGAACCATTTTACACAAACTCCATTAACTGGGCACCAGAAGCAGTTGGTTCTTCATGAAAAATATGGGTTCTCTTGCTAGAAGAAGAGAGAATGCGTGTACTTGGGAATAAATATCCATTATACCTCTCTCCATATAATGGATTGTTATTATACCTTTCTCTTCACCATGCCTCTGTCAGTTTGTCATACTGTGGTGGCTTGCATGTTACTGTAATGCTGGAAGCTGTGCCACTGGAATTTCAATTACCAGAAGGGTCACCTGTGGTGGACAGGTTTCAGCAGAGCTTCAAGACTAAGACAGTCTAGTAAGAAGGACTTGGAGGTTTACTTCTGAAAAAATTGGCCAGTGAAAACGTTATGAATAGCAGCGGAACGTTGCCTGATATAGTGCCAGAGGATGAGCCCCTCAGGTTGGAAGTCAAAAGACAACTGGGGAGGAGCTTCCTCCTCAAAGTAGAGTGAATCTTAATGACATGGATGGAGTCAAGCTTTTTGGACCTTCATTTGCTGAGGTAACATGACTCAAAATAAGAACAAATAGCTGCAAACATCCATTAGTACCCAGAACATGGAATATATGAAGTATGAATGTAGGAAAATTGGAAGTCTTCAAAAATGAAATGGAACACATAAAGATCTATATCAT
This sequence comes from Loxodonta africana, assembly GCF_030014295.1. Classification (NCBI taxonomy): domain Eukaryota; kingdom Metazoa; phylum Chordata; class Mammalia; order Proboscidea; family Elephantidae; genus Loxodonta; species Loxodonta africana. The sequence goes on along the minus strand of NC_087342.1, from coordinate 150,240,798 downwards.
AGTGAGCTGAAATAGACTGGTGTTGAGTCATTTTGAATCAGAAAATCATATGGTCTACTATGCTGGCAATGACAATTGAAGAGGAATGATGTCACATGCATCATCAAAAAGAACATTACAAGATCTATCCTGAAGTACAACACTGTCACAAGGAAGACAAGTTAATACAACTTCATTCAAATTTATGTACCAACCACTAATGCCAAAGATGAGGAAATTGAAGATTTTTACCAATTTCTGCAGTCTGAAATTGATCAAACATGCAAACAATATGCACTGATATTTACTGGTGATTAGAAAGCAAAAGCTGGAAACAAGGAAGAAAGGATCAGTAGTTGGAAACTCTGGCCTTGGTGATAGAAACAACGCTGGAGATCATATGATAAAATTTTGCAAGACCAACGACTTCTTCACTGCAAATAACTTTTCAAACACTTAACGGTGACTATACACATAGATCTCGCCTGATGGGATACACACGAATCAAATTGACTACATCTGTGGAAAGAGATGATCAAAAAGCTCAATATCATTAGTCAGAACAAGGTCAGGGGCCCAGTGCAGAACAGATCATCAGTTGCTTATATACAAGCTCAAGTTGAAGCTGAAGGATAAAATTAGAAGAAGTCCATGAGAGCCAAAATATGACCTTGAGCGTATACCACCTGAATTTGGAGACCATCTCAAGAATAGATTTGACACATTGAATACGAATGACCAAAAACCAGATGAGTTGTGGGATGACATCAAGGTCATCATACATGAAGAAAGCAAAAGGTCATTAAAATGACAAGAAAGAAAGAAAAGACCAAAATGATGTCAGAAAAGACTGAAACTTGCCCTTGAATGTCAAGTAGCTAAAGTGAAAGGAAGAAATGATGAAGTAAAAGAGTTGAATGGAAGATTTCAAAGGGCAGCTCAAGAAGACAAAGTAAAGTATTATAATGACACGTGCAAAGAACTGGAGATGGAAAACCAAAAGGGAAGAACAAGCAAGGCATTTCTTAAGCTGAAAGAACTGAGGAAAAAATTCCAGCTTCGAGTTGCAATTCTGAAGGATTCTATAGGCAAAATACTAAATGATGTAGGAAGCATCAAAGGAAGATGGAAGGAATACTCAGTGGCCGTACCAAAAGGAATTGGTCAACATTCAAGCATTTCAGGAGACAGCATATGACCAAGAACTGATGGTACTGAAGGAAGAAGTCCAAACTACACAGAAGGCATTGGTGAAAAACAAGACTCAGGAATTGACAGAATACCAGTGAAATGTTTCAACAAATGGGTGCAGCACTGGAGGTGCAAGAATTTTGGAAGAGAGCTACCTGGCCAACTGACTGGAAGAGGTTCATATTTGTGCCCGTTCCAAAGAAAAATGATCCAACAGAATGTGGAAGCTATTGAACAATATCATTAGTATCACACAAGTAAAATTTTGCTGAAGATCATTCAAAAGCAGCTGCAGCAGTATATAGACAGTGAACTGCCAGAAATTCAAGCCAGATTCAGAAGAGGATGTGGACCCAGGGATATCATTGCTGATGTCAGATGGATCCTGGCTGAAAGCAGAGAATACCAGAAGGATATTTACCTGTGTTTTATTGACTATGCAAAGGCATTCGACTGTGTAGGTCATAACAAATTATGGATAACATTGCAAAGAATGGGAATTCCAGAACACTTAATTGTGCTCATGACGAAACTGTACATGGATCAAGAGGCAGTCATCCGAACAGAAAAAGGAGTACTGGATGGTTTAAGGTCAGGAAAGGTGTGTATCAGGATTGTAACCTTTCACCATACTTATTCAAGCAGTATGTGAGCAAATAATCCTAGAAGCTGGACTATATGGAGTGTGGCATGAGGATTGAGGAAGACTGGTTAACATCCTGTGATATGCAGATGACACAACCTCGTTTGCTGAAACTGAAGAGGACTTGAAACACTTAACTGAAGAAGATCAAAGACCACAGCCTTCAGTATAGATTACACCTCAACATAAAGAGTACAAAAATCCTCATAACTAGACCAATAAGCAATATAATGATAAATGGAGAAAAGATTGCAGTTGTCAAGGATTTTATTTTACTTGGGCCCACAATCAGCAGCCATGGAAGCAGCAGTCAAGAAATCAAAAGGACATGTTGCATTGGGCAAATCTGCTGCAAAAGACCTCTTTAGAGTGTTGAAAAGCAAAGATGTCACTGTGAGGACTAAGGTGTACCTGATCCAAGCCAGAATATTTTCAGTCACCTCATATGTATGCAAAAGCTGGACAATGAATGAAGAAGAAAGAAGAGGAAGATGCCTTTGAATTATGGAGTTGGCAAAGAATATTGAATATACCATAGGCTGTCAGAAGAAAGAACAAGTTTGTCTTGGAGGAAGTACAGCCAGAGTGCTCCTTGGAAGTGAGGATGGTGAGACTTCATCTCACGTACCTTAGACATGTTATCAGGAGCTACCAGTCCTTGGAGAAGGACATTATGCTTGGTAAGGTGGAGGGTCATCGAAAAAGAGGAAGATCCTCAATGAGATGGATTGACATAATGGCTGCAACAATGGACTCAAACATAACAACGATTGTGAGGATGGTGCAGGACCTGGCAGGGTGTCGTTCTTTTGTACACAGGGTCTGTATGAGTTGGAACCGACTGGAAGGCACCTAACAACGACAGCAATAAACCTAACCATACCTCCACACATTGGAGCAGAGTGTCTTTTTTGTGTGTATCTAATTATATCATCCCCTTGATAAAATCCTTCCATAATTTCCCATTGCCTACACAACAAAGTCTAGAAGAATATGCAGCTGTCTGAGATCTGACCTCTGCCTACTTCTCTTACTCTGCTTTTCCTCTCATCAGGGTCCCTACTCTGCCTTGGCTCCAACCATCGTGAGTTCCTCAACACTGGACTCTGTGCCGGGCTTTGTATTTACTCACGCAGCATCATCTATTCAGACATTCATGCCGCATATTCTCCACCCAGGAAATGCCTTTTTATGGTTCAAGGCTCAGCCCTACTGTTACCTACCTTTTTCTCCTAACATTTTCCCATTCTCTCCTGACTTTCCATTCTCGATGAACCTGTACAGATTTCTGTCATGGCACCTGTGACACAGTCCTGTCCTGATTTGCCTGTCTTCCCTTTCTAGACTGTTCGCTCTTTAAGGTCAAGGACAGACATTTATCCTTGTATCCCAAATACCTAACTAAGTGCATGACCCACAATTGATGCTGACAAGTATTTATTGAATGACTGAATCGATAAAATCTGATAAAAACAAAACTTTTACTCTTGATAAAGCCACACAGGATACAAATACATATTTTTTGACAGTTGAAAAGATAAAACACTTGGGGAAAAGGAATCAAAGGAGGCTGTTAGCCTGGGAGGGAAAATGATTTCTTTGAGTGGAACATTGTTTTACAGTACAGTGTTATTTAGTGGGCCACTTGGTAAATTTATTGAATGATTATTATTTTGAGGGAAAATTTTAATAATGTTATTTGGTTATAACTGTGCTCAAAATTTATTTTTATGTAATCTCGGTGGTCTGAAAACATTTCATAAGATGAACTTCCATTTATTTTGTTAAAGTTTCTGACAAACTTTAGCCAGTGAGCAGATTGCAGTGGATATAAGGTTGGTGAAACTCTGGTGGTTGATTGTTTCATCTTCTAAATCTGAAATCTTCCTAGAGTGTGCTATTCAGAGGGAAACAGCAACCAACCACTCAGGCTAATGGCCAAGGTCATTTTTGTGCCGTGCAGCTGTGTCCAGTGCCCTAGGCAGGACTTGAAAGAACCCTGTTCGCCTCCCCATTGCCAGTGTTGGGGGAGTGCCCCTCCCCCTCACCACAGGTCTGCTTTGAAAGAAAACCTTGCAAAGAAAGCTCCCCCTCTCACAGAGAATGATGAACAATTCCTTTCTTTTTTCCTCTGGGGCTTAACATCAGGTCTTTTCTAAGAATTTATGGACAACTAAATTTGGTTTTTATCAGAACAATGAAAAAGTTGTAGATAATGGGTATCATGGCTGTATTTATACATAATTTTGTCCTAAATTGACGTTCACTAGAGTTCAAATTCTTCTGCAAAGTGTCAACCCTCAGTTTCACTGTGCTGAGCCATCATATGAGCTAAGAATGGAACTCAGGTTTCTTAACTCCTCAGCCAGAACCCCATCTATTAGAACACTGTGCCTCTCAATTGTGTCTTAAATTAGGCACATAAATGAATTCACTCACACTATTTCTGCCTCCCAAGTTTCTGCAAAGGAACTTATCAGCACTACATGGTACAGTTGGAAGAATTTCCTCAGCTCTACAGTTAAACTCCTACAGACTCTGGGAGTGGGAGAAGGAAGCTCAGATTGAAAAGCTTGTCTCCTTGAATCTTCTAAGAGCGGCACAGTCACTGCCCTCCTTCCCGCATCATCAATGAGACAGGGAACAAAGAAAATCCTCCTAGTCCTTGGCCACACTTTATGGGAGAAGCTATACATTTAATTTGAGAAACTCTGGTAGTCCAGGAACTTATCAAGATATTTTACAACTGTGGAAAGGAATATGCTTAGATATAACTGTGTTTTGCTCTTTGTCATTCCACAGAATACTAAAACAGGGGCTCAGGCTCACTCACCAGGCCTGTCTCCCGATATCTACAGGAGTGAAAAAGGGGCTTAATGAAGTAGAGCAAAATGCTTGGCACTGCTCTGACCTGGGAGCTATAGGAAGCTTGGGGGTGAAATGCCTTTTATTTTTGATGAGCTCTTGCCTATTTAGAATTTTTTTTTTTTTTGGTCACTTAAAGCTCTGGTGCCTGTGGAGATGGTAAACACACACACATACTCACACACACACACCAAACCCAAAAGGAGAATATAAATAAATATCATTTGGAATCTTGCATAATATCAGCCAATGGCAACAGCAGGTTTTTGACAGGCCTGCGAACTTCCCCAAAACAACATCCTGCCAGGCTGGCTGTGATTCAGGCATGAGTCAACGCTGCAAGATGGGCCGCTGCCAGGCTGCTTCCCCAACCCAGAACGACTTCCCCCTCCCAGACCCGTCAGTCTATTAACATTTAGAATCTGGGCCGGACTGGCTTGTTATTAACAGCACTGGTCCCCCTCAAGGTAATAACCCAAGGAAATCTTTTCTTCTAGTGTAGGGAATAAAAACATGACAGAGAAAGATGCCTCTTCATCACAAATATGATCTTTGATAAAAAGGGGGTCAGTACCCAGTTTTTGCAGCTGACATAATTATGAAAGACTGGAGTAACGCTTGTTCCCCACCCCCTGGAGTCTTGTCATAGTAAAGCCTGGACATGCGATCATTTCTTTGTAATCCAAACGAGGGATGGAGCCTGCCGGACTGGGAGGAGATGTCACGGGGTCATCGGAGCCCCAAATGCTGTGGAAATAATTTTCCTAGTGTTATTAGGAGTCTACCTACCACAGACACTGTTCGTAAAGATTGTCTTTCACTTGCAAACTAGGAATGTGCTTCAAAGAACAATTCTCACTTTGAGTACACGAAGCAAGAATCGCAGCCTTTCTCTCTCTGTCTCTGTCATCCCAGGAAACTGCTACCTTGCTGTATTAGGGGTGTTGGCCTCCTTCTAGAAGCCCATGGAGTCCTTTGAGCTGGAAAATCACAGCACAGTCATGATTCTGCAGGGATTGACTTAGACTAGAGCTATAAAATATGAAATTTTCTCCAAGTAAATATGCAGCCAGGAGTGAGACATAATAGGAAGAACAATATTCTCTGTCAGTTCTTTCCCCCCTTCATTCCTTTGCGCAAGAGCTAAGGGGCAATTTATAAAACCAGAATCAGGGCAACTTTTTTTTTTTTCTTAAGGGCAGGTTCTTCACACTCTTTTCCTTTAACCTTTTGACCGGCTAATGAACTGTGCTACTTACAGAGCTTTGGGTAAATTATTCCCTCATGGCCTAAAACACAATGTAACTTTTGATACTCTCAGATCCATTTGAGAATCCAGAGGGGAAGGTTTAGGTTGTAGAAGTCCTGGCTTTGCCCTGTAGTCCTTTGAGCTTTAGTGGTAGCCTATATCAACTTTTACATCCATCCACAGTAGGGGAAAAAAAGAAAAACAAAACCCCACAATTGGTTAGCAGGCAATTTTCTTTAAATGGATCATTCAAGCCACCCTTAGAAATTGCAGGCATGGAACCGAGAGTTTCCATATAGAGAGGATATTTTGGAAATATGGTTCTTGCACATTTCTACATATCTTAAAAGCAAAACACATAAAACAACTTCTCCTGGCTTAGACCTTGAATGACTCAGGTGTGGAGGAAGATCTTGAGAGTGTGGTGATCTAGCGCTCACTGAAGTCACGGCTGTAATTGCAAGATTATGCTGTGAGAATTATAATGGCTGTCAGTGGGCTCTCACTTCGGAAGCAACTTCCCTGCAAGTTATGCCCACATCTCCTGCGCCTGGCAGTGTGTGGGTGTGCATGGGCTTTCTCACAAATGCTGGCCCCAGTTTTGTTTTTGAAAATTTAGTCTTTGCTGTTTACTCTAGTTTCAGACATGATCTTTTTTTTTTTTTTTAAATCACACTTCAGATCTGCGGTAGCTTTTCTCCCCTTTTCAAAACTCTACCTTAACTTTGGCCATGGAAATTGATCTTCATTATCAGCAGCTCATAAACTCTCAAGATGGCAAAGTGCAAGCAAAAGGCAGTGCTGTCCAGCCAGCTAATTCCAGTCCTCACAGGGTAGTTACTCCCAGTGCATTTATTGACAACCTGACTGTCATTTCCAGCCTCCTGTCTTTGCAGCTGCCTCCTCTTCTCTCCCTCTTGATTACTACAGATCTCTGCTTATCATCCATTTCCATGCTTGCTTTGTCTGCCTATTTGTAAGCCCCGTTTCTGAGTAGTTTTTCTGCTGCGTGCGAGGCATTGTCGGTGGCTAGTGGATAAGCTGCCTTGCCTGTTTCAGTCATTCTGGGCCCCTTTTGTCTTGTTTCCTTTTTGATGGCCTAATTTCATACACAATCTGACTAAGGGCTCTTTTCAAAATAAGCAGCCGATATGGGTGTGCTGTTGTTCCATGCAGACTGCCAGATTATTATTTTTAAAATGTATTCACTGCCTGGATTCATCATGTAAACTCCTATTGAAAACCATCACCCCCGGGAAGGATTTGAGTGTCTGGGTAATTTCCTGAAATTCTCAAGTGTATGTGTTCGTAGTTTCTTTTCCCCTCCCTTCAAATGGATGCAGCCATGTCAGAGCAATCCATAAACAATATTGATTGCACAAAAGCACAAAACTGCCAGTCTCGAAGCTTGCTCCTCATCCTCTGTTGCAGACCCCCGTCTCTGAGAAGAAGCCCTCCTTTGCTCAGGTCCCCAAAGGAGCACACGATTTGTACTCATATTTAACAGGATCTTTTTTTTTTTTTTTTAAGCTTCAGTGATTGTGATTGTCTACCAATTTTCCTGGTGTCAGCATTGTGTCAGTGTTGGACTAAAAAGTAGAAAATTATTCTACCTGTGTAACGTGCTCCTCTTTCTAACCCAGCAGAGACAGGCGTGCATGCAAGAAAGCACATTATCCTGGGCCCCAGACGTGGAATGTGCCGCCTCCCACTATAATCAAATACAATTCAGGCCGTTAATAAGTGAGACTGTTTGGGAACTTGCTTCATTGCCTAAAATCTGTGCAGGGCAATGCCATTTAGATGTATTTTTTCTTTCCTTTAGGGTTTTATCTTTTAAATAAATAATTCAGCTTAATAACCCCTATGATCTGTGAGGTTGACACCAAAAGAGACTTTCTTCTGGTTTAATGGGGCCCCTATTTTTATGCTCTCCACTTAGTTATCTGGCATTTCTTCATTTCCCCTTTTGAGCCTTATTTTTCCCGACAGATTTGTTCTGTTCTGAAAGCCATGACCACACATCAGTATAGTTCACATAAGGTCACTGGAATGCAGGGGTCAAGGCCATTATCTGAAGTTCATTAAAAACAAACAAACAAACAAAAAACTACACTTGTTGTGGTCTTTTAGGAGGCTCTGCCTTAAAAACCAAACATATATTCACATAAATACACATTCTCAAATAGCAACCGACCTCTAACAAGAGTTCAGCATTTTAAATAACTGCATCTTAATGTAGATAGTAATAAAAAACCTATAGATTAACCTGAAGTCTGCTTCAGTTCCAGGAATGGTGTTTTAACGAAGGGCCCCCTGAATTTAGGACAGATGCCGGGGTGTTATGCTAGACTAGTAGCTGAATCTTGGATCAAACACAACTTTGGAATGACTCACACATTTTACTAATTTATAAGTGCAGTCTTCCTTGAAATCCCAATGTAAAGAGCAGCGTCCTGATTTATGAAAGTGAATGTAACCTTGAAGTCAACTAAAATAACGGTATTGTTCACTGAATATAGAATCCCTGGCTTATCGCTTTTTCTCCCACATCTTCTAGCTTTTTATTTTCTTTGAGCTTCACACGAGGGACTAGGTGAAGCCAAAACCATAAATCTGACTTCTGGAGGTTTGTATAGCAATAAACCATAAAACCTTATCTGGACAGGCAACAGAAAAAGGTTGGACAGCAAAGTTATTTAGAAATAGCATCAGAATGCCTGAGTAGGCATATGGGATTTTGCTCTGAGGCTGGCTAAGGTAGAGTAGTTGTGATGGACGTTTGGGGAGCTATTCTCATAACTTCTACTCACTTAGTTATTTGCTGGAACCCATCTTTATCCACCAACCCACAGCCTGTCAACCATCCCTACCTCTATTCCATGACCACCCCTGGCTGGACCCATCTGTCCACTGACACAGATGGTGAGTTCGGCACACCAAACTCCCCTCTCATTCTCCTTCCCATCACTAACTTCTGATTTTCAACCCCTGCGTATGAAAATGATCTCAGCATAAAGTTATATAGAAAAGGATACAAAATGGTTCCTCTGGAAAAAAATCCCAAATATGCAAAAAGTAACTATATTAGAAGAAAATATATCAACATTTTAGAAGTTATCATCTGTGAATATTCTGATCTTTATACTTTTATCTAATTTGCATTTTTCACCATAAATATATACAATTATCTTTCAGTATCCATGGGGGATAGGTTCCAGGACCCCTGCTCCCAAATCTGCAGATGCTCAAAACCAAAAAAAAAAAAAAAACCAAACCCATTGCTGTCAAATGGATTCTGACCCATAGTGACCTCTATAGGACAGAGTAGAACTGCCCTATAGGATTCTCAAGGAGCGGCTGGTGGTTTCGAACAGCTGTAGCTCTTAACCACTGCGAGCTCAAGTCCCTTATAAAATGGCATAGTGTTTGCATATAACCTTCATATATCCTCCCATATACTTTACATCATCTCTAGATTGCTTATTATACCTGATACAATATAAATGCTATGTAAAAAGTTGTTTTACTGTATTGTTTAGGGAATAATGGTAACACAAAAAAGTCTGCTTTTTTAATTTTTGGAATATTTTCCATTGCAGTTGGTCGCATGTGAGTATGCGGAACCCATAGATACGGAGAGCTGACTGTATAAATTTTATAACTGGAATGTGGTTCCCCCCTCATATATAAATATAAGATATAGCTTGGAATATATCAAAATCAAATGAAAGAAATAGACTTACTTAAAACACAGATTTATAATAAATTTTGATCTTTTGCTGCTTTTAAAATGCAATGAGATAGTTGAAAGAACCAAGTGAAGCTGTTGAGGGACTACTAATAATTTAACATTCTCAGCTTCTGTGGACTATGGATTTCGCTTAACAAAGTTAAAATGCAATATTGTAGAGTAGGTAGGTCATGTTCACTGGTTTTTCCTGACAAAGAAAGTGTAGGTATGTAGGTCTGTGGCAGAATCCACGTTGCACTTTGTTTTAAAATAGCATCTTAGGGGCACATCCACTAGTTAGCAAAAGAAAGGGAACATGCTGGGAAGGGGGAACGAGAACTGACTGGGAAGAAATGGTGTCCCAGCTCCCAAGTTGGCTGCTCTTCAGGAAATAGGAAGCTGGTTTGGCTGGCTTTGTAGGATTCGAGAGTACTGCCCCACAGTTCTTACCCTGCCTGACCTCTGCTCAACACTGCAATGGGAACGGCAAGAACAGTTCACATAAGACTTCATATTTTATTAAATGCTATGTATTAGCATTACATATATAATAACGTACATGCATGTATATATTAGATTATACCTATGTTTATATACAGAAATCCATCCCTCCCTCCCTCCTTCCGTCCGTCTGTCCATCCATCCATCCATCCATGTATGTTATTGTTTTAGGTGTCATCGAGTTGATTTTAACTCAGAGTGACCCTATGTGTTACAGAGTAGAACTTCACCACAGGGTTTACTTGGCTGTAATCTTTATGGAAGCAGATCTCCAGATCTTTCTCCTGAGGAGCAGCTGGGTAGATTTGAACCAACAAACTTTTGATTGGCAGCCTAGCACTTAACTGTTGTACTACCAGAGCTTCTTATGTATTGTTGCTGTTAGGTGCGGTTGAGTCCATTCCAACTTATAGCGACCCTATGTACAACAGAATGAGACACTGCCAGGTCCTGCACCATCCTCACAACTGTTGTTATGCTTAAGCCTGTTGTTGCAGCCAATGTGTCAATTTACCTCATTGAAGGTCTTCCTCTTTTTCACTGAGCATCTACTTTACCCAAGCATGACATCCTTCTCCAGGAATTGATCCCTCCTGATAACATGTCCAAAGTATGTGAGACGTAGTCTTGCCATCCCTGCTTCTAAGGAACATCCTGGCCACACTTTCTCCAAGACAGATTTGTTCATTATTTTGGCAGTCCATGGTATATTCAGTATTCTTCAACACCACAATTTGAAGGCATCAATTCTTCTTCAGTCTTCCTTATTCATTGTTCAGCTTCCACATGAGGTGATTGAAAACACCATGGCTTGGGTCCAGTGCACCTTAGTCTTCAAGGTGACATCTTTGCATTTCAACACTTTAAAGAGGTCTTTTGCAGCAAATTTGCCCAATTCAATGCTTCTTTTGATTTTCTTGACTGCTTCTTCCATGGGTGTTGATTGTGGATCCAAGTAAAATGAAATCCTTGACAACCTCAATCTTTTCTCTGTTTATCATGATGTTGCTTATTGGGCCAGTTGTGAGGATTTTTGTTTTCTTTATGTTGAGGTGTAATCCATACAGAAAGCTGTGGTCTTTGATCTTCATCAGTAAGTGCTTCAAGTCCTCTTCGCTTTCAGCAAACAAGGTTGTGTTATCTGCATGACACAGGTTGTTAATGAGTCTTCCTCCAATCCTGAAGCCCCATTCTTCTTCGTATAGTCCAGCTTCTCAGATTATTTGCTTATGGTACAGATTGAGTGGGTATGGTGAAAAAAATACAACCCTGACACATACTTTTCCTGACTTTAAACCACATGGTATCCCCTTGGTCTGTTCAAATGACTGCCTCTTGTTCTATGTACAGGTTTCTCATGAGCACAATTAAATGTTCTGGAATTCCCATTCTCCACAATGTTATCCAAAATTTGTTATGATCCACACAGTCTAATGCCTTTGTATAGTCAATAAAATACAGGTAAACATCTTTCTGGTATTCTCTGCTTTCAGCCAGGATCCATCTGAAATCTCTGGTTCCATATCCTCTTCTGAATCTGACTTGAATTTCTGGCAGTTCACTGTCTATATACTGCTGCAGCCGCTTTGGAATGATCTGCATAATTTTACTTGTGTGTGATATTAATGACATTGATAATTTTTGCATTCATTTGGATCATCTTTCTTGGGAATAGGCATTAAGATGGATCTCTTCCAGTTGGTTGGCCAGGTAGCTGTCTTTCAAATTTCTTGGCACAGACGAATGAGCATTCCCAGAGCCGCATCCGTTTATTGAAACATCTCAATTGATATTCCATCAATTCCTGGAGCCTTGTTTTTCACCAGTTCCTTCAGTGCAGCTTGGACTTCTTCCTTCAGTACCATCAGTTCCTGATCACGTGCTACCTCCTGAAATGGTTGAAGGTCAACGAGCTCTTTTTCATAGAGTGACTCTGTGATTCCTTCCATCTTCTTTTGAAGCTTCCTACGTCCTTTAATATTTACTCTATAGATCCTTCAATATTGCAACTCAAAGCTTGAATTTTTACTTCAGTTTTTTCAGCTTGAGAAATGCTGAGTGTATTCTTCCCTTTTGGTTTTCTGTTTCCAGGTCTTTGCACATATCATTATAATACTTTACTTTGTCTTCTCGAGCTGCCCTTTGAAGTCATCTGTTCAACTCTTTTACTTCATCATTTCTTCTTTAGCTAGTTGATGTTCAAAAACAAGTTTCAGAGTGTTTTCTGATATCCATTTTGGTCTTTTCTTTCTTTCCTGTCTTTTTAATGAGCTCTTGCTTTCTTCATGTATGATGCCCCTGAAGTCATTCGGCAACTCATCTGTCTTCAGTCATTAGCGTTCAGTGTGTCAAATCTATTCTTGAGAAGGTCTCTAAATTCAGGTGGGATATGCTCAGGGTCATACTTTGGCTCTCTTATGTGTGTATCTATCTAATTTACTGTTTACACTACCTGGCAAGTATCTCTCCATTTTCAGATAAGAAATCTGATACTTCAAGATGTTATCTGACCTGCCATGAGGTAAAAAAGCATGTGATGTGCTAGAATCTAAGACTTTTGACCAAGCCCAGAGCACTGTCCACTAAATCACAGCCAAATTTAAGGAACCATCTGTTTATCTCCTGATTCTGAGATGTAAAACATACCTACACTCAAATTTATAACTTCCAGCAAGTTCCCTGCTGTGAATGCAAAGGGCTGGTGCAGAGTTTCTCATCTTCTTAGCCCACTTCTTCATGCCTGTTGTGGCTGAAGTGTGTTCTACATGGCTCCTGAGATGGTTCCCAGTGGGGCTATGCTCCAGTTACCCAGAGCAGAGAGTAGCTCAGTAATATACCTTGAATTTCTTTCCTTTCCTGTTTCATTCATCCAAGGACTGTGATTAAAATACCTTCTTTGAGAGATGCCAAAGAGCTTCGTACTAATGGTCTTCTTGGGATTATTACACCGAGAAGTTTCCTTCAAAATACAGTATAGGAATAATTCTTGAATTTGTATTATGATTCAGAGGTTTCAATTTTTGTTTTTATATGCGTTATGTCGTTTTAATCCTTTCATCAATCCTTTTACCACCACTTCTTCCCACCTCCACTCCTAAAATCTTGGGCCAAGTTAGCAATTTATCTTGGCCTAGATTACTGTCATTGCCTCAGAACTGGTCTCTCTGCTTCTGCCTTTGCTCCCTTCCTAACCTCTGCCTCCTCATCAGTCTATTCTCAACACAATAGTTGGAGTGATTCTGTATAAATATAAGTCAGATAATGTCACCCCTCTGTTCAAATCCCTCCAATGGCTCTCCCTCTCACTTAGAATAAAAGGCTTTATAAGGGCCCAGAAGGCCCTACCAGGTCAGGGTCCCTGTTACCTCTCTGATCTTATCTTCTTTAATTCTTGTACTTGCTTACTCTACTCCAGCTGCACTGGCCTCCTTGCTATGCTTCAAACAAGCTAAGCATTCTTCTGCCTCAGGGCTTTTGCACTTGCCATTTCCTCTGCATGGAATGTCCTCCACTATATGCCCATTCAGGTCAGTCATGCCCTTCTTGAACTACACCTTCTCAATAAAGCTTTGCCTGATCACTCTGTTTATAACTGCAATTCTTCTGACCTCTCCCAGAACTCACTATTCCCCTTTCTGTTTTATTTTTTTCCAGAGTAACATCATCTCACATAATCTATATTGTTTGTGACCTATTTATCCTGCCTAATATAAATTTTACGAGGGCAGGGATATTTTTCTGTTTTATTCACTGCTATCTCCAGTGCTCATAACAGAGCCTGGCAAGTACTCAGTAATCATAAGTGCTCAGTATTTGAATAAGTGTATGAATGAACGAATGCGCTTTGTGAGGCTAGTCATACCCTTATCTTATATTGTTGTTGTTAGGTGCTGTCGAGTCGGTTCCGACTTATAGTGGCTCCACATTCAACAGAACAAAACGCAGCCTGGTTTTGTTCCATCCTCACAATTGTTGTTATGCTTGAGCCCATTGTTGTAGCCACTGTGTTAATCCATCTCGTAGAGGGTCTTCCTCTTTTTCTTTGACATTCTACCAAGCATGATGTCCTTTTCCAGTGACTGGTTTCTCCTGATAACATGTGCAAAGTACGTGAGATGAAGTTTTGCCGTCTTTGCTTCTAAGGAGCATTCTGGCTGTAGTTCTTCCAAGACATGTTTGTTTGTTCTTCTGTCGGTTCATGGTATATTCAATATTCTTCACCAACACCATAACTCAAAGTGTCAGTTCTTCTTTGATCTTCCTTACTCATTGTCCAGCTTTTGCATGCATATGAGGTGATTGAAAATATCATGGTGGGGTCAGGTGTACCTTAGCCCTCATGAAATGGAAATTCACAAAGATCAAAGGTTGGTACCAACTTAATAATACAAATAGCAAATGGCAGAGTTAAATCTTGGACTAGTTTTACTATCTCCAATAATTCTCACATGAGAAAAAAGAAAATAGTCTTTGGATTCAGCAATTTTCCCTTAATCTAGATTTATGAGGTTACAAAACATGTCTAGCAGAGGGCTGGTAATTAACTCAAGCAAACACATGGAAAGCAAGTACATTTGAGTCTTAAATATTTTCATCTTGCAATAACAGCAAGAAAACCTGGAGCCAAATCTGCGACCTATCTCCAGGGCATGACAGCATGCACACCTGGTTTCATTTTTATTTCTCCAGTCCTTATTTTCTCTTTAACTTGATTTCCTCACTTACTTGTGTTTTATATTGTTGCACTCTATGGATTTTGTAATGTACCTCACATCCTCTTTTGGAGTGTGGCCAGGTAAAAAAAAAAAAAAAACTCCATTGTGGTAGAAACCTATTATTCAGAACTAGTCTGGTCTGGCTACAAGAAGAAATTGAGGTAGGATATAAACTAAACATAAATGGGAATTACTGTGCATTGCTGAGAAAGCCTGGTATCTTCATGATGTCAATTCAAAGAATTGACTATTTGACAGAAAATATGATTTAAGTTATTCAAATTTGTACTCTAGTCTTTCAAGAAGCTGACAAATGGATGGATGGATGGTATAGTTGAGAACTGTGAAGGATCTGAGAGTTTACCCCACTTGCAAGCTAACAAGTTAGCTTGTCACAGTTTCATGGGTGCTAGTAGAAGATGTGAGATTTCTAGGTCGGAGGTGAAAAACAGTTTGTTACTCACAGCAATGGTAATAGCCAGAGTACCAGCATTTTTATACCAGTTCCCCAGGTCTCAATTCCCATGTGGTGACATGAAGAGGGTCAAATGACACCTACACACACAGACAGTTGCATTACAAGAAAGGAATCCTGAGTTAAGGGAACCCAAATCTTTCACACTTGGGCAGTAAGCATGCTTGTCCATTGCTCCAGAGGCAGGTACCATCTTTATCTTCCAAGGCTATTTGCTAGACAAACATCCTTGAAAAGATAACCTGGAATGTCTGGAAGACATGCAGAAACATAAAAGACCCATCTAAAATGGTCTCCCAACAGATACAGATTCTAAATGCAGAATGAAATATATTAAAATTCAACTCTTTGATGCTTAGCATCCTCCCTCTGGAAGGCACCTGTACCCTTAATCCTCTTTCTTACTCTCAACTTCCAAAACTTTCTCTGTCTGAGCCTACAAAAACTTTTGTCCTTCTTTTTCTTTTTGACTCTATTCGTCATTCTTGACCAAGAGTAAATCTCTTACTACGTGACACAATTCCCCCTCTCATTTTTCCAGTTCTGTCTCTTTTAATCAATTTCTGCTCAGCATCACAAAAGTTCAGAAACTGAGCTGACAAGCCTGATTCTTCATCAGCGAACTGGGCAAAAGAGTTGAGAACACTCACACCTTAAGAAATTTTGTCCCTGTCCCAATGATGTCTTCAGCCCCTCCAAATTACCTTTTTTTTTTTTGGCCTTTTTCATTTGTCTCCTTCCTCTCTCAGGTTGCTCCCAGATTGTTGTTAAAACGAAAACCAAACCTGTTGCCATTGAGTCGATTCTGACTCATAGCGACCCTGTAGGACAGAGTAGAACTGCCGCACAGTGTTTCCAAGGAGAAGCTGGTGGATTTGAACTGCCAACTTTTTAATTAGCAGCCAAGTTCTTAACACTGTACCACTGGGGTTCTGATTGTTGTTAGGTAAGGAAAAAAGGAATCTTAAAAAGTTCTCCAATCTAAAGGAGTTATGATTGAAGGAAGCCTGGTTTACTGACCCTTCTTGAGACATCAACAGTTTGGCTAACTGGAGTTTAATATGAGCAGCAGTGAGACATAGCTTACAGGGCTACTCAACTGGGCTTTCAAAATTGCCAGGCAATTTCAGATTTTTTTAGTAAGGTACTTTTATACCTTTCTCAATAACTTTAATACCTTTGTGTTCTTCAAAAGTCTCATCCAGTTAGAAGCTATTATACCACCACCGTAGTCAAAACAGCATGGCACTGGTACAACAACAGAGACATAGACCGATGGAACAGAATTGAGAATCTAGACATAAACCTATCCACATATGAGCAGCTGATATTTGACAAAGGCCCAAAGTCAGTTAAACGGGGAAAAGACAGTCTGTTTAACAAATGGTGTTGGCATAACTGGATATCCTTCTGCAAAAAAATGAAACAAGACCCATACCTCACACCAAGTACAAAAATGAACTCAAAATGGATCAAAGACCTAAATATAAAATCTAAAATGATAAAGATCACAGAAGAAAAATAAGAACAACGCTAGGAGCCCTAATACATGGCATAAAGAGTATACAAAACATTACTAACAATGCAGAAGAGAAACCAGATAACCAGGAGCTCCTGAAAATCAAACACCTATGCTCATTCAAAGATTTCACCAAAAGAGTAAAAAGATTACCTACAGACTGGGAAAAAGTTTTTAGCTATGACATTTCCCATCAGTGTATGATCTCTAAAATCTACATGATACTGCAAAAACTCAACTACAGAAAGAGAAATAACCCAATTAAAAAAATGGACAAAGGATATGAACAAGCACTTCACTAAAGAAGACATTCAGGTAGCTAACAGATACATGAGGAAATACTCATGATCATTAGCCATTAGAGAAATGCAAATCAAAACTACAATGAGATTCCATCTCATTTCAACAAGGCTGGCATTAATCCAAAAAACACAAAATAATAGATGTTGGAGAGGCTGTGGAGAGACTGGAACACTTATACCATGCTGGCTGGAATGTAAAATGGTACAACCACTTTGGAAATCAATTTGGAGCTTCCTTTAAAAGCTAGAAATAGAACCTCCATAGGATCCAGCAATCCCACTCCTTGGAATATATCCTAGAGAAATAAGAGCCCTTACATGAACAGATACATGCACACCCATGTTCATTGCAGTACTGTTTACAATAGCAAAAGGATGGAAGCAACCAAAGTGCTGACCAACAGATGAATGGATAAATAAATTATGGTATATTTACACAATGGAATACTATGCATTGATAAAGAACAATGATGAATCTGTGAAACATTTCATAACATGAAGGAATCTGGAAGGTATAATGCTGAGTGATATTAGTTGCAAAAAGAAAAATATTGTATAAGACCACTATTATAAGAGCTCGAGAAATAGTTTAAACAGAGAAGAAAATATTCTTTGATGGTTACAAGAGTGGGGAGGGAGGGAGAGAGGGAGAGGGGTTTTCACTAATTGAATAGTAGCTAAGAACTATTTTAGGTGAAGGGATAGGCAACACACAATGCAGGAGAGGTCAGCACAACTGGACTAACCAAAAGCAAAGAAGTTTCCTGGATAAACTGAATGCTTCAAAGGCCAGAGTAGCATGGGCGGGGGTTTGGAGACCATGATTTCAGGGGACATCTAAGTCAATTGTCATAATAAAATCTTTTAAAAAAACATTCTGCATCCCACTTTGGAGTGTGGTGTCTGGGGTCTTACCTGCTAGTAAGTGGCCATCTAAGATGCATCAATTGATCTCAACCTACCTGGAGCAAAGGAGAATGAAGAATACCAAAGACACAAGATAATTATGAGCCCAAGAGACAGAAATGGCCACACAAACCAGAGATTACATTTGCCTAACACCAGAAGAACTAGATGGTGCCCAGCTACAACTGATGACTGCCCTGACAAGAACACAACAGAGAACCCCTGAGGAATCACGGGAGCAGTGGGATGCAGACCCCAAATTCTCACAAAAAGACCAGATTTAATGGTCTAACTGAGACTAGGACCCCAGAGGTCATGATCCCCAGACCTTCTGTTAGCCCAAGACAGGAACCATTCCCAAAGCCAACTCTTCAGACAGGGGTTGGACTGGGCTATGGGATAGAAAATGATGCTAGTGAAGAATGAGCTTCTTGGATCAAGTAGACACATGAGACTATGTTGGCATCTCCTGTCTGAAGGGGAGATGAGAGGGTAGAGGGGATCAGAAGCTGGCTGAATGGAAGGAAAATAGAGAGTGGAGGGAAGAAGTGTGCTGTCTCATCAGTGGGAGGGCAATTAAGAGTATATAGCAAGGTGTTTATAAATTTTTGTATGAAAGACTGACTTGATTTGTAAACTTTTGCTTAAAGCACAATAAAAAAAAAACCTCTCATCCACCTGAATGTCTGTATATAACCGTTAACTCCCAACCCATCAAACTCTACTGGTTTTCTCTCTTTTACTCACAGTAGGCTTAGTCTTATTTTATAGAGATAATAAAAACAAACCCATTGCCGTTGAGTCAATTCCAACTTATAACGACCTTATAGGACAAGGTAGAACTACCCCATACTGTTTCCAAGGAGTGCCTGGTGGATTTGAACCAACGACCTTTTGGTTAACAGCCATAGCTCTTAACCACTACACCACCAGGGTTTCCACAGAGATAATAGAAGCCCTCATATTCCTGCCAACAAACTGTCAGTCCTATCTGCATCTACCCTATTTTCTTCATTCTCTGACCAAAAGCTCATCTTTCCACATGTTCTCTCAATCCCTTTTGCACCACCTCATCTCTCACTCACTCTTCAGCCATCTCTAATCCTCTCTCACTCCCCATCATTCCCTAAGAACTGCGCTTCCTAAGTGCTAACTATTCACTCCTAGTTGCTGAACCCAGGGAGCTTTTTTAGCCCTGGTTCCCTAGATCTCTCTGTAGTACCGACCCAACCAATCACTCTCTTCTTCTTGAGCCACTTTCCTCTTTTGGCTTCTGGGAGATCACATATCCATGTACTCCGTCTGCCTCTCAGACCACTCTTTTTTAATGTTCTTAGCTGGCTCTCCATCTTCTTTCCAACCTCTGAATGAGTGCCTCCGGTTTGATCCTGACCTCAAGGGGAAAGGACGCAGGAACTGGGATTCATCTTGAACCTTTTCTCTGTGTGTTTGTCCCTCACCTCTGCTTTTAGTGTATTGGACAACTCCCCCACTATTCCACATTTCCTCATAGAATGGCGCTGGGTGAAGGTCAAGAGTCAGCGTGGATGTGGGAATTCATCTCACTGTGGATGGTGGCCCAAACAAAATGTTCCTGGGGGAGGAGCTTTGTTGTCATTGTTAGGTGCCATCTAGTCACTTCTGATTCATAGTTACCCTATGCACAACAGACGAAAGACTGCATGGTTCTGCGCCATCTTCATGATTGTTGTTATGCGTAAGCCCATTTTTGCTGCTGCTCTGTCAATTCATCTCTTTGAGGATCTTCCTCTTTTTCATTGACCTTTACTTTACCAAGTGTGATGCTCTTCTCCAGGGACTGGTTCCTCCTGATAACATGTCCAAAGTACATGAGACAAAGTCTCACCATCCTTGCTTCTAAAGAGTACTCTGGCTGTACTTCTTCCAAGACAGACTTGTTAGTTCTTTTGGCAGTCCATGGTATAGCCAATATTCTTCACCAACACCATAATTCAAAGACATCAATTCTTCTTTGGTCTTCCTTATTCATTGCCCAGATTTTGCATGCATATGGAGGAGGGGCTAGGTGTAGGGAACTATTGAGTACTGAGTCAGAGTTAAGAAAGGTGTCTTCAAGTTTCTCCTCCACTCTCCAATAAGGAAATCTCAGCAGAGGCACATGAAAAAGACTTCTTCGAAAGGTTCCCAATAAAAAGGATTTCGAATGGAGGCACCTGGGCTAAGACTGCAAATATGCATAAAAGCGTAAGAACATGGGCCAGAGAGGGGGGCAGCAGTCCTAGAATGTAACTCCCTTCAGAGACTGCAACGTATGGGTGTGTGCCAAGTCTGGTGTGGGGGTGGCAGCTTTTCTCTACGAGGCCTGTAAAGACTTTGTAATTCCTATGGTCTGGTCTGAAGAATCACTCAGGTTTTTGGCCAGGAGCTGGACTGCTCAATAATGGAATTTGCCTGGTTGGATTTCAGAATTGCTTGGGGATTGGCAACTCATTTCCATTTTCTTTCTTTTGGAATGTTGTTGTTGTTAGTGCCCTCTAGTTGCCATGGTGACCCCATGTATAATGGGCTGGGACCATTGTGGTTCATAGGGATTTCATTGACTGATTTTCAGAAGTAGATCACCAGGCCTTTCTCCCTAGCGTGTCTTACTCTGGAAGCTTCACTAAAACCTGTTCAGAATCATAACAACATGCCAACTTCCACCGACAAATGAGTGGTGGCTGCACTTGAGATGTATTGGCAGAGAATCAAACCCAGTCTCCTGCGTGGAAAGCCAGAATTCTACCATTGAACCACCATTGCCTGCTCTTTTGGAATAGGAATGTCTATAACTGGTACTTTATGTCTGCTCCACCACTGTATTTTCAGAACAGATGATTTGGTTTCTAGTTTCATAGGCCTACAGATGGAGAGAAATTTTAAGGTCAGCAATAACTAACCCTGGCCATTTTTGTCCTTATCTTACTTTCTCCTCAATGCCATGGGGGCACTTCTAGCTGCTCCGTCCTTCTCAAATACTTTCTTTCTTTGGCTTCCATGGCCCCATACCCTCTGGTTTTCCCCCTCCTCTCCTTGTGGTCTCCAAGAGTCGGAAACGACTCGATGGCACTAGTTTTTTTTTTTTTTTCTTCTTACCACTACTTCTCAGGCTGTTCTGGTATTTCACTCTCTGCTAACCACCTCATCAATGCTGGAGTGCCTCAAGAATCTGTCCCAGGCACTCTTCTTTTTTATTCCCTTCCCATTCTGTAGACTCTTTCTGGAATATTCATCTACTTCATGGTCTCAGTAAGCATTCGTGAACTCCCAAACTCATACTGCCAGCTCAGACTTACTTTTTGAGCTCTAGATCTGTATTTACAACTGCTTACTTTATATGTTCACTTGGATGCCTCATACTCATTCATAACTTAGCAGTCTCCCTCTCTACCCCCGGCCCCATTGGCCCCTCCTCCAGTATTCTTTATTTTGGTAAACAATGCCTCTATTCACTCAGTTTTTTTCCTCTATTCACTAGCATGCTTGGAGTCAGCTCTAACCCATTCTTCTCTTAAATCAACTTCGATCATATCTAAGACCTAACAGTTCTACCTGTGAAATAGATCTCAGATGTGATCAGTCCTCTTCATGTTACTGCCATCATTCTAGTTCAAGCCATCACCACCTTTCTTCTGAACTTCTGAAGTAGCCTCCTGTTTCTCCTGCTTCTATCCTTGTTCCAGTTAATTATTTATACTACAGCAAGAATGAGCTGTTAGAAACGCAAAACCAATCATGTTACCCTTGTACTTTAAACTCTTCAATTATTTTAAATTGCTTTTAAGATAAAATCCTAATCAAGGTCTATAAGGTCCTGAATGAATTGTGTGGTGATACTGTGATGTGCTGCCCAGAACTCCCTTCAGAAATAAAGTACTATTCCCCCATCTGCCTGGAGTATGGTCAGCTGTCAGCCCTAAGCTAGAAGCTCCTTTTGGGAATTGCCTCAACTGAAGAGAGTTGTCTCTCTCAAAGAGATGGCTTTTGCTCTTGGGGTGGCTTTCATCCAATGACTGGTTGACAATGGACTAGGGTGGTGTAATAGCCCAGCCTTCTTACCTAACTTGACCAACTCCAACTCAGCCAACTAAGAAGGGATAAGCCCATAAGGTCAGCTGAGGCCTCTGCTGAGATTGTGTAACAGCTCATCTTTCTTTCCTGCCCTATCACTTTCCTTCCCTTCCCTCTCACATGTTTTGGTTCCAAGAGTCCTTCCTAACAAATCACCCACACATTAATCTCCATCTCAGGGTCCGCTTCCTAGAAACCAAGCCTCTGCCATTCTGTGAAATAAATGTTTAGACCAAGGAAAGTTTTGCATTTTTTGGCTTTACAGGTCACCTAGCCCGTACTTGACTACTCCAATCAAAATTCAGGTCTTCAGAAAAAGAAAAACCCAGCAAATTTCATCAGTTTTCCATTGACCAGGCTTACTTCTGTCTTGTGATATACAGGCACCATAGTCAGTCCCAAATTATTCAACTGCCTAATCAACACCCATAATTAAATTCTCCACACTTTCTCCCCTTTATTCAGCATTTCCAGTGACAATGTACCAACTCTATAAGAAAGAAAGCACCAGTGCAGCCAGACTGTTGCTTATGTCTGTCTTAATAATCCTGTGAATGCTTTTATAAATGCCCATTCTAAAGGCCTGGTAATTGGTTTGATGCTTTTCAGTGGAGTGTAAAGTGCTCTAAAAGCTCCACCACGAAGTGTCAGGTGGGTCCAACACAATGAAGGATGCGGAGTGGCTCTTGCTGTCTCTAGACCACAGTGATTTTTAACTGATAGCGAGCAGTTGCCTTTATTTGTAACTTTAAATAAATTGAGGAGTCGGGAGAAGAGGAGGGAAACTATAGGATTAGCCCATGTTTTTAGAAATGTTTTTGGTTACTATCACCAACCAGAATCTACTGAGTACCCACCACTTTAAAAGAAACGCTGGGCAACAGAATTATTTTTAATGATCCTGTTTGCTGCAGAGACATTTTCCAAGGGAAAAGCAAAGTATTGGCTCAAAGTTGTTGGGTAGCGTATTAAAGAGAGCTTGGCCATTCAAATGAACACCTCAAAGTCCTTCTAAAGTCTAAGATGGCAAGCCAAAGGGGTGCAAGTTAAATATTTAATTAATTCATGTTAAAACTAATAAGCAAGTGAATGACATAGGACTACTGTGTAAGCAACGAGGCTTTATCCATTGTAGGCGCTACCGGTCGATTGGGGCTCCTTTTTGGTCAAGAATATACCCCCCCACACTCATACACACACACACCACAGATACACACACTTATACACACTATAATGCTGCTACCAAATACCAGAAACAGTGTTCCTATGGCAACTATAGCCCATTTTATTGCAGTCATCTTTACACAAAATCAGTTTTAGAAATCCACTGTGATGAAAATGGATGCTGTTCACACTTGTTGAAGTGAAGCTTTCTGCCACATATAACAATGTGCCTGTGCTATTTGCTAGAACTATATTATGTGTTGAGAATCATATGAATTTTAGCGTTTAACAGATCAATATTGTATTTTACATGAACCAAAGTCCCAAAACCTGAGGTCAAAAACAAAGACGATGACCTTAAACTACACTATGCCCAACTGTGCCATCTACAGGCTGGAGAACTGCTTTGAATGTGGTCAAAAGAAGCCTCAAATGCCACGGGAGAGTTGTTGGGGCTCTGAAGAAGACCTTGCTTCTATGTATCCAGGCACTTTTCCTGCCTCCATGTTCCCTAAGAGAGATTCCACTTCCTTCCCAAACCAATGGAGAACCTCAGGGTTGTGAGAAGTCTGTTGGAAATGTTATTCAACTTCTTCCTGTATTTACTAGAATACTTATGAGGTTGGAGTTGGCAGCTCCTGACTCTACTATTGATTAGCTATGTGGCCAGGCAGATTACTTAACCTTCTTGGGTCTCAGTTTCTTTATCTGTAAAATGAGTTTGGGGCAGGGTGACCTGTAAAGTCTGGTTTGGCTCAAATCTGTGACATTAAGTTTAATAGAATCAAGTAACTTGAACTAATGAGCCTTCACCTCTCTGGATATGATCAGAAAGGAGATTGGAGAACAAAGTTACCTCCATCTCCGCAAAACCAAAGAGTAATTTAAAAAATTCCAGTACATGTGTATATAATTTGTTGCTGTCATTATGAAAGGGAAATGGAACCTTCAGCCAATTGACACCAACGCAAGAGATTCTATTGTGTATAGAGGAGATTGTGATTGGATGAATGTTTGTCCTGGTTTTGCTTCCATGACCTTGTTCCCTAGTGGAAAATATGCATGGCGAGTCTGCAATAGGAAAACAGCAGGGCAGAAAGAGCTGATGGGGGCAGAAATTCTACCAAAGAGTCCCAGTAAGAAAATCAGATTTCCCTCTCACTCAATCTGGCAAGAAACAGGAAAATGGGAAGAAGAAGTTACTCTTTAGGGAGTGTTCTACTCTATCTAACAGGCCTTCAGACATCTCAAAATTCCTCTCTCTTCAAAAGCACAGAGGCACTCTTTCTCCCCAGATGCCACTGGCCTTTCTGGCAGATTAAGAGTTATGGCTATTTCCCTCCTGATCTTGAGCTGTTACTGACTTTGTTAATCAGCCTGTCTCCCCTTGTTGCCCTTGCTACATGGTATTGGCTGAGCAGAGCTGAAATATCTCCACTCAAGCATTTGCTTCATGATGACAGAGGCCATATTTTCCCAACGAAACATTAGGAAAACATGGTGTGTGACAAGTTTGAATATACTTACAAAGACAGTAGGACAGAATATTAGAAGTTGAGGCTGTCCTGGAATACCCATGTTATACCAGGTCAGGGGGCAACTTGCCATTCTTTGGTAAAAGGAGGGGGCCAGGACTTTTTCCAGTTAATAGATCCAATAACTCCATAATCACCCAGGTTTTTGAGACCACTGAGTCTTTTCTTACCTTCTAGATGTATACATACATTTAAGTTTTGGAATTAGATCTGGAACCAAAAGATTCCCAAGGCTTTCAAGCACCAAGAGAATGATCATACTGGTTCAGAAACACTTTCTCTCACGTTGGAATGCCTGCCACCCAGCTTGTCCTTGCCTGACTCGACCCTGAAGTACCTCTAGAATAGAAGTTTTATGTGGCGGCCTATTTTATTCACTGCTGCATTCACTGTTCCTGGGACATAGTAGGAGCTCAATAAATATCTGTGGAATAAAACAGTGATATTATTTGATCGAAGACTTAACTATATAAAAAATTTTTTTCAGAGCTTTATGGTAATGTTAGAAATAAGAACATTTTGGCAAGAGAAAGCTATGATAGCAAGAAAAAAGACAGCTCTTATAATCTCATTTGGTTTTCATTTTGGACTAATGCCTCTTACTATGTTTAGCAGTATTCAGCTGTACTTCCTCTTGATTGACAGAACTCCCAAACTCTTCTTGTTTATTTCTTTGACCTGAACAGCAGTATCTAGAAAGGGTAAGAGTCCTTGAGGTACAATGTCAGATGTGGCTGGCATGTGAAACCTGTTTTTGTTCAGTCTTTAGTCATTGTTGCCTTGTTTGGAGCTTTTACAAGAAATGTCTGTACAATTCTATCTCAAAAAATAGTAAACAAAAAAACGAATAAATAAAATTGTCACTCCCTTAAAGGCATTTCTGTCCTATTTTATTTACCATTAAAAAAACCCAATTCAATTTCAAGTAATAATAACAGGGTTCCATTTATTTCAAATTACCAAAGCCCCAATGTTGTTTTAGTAATGTTTTTCTCAGAAAAGTCTCACTACTCCAGAGTGACAATTTTATGTTTTTCTAAATGAAAATAAGTAAAATTGCAATAAAATACATCTATTTGGAATATCTAACAATTTGGACAAGGGTCTGGGCTGAAGTTTGCTTTTTATAATAATATCTCACAATAAAGGATTTCTCAAACTCATTATAGTAAAAATTTAAATTATGTAGAACAACAGTTACTAAGCAATCTGAAAGCACATTAGCATAAATAAGTATGCAAATGGCCTACCCTTTCCTGTACATTAAAGCAGACTCCTAAGGAACTCCACTGACCTAAAAACCAAACCCATTACCCTTGAGTTGATTTTGACCCTATAGGACAGAGTAGAACTGCCCCATAGGGTTTCCAAGGAGTGGCTGGTGGATTTGAACTGCCAACCTTTCTTTTTAGCAGTCAGCTCCACTAGGCAACACTTTTTATGTAGCTTAAATTACTGTAATAATGTCTTAGATGTGTGCAGTGCTTTGTTGTACAATGTACTAAACAAGCACATGTAATATGTTTAATTATCACAGCTACCCTGTGAGATAGGTATTATTACCATTTTACAGATAGGAAAACAGTACCCTGGAGAGGTTAACAAAACAGCCCAAGAACACAGGACTAGTAAGAGGCAAAGCTTGGACTTAATTAAATGTAGGTCTTCCAATGCATGATGCAAATCTCACTCCACTGAAACACAGATGCCAGTAATGGTTTTAATACACTCTGTAACTCAGATTTTTCATTAATCCTGGCAGGTCATTAGACCAAATTAATGCATTTTCCCTAAGTCAGTGTATAGGAGGTTTAGAAAAGGACAGGAAGATGTTTTAGTCATCTAGTGGTGCTGTAATAGAAATACCACAAGTGGATGGCTTTAACAAAGAGAAATTTATTTTCTCACAGTCTAGAAAGTTACCAGTCCAAATTCAGGGCATCAGCTCCAGGGGAAGACTTTCTATCTCTGTCAGCTCTGGAGGAAGGTCCTTGTCCTCAATCTTCCCCAGGTCAAGGAGCTTCTCAGGCACAAGGACTCTGTATCCAAAGGATGCACTCTGCTCCTGGTGCTGCTTTCTTGGTGGTATGAGGTCCCCAACTCTCTGCTTGCTTCCTTTTCCTTTTATCTCTTGTAAGATAAAAGGTGGTGCAGGCCACTTCCCAGGGAAAATCCTGTATTGATTGGAGCAGGGATGTGGCCTGAGCAAGGGTGTTACTTTCCACCCTAATCTTCTTTAACCACAGGCAGAGAATATGATTTTTAATACATAGGAAAATCACAAAATGGAGGACAACCACACATGGCCTAACCAAGTTGACACATATTTTGGGGGGGACACAATTCAATCCATTACAGAAGGGTAAAAGCAACAATTTCATCATCATTAAATCGTGATGATAATAAACGTGTCTCATACACAGAGGAAGTTTCAGAATTGTTTCCATCTATAAATATATCTTTACAATCGAACCCTAAATTTAGAAGAAACCTCACAGATTATCAGTCCCTCTATCCCCAGAGAGAGCATCTCCCACCAGAAGTGCATCACGTCCGTGACTAGGAGTGGGAGAATAGTGAGCACGGATGACAATGAAGCCTCATTTATTTGTTCCTGCCCTCAAACAAGGAAGAATTGCAAAAGGATCAGAAATTAGAATAGGTTCAAAAATTGTCACTGCAACTCTACAAAACACTAGAGCGATGATTTTAAAGTTAGAAAGAGAATTGTTTTCAACTTAGAATTCTATACTCAGCCAAACTATCAACCAAGGGAAAAGAGAAAATAGATTTTCAGACATGCAAAAATTTTACTCTTTTACTTTCTCAGGGAGCTATTGGAGGAAGTTCTGTACCAAAACGAGAAAGCGTGTCAAGAAAGAGAAATAATGTAATACAGGAAACAAGGCATACAAACACAGAGGAGGGACAAAAAGAATTGCAGATTAATGGCAAAGAGAGATCTCAGGGAGTCTTCTGTGTAGCCAGCAGAGAGGGCAACTATTCTAGATTGGAGAAGTTTGAACATTTGTGGCCAAGACAGCACAGGGCTCTGTATTCATGTCCAACCTTCCCAGGTAGGCAAAATAAACTTAGTGCAACCTTGACTTTTATTAAATCTACAAGGATGGGAAAATAAATATGTTTTATGTTTCTACTATGAAAGCTCACACTGAAGCTTGGTACCTTTCTTGTAACTTCTTGTAACTAATATCTTGGCAAAAACTTTTAATCTCTGTTGACTGCAATGCAGAAGAAAACAAAAATCACTTGAGTAACAAAAAATTAATATGTGTGTATATGTATATACACATATGTGTATATATATATATGTATGTGTGTATGCATATATACCCATAAATACACACAGATGTAGATATGCATATATTTGCATAGAATATTTCTGGAAGAATTCACAAGAAGCTGGTATCTGGGTTCGGGTGAAAGAAATTGGGTGGTTATGGGGTGTGCAAGGGAGACTTTTTCACTGTGCACTATATATCCATTTGATCTTTTTGAATTATTTACTATACAAAAAAATAAATAAGATATATCCTTTTCCCCTAAAATTTCCCAGTTTAATATATATGAAGATGAGTGCTCAACCTGAATGGTTATAGATGGATATGGGACTACTGAAAGAACTGATTCTTACTTCCCTGTCATTTTTTTCCCCCCCAGTTAGCTCAGTCTGTCAGTTTGTCATACTGTGGGGGCTTGCATGTTGCTGTGATGCTGGAAGCTGTGCCACTGGCATTCAAATACCAGCTGGGTAACCCGTGGTGGACAGGTTTCAGCTGAGGTTCCAGACTAAGACTAAGAAGAAGGACCAGGCAGTCTATTTCTGAAAAGAATTAGCCGGTGAAAACCTTATGAATAGCAGAGAATATTGTTTGATACAGTGCCGGAAGACAAGCCCCTCAGGTTGGAAGGCACTCAAAAGACAACTGAGGAAGAGATGTCTCCTCAAAATAGAGTTGATCTTAACGATGTGGATGAAGTCAAGCTTTCAGTTCCTTCATTTGCTGATGTGGCATGACTCAAAATTAGAAGAAACAGCTGCAAATATCCATTAATAGTCGAAACCTGGAGTGTATGAAGTATGAACCTAGGAAAATTGGAAGTCGTCAAAAATGAGAAACATAAACATTGATATCCCAAGCATTAGTCGGCTGAAATGGACTGGTATTGACCATTTATAATCAGATAATCATATGGGCTACTATGCCAGGAATGACAACTTGAAGAGAAGTGGCATTTCGTTCATCTTCAAAAAGAGCATTTCAAGATCTATCCTGAAGTACAAGCTGTCAGTGATAGGATAATATCCACATGTCTAGAAAGACCAGTTAACATGACTATTATTCAAATTTACTCACCAAAGATGAAGAAATTGAAGATTTTTACCAACGACTGCAGTCTGAAAATGATCGAATATGCAATCAGGATTCACTGACAATTACTAGAGATTGGAATGTGAAAGCTGGAAACAAAGAAGAAGGATCTGTAGTTGGAAAATATGGCCTTGGGTGACAGAAATGATGCTGGAGATCTCGTGATTGAATTTTGCAAGATCAATGACTTCTTCTTTGCAAATACCTTTTTTCAACAACATAAATGGCTACTATACATGTGGACTTTGCCAGATGGGATACACAGGAATCAAATCGACTACATCTGTGGGAAGAGACAATGGAAAAGCTCAGTATCATCAGTTAGAACAAGGCCAGGGGCTGACTGTGGAACCGACCATCAGTTGCTCATAAAACCAAAAACCACTGCCGTCTAGTAGATTCCAAATCATAGTGACCCTATTGGACAGAGAAGAACTGCCCCATAGAGTTTCCAAGGAGCACCTGGCAGATTTGAACTGCTGACCTCTTGGTTAGCAGCTGTAGCACTTAACCACTACGCCACCAGGGTTTCTGCAAGTTCAAATTGAAATTGAAGAAAATTAGAATGAGTTGACAAGAGCCAAAGTACGACCTTGAGTATATCCCACCTGAATTTAGAGATCATCTCAAGAATAGATTTGACACACTGAACACTAATGACCAAAGACCAGAAGAGTTGTGGAATGATCTCGAGGACATCACACATGAAGAAAGCAAGAGGTCAGTAAAAAGACAGGAGAGAAAGAAAAGACCAAAATGGATGTCAGAAGAGACTCTAAAACTTGCTCTTGAACTTTAAGTAGCTAAAACAAAAGGAAAAAATGATGATGCAAAAGAGTTGAACAGAAGATTTCAAAGGGCAGCTTGAGAAGACAAAGTATTATGATGACATGTGCAAATCTGGAGATGGAAAATCAAAAGGGATGAGCAAGTTCTGCATTTCTCAAGCCGAAAGAACTGAAGAAAAAATTCAAGCCTTGAGTTGCAATATTGAAGGATTCTTTGGGGAAAATATTAAATGATGCAGGAAGCATTAAAAGAAGATGGAAGGAATACACAGAGTCACTATATCAAAAAGAATTGGTCAACGTTCAAATGCTTCAAGAGGTACCATATGAGCAGGAACCAATGATACTGAAGGAAGAAGCCCAAGCTACACTGAAGGCATTGGCGAAAAACAATTGGAATACCAACTGAGATGCTTCCACAAATGGATGCAGTGCTGGAAGTGCTCGTTTGTCTATGCCAAGGAATTTGGAAGACAGCTACCTGGCCAACTGACTGGAAGAGGTCCATATTTATGCTTATTCCCAAAAAAGGAGATCCCACCAAATGCAGAAATTATTGAACAATATCATTAATATCACACTCAAGTAAAATTTTGCTTAAGATCATTCAAAAGCAGCTGAACCAGTACATCGACAGGGAACCATCAGAAATTCAAACTGGATTCAGAAGAGGACATGGAACCAGGGATATTTGCAGATGTCAGATGGATCCTGGCTGAAAGCAGAGAATGCAAAGACATTTGACTGTGTGGATCATAGCAAATTATGGATAACATTGGGAAGAATGGGAATTCCAGAACACTTAATTATGCTCATGAGGAACCTGTACATAAACCAAGAGGTAGTCCTTCAAAGAGAACAAGGAGATACTTTGTAGTTTAAAATCAGGAAAGGTGTGCATCAGGGTTGTATTCTTTCACCATAACTATTCAATCTGTATATTGAGCAAATAATATGAGAAGCTGGGTTGTATGAAGAATAATGGGGCATCGGGATTGGAGGAAGACTCATTAACAACCTGCGTTATGCAGATGACACAATCTTGCTTGCTGAAAGTGAAGAAGACTTGAAGCACTTCTTAATGACGATCAAAGACTTCAGTATGGATTGCACCTCAACATAAAGAAAACAAAAATCCTCACAAATGGACCAACAAGCAACAACACGATAAATGGGGAAAAGATTGAAGATGTCAAGGATTTCATTTTACTTGGATCTACAATCAACACTCATGGAAGCAAGAGTCAAGAAATCAAAAGACGCGTTGCATTGGGTGAGTCTGCTACAAAAGACCTCTTTAGTATTGAAGAGCAAAGATATCACCTTGAAGACTAAGGTTGGTCTGCCCCAAGCCATGGTGTTTTCAATTGTCACCTATGTTTGTGAAAGCTGAATAATGAATAAGGAAGATGGAAGAAGAATTGATGACTTTGAATTGTGGTGTTGGCGAAGAATATTGAATATACCATGGACTGACAAAAGAAGAAACAAATCTGTCTTGGAAGTACAATGAGAATGTTTCTTAGAAGCAAGGATGGAGAGATCACGTCTCACATACTTTGGTCATGTTGTCAGGAGGGATCAGTCCCTGGAGAAGACATCCTGCTTTGTAAAGTATAGGGTTAGTGAAAAAGAAGAAGACCTTCAATGAGATGGATTGACACAGCGGCTGCAATAATGGGCTTAAGCATAACAATGATTGTGAGGATGGCGAAGGACTAGGCAGTGTTTCGTTCTGTTGTACATAGGGTCACTATGAGTCAGAACTGACTCGATGGCATCTAACAACAATAGTAACAGCTCAGAGGCCATCTCGTATTCTACCTCAAGGGTATTATTTCAATACATATATTTCCAAGCTTTTTCCAATTGTCAGGATCCAATGGTGGTTCAAATTTGTGCTGCCACCAGCAAAGGATTTGAGAGAATTTGCTCTCTGTACTTTCTAGACTTATGTGGTGCAGTGAGTTATTTAATATGGCCCTTCTAACCATTGTCTTTGTGACTCCCACATAATGATTGGGTGGGACAAAACAAAGGAGGTGCTTGTGGCCCACTGAGGGGATTGGACAGATGCTGCTAATGCAAATAAGGTGCATGAAACTATTGTGGGGGTGGGACCATGCAAATAGGGTACATGAAACCATAACTAGAGTATTGGCCAGTTTTGCCATCCTGCTAAGCTCGAAGGGAGACAGAGAGAGAGAGAGAGGGAGGATTGGTAACACGGAAGACAGCAAGATATGGCAGTAGCAAGAGCAATAGTGGCACGAGACAGCAGGAACCAGGAGACTGGCACAAGACAACTGTGGTGGAGCTTGCTGACCCGCAGAGCTAAGAGTTGTAACACTTGTCAGAGAAGGCCCTGAGCAGGTCCTAGCAGCAGAGAGTGAGAAGAAGCTGTCCTGAACAAGAACTGTGTCCTGAGTTGCTCCTGATCTCAAGATGTACCCTGTTACTTCCCTAATAAACCCCATAACTGTGAGTATGGTCTGTGAGTTCTGTGTGACCATTGCAACAAATTGTCAAACCGAGCAGAGAAGTAGAGAGTGCCTTGGGAGGGATGGCTGGTGTCAGAACTGATAAAAAGTATGGAGAAAGGATATATGTCTGACCTCTTCACCAAGCTGATGGTGATTCTCTCTCACCTTTGTGAAGTCAGAGGAGGTCAGATGCCTCCTCTGTGCCATTTTTACCACTTACCTTTGTTATTTCTTTTATATTATTACATTACTTGGAGATGAAATTACCAAGCAATCCTCAGAAATATGCTGTTTGTGTTTGGGATTTTTGTATTAATTTATATGAACACAAATACGATTTTTCACAACCATATGGCTCATTGACTCCTCTGCATGAAATCCCTGCTCACGACCATGCTCTACATGCTCTCTCTGTATA
Source organism: Loxodonta africana (assembly GCF_030014295.1). NCBI lineage: Eukaryota > Metazoa > Chordata > Mammalia > Proboscidea > Elephantidae > Loxodonta > Loxodonta africana. The sequence goes on along the minus strand of NC_087342.1, from coordinate 150,207,846 downwards.
CCTTCTGATTTTATTGTTCCAGGACCAGCAGAACACTAATTGTCCCCATGCAGTATTCGTAATGAAGAGCTGAATTACTCTGTATGACAGACAAAATCAACTTGGCCGCTGAAGGCAGCCTTATAAACATAGCATGAATTTCTCATCCACTGTTGGATTGCTTTAAACATTCTAACACTGCCCCAAAATTTATACTGGTGCCTTTGCCAGCAGCAACAGCTCAGCAGTGTCTGAACAATGGTTCTGGCCCAGAAGCAGTCAAGATGCTGTTGTTAAAGCTCGAAGGGAGTCAGTTCTTTCCTGGTTTGTGTTACGAAGCAGCGTGGACTCCACTGCAGTGTGGTGTATTGGGTTTTAGAATCAGGCCTATCTAGTTTTGTATTTCAGCTCCACTGTCAACTAGCCATACAACCTTGGGAACTTGCTGTCTGTGAACCTCAGTTTCCTCATCTCTAAAATGGCCATTATAATAGCTATTTTGTAATAGGATCCTGGGGAGGGTTAAAGGAGATATGAGGCCTGTATGGAAAGCACCTGATTTGTGGTATTTATTTCACATTTAAATAAAATAAGTTAATCATATAAAATGAACTATAGTATTTTTAAAGCATTTGGAACAGCGCCTGGTTCATAATTAGCATTGAATGAATGCCAGTAATAATTTTTTGAATACTACAATATTTTTTAGATACATCAATCCAGATACCACAGGCAAAATCTGGGAAGAAAAGTCTGATTTCTTTATGCTAATCAAAATGGTTAAAATACACAATTATTTTTTAGATGAAAAAGAACTCTGAAAACAAAATGCTCTGTAGACTAGCATACACAAAATAACCTGGCATTTGATACTTTAGGGCGTGAAATCAATCGTAAGGTTGCATCAGGATTGCAAGAAGACTCATTAACACCCTGCAATATGCTGATGACACAACCTTGCTTGCTAAAAGCAAAGGGTACTTAAAGAAATTATTCATGAGGATCAAAGTATGGATTATACCTCAACATAGAGAAAACAAAAATCCTCATAACTGGAGCAATAAGCGGAGCCCTAGTAGCACAGTGATTAAGTGCTACGGTTGTTAAACAAAAGGCCGGCAGTTCAAATCTACCAGCCACTCCCTGGAAACCCTAGGGGGCAATTCTATTCTATCTTATAGGGTTGCTATGAGCCAGAATTGACTCGATGGTAACGGGTTTGTTTGTTTGCTTGTTTTTTGGTTTGGATCAATAAGCAACATAGTGATAAATGGACAAAACATTGAAGTTATCAAGGGTTTCATTTTACTTGGATCCACAATCAATGCAGTGGAAGCAGCAGTCAAGAAATCAAATGATGTATTTGTATTGGGCAAATCTGCTGCAAAAGAGGCCTTTAAAGTGTTAAAAAGCAAAGAAATCACTTTGAGGACTAAGGCACGCCTGATCCAAGCCATGGTATTTTCAATTGCCTCATATGCGGGGGAAAGTTTGACAATGAATAAGGAAGACCAAGGAAGAATTGATGTCTTTGAATTATGGCGTTGGTGAAGGATATTGAATATACCATGGACTGCCAAAAGAGCAAACAAATCTGTCTTAGAAGAAGTACAGCCAGAATGCTCCTTAGAAGGGGGGATGGTGAGACTTTCTCTAACATACTTTGGTCATGTTATTAGGAGGGACCAGTCCCTGAAGAAGGACATCATGCTTGTACAGTTGAGAGTCAGAAAAAAAAAGGAAGACCCTCAATGAGATAGATTGACATAGTGGCTGCAATAGTGAGCTCAAACACAGCAATGATTGGGAGGATGGTGCAGGATCAGGCAGTGTTTCGTTCTGCTGTACAGAGGGTCGTTATGAGTCAGGACCAACTCAATGACACCTAACAGCAACACCATGGACAGTTTCACTGAAATTGAGGTATTCTTTAAACAGTTAATCGAGTAACATCTATATTAAAGTTCTACATGCCCAGGCTGTGAAGAAGACAAAAAGTTCAGTGCCTACCTCAGACTACTTACAGTCTAGCTGAGGAGATAAGATATAGACACAAAAGAAGTTGTCTACTGATAAAAACCATGTTGTCTGATGCAGTAAGAGAATGGGACAGATCATAGACAATATAGGGACTTGAAGGAGGTGAGAGAGATACAAAGAGAAAGAGAAAATGATAGTTCTGTTTGGGTAAGGTCAGAATGTGGGATTTGAGCTCCCCTTTGAAAGACTTTAAAGAAGGAGAGCAGGGAGATGGACAAGAGAAAGGTGGTTCTAATCCCCATGGAAGGCATACTTCAGAGCCTTGAGAGAATACTTAGAGCAAACATGGCCACATAATTTAGGACTAGCTTGGGGAAAACTTCTGAACTCCTTCAACAGCAAGAAGCCACCAAGGGTGACAACTTTTCAGACAAAATAATATTCAGCATAGGATATTTCTCCTTGACCAGCTGGCTGGCCTTGAACAGTTTTGTTGGAAAGTTTATAAACCATTCCATGTGAATCTTCATGGATAAGGAGAATCAGGACAGCTGAGGACAAATGAGATAAGGAATTGTAGGCCTGATCCTGAACACTGAACCCTCAATTACACTAAAAATACTAAGTACATAATCATCATTCACATACACAGCGCTCACTTTATAGTGACTGCCAAAGGGGCAAAAGGTCCTGTATCCAACTCCATTTCAAAGAATCTTAAAATGTAGCAAGAAAGTTTATAGACTATTTAGTCAAATCCCACCCAGTTGAAGACTTTTCTTTACAATTTCCAAGAGTAACTACCATTAGTTAAGTACCTGCTTAGACATTTCTTCAATGATATTTTTAGAAGAGCATTTTTTCTTCTCAGGTTTGAGGTATTTTAAGCTCTTTGGGGGACAATAACTATACTGTCTAACATTTTTTGGCTCTCTTGTTATGTGTCAGTCACTGGGTTAAGTGCTTTACTTGTTTTGTCTCATTTAAACCTCCCCATCTTCACTTGCAAGAATGTTTCTATTATCTCCACTTTACAAATGAGGAAAGTGAAGTTTAAAGAGGTTAAGTAATTTATCCAAGGTCACGCAGCTAAGAAGTGGTAAAGACAAAATTTGAACCCATGTGGTCCACCCTCACAGCTTGTTCTCTAATCACATTTCATCTTGCATAGATCTACATCTGTGCTGTTCAATGATTTCGCCACCAAACCTACATGGGGACATGTCATCCCCGGATCAATACAATGATCCCTATAGCAGAGATTCTTCATGGGGCGAGGGTGGAAATGGCAGATGTTTGAAAAGGTTACCCTCATTCTCAAGATATTCTTCTAGATCCTTTTCTCTTCTAGAACATGCAAATACCTACCCCCAAATGATTACCACTGATCCAGATTTCTCAGACAAAATCTGGGGAGAAAAGCATAATTTTTTATGCTTATCAATATGCTTAAAATATACAATTACTTTTCAGATGAAAAAGAAGTCTGAAAACAAAATGCTCTATATGACTAATATATATAAAACAACCTGAAATCTTGATAATTTAGGGTGTGAAATCAATGGTAAGATTGCTTCTTATTTCATCTTGTCATTGCAAGTGCAGTTCTGCACCTTTGGGCATCATAGAGTTACACAAGATTCATTCCTTTATTTTCAAGAAAAAAAAAAAAAAAACCAACCTGCCTCTTTCTCCTACATTGCAATAATTATCCATATTGCATCAGAGATTTTTCAACTGTAGTTTAAAAGCCCATCACCTCTGTGTAAGTCTTGACCTTATGCAAAATAAAGAACAGTTGGACGACATTTACTTACCAGCTTCCGATGCTTTGTTAAGATTGTTGTTAGGATAGTTCACAGCTTCTGCTTGTCCTGACTCAATAAACCCAATTCCTTTAGTGTTTCCTTATGGGTCAAGGAATTTAGTTAGATCTCTGTATTAATGTGACCATGGTAGGACTAGTTAGGCTCCCTCTGTTTCTCTGCTCCTGACCCTCACCTCTACCTCATCAGTCAGCTAATGAAAACATAACATAGGCCAAGAGGAAGACCCCATATGGACCAGCACCACTCCTGGGAATAGCACAAAGTTCAAAGCCTCTCAATAGAAGGACAATAGAATCATCTTCATAGATAAAAGGCAGCATGTGGTGGTTTTAGTTACTCTTTGGAACTTTACTCCAGGTATTATATACATCTTAATTTATAGAGTTACAGATGTAAAACACTATTTTCTAACTTTAAATTTTAAGATTAGCTATGTATTTTAGTTTCTTATTAAATTTGGTTCATAGTAGAGTATTATGTACATGCTGTTGTTTGCTGTTGAGTAAATTTTGACTCATAGGGACCCTATATGTCAGGGTAGAACTGCCCCGTAGGATTTCCTAGGCTATAATCTGTATGGGAGCAGATTGCCAGATCTTTTCTTCTGTGGAGAATCTGGTGGGTTCAAACTGCAGGCCTTCCAGTTAGCAGCTGAGTGCTTAACCGCTATGCTACCAGGACTCCTTATTATGTACATAAACCCAAAAAGAAACCAAACCTACTGCTGTCAAGTCAATTCCGACTCCTAGCAACCCTATAGGACAGAGTAGAACTGCCCCCATAGAGTTTCCAAGGAGCATCTGGAGGATTCAAACTGCCGACCTCTTGGGTAGCAGCCATAGCACTTAACCACTATACCACCAGGGTTTCCATTATGTACATAGAACTGGTTAATACTTAGTAAATAATAGTAATGGGTGTGACTAAGACATAGTATGATGGGAAGATTCTGTCACATATTTAACATTTTTAATTTTGCATCTTACCATCTTTTTATTGTTAAAAACAATAAATTATGGCAACTTTTAGTCAACTATTAATCCTACATCTTTTCTTTGATAGCTGATATATTATATATTACATCTGATATTTCCATGGCTAATTATTTTTTCCAAGGAGGCTTACATTATTCTTACTGAAATTCTGTGCAGTGGTTACTAATTATTTTCACATTAAAAAAAAGAGATGTGCTTTAAGTGAAAGTTTACAGAGCAAATTAGTTTCTCATTAAACAATTAATATACAAATTGTCTTGTGACTTTGGTTGCCAACCCCAAGATGTGCCAATACTCCCATTCTCCAACCAGGGTTCCCTGTTCCCATTCTTCTAGTTTTCCTGTCCCTTCCTGTCTTCTAGCCTTTGCTTTTGGGCTGGTATACACATTTAGTCTTGTATGATGATTGAAATACAAAGCATGTTCCTCACGTGTGTTATTGTTGACCCTATGTTGTTGTTAGATGCCCTTGAGTCGTTTCTGGCTCATAGCCACCCCTATGTACAATAGAACACGTACCATCCTCACAATTGACGTTATCCTTGAGTCCTTTGTTGCAGCTACTATGTCAATCCATCTCTTTGAGGATCTTCCTCTTCTTCGCTGACCCTCTACTTTACCAAGCATGATGTCCTTCTCCAAGTACTGATCTCAGCTGACAACGTGTCCAAAGTATGTGAAATGTAGTCTCGCTATCCTTGATTCTAAGAAGCATTCTGGTTGTACTTCTTCCAAGACAGATAGTTTCATTCTTTTGACAGTCCATGGTATACGCAATATTCTTTGCCAACACCATAATTCAAAGGTGTCAATTCCTCTTCCATCTTCCTTATTCATTGTTTAGCTTTCCCATGCATATAGGCAATTGGAAACACCACGGCTTGAGTCAGGTGTACCTTAATCTTCAAGGTGACATCTTTGCTTTTTAACACTTTAAAGAGGTCTTTTGCAGCAGATTTGCCCAATGCAATACATCATTTGATTTCCTGACTGCTGCTTCCATGGGTGTTGATTGTGGATTCAAGTAAAATGAAATCCTTGACAACTTCAATCGTTTCTCCGTTTATCATGACGTTGCTTATTGGTCCAGTTGTGAGGACTTTTATTTTCTTTATGTTGAGGTGTAATCCATACTGAAGGCTGCGGTCTTTGATCTTCATTAGTAAGAGCTTTAAGTCTTCCTCACTTTCAGCAAGAAAGGTTGTGTTATCTGCATAATGCAGGTTGTTAATGAGTCTTCTTCCAATCCCGATGCCCTGTTCTTCTTCGTACAGTCCAGTTTCTCAGATTATTTGCTCAGCATACAGATTAACTAAGTATGGTGAAATGATACAATCCTGATGCACACCTTTAGTAACTTTAAACCACGCAGTATCCCCTTGTTCTGTTTGAACAACTGCCTTTGGATATATGCACATGTTCCTCATGAACACAATTAAGTGGTGGAATTTCCATTCTTTACAATGTTATCCATAATTTGTTACGATCCACACAGTTGAATGCCTTTGCATAGTCAATAAAACACAGGTAAACATCTTTCTGGTATTCTCTGTTTTCAGCCAGGATCTATCTGACATCTCCAATAATATTCCTTGTTCCATGTCCTCTTCTGAATCTGGCTTAAATTTCTGGCAGTTTTCTGTTGATGTATTGCTGCAACCATTTTTGAATTATCTTCAATAAAATTTTACTTGAGTGTGATATTTAATGATATTTTTTGATAATTTCTGCATTCCGTTGCATCACCTTTCTTTCAATGGACATAAATATGGATCTCTTCTTAACAGTTGGCCAGGTAGCTGTCTTTGAATTTCTTGGCATAGATAAGTGAGCATTTCCAGTGCTGCATCCACTTGTTGAAACATCTCAATTGGTATTTTGTCAATTCCTGGAGCCTTGTTTTTCACCAATGCCTTCAGTGCAGCTTGGACTTCTTCCTTCAGTATTATCAGCCCCTGATCATATGCTACCTCCTGAAATGATTGAACATCGACCAATTCTTTTTGGTACAGTGACCCTGTGTATTCCTTTCATCTGCTTTTGATGCTTCTTGCATTATTTCAATATTTTCCCTGTGTTGTTGTTGTTGTTAGGTGCCATCGAGTGAGTTCCGACTCATAGCGACCCTATGCACAACAGAACGAAATACCGCCCGGTCCTGCGCCATCCTTACAATCATTGTTACACTTGAGCTCATTGTTGCAGCCACTGTGTCAATCCACCTCATTGAGGGTCTTCCTCTTTTACTTCGTACATTCTAGGTTCCGATTACTAATGGATGTTTGCAGCTGTTTCTTCTATTTTGAGTCATGCCACATCAGCAAATGAAGGTCCCAAAAGCTTTACTCCATCCACGTCATTAAGGTCAACTTTACTTTGATTTTTTACTTTGAGGAGGCAGCTCTTCCCCAGTCATCTTTTGAATGCCTTCCAACTTGGGGGACTCATCTTCTAGCACCATATCAGACAATGTTCTGCTGCTATTCATAAGGTTTTCATTGACTAATGCTTTTCAGAAGTAGACTGCCCTGTCCTTCTTAGTCCGGAAGCTCAACTGAAACCTGTCCTCCATGGGCCACCCCGCTGGTATCTGAATACCTGTGGCATAGCTTCCAGCATCACAGCAACATGCAACCCCCTACAGTACGACAAACTGACAGACATGTGGGGGTTGTGAGAGATATTGGCCTGTAATTTTCTTTTTTTGTGATGTCTTTGCCTGGCTTTGGTATCAGGGTTATGCTAGCTTCATAGAATGAATTCGGAAGTATCCCTTCTTTTTCTATGTTCTGAAATAGTTTGAGTAGTACTGGTGGGAGCTCTTCTCTGAATGTTTGGTAGAATTCTCCAGTGAAGCCATCTGGGCCAGGGCTTTTTGGGGGGGGGGGAGGGGGAAGGGGCAGTTTTTAAAAATACCTCTTCAATCTTTTCTCTTGTTATCGTTCTGTTCAGATTTTATACCTCAGTTTGTGTTAGTTTAGGTAAGTAATGTGTTTCTAGAAACTTATCCATTTCCTCTAGGTTTTCAAATTTGTTGGAGTATTGTTTTTCATAGTAGTCTGTTATGATCCTTTTTATTTCAGTTGGATCTGTTTTAAGTCTCCAATTTCATTTATTATTTGAGGTATTTGCTTCCTCTCCTGTTTTTCTTTTGTCAGTTTGGCCAGCGATTTGTTGATTTAGCTGATCCTTTCAAAGAACCAACTTCCAGTTTTGTAGATTCTTTCTGTTATTTCATTTATTTCTGCTCTAATCATTGTATTTTCTTTCTTCTGGTGGCTGTAGGCTTCTTTTTTCTGTTCTCTTTCTATTTGTTCGAGTTGTAGGGCTAACATTTTGATGTTGTCCCTTTCTTCTTTTTTGATGTGTGCATCTATTGCTAAAAATTGACCTCTGAGCACCACCTTTTCTGTGTCCCAAAGGTTTTGGTATGATGTGTTTTCATTCTCATTTGATTCTAGAAATTTTTTTATTCCATTTTTGATGTCTTCTTTTACTCAGTGGCTTTTAGGAAAAGGGTTATTCAGTTTCCATGTTTAAAAATTTTTTTTTTCCTTGCTCTTCCTGTTATTACTTTCTACTTTTATGACGTGAGCAGGGAAGATGCTTTGTATAATCTCAGTGTTTTGGATTTTGTTGAGGGTTGCTTTGTGGCCTAAGATGTGGTCTATTCTGTAGAATGTTCCATGTGTGTTGGAAAAGAAAGTGTACTTTACTGCTGTTGGATGGATGGTTTGAAATATGTCTGTGAGGTCAAGATGGTGGCCTTTAGGTCTTCTGCATCTTTGCTGAGTTTATTTCTAGATGTTCTGTCCTTGACTGAGAGTGGCTTGTTGATGTCTTCTACTATTATTGTGGAACCGTCAACTTCTCTTTTCAGTGCTGTTAGAGTTTGTTTCACGTATTTTGGAGCCCTGTTTTTGGGTGCATAAGTATTTATTATGGTTATGTTGTCATGGTGGATTGTCCCTTTAGTCATTATATAATGTCCTTCTTTGTCTTTTATGGTGAATTTTGCCCTAAAGTCTATTTCATTTGAGATTAGTGTTGCCACTTTGGCATTTTTGTTTGTTTGTTTGTTTGCTGTTTGCTTGATATATTTTTCTCCATCCTTTGATTTTTAATATATTTATGTCTTTGTTTCTAAAATGTGTCTCCTGTAGACAGCATATTGGTGGGTCTTGTTTTTTAATCCATTCTATCACTCTGTTTCTTTACGGGTTCATTTAAGCCATTTACATTCAATGTGATTATTGATAGATATGAGTTTATTATTGTCTTTTTGTAGTGCTTTTTTGTGTGATGCTGAGGTTTTCTTTTTGTTCCTCTTTCTCTCCTGTGCTAGTTTCCTTTTGTTTGTGAAATTTCTTTTCATTATTGTTGATTTTGTATTTACTGACACTTTATGTTTTTCTTCTTTATTTTGATAAATAGGTTTGTTAACTTTCTTTGTGGTTACCTGGAAAATTTCCCTTATCTTCCAAAGTTTGAACCAGTCTTTCATTACTTGATATCACCTTGACTTCCTCTTCACTTTTCCCCCTTATACTGTTCTGATGTTGTCATTTACAGACTGATGTCTGTAGCTCCTTGTTTTAAGTCTTTCAGTTTTATCTTTGACAGTTCATTATCTAAGTCAGTATCTGGCTGATACTGGCCTGTTTCCTAGATTCAGTTGTTGTCTGATGTTGTTGATTCTCTAACTGAAGGACTCCCTTTAATAATTCTTGTAATTTGGCTTGGTTTTTACAAAGTCCCTTAATTTCTGTTTATCTGGAAATGTCCTAATTTCACCATCATAACTGAGAGAGAGTTTTGCAGGATATATTAGTCCTGGTTGACAGTTTTTTTTTCTTTCAAGGTTTTATATATGTCATCTCATTGCCTTCTTGTCTGCATGGTTTCTGCTGAGTAATCTTATTGTTTTCCCTTTGTATGTGACTTTTCGGGCTTTTTTTTGAGCTGCTTTCAGGATCTTTTCTTTGTCTTTAGTTCTGGTGAGTGTGATTATATGTCTTGGTGACTTTCTTTGGGGTCTACCCTGATGGGTTCATTAAGCATTTTGAATGGTCAGCTTTTCATCTTTCAGGATATTAGGGAAGTTTTCTGTCAGCAAATCTGTAATGATTCCTCCCTGTGTTTCCATTTTCTCCCCCTGTTCTGGAACTCCGATTGTGAATAATTTTTTTGCTCTTGATTGTATCCTCTTAGGTTTTCTTCATTTTTCTTTATTCTTTTCTCTGATTTTTCCTCAAATAAAGTGGCATCCATGGCTTTGTCTTCAATTTAGCTGATCCTGCCTTCCAGTATTTCAAATTTGCTCCTAAAGCCTTCTATTGTGTTCTCCTTTCCTGAAATTTTGTTGTTTATCTTTTGAATTTCTGATTGCTAATTTTGTATCATCTCTAGTTGTTCATTTCTTTTGACATTTTGTTCTTGCATTATTTTCCTGAATTATTCCATTGCTATGTCTGTGTTTTCCTTGGTTTTGGTTGTTTTTGTCTTTTTTCTCTATGATTTTTTCTGTGTTTTCCTAATCTCTTGGATAATCCTGAGTATTAGACTTTTGAATCCCCTATCAGGTAGTTCTAGTGCCTTTTCTTCTGCCAGGAGGTCATCTGGTACTTTATTTTGGTCACTTACGGAAGCTATCTTATCCTTTTTTTTTTCTTTTTTTATATGTTTTGATAGTTGTCTGCTGTCTCCAAGACATTCAGGTATTATTTTCTTTATTTGTTGATTGTAGGTTTGTTTGTTTTGTCCAGATTTTTTGTTTTGTTTTGTTATTTCTGGGCAGGTGTGCTGGATGTGCTTTGTTGCTTGCTTGTCTGTGGGCATGACAGTTCTCACCACCTTGTCTGGGTGTGGAGGGCCAGTTGCTCAGCTCTCTCTCCTTTTGGGAATTCTGTGGAGGTCCCTTTCTGCACGTGGGGTTGTTGGCTTTTTTTCCAGATGGCCACACTGAGACATTCTCTTTGTCTGGGAACCTCCACTCCTTATCTCTACTCTTTCACCATTCTCTATCAGTTTCTTCTCAGTGGCTTCCAATCTAAAACTTTATCCCTTCATTTTAGGTTCATGATTCCAGGATTGACATCTGCATCTGCTTTATCTTTGTTGCAATGGAAAGACTTAGTGCATCTGACTAATCTGCCATCTTGGCTGTGCCTTCTAATTACTTCCACATTCTGAGGCACAATCCTATGCTTTAAATGACAGGTCATCTATTTGTAAGTTTAGTGAGTGTTCTTTTTATGACACAGAAGCCACTTACAAATATGTTCAACATCTGTGGAAATAGACATGAGTTCTGTACCACATTACTCATTACAAAAAGGCACTTGACATGGAGAATTTCTGCCGTGTTGGGAAATTAACTGATGGCTTTTGTACCTTTGTGTTCTTCAAAGTCTAGAAATCGAATGAACGTATTTTTCTCCCAGATTTTACTTTGGTATCCCCACAGAGATTTGTCATTGTTAGGTGTCATTGAATTGGTTTAACTCATAGCCAACCTATGTACAACAGGAGGAAACACTACCCTGTCCTGCGCCACCCTCACAATTGTTGTTATGTTTGAGCTCATTGTTGCAGCTACTGTGTCAAATCCATCTTTCTAAGGGTCTTTGTCTTTTTCAAAAACTTTCTGCTTTGTCCTTCTCCCAAAACTGGTCCTTTCTGATAACATGTCCAAAGTACATGAGACAGAGAGGTTACTTAAACAATACCTGGTACAGTCCCCTGTAAATATTTCAGGAGGTAGCATATGATCAAAAGCCAAGCATATTGAAGGAAGAGGTCCAAACTGCACTGAAGGCACTGGCAAAAATAAAGGCTCCAGGAATTGACAGAATACCTATTGAGATGTTTCAACAAACTGATGCAGTGCTGGAGGTGCTCTCTCATCTAAGCCAGAAAATTTGGAAGACAGTTACCTGGCCGACTGACTGGAAGAGATTCATATTTGTGTCCATTCCAAAGAAAGGTGATCCAGTAGAATGTGGAAATTATTGAGCAATATCATAGTATCACATACAAGTAAAATTTTGCTAAAGATAATTCAAAAGTAGTTGCAGTAGTACCTTAACAGGGAACTGCCAGAAATCCAAGCCAGATTCAGAAGACAACATGGAAAGAGGAGCAGCATTGCTGATGTCAGATGAATCTTGGCTGAAAGCAGAGGATACCAGAAAGATGTTTACCTGTGTTTTATTGACTATGCAAAGGCATTTGACTATGTGGATCGTAACAAATTATGGATAACATTGTGAAGAATAGTGAATTCCAGAACACTTGATTGTGCTCATGAGGAACCTGTACATAGAGACAGTCATTTGAACAGAAGAAAAGAATACTGTGTGGTTTAAAGTCAGGAAAGGTGTGCATCAGTGTCATATCCTTTCACCATACTAACTCAATGTGTATGCTAAGCAAATAATCTGAGAAGATGGACTATATGAAGAAGAACATGGCATCAGGTTGGGAGGAAGACTCATTAATAACCTTTGATATGCAGATGACACAGCCTTGCTTATTGAAAGTGAAGAGGACTTGAAGCACTTACTGATGAAGATCAAAGGCCACAGCCTTCAGTATGGATGACACCTCAACATAAAGAAAACAAAAATTCTTACAACTGGACCAATAAGCAACATGATGATTAATGGAGAAAATATTGAAGTTGTCTGGGATCTCATTTAACTTGTATTCACAATCAATGCTCATGGAAGCCACAGTCAAGAAATCAAATGATGTATTGCATTAGACAAATCTGCTGCAAAAGACCTCTTTAAAGTGTTAAAAAGCAAAGATGTCACTTTGAGGACTATGGTACACCTGACCCATGCCATATTTTCAGTTGCCTTATATACATGCGAAAGCTGGACAATAAAAAAGGAAAACCAAAGAAAAATTGATGTCTTTGAATTATGGTGTTGGCAAAGAATATTGAATATACCATAGACTGCCAGAAGAATGAACAAATCAGTCTTGAAATAAGTACAGCCTTAATATTTTAAGGAACGCTCCTTAGAAGTAAGGATGGCAAGACTTTGTCTCACATTCTTTGGATATATTATCAGGAGGGACCAGTCCTTGGAAAAGGACAACATGCTTGGTAGAGAGTCAACAAAAGAGAGGAAGACACTTAATGAGATGGATTGACACAGAGGCTGCCTGCAATGATACGCTCAAGCATAGCAATGATTGTGAGCATGATGCAGGACTGGGCAGTGTTTTGTTCTGCTGTTCATGGAGTGGCTTCTAACAACACCATCTCCTTATTATTCCATTGTATCTCAGTTATATTAGTCAAGTTGCCTCTTAAGCCAGAGACATTAATCAGGCTTTGTTTTTGTTATTAGAATTTATTATTTTCATAGTTGTTCGGGATCAGGAAAGTGTTTGTTTTCCCTCAGCTAAGTCTGGGTTTCATGGTGCATAATCATGATTCCCAAGCTCCACCCACTCTCCTGCAAACTGACATGATCAATATTCTCACATCCTCAGTGGAAAGACTTTCATTAGGTTATTTCTGTGAAGATATTTGAGAAACAATCTGCTGGTCATTGAATTGCTTCCTAAGATGAAATTCAGTCTTTATTACAGAGTATACCTTCATCATCATAACATAATAAGTCTACCAGTTCATGTACTAGTATGAAAGAATCAAAGACTTAGAGACTGGTAGCCTTTCTTTCAAGATCCTAGAGCACTTTTCTGGTATTAACCATTAGCTGAAACCCTTGATGAAGGGAAAGAATCTAAATTCAACCGAAGTCACAAAAAGGATTGAAAGAGATTCTTAAATCATTCCTAGAACATGTCATACTGTGTTGTTTTCTGAAAAATTAATAACTCAATACTGGTACACATTTTAAACAATAAAACTTACATCTGCCAAAAAAAAAAAAAAAAAGGGCATTGTCCTAAAGATCTAAAAACACTTGGTGTTTGCCACATGAGAAACATTTTCACAAATGAGACCTCTGCTCTCTGGCTCTAGTGTCTATTCGTATTTTCTTTCCCTTTCCTTCTCTTAGTACAAACATTAAAAACAAAACTACAAATAAAATAGGCTTTCAAACAATGAAACATAATGGACAAAAGCTTTTGTAACTAGTATATTAATATAAACACATTTTAAATTATTAAATGTTTAAACAACTTAAAAGCACTCACAGATCCTCCTTATCTTAGCATTAGAGTTTATATCACTGATGTTTTCTAGTCTATATCATGTGAGTATATAGGTTTTAGATATAGAAATCTTTTTCCATTCGTAGGATTATGTTCCAAAATCAGTCTCATAAGAGATGGTCATGGATTAGGAGAAATCAATCAAATTTCACTAAACATACATATTTAAAAACTACATTAAATAAAATTTCTTGAAGACTTCTAGAAATTTCTGTATTATCTGTTGCTGCATAAAATAAAAAAATAAACATAGTAAATGATTAAAAAACTTAGTGACTTTAAACAACAAATGTGTATTATCTCACAGTTTCTGTGGTTCAGGAATCCAGGAGCAGCTTAGCTGGATGATTCTACCTCAGGGTCTGTCATGGGGTCACAACCAAGATGTCCTCTGGGGCTTCAACCATCTGAAGGCTTTACTGGGGCTAAAGGATTTCTTTTTGATCTCACTCACATGGCTGTTTGCAGAAGGCCTCAGTTTCTGCCCACATGAGCTCCTCCATTGGGCTAGTTCAGTATCATCACAACATGGTCGTGTTCCCCCAGCAAGAATGATACAAGCGAGAGTAAGGAGGAAGCCACATGACTTTTATGTCCTAATCTTGAAGCCACACACCTTCACTTCCACCCATACCTATGTGTTAGAAGCCAGCTTCTAAGTACAGTCCACACTTAAAGGGAGGGGAATTTGACTCCACCTTTTTTTTTTTTTTTTAAAGAAAGGAATATCAAAGAATTTTTGAACATATTTTAAAACCTCCATAATTTCTAACACAAACAAGATTTGTTGCCTTTAAGACTTGATCTGGTGGGTGATACTTCTCTTGATTTACCACATTTGCTAAAAATGCATTTTTGAACATTGCAATACTCTAAGGCACATTCTATTCAAATTATAAGTAAGCTTGACTTATAATTTGGTAGTTTTTTTTGGTAATATCTCTTTGGTAATTTTTTTGAATTAGCCCTTTACTGGCTTAAAATTCAATGTCTTTTTCTCTTGCATTTCCTTTTGTTTAATTTTTATAAGAATTACTAAAACACTTGTGTAACTTCCAGGAATTTTAACACATTATCAAGACGCTTAGGTGTGCATATTTGGGAAAGGAAGTAGTGCTGCTACCATCTCTTCTCGCATGAAGTGGTGGAACAAAATAGACCCCTTTCCCACTCTGCAGCCTAGATCTGCCACTGTGGTCTAGAAGGGGCTGAATCTTGTTGCTATAATCCTTTGTTTATGCAAACTGAAATTTTCATTAGATTATTTAAGAAGACTGAACAGAAATATAAAATCACATTATTCCAATGCCATGACTGGCTAAATTGCAGTTGAAGAATGGTATTTTGTTTTTTTCTAATATTATTTTGTGAAAAACTTTTTCATGTGCCTTCAGCCTTAATGTTTATCACTTTTAATGGCTCCATAATGATCCCTAGAGATGATATATCATATATAACTATTACATAACTATTCTCTAATCATTAGCTATTTGTATTGTTTCTGATTTTCATTCCATTTTCATAAGTAACATTGCTATAAACATCTCTATACAAATAGCTTTCTTTTTCCATCTTTTCAAATTTTTCTTAGGGCAAAGTTCCCTAAAACTGGATTATTTAGTTGAAAGATATGCATTCGTGTGGCATTTTGTTTTGTTTTTATTTTTTACTGTAGAAACTCTCAAACGTATGCAAGAGTGAAGAGAATAATGTAATGGACTCAATGTATTCATCCTCCCAGCCTCCACAATCATCAACTCTTGGTCATTCTTGTTCATCTACACCCCCACCTACTTTTTGTTTACTTCACCCTCCAAACTGGATTATTTTATGACAAATTGCAGACATATATCATTTCAGATATAATCATTTTTGGATTCAGTAATGATTGTCTTATTGTCCTCCATAAATTCAAATGAATTTTCAATCCTAATATTCTAATATAACATGACAGCAAAAGAATAAATTATAAAAGAAAAAATAAATTAGATACATTAAAAGGATAAAAATAAAATTACAGACTAGGAGAAAATATTTG
Organism: Loxodonta africana; assembly: GCF_030014295.1. Lineage (NCBI taxonomy): Eukaryota > Metazoa > Chordata > Mammalia > Proboscidea > Elephantidae > Loxodonta > Loxodonta africana. Next base: position 150,191,827 of record NC_087342.1, on the reverse strand, counting down.
CAAATAACATATCTGACAAAGGACATAATGATGTCTGCCCTATTCTGGATATAATGTCGCTGCATGGTGCAAACGGTTTGCACTTCAGCACTAATCTGAAGGTTGGTGGTTCTGACCCACCTACTGGCACCACAGAAGAAAGGCTTGATGGCCTGCTTCTGTAAAGATTACAGCCAAGAAAACCCCATGGAGCAGTTCTACCCTGTGACACATGGGGTTGCCACGAGTAGGAATTGACTCGACAGCAATGGGTTTCGTTTTTAGTTTTTACTGTAGATATAAAGAAATCTCAATACTCAACAGTAAAAACAAAACAGCAACACCAAAAAAGCTCCACTCCTCATTCAATTAGAAAATGAGCAAAATACATGAAGAGATATTTTGCTGAAGTGAATATATGGATGACAAATAAACACAGGAAAAGATGTTCAATGTCACTAGTCATTGGAGAAATGCAAATTAAGATCACAATGACATATTACTACATACTTTTAAAAAAAAATTATCGTGTTTTAGATGAAAGTGTACAGCACAAACTTGTTTCTCATTCAAATATTTATACACAAATTGTTTTGTGACATTGACTGCAATTCCTGCAATGTGTGAGCACTTTCCCCCTTTCCCTTTCCACCCTGGGGTTCTCTATGTCCATTCCTCCAGTTTTCCCATCCCTTCCTGCCTTCTTGCCTTTGCTTTTGGGCAAGTGCTGACCGTTTGGTCTCTTAATACTTGATTGAACTAAAAAGCACTTTCCTCATGTATTGTTGTTTGTTTTACAGTCCTGTCTAATCCTTGGCTGAAATATGGGTTCTGGGAGTGGCTTCAGTTCTGAGTTAGCAGAGTGTCCAGGGCCATAGTTTGGGGGGTTCTTCCAGCCTCTGTCAGACCAGTAAGTCTGGTCTTTTTCGTGAATTTGAACTTCTTTTTTACATTTTTCTCCTACTCTGTCTGGAACCCTCTATTGTGATCCCTGTCAGTGGGGTTGGTGGTGGTAGCCAGGCATCGTCTCGTTCTTATGGGCTTAGGCTGGTGGAGGCTGTAGTTCATGTGGTCCATTAGTCCTTTGGACTAATGTTTTCCTTGTATCTTTCATTTTCTTCATTCTCCTTTGCTCTGGACGTGGTGGGACCAATAGATATATTTTACATGGACACTCACAAGCCTTTAATACTCCAGGTGTTCCTCACCAAAGTAGGAAGTAGAACATTTTCTTTATGAACTATATTATGCCAATTAATCTAGATGTCCCTCAAGACCTTGGTCGCCAGCCCTCAACCCGAGAACTTGGTCCCTCAAAGTGGATATGTCTAGGAAGCTTCTACATCTTTGCCTTGGTCAAACAGTGCTGACTTCCCCTATACTGTGCATTATCTTTCCCTTCAATAAAGTTAACACTCATCTACTATCTGCTTGTTGACTTCCTCTCCCCAAATCTCCCCTCACTCATAACCATTAAAGATTTTTTTTTCTGTGTGTAAACATTTTCTTGGGTTTTTACAATAGTGGTCTCATATAATATTTGTCCTTTTGTGACTAACTTATTTCACTCAGCATAATGCCCTCCAGATACATCCATGCTGTGAGGTGTTTAGCAGATTCATCATTGTTCTTTATCATTGGGTACTGTTTCATTGTATGTACGTAGCATAGTTCGTTTATCCATTTATCTGTTTTGAGCACTTAGGTTGTTTTTGTTTTTTCCTATTGTGAATAACGCTGTAATGAACATGAGTGTGCATATGTCTATCACTGTGACTGCTCTTATTTCTCTAGGATATATTCCTAGGGGTAGGATTGCTGGATCGCATAGTATTTCTGTATCTAGCTATTTGAGGAGACACCATATTGTTTTCACAGTGGTTGTACCATTTTTACATACACACCAGCAGTGCATAAGAGTTCCCATTTCCCCGCAACCCCTCTAACATTTATTTTCTGTCTTTTTGATTCATGCCAGTATTGTAGGGGTGAGGTGGTATCTCGTTATAGTTTGCTTTGCATTTCTCTAATGGCTAGTGATTACGAGCATTTCCTCATGTGTCTGTCAGCTGCCTAAATATCTTCTTTGATGAAGTGTCTGTTCATAGCCTTTGTCCGTTTCTTAATTGGATTATTTGTCTTTTTTTCAGAGTTGTTGGATTTTCCTATAGATTTCAGAGACTAGACCTTTGTCTGATATGTCATAGATAAAACTTTTTTCCCAGTCTTTAGTTTTTTTTTTTTTACTCTTTTGGTGAAGTCTTTTGATGAGTATGAACCAAAACAAGCAAACAAACAAAAACAAACCCATTGCTATGGAGTCAATTCTGACTCATAGTGACCCTGTGAGTGTAAGTTATTAATTTTAGAAGATTCCAGTCATCTAGCTTATATTCTGGTGTTTGCGTATTGTTAGTTATGGTTTGTATTGTATTTATAGGATGTTTTAGGGCCCCTAGCATTCTTCCTATTTTTTCTTCCATGATCTTTATAGTTTTCAGTTTTATATTTAGGTCTTTGATCCATTTTGAGTTAGGTTTTGTGTATGATGTGAGGTATGGATCTTGTTTCACTTTTTTCACAGGTGAACATCCAGTTTTGCCAGCACTGTTTGTTAAAAACACTGTCTTGAGGAGCGGGCCGAGATGGCTGACTAGGCAGACGCTACCTTGGATCCCTCTTGCAGCAAAGACTTGGAAAAACAAGTGAGTCAATCACATACATGACAGTCTATGAACACTGACCATCAAACATAGATCTAAAGAGTTGACCCGAGTGACAGGTGAGCAAAAATCTGCGTCCTAAACCAGCGACCACTTCTGGAACCTACGACCCACCCCACAGCCTTGAGCCCCAGTGGTTCCCTGGTGCTGAGTCGTGGGGCTGATTGCAGCTTGCTGAGGTGGGGAAGGCACAGGACACAGCCCTAACCCCTAGCCCCCTGGGGTAACCTCCATAGAGACTCAGCCAGGGCAAGCAGGCTGCACACTGACGGGGCTAAGGAGAGAACGAACAACCACAGGGAAGCAGCAACTGTTTTCGGAGCCTGGAGCCAGCGTCCCAGTCAGAAAACCTTGGCGCCGGGCTTTGGACTAGGCACAGGGGAGCTGAGCACGGCATCCTGAGATGGCGCAAGCACGGGGCGCAGCTCTAGCCCCCTGAAGCGACCTCGGGGGAAGCCCAGCCAGTGCACGCAGGCAGTGCAGCGATGTGGCTGACAGGAGGAGAAGTCACTGGGAGGCAGTGACTGGTTTTGGAGCTGGGAGTGCGACGTCCCAGTTGGGGAACCTTGGCACTGGGTTTTGGACTGGGAGTGGAGGAACTAACCACGGCTTCTGAGACAGCACAAACATGGGACGTGGGCCTGACCCTCGGGGGCAATCTCTACCCAGCCAGCGCACACAGTCGATGTGCCCCTTGGGAATCTCAGATAAAACAGTCATCCCAAGCAAGATAAGTAACTTTGTCTATATTCCAAGGTGCTACTCTCTCCTATCTATCTGATCCCTCCCCACCCCTCCCCTTCCCTTCATTAACATTGGAATTTCCTGGGCCAGAGAGTGAAGTGCTCTGTGTGTTTTTTTTCCTTGTTTGTTTGTTTTGTCTTTTCCTAATCCATTCTCCTGGCTTGAGAGAAGCAACTACAAAAAACCCAGGGACCAAGAATCCCTCCCTGACTTCCCAAAATTGGACTAAATATACAGAACCAGCTCCAGCCAAGCATTTGAGATCCACAGTCTTGGGCTTTCATCCCTACAGGGAACAAGGTGGCTATTATAATGCAAAGGCAATTCTGATAGGGATCTGACTGTAATTGTTTTAGCGGATTACTGGAAAGACAAGTTTCACAGGTCTGATATCTCTACCTGTTATACAGAGCCCTCACTGACCCACAACGCAGAACTGAGGGCTGAAGCTCCACCCAGACCACCTAACCTCCTGCCAGAGGGGTCTGAGGATAGTGACATCTACCAATCTGTAGAGGTACGTGCATTGGGTGCCTAAGGTACAGCTGCAGAGCCCACCCACCAAAGTGCTTTAGGAATAGACACACCTACCTCTCTGACACTTGGGGGAAGCCTGTCAGCATCCTGCCCCCCTTGGAATGTGACCCCCTGCTGCTACTAGAATCTGGTGCACACAACTATCACCACTACTCCTCTAAGCGAATAGGTGACAGTCTATCCCACACACTTGGTGACCCAAAATCAGATTCTACTCAAGAATAGTGAATGGACTCTTAGGCTTATATTTCTGGTAATGGCCCAAACCAGCTGGTAAGAGGACATAAGTGATTCAAAGCCTACAACAATCAAGACAGCCCAATCTAGTAGCCCACCTAAGTATATTGAAAGAAAACAAAAGAAGATAAGTCTCAGTGAGCAAATATAAAATAAACCATTACAATATCTTATAGATGGCTCGGAGAGTCGATATCAAACCACATAAAGAAGCAGACCATGACTGCTTCTACAACTCCCCAAATTAAAGAATCAAAATCTTTCCCAAATGAAGATACAATCCTGGAATTGCCAGATGCGGACTATAAAAAACTAAATTACAGAATGCTTCAAGACATCAGGGATGACCTCAGAAATGAAATAAGGCAATCTACAGAAAAAGCCAAGGAACACACTGATAAAGCAGTTGAAGAAATCAAAAAGATTATTCAAGAACATAGTGGAAAAATTAATAAGCTACAAGAATCCATAGAGAGACAGCATTCAGAAATCCAAAAGATTAACAGTAAAATTACAGAATTAGACAACTCAGTAGGAAGTCAGAGGAGCAGACTTGAGGAATTGGAATGCAGACTGGAGCAGTTGGAGGATAAAGCAATTGACACCAATATAGCTGAAGAAAAATCAGATAAAAGAATTAAAGAAAATGAAGAAACCCTAAGAATCATGTGGAACTCTATCAAGAAGAATAACTTGCATGTGATTGGTGTTTAGAACAGGGAGGGATAACAGAAAATACAGAGAGAATAGCTGAAGATCTGTTGACAGAAAACTTCCCTGACACCGTGAAAGTCAAAAGGATAGCTATCCAAGATGCTCATCGAACCCCGTTTACAACTGATCCAAAAAGAAAATCACCAAGACATATTATCATCAAACTTGCCCAAACCAAAGATAAACAGAAAATTTTAAAAGCAGCCAGGGATAAAAGAAAGGTCTCCTACAAAGGAGAATCAATAAGAATAAGTTCAGACTACTCAGCAGAAACCATGCAGTCAAGAAGGCAATGGGATGACATATATAGAGCACTGAAGGAGAAAAACTGCCAGCCAAGGATCATTTATCCAGCAAAACTCTCTCTCGAATATGAAGGCGAAATTAAAACATTTACAGATAAACACAAGCTTAGAGAATTTGCAAAAACCAAACCAAAGCTACAAGAAATACTAAAGGAAATTGTTTGGTCAGAAAATCAATAACATCAGACAACAACTCAATATAAGATCACAGAACAGAACATCCTGATATCAACTCAAATAAGGAAATCACAAAAACAAATTAAGATTAATTTTAAAAAGAAAAAAATGCTCAAAACAGGGAATCTTTGAAGTCATTATGTAAAGGATCACAATAATCAAAAAGAGGGACTAAATACAGGAGGCATAGAACTGCCATATGGAGAGAAAAACAAGGCGATACAGGACGATATGAGTTAGGTTTTTACTTAGAAAAATAGGGGCAAATATTAAGGTAACCACAAAGAGGTCTAACAATTCCATAACTCAAAATAAAAACCAAGAAAAACATAACGACTCAGCAAACATAATTTCGACTACTGTGAAAATGAGGAACACAATTTACAAAGAAAAACGTCTCAGCACAAAAAAGTAAGTGGAAAAATGAAATTGTCAACAACACACACAAAAAGGCATCAAAATGACAGCACTAAACACATTCTTATCTATAATTACACTGAATGTAAATGGACAGACTTACTGGTCTGACTGAGACTGGAAGAATCCCAGCGGTCATGGTCCCCAAACCTTCTGTTGGCCCAGGACAGGAGCCATTCCTGAAGACAACTCATCAGACATGGAAAGGACTGGACAATGGGTTGGAGAGAGATGCTGATGAAGAGTGAGCTACTTGTATCAGGTGGCCACTTGAGACTGTATTGGCATCTCCTGTCTGTAGGGGAGATGGGAGGGTAGAGAGGGTTAGAAACTGGCAAAGGGTCACGAAAGGAGAGACTGGAAGAAGGGAGCAAGCTGACTCATTAGGGGGAGAGTAAATGGGAGTATGTAATAAGGTGTATATAAGCTTACATGTGACAGACTGACTTGATTTGTAAACTTTCACTTAAAGCACAATAAAAATTATTTAAAAAAAAACAAAACACTGTCTTTTCCTCATTTAATGGACTTTGGTCCTGTGTCAAAGATCAGCTGACCACAGGTGGATGGATTTATATCTGGGTTCTTGATTCTGTTACATTGGTAAATGTGTCTAAAAAAACCAGTGTGCCTGTCGCTGTACTAATACCAGGCTGTTTTGCCTACTGTAGCTCTACGATATGTTCTGAGATCAGGTAGTGTGAGGCCTCCTACTTTGTTCTTTTTCTTCAATAGTGCTTTTTTTTTTTTTTTTTATCGAGGTACTCCTTCCTTTCCACATAAAGTTGGTGATTAGTTTTTTATCTTGTTAAAGAATGCTGTTGATATTCAGATCAGGATTGCAGAACATCTATAGACCGTTTCAGGTAGAACTGACGTTTTCAGAATGTTTAGTCTACCTATCTGTGAGCGCGGTATGTTTTTCCATTTATGTAGGTCTCTTTCAGTTTCTTGTAATATTGTTTTGTAGTTTTCTTTGTATGGAACTTTTATGTACCTGGTTAGATTTATTCCTAAATATTGTATCTCTTTTTTTTTCTTACCCATACCCGTTGCTGTCGAGTCAATTCTGACTCATAGCAACCCTATAGGGACTATTATAAATAGTATTGCTTTCCTGATTTCCTTTGTGAAGTTCTCTTTATTGGTGTACAGGAATCAAACTGATTTTTGTATGTTTATCTTATATCCTGCCACTCTGCTGAATGTTTCTATTAATTCCAGTAGTTTTCTTGTGGAATCTTTGGCATTCTGTCTGTACAGGATCATATCATCTGTTCTGTGAATAGGGATCGTTTTACTTCTTTTCAATTTGGGTGCCCTTTATTATTATTTTTTCTTGCCTTATTGCTCTAGCTAGGACTTCTGGCACAGTGTTAAATAGGAGTGGTGATAAAGGGCATCCTTGTCTTGTTTCCGATCTCAGGGGGAATGTTTTCAGCCTCTCTCTGTTGAAAATGATGTTGGCTATGGGTTTTGTCCAGATGCCCTTTATTATGTTGAGGGCTTTCCATTCTATTCCTATTTTATTGAGAGTTTTTATCAGGAATAGGTGTTGGACTTTATCAAATGCCTTTTCTGGTTTTTTGGAGATGATCATGTGATTCTTTTCTTTTGTTTTATTTATGTGGTGGATTATGTTGACTGATTTTCCAATGTTGAACCATCCTTGCACATCTGGTATGACTCTCACTTGGTCATGGTGTATTATTTTTTTGATACGATGCTGAATTCTATTCGCTAGAATTTTATTGAGAATTTTTGCATCTATGTTCATGAAGGATATTGGTGTGTAATTTTCTTTTTTTTGTGGTGTCTTTGCCTGGCTGTGGTATCAAGATTATGCTGGCTTCATAGAATGAAGTCAGGAGTATTTTTTCCTTTTCTATGCTATGAAATAATTTGAATAGTACTGGTGTGAACTCTTCTCTGAATGTTTGGCAGAATTCTCCAGTGAAGCTGTCTGGGCCAGAGTTCTTTTTTGTTGTTGTTGGGATTTTTTTTTTTTAATTACCTCTTCAATCTCTTCTTTTGTTATGGGTCTGTTCAGATGTTCTAAGTCAGTTTATGTTAGTTTAGGTAGGTAGTGTGTTTCTAGAAATTTTTCCATTTCCTCTAGTTTCTCAAATTTGTTGGAGTTCAATTTTTCATAATATTCTGTTATGATCCTTTTTATTTCATTTGGGTCTGTTGTAATGTCCCCATGTCATTTTTTTATTTGAGTTATTTGCTTCCTCTCCTGTTTTTTTTTTTTTTTTTTTCAAGTTGGCAAATGGTTTGTCGATTTTGTTGATCTTTTCAAAGAATCAACTTTTGGTCTTGTTTCTATGTTTTTCATTCTTTATTTCATTTATTTCTGCTCTAATCATTGTTATTTCCTTTCTTCTGGTGCCTGTGGGCTTCTTTTGCTGTTCTTTTTCTATTTGATGAGTTGTAGGAGCTTTTAGGGCTAATATTTAGATTTTGGCTTGTTCTTCTTTTTTGATGTGTGTGTGTTTAGTGCTATAAATTGACCTTTGAACACCGCCTTTGCTGTGTCCCAATGGTTTTGGTATGATGTGTTTTCATTCTCATTTATTCGAGGAATTTTTTAATTTCCTCTTTGATTTCTTCTATTACTCGTTTGTTTTTAAGAATGATGTTATTCCGTTTCCATGTATTTGATTTTTTTCCCTTGATCTTCCTGTTAATTGCTTTCTACTTTTATGGTGTTGAGATCAGAGAGAATGCTTTGGGTTAGTCCTCTTTTCAGTCCTGTTAGAGTTTGTTTCATGTATATTGGAGCTCTGCCTTTGAGTGGATAAATGTTTATGAAGGTTATATCTTCTTGGTGGATTGTCCCTTTAATCATTATATAATGTCCTTCCTTGTCTTTTATGGTGGATTTTGCCTTGAGGTCTATTTTGTCTGAGATTAATATTGATAGTCCTGCTCTTTTTTAGTTGCTGTTTTATTGATGTATTTTTCCATCCTTTGATATTTAATATGTTTATGTCCTTGCATCTAAGGTGTGTCCCTTACAGATAGTATATTGATTGGTTATGTTTTCTTATCCATTCTGCCACTCTCCGTCTCTTTATGGGTGCATTTAAGCCCTTTACATCCAGTGTGATTCTTGATAGGTATGAGTTTATTGCTGTCATGTTGTGCTTTTTTTCTGTGGTGCTGATGTTTTCTTTTTACTTTCAAGTGCTGAGTTCCTTTTGTTTGTAGATTTTCTTTTCTTTCATTATTTTAGATTTGTTGTCTACTCAGACTGTTTTTCTTATCCTTTATTTTGATGAGTATGTTTATTGACTTCTTTGTGTTTACCTTGAAATTTTCCCTTATCTTCTTAAGTTTGAACCAGTCTTTTATTACTTGATATTGCCTTGACTTCCTCTCCATTTGAAAGTTCTATACCTACACCGTTCATTTCCCCTTTTATTGTTTTGATGTTGTCATTTACAGATTGATGTCTCTGTTTCCCTGTTTTAAGTCTTTTAGTTTTGTTTTATTATTCAGAGTTCTTTACCTAGGTTGGTGTCTGGCTGATACTGTCCTGTGTCTAAACTATGGTTGTTGTCTGATGTTTTGGGTTCTCTAACCGAAGGACTCCCTTTAGTATTTTTCCTAAGTTTAGTTTTTATGAATTCTCTTAATTTCTGTTTATCTTGAAATGTTTTAATTTCACCATCACATTTGAGAGTGAGTTTTGCAGGATACGTTATTCTTGGTTGGTAGTTTTTTTTTTTTTTTTTTTTTAAGGTTTCATATATGCTGTCCCATTGCCTTCTTGCCTGCATAGTTTCTACTGAGTAATCAGAGTTTAGTCTTATTGTCCCCCTTCCCTTTTTTTTTTTTTTTTTAAAGAAATCATAAACAATGTTTACTACCCTGGTATATCATTCTGGTCTTGTTGATGCTCCTTCACATTTAAGCAGTTTCCCATCTTCCCTCCTTTCTCCCACAGTTTGGCTGTACAGTGCATCCTTGAACTGTTAGCCCACAGCAGCAACTCATTTATTCCATGTCCCTAATATCACTCATTCACAGGGTCAAAGTTCTGGTCCACAAATCCTTGTCTATAAGGAAGTTCAGTGCTACCTACTGCTGTTGTTGTTGTCAGGTACCCTCAAGTTGATTCTGACTAGTAGAAATACCATGTGAAAGAACAGATTTGTTCCATAGGGTTTTCTTAGCAGTAATCTTTACATAAGCAGATTGCCAGGTTTTGCTCCTGTGGAGCCCCTTGGTGGTTTCAAACCATCAACTTTTTGATTAGCAGCTGAGCACATGACCATTTGCACCACCAGACCTCCTTACACACCTGTTACATACCTAAAATAAAAACTAGTGAAAATATCAAATGCTGTATAAGACGTGGAGAAACTGGACTCTCATACACTGCTGTTGGGAATGTAAAATGGTACACCGTCATTTTGAAAAACAGTTTTCCAGTTTCTTAAAAGAAAGGAAATACACACTTACCGTATGACCCAACAATCACACTTCTAAGCATTTATCACAGATAAATGAAAATTTAAGTACACATAATTACCTGTGCAAGAATGTTCATGGTGGCTTTATTCGTATTAGCCCCTAAATGGAAATAATCCAAATTTCCTTCATTGAGTGAATGATTATACAAACTGTGGTCCACACCACACCACACCACACCACACCACACCACACCACACCACACCACACCACACCACACCACACCACACCACACCACACCACACCACACCACACCCACCACACCACACCACACCACACCACACCACACCACACCACACCACACCACACCACACCACACCACACCACACCACACCACACCATACCATACCATGAGTTATGGATTGAATTATGTCCCCCCCAAAATGTGCTGAAGTCTTAGCTCCCACCCCTGTGAATGTGACCTTTTTTAGAAATAGGGTCTTTGAAGATGTTATCAGTTAACATGTTTTTTTTACTGCAGTAGAGTGGGTCCTAATCCTGAGTGGTGTCTTAGAAGAACAGACATGGCTTTAAAGATAGAAGAAAGATGACCATGTGACTCTGGGGGCAGATGCAAGCTGAAGAAAGCCAAAGATTTCCAGGAGCCACTAGCAATTAGGTAAGAGACATGACACTGTTTCTCCCTTAGGGCCCTCAGAAGAAATCAACACAGCTAATACCCTCATTTGATCTTTTATTATGACAGCCCTAGGAAACTAAAACACGATGGAATACTACCCATTAATAAAAAGGACGAACTATTGGTACACACAAGAACTTGGGTGGATATCAAAGGTATTATGCTAAGTGGAAAAAAGCCAATCTCAAAAGGTCAACATACTCTATGATTCCGTTTATATAATATTTTCAAAAAGACTAAAGGGGTAGCATGCAGGAGATTTTTGTGGTGATAGAATAGTTTTGTATATTGATTACCATCTTGACTACAGGGTTGTTACATTTACACATGTGATAAAATGGCATAGAACTCTACATACACAATTTACCAATTTCTTGGTTTTGGTATTGTGCTATAGCTATGTAAGATGTAACCATTGAGGGTGAAGGGTACATAAAGGACCTCTTTATTTTATCTTCGAAACCTCCAGTGAATCTGTAATTGTTTCAAAATAAAAAGTTTAAAAAATTCAAATATGGATTTTCTGTTCATATTTTTTAGTTTATATGGGTTAAATTGGAGCATTAAAACAAAAACAAACAAACAAAAAAATATTGCTGCTGAGTTGACTCCGACTCATAGCAACCTTATAGGACAGAATAGAACTGCTCCATAGGGTTTTTAAGGAGCAGCTGGTAGATTCTAACTGCTGACCTTTTGGTTACCGGCCAAACACCTGCAATTTTGAGTTTCTGCATTTATTACAGGTGGAACTTTGAAAGACACTGCCAATCTTGACATTTAGTCTCTACAATTTTGAACTCAACACATGAATGTGTAGACCGTAAGATCAAGCAGAGATACATAAGAAACCTGTATAGGAACATGAGTAGAAGACACACATAAGAAATACGTAGACAGGCTTATGAAGGCAGTAAATTAGGTAAGAGGAAATGTATACCTGCATGTGCACGCACACATGCACTCACACACACAAAACTACACATACAAGGAAATCTAGTATAGTTTTGTTCTCACAGAAACTGCCCTAGTGGAGATGAAAACAACAACAAACCCCTAGTGTTCAAATCCAATAGGCCTCTTTAAGGCTTCATGTTATACTTTTCATGGTATTTGATACTGATGGCCTTCTTGAGATTCTAGACTCTCTTTCACTTTTGGTGACATCACTCTTTCTTGTTTCAAACTTTATCTCCTTGATTATTCCTTCTTAGCCTCAATCTCAGGGTTCTTTTTCCCCACTGTCACTTACAGGTTGCGTTCTTCAGTGTTTGGTCCTTAGCACCCTCCTCTTCTCTCCTCACAGGGTCTCTCTGAGGAATCTTATTGATGGCTTCCATGTCAACCAATAAGCTGATGACTTCCAAATCTATATTTCCAGCCTCACCTCTCTTTACAGTCCGAAGTCATACATCCAATGGATAAGTGCATGTTTTCACCAGGGTGTTCCACCAGCATCTTAAATTTCTTATGTTCAAAGCAGAACTCATTATTTATCCTCCCACATTTGCTCTCTTCCTCCTACCTTACCCACATTGCTGATTGTACTACACAATCAAGGCACTCAAGTCAGAAATCTTGGTCTTCAACCTTTACTTTCACCACTACCCCACCTAATTGATTCCAACTTTTTTCCCCATACTACCCTCTTAATGTCTCTTGAATCTGTCCTCTTCTCCATATCCATTGTCACTGTCCATAGTTCAAGCTGTTTTTATGTCTTGTCTGATTTATTTCAATAATCTCCTGACTAGCCTTCCTGACTCCAGTTTCATACTCTTCCCCTTGTTCCACCTTAATTTACCTTCTATACTATTCTAATATACGTATCTGTTTATAATTCCCTCCTGTTCAAAACACTTCAGTGGTTCCTCATTGATAATGGCACAAAGTCCTTCATGACTTGATCTGTCTCTGGCATCATCTCCTTCCTCTTGCCAACAAGCACTTTTTTACTGCATACCTATAAACAAGCAGCTCTTCCAGACCATGCTTTCCATGATTCTGGAACTGTCTTGCTCATATAAATCCCTCTTCCTGGAAGGTACCTCATCACTTTGCCTGTAGCATTTTGACTTATCCTTCAAGACTCAGATGTGTTACCTCCTGTATTGAGCTTTTTTTCCAACCTTAAATACACTTGACTAACAGAACTGAGAACCCAGACGTAAATCCATCCACCTGTGGATAGCCGATCTTTGACAAAGGGGCCAAAGCCCCCTGTTATGGTTAAGATAGTGTGCTGATTTGGCTGGGCCATGATTCTCAGTGTTTATATGTGATCACTCCCATGATGGGATCTGCTGTGAGTAGCCAATCAGCTGAAACGGAGTTTCCCTGGGCATGTGGCCTGCATCCAAATATAAGCATACATTCTGGCTTTTGCCTGCCATCGTCCCTCAGCTGGGTCCTGTTTGTCTGACCTCTGGTTCTTGGATTTGAGCCTGCATCTTACCTGCCGAACTTGGGATTCTTCAATCTTCACAGCCTGTGAGCAAGAGCCCTGCTCTCCGACTTACCGATCTTGGGTTTGCCAGCCCCTGTGGCTACATGAATCAGGAGAAGCCTTTATCTTGATCCACAGACTTGGGACATTCCAGTCTCTACAACCATGTGAGCCGTTTTCTTGATGTAAATACTCTCTATACATATTTATATTCTTTACTGGTTTTGCTTCTCTAGAGAACCCAGCCTAAGACAACCATTAAATGGAGAAAGACAGTCTCTTTAACAAATGGTGTTGGCAAAACTGGACATACATTTGTTAAAAAATGAAACCAGACACACACCTCACACCATACACAAAAACTGACTCAAAATGGATCAAAGACCTAAACATAAAACCTAAAACTGTAAAGATCATTGAAGAAAAAATAGAGAAAATGCTACAGGCCCTAATATATGGCATAAATAGAATACAAAACATAAATAATAGTGCATGAACAGGAGAAGAAGAACTAGATAAAGGAGACCTCCTAAAAATTAAACACTTATGCTTATCAAAAGACTTCATCAAAAGAGTAAAAAGAGACGTACAGACTGGGAAAAAAATTTTGGCTATGACATACAACAAAGATCTAATTTCTAAAATTTATAGAAAACTTCAATACCTCAACAATAAAAAGACAAACAATACAATTAAAAAATGGGCAAAGGATATGAACAGACACGTCATCAAATAAGACATTCAGGTAGTTAACAAACACACGAAGAAGTGCTCACAATCCTTAGCCATTAACAAACCAAAACCAAACCCACTACTGTAGAGTCGATTCTGACTCATGGTAACCCTATAGGACAGAGTAGAACTGCCCCATAGGGTTTCCAAGCCCATAAATCTTTACGGAAACAGACTGCCACATCTTCCCCCTGCAGAGCGGCTGGTGGATTTGAACTGTCAACCTTTTGGTAAGCAGCCCAGCACTTTAACCACTGTGCCACCAGGACTCCTCATTAGTCATTAAAAAGATGCAAACCAAAACTACAATAAGATACCATCTTACATTGACATTGTTGTTGTTGTTTAGTGCCATGGAGTCAGTTCCAAATCATAGCAATCCTGTGTACAACAGAATGAAACACTGTTTGGTCCTGCGCCATCGTCACAATTGTTCTTATGCTTGAGCCCATTGTTGCAGCCACTGTGTGAATCTATCTTTTTTTTTTTAATTAACTTTTATTGAGCTTCAAGTGAACGTTTACAAATCAAGTCAGACTGTCACATATAAGTTTATATACACCTTACTCCGTACTCCCACTTGCTCTCCCCCTAATGAGTCAGCCCTTCCAGTCCCTCGTGACAATTTTGCCAGCTTCCAACTCTCTCTATTCTCCCATCCCCCCTCCAAACAGGAGATGCCAACACAATCTCAAGTGTCCACCTGATACAAATGGCTCACTCTTCATCAGCATCTCTCTCCTACCCACTGTCCAGTCCCTTTCATGTCTGATGAGTTGTCTTTGGGAATGAATCCTGTCCTGGGCCAACAGAAGGTCTGGGGACCATGACTGCCTGGATTCCTCTAGTCTCAGTCAGACCATTAAGTATGGTCTTTTTGTGAGAATTTGGAGTCTGCATCCCACTGATCTCCTGCTCCCTCAGGGGTTCTCTGTTGTGCTCCCTGTCAGGGCAGTCATAGGTTGTGGCTGGGCACCAACTAGTTCTTCTGGTCTCAGGATGATGTAGGTCTCTGGTTCATGTGGCCCTTTCTGTCTCTTGGGCTCTTAGTTATCGTGTGACCTTGGTGTTCTTCATTTTCCTTTGATCCAGGTGTGTTGAGACCAATTGATGCATCTTAGATGGCTGCTTGTTAGCATTTAAGACCCCAGAAGCCACATTTCAAAGTGGGATGCAGAATGTTTTCATAATCGAGTTTATTATGCCAATTGACTTAGAAGTCCCCTTAAACCATGGTCGCCAAACCCCCGCCCTTGCTCCGCTAACCTTTGAAGCATTCATTTTATCCCGGAAACTTCTTTGCTTTCTGTCCAGTCCAGTTGAGCTGACCTTCCATGTATTGAGTATTGTCCTTCCCTTCACCTAAAGCAGTTCTTATCTACTAACTAATCAGTAAAAACCCCTCTCCCACCCTCCCTCTCTCCCCGCCTCATAACCACAAAAGTATATGTTCTTCTCAGTTTATACTATTTCTCAAGATCTTATAATAGTGGTCTTATACAATATTTGTCCTTTTGCCTCTGACTAATTTCACTCAGCATAATGCCTTCCAGGTTCCTCCATGTTATGAAATGTTTCACAGATTCTTCACTGTTCTTTATTGATGCGTAGTATTCCATTGTGTGAATATACCACAATTTATTTACCCATTCATCCGTTGATGGACACCTTGGTTGCTTCCAGGTTTTTGCTATTGGAAACAGAGCTGCAATAAACATGGTTGTGCATATATCTGTTTGTGTGAAGGCTCTTATTTCTCTAGGGTATATTCCGAGGAGTGGGATTTCTGGATTGTATTTTTTTATGGTAGTTCTATTTCTAACTGTTTAAGATAATGCCAGATAGATTTCCAAAGTGGCTGTACCATCTTACATTTCCACCAGCAGTGTATGAGAGTTCCAATCTCTCCACAGCCTCTCCAACATTTATTATTTTGTGGTTTTTGGATTAATGCCAGCCTTGTTGGAGTGAGATGGAATCTCTTCGTAGTTTTAATTTGCATTTCTCTAATGGCTAATGATCGAGAGCATTTTCTCATGTATCTGTTAGCTGCCTGAATATCTTCTTTAGTAAAGTGTGTGTTCATATCCTTTGCCCACTTCTTGATTGGGTTGTTTGTCTTTTTGTGGTTGAGTTTTGACAGAATCATATAGAGTTTAGAGATCAGGCGCTGGTCAGAGATGTCATAGCTGAAAATTCTTTCCCAGTCTGTAGGTGGTCTTTTTACTCTTTTGGTGAAGTCTTTAGATGAGTATAGGTGTTTGATTTTTAGGAGCTCCCAGTTATCTGGTTTCTCTTCGTCATTTTTGGTAATGTTTTGTGTTCTGTTTATGCCTTGTATTGGGCTCCTAAGGTTGTCCCTGTTTTTTCTTGTGTGAATCTATCTTGTCGACGGTTTTCCTTTTTTTTTTTTTTTTTTGTTGACCTTCTACTTTACCAAGCATGATGTCCTTCTCCAGAGACTGGACCCTCCTGATAACATGTCCAAGGTATGTGAGATTAAGTCTCACCATCCTTGCTTCTAATGAGCATTCTGGCTGTATTTCTTCCAAGACAGATTGGTTCATTCTTCTGGCAGTCCAGGGTATATTCAATATTCTTCACCAACACCGTAATTCAAAGGCATCAATTCTTCTTTTGTTTTCCTTATTCACTGCCCAGCTTTCACATGCTCATGAGGTGATTCAAAACACCATGGCTTGGGTAAGGCACAGCTTAGTCCTCATAGTGACACCTTTGCTTTTTAACACTTTGAAGAAGTCTTTTTGCAGCAAATTTGCCCAATGCAATGTGTCTTTTGATTTCTTGACTGCTGCTTCCATGGGTATTGATTGTGGATCCAAGTAAAATGAAATCCTTTTACTTCAATATTTTCTCCATTTATCATGATGTTGCTTATTGATTCAGTTGTGAGGATTTTTGTTTTCTTTATGTTGAGGTGTAATCCATACTGGAGGCTGTGGTCTTTGATCTTCTTCAGTAAATGCTTCAAGTCCTCTTCAGTTTCAGCAAGGAAGGTTGTGTCATCTGCATATTGCAGGTTGTTAATGAGTCTTCCTCCAATCCTGACGCTGCTTTCTTCTTCATATAGTCCAGCTTTTTGGACTATTTGCTCAGCACACAGATTGAATAAGTATGGTGGAAAGATCCAACCATGATGCACACCTTTCTTGACTTTAAACAAAGAAGTATCCTCTTGTTCTGTTTGAATGACTTCCTCTTGGTCTAAGTATAGGTTCCTCATGAGCACAATTAAGTGTTCTGAAATTCCTATTCTTATGCAATATTATCCATAATTTCTTATGCTCTACAGAGTCGAATGCCTTTGCATAGTCAATAAAACCGAGGTAAACATCATTCTGGTATTCTCTGCTTTCAGCCAGGATCCATCTGGCATCACCAATGATATCCCTTGTTCCATGTCCTTTTCTGAATCTGGCTTGAATTTCTGGTGGGTCCCTGTTGATGTACTGCTGCAAATGCTTTTACTTCAGCAAAATTTTACTTATGTGTGATATTAATGATACTGTTTGATAATTTCTGCATTCTGTTGGTTCATTTTGCTTCAGAATGGATGCAAATATGGATTTCTTCCAGTTGGTTGGTGAGGTAGCTGTCTTCTAAACTTCTTGGCATAGATGAATGAGTGCTTCCAGCACTGCATCTGCTTGTTGAAACATCTCAATTGGCATTCTGTCAGTTCCTGGAACCTTGTTTTTCACCATTGCCTTCAGTGCAGCATGGACCTCTTCCTTCAATACCACTGGTTCTTGATCATATGCTACCTCCTGAAATGGTTGACCAGTTCTTTTTAGTACTTGACTCTGTGTATTCCTTTCATCTTCTTTTGAAGCTTCCTCTGTCATTTAATGTTTTCCCTGTAGAACCCTTCAATATTACAACCAGAGGCTTGAATTTTTTCCTCAGTTCTTTCAGCTTGAGAAATGCCAAGTGTGTTCTTCCCTTTGGTTTTCTAATTCCAGGTTTTGCACATTTCATTATAATATTTTCCTTTTTCTTCTTGAACTGTCCTTTGAAATCTTCTGTTAAGCTCTTTTACTTTATCATTTATTCCTTTTGCTTTAGCTACTCTGCATTCAAGAGCAAGTTTCAGGGTCTCTTCTGGCATCATTTTTGGTCTTTCTTTCTTTCCTGTCTTTTTAATGACATTACTGGGGCTAGTTAAAAAAAAAAAAAAAACAGAAAATAACAAATGTTGACAAGGCTATGGGGAAATTGGAACTCTTATACACTGCTGGTGGTAATGTAACATGATTTAACCACTGTGGAAAATGTATGATGCTTCCTTAAAAAGCTAGAAATAGAAATAGCATATGGCTCAACAACTCCACTTCTAGGTACATACCCTAAAGAAATAAGAGCCTTGACACTAATAGACATACACACACCCGTGCCCATTGCAACATTATTCACAGTAACAAAAGGATGAAAGCAACCTAAGTGCCCATCAACAGATGAATGGATTAACAAACTGTGGTACATATACACAATGGAATAGTTTGCAACTGTAAAGGATAATGATGAATCTAGGAAATATCTCACAACTCGATGAATTTGGAAGACCTTATGCTGAATGAAATAAGTCAATTATAAAAGGGTAAATATTGCATGAGACCACTATTATGAAGAAATAAGAAAGGTTTACACAAAGGAAAAAAAAATTCTTTGATGCTATTAGGGATGGGAGGGAGGAGAGGAAAATTACCAAATAGACAAAAAACCAAACCCAGTGCTGTTGAGTCAATCCTGATTCATAGTGACCCTACTGGACAGAGTAGAACTGCCCCCATAGAGTTTCCAAGGAGCGCCTGGTGGATTCGAACTGCCGACCCTTTGGTTAGCAGCCGTAGCACTTAACCACTATGCCACCAGGGTTTCCAAATAGACAAAAGACCCATGTAAATATTGGCGAAGGGAAAGACAATATATAATATGAGTGATGGCAGTAAAACATGACCAATGTAAGGGAGGACACTAAGAGGAATGCTAGAACAAAGGGCAACAACAATAATTACTATAGCATAGAAAATCCTGCAACAACAGTAACAAAAACAATAATTTAGGAATGGATACATAGGTATATAGGTATGCCAAGAGGTGTGGGAGGGTGTAAGGGAACACACACACTTGCAGATATAGGTTTGGTGGTGGATATTTCTACATCCATAACTGTAAGTACTGCTTATATATTAATATAGACAATAGAGCACACAAGGGCCACAGTCAGACCAACTTCTTAGATGAAACCAAACATCTCATGAGACGAAGTTCCTAGTCTGCAAGGTGAAGGACCATAGACTTGGGAGACATGTACATCAATTGGCACAACATAGTTTATAAAGACAAAGTTCTGCTTTTTTTTTTTTGGTGAGTAGTGTCTGGGGCCTAAAAAGTTTGCAAGTGGCTGTCTAAGATACAACTACTGTTCTCTTATCATCCGGAGGCAAGGAGAGAGAAGGAAATCCAAGACTCAAGGGAACAATTAGTCCAAAGGACTAATGGACCACATGAACCACAGCCTACATGATCCTGAGACCATAAGAACTAGATGGTGATCAGCTACCATTACTGATCACACTGACTGGGATCACAAGAGATGGTATCAGACAGAACAGGACAAAAAATGTAGAACAACACCAAAAAAAAATCAAATTCACAAAAAAAGACTAGACTTACTAGTCTGACAGAGACTGGAGAACTTCTGAGGCTATTGCTCTCCTGAACTGGAGACCGTTTTCCAGCCAAATCATAGACAGGCCCAGAAAACAAACAATAACACCTGAAAGGAAAGTGCACCTTAGAACAATCAATTATATGAGATCAAAAGGGCAACATTTGCCTAAAAGCAAAGATGAGAAGGCAGGAAGGGATAGAAAGCCAAGGTGAAAGAAAAATGGGGATCCTAGGGTAGAAATGGGGAGAGATCTGACACGTTGTGGGGAATGCAACCAATGTCATGGAACACTTTATGTACAAACTATTGAATGTGAAACTAATTAGCTCTGTAAGCTCTCAACTAATGCACAATGAAAAAATAAAAAAAAAAAAAGAACATAAAAAAACAAAAATAAGATAAATACTCTTGACTACTCCTTCCTTTGTGTACTCACTGAATCCTATGCAAACTTTTACTGCTTTATCTACATGACTTTAGCTTACATATTTATCTCCCCTATTGAACTGTGAGTTCCCTAAGGAAACATGGTTTTTAGTTGCTGTCGAGTTGGCCTAACTCATGGTGACCCCATCCATGTACAACAGAATGAAATGTCGCCTGATCCTGAGCCTTCTTCGCTATTGTTGCTATGCTTGAGTTCATTGTTGTGTGCACTGTGTATTTTGAGTTCCTTCCAACCTAGGGGACTCATCTTCCAGAACTATATCGGATCATATTCTGTTGTGATCCATAGGGTTTTCACTGGCTAATTTCCAGAAGTACACCAGGCCTTTCTTCCTAGTCTGTCTTAGTCTGGAAGCACTGTTGAAATCTGTCCACCATGGGTGACCCGGCTGGTATTTGAAATACTGGTGGCATAGTTTCCAGTCACATAGCAACACAGAAGCCACCACTGCATGGCAAATTGATAGATGGGTGGTTTGTCCCTAAGAAAAGGACTAATGTCTAATTCATCTTCGAATCTCTAGTGCAGTTGCCGGTGCATTGTAAGAAACTAAAAATCACAGCTAACATTTGTTGAGCAGTTACTACACGCCAGGTATTGCTGTAAGTACTCCACTTGTACTCTACTTAAATCCTCACGACTTTACGAGATAGGCCCCATTTTACACCCACTTTACAAAAGAGGAAATGTTACTTAAATTACACTTAATATACTTAAAATACACTTGACAAATATCTATTGAATGAAAAATATGAAATGGATGAATGCCGAACTACTCAGTCCTCTCCTTGGGAATAAGACCCTGAAATATCCCTCTGAATTTAGTTCACTGCAGGAAGGCCACCAGCCCATATGTTATTCTGGCATAAACTGCTGCATTTTATGATCCAGAGAAGGACTGCAACCCATTTCCCATTATTTTAGTCCATCTTCTCATTCCAAAGCACATTTAAAGACATATGCTGTAATGTGCCACTACCATGTAAAGGATGCTGATCTTGTAGCTGGTTTGGCAGTTTTTTTTTTTTTTGTATTTTTTTTTTGAGGGTGAGGAGTTGTGAATGCTGAAGTCTAAAGCCAAAGCCAGAGATAAATTCAAAGCTCCTGTATAAACAAAGGCTTGCTACCTTCCTGATGTAGTATCTTCATAAACAATTCTTTATGTGACTCCATTGTCCTTAAATGGACTCTAGTATGATACTTGTACATATTTGATTTCTAAAAAAGGAGCTCTAAAAGTGTAGGAAGACATGGATTTCGAATCAGAAACCCAAGTTTTGAAGTCCAGTTCTGTACTTAACTAAGCAGATAACTTCGGGTGAATTATATAACTCCTCAGTCTCAGTTTACATAACAGATGAACAAATATTTATGAAGTATACGTAACATGTGAACACTATGCTAGGGCTTAAAAAAAACATGCTTATATACCAAAAAACCAAACCCATTGCCATCGAGTCCATTCTGACTCATAGTGACCCTACAGGACAGAATAGAACTGCCCCATAGGGTTTACAAGAAGTGGCTGTTGGATTTGAACTGCCAGCAGTTTGGTTAGCAGCCAAGCTCTTAACTACCATGCCACCAGAGCTCCATGGCTTATATAGATGGAGTCATTATATCTGCTGGAAAGCATTGTAAATGTTTATATAGACAGTGAATCTAGACACAGAAGGCACTTGACACACAAGGCTTTGACTTTTTTCTTTTGTGCACTTCAAGGACTAAAAATGACTATTTTCTAAAAGAAGATAATTCAAATTCCATTCCAAAACAATTCTGTTTGCCAATTTAGAAGTATAAGAGACCATCTCAAGAACAGGTTTGACACACTGAATACTAATGACTGAAGACCAGATGAGTTGTGGAATGACATGAAGGACATCATACATGAAGAAAGGAAGAGGTCATTAAAAAGACAAGAAAGAAAGATGAAACCCAAAATAGATGTCAGAAGAGACTCTGAAACTTGCTCTTGAACACTGAACAGCTAAAGCAAATGTAGAAATGACTAAGTAAAAGAACTGAACAGAAGATTTCAAACAACTTGAGAAGACAAAGTAAAGTATTATAATGACACGTGCAAAGAGCTGGAGATAGAAAACCAAAAAGGAAGAACACGCTCGGCATTTCTCAAGCTGAAAGAACTGAAGTAAAAATTCAAACCTCTAGTTGCAATAGCGAGGGATTCTATGGGAAAAATATTAAATGATGCAGGAAACCTCAAAAGAAGATGGAAGGAATACATGGAGTCATTATACCAAAAAGAATTGGTCAATGTTCAGCCATTTCAAGAGGCAGCATATGATCAGGAAACGATGGTACCGAAGGAAGAAATCCAAGCTGCACTGAAGGCACTGGTGAAAACCAAGGCTTCAGGAATTGATGGAATATCAATTGAAATGTTTCAACAAATGGATGCAGTGCTGGAAGTGCTCTGTCATCTATGCCAAGAAATTTAGAAGACAGCTACCTGGCGAACCAATTGGAAGAGATCCATATTTATGCCTATTCCTAAGAAAGGTGATCCAACCAAATTCAGAAATTATAGAACAATATCATTAATATCACACAAGAGTAAAATTTTGCTGAAAATCACTCAAAAGCAGCTGTAGCAGTATATTGACATGGAACTGCCAGAAATTCAGGCCAGATTCAGAAGAGGACCTGGAACCAGAGATATCATTGCTTATGTTAGATGAATCCTAGCTGAAAGCAGAGAATACCAGAAATATGTTTACCAGTGTTTTATTGATTATATAAAGGCATTCGACTGTGTGGATCATAACAAAGTATGGATAACATTGTGAAGAATGGGAATTCCAGAACTCTTAATTGTGCTCGTGAGGAACCTGTACATAGATCAAGAGGCAGTTGTTCAGACAGAACAAGGGGATACTGATTGGTTACAATCAAGAAAGGTGTGAGTCAGGGTTGTATCATTTTACCATATCTATTCAATCTGTATGCCGAGCAAATAATACAAGAAATTGGACTATATGAAGAAAAATGGGGTATCAGGATTGAAGGAAGACTCATTAATAACCTGTGTTATGCAGATGACACAATGTTGCTTCCTGAAAGTGAAGAGGACTTGAAGCACTTACTAATGAAGATCAAAGACCACAGCCTTCAGTATGGATTGCACCTCAACATAAGGAAAACAAAAATCCTCACAACTGGACCAATGAGCAACATCATGATAAACAGAGAAACGATTGAAGTTGTCAAGGAGTTCATTTTACTTGGATCCACAATCAACAGCCATGGAAGCAGCAGTCAAGAAATCAAAAGACATATTGCATTGGGTAAATCTGCTGCAAAAGACCTCTTTAAAGTGTTGAAGGGCAAAGACGTTGCCTTGAAGACTACGGTGCGCCTGACCCAAGCCATGGTATTTTCAATCGCACTGTATGCATGTGAAAGCTGGATGATGAATAAGGAAGACTGAAGAAGAATTGACGCCTTTGAATTATGGTGTTGGCGAACAATATTGAATATACCATGGACTGCCAAAAGAACGAAAAAATCTGTCTCGGAAGAAGTGCAACCAGAATGCTCCTTAAAAGCAAGGATGGCGAGACTGTGTCGTACATACTTTGGACATGTTGTCAGGAGGGATCAGTCCCTGGAGAAGGACATCATGCTTGGTAAAGTAGAGAGTCAGCAGAAAAGAGAAAGACCCTCAATGAAATGGATTGACACAGTGGCTTCAACGATGGGCTCAAGAACAACAACTGTGAGCATGGTGCAGGACCGTGCAGTGCTTTGTTCTGTGGTACATAGGGTCACTATGAGTTGATACTGACTTGATGGAACCTAACAACAACAACAAAGTAAAGACTACCAGAACGATACTCAAAAAAGATAGTCTAAACAGACACAAGTAAACATGTAAATATGCATCTGACAATCCTGCAAATTCGTAAGCACATTTTGAACTTTCATACTTTTATAAGTTTAAACTCCATTTGGTTGGTAGTTATGAAAATACAGTATTATAAGTAAGTATCAGAACAAAGAAACAAAAGGAAAAAGTAATATTAATTTTGTATGTATTTCCATAGTATTTTCCAACTGAGAAACATGGAACTGGGGGGAGGGAATAATGATACATGCCAATAATCTAGGAAATACTGCTGAGAGTTTATTCCATGTTTCAAACATTTTTATTTCTCACAAAGCCAGCCCCGTCTTTTAATAGGATATTATTCACTTTTTACATGTTATTTTGTGGTACTTACAGGTGCAATGATGACTCAACTGTATCAATCTAATAAAGAAGGAGAATATTCTTTTGGGTGTGTTAGCTGTTTACTGTTATTTTTGTTGTTTTGGCTTCCATCTCTCACTTAACACAGAAGATGGTGTGCTCTTCTCAAACACTACGCGTCTTCCCTAAATGTTTCTACAAGGAAATATTTTTTAAAGCCTGGGGAATTTTTCAATATTAATAACTGTTAATTAGTTTTAAATGTCTCATGTCTCAAAGGAGGTTCTGAAGTTTACCTACATAAACAGGCACTGCCTAACTTGAATGATTGCTTAGTGCTTTCAACCAGAGTAAAAAATAACTGAGTTTATGAATTTCCTTTAATGCAGCATTGGTACCCCTGCCATTGTTCCCTCTCCTCAACACACACACATGTACACACACACACAATCTCACAAACCCATCTCACACAATCTCACAGACACACATAATCTCACACTCACATGCTGTTGTTCTTGTTGTCGTTAGGTGCTGTCAAGTTGGTTCAGACTAATATGGACCCCATGCACAACAGAACGAAACACTGCCCTGTCCTGTGCCATCCTTACAATTGTTGTTATGCTTGAGCTCATTGTTGCAGCCACTGTGTCAATCCACCTCGTTGAGAGTCTTCCTCTTTTCTGCTGACTCTGTACCCTGCGAAGCATGATGTCCTTCTCCAAGAAACGATCCCTCCTGACAACATGTCCAAAGTATGTACGACACAGTCCTTGCTTTTAAGGAGCATTCTGGTTGCACTTCTTCCGAGACAGATTTTTTCATTCTTTTGGCAGTCCATGGTATATTCAATATTCTTCTCCAGTACCATAATTCAAAGGCGTCAATTCTTCTTCAGTCTTCCTTATTCATCATCCAGCTTTCACACGTATACGATGCCATTGAAAATACCATGGCTTGGGTCAGGCGCACCGTAGTCTTCAAGGCAACGTCTTTGCCCTTCAACACTTTAAAGAGGTCCTTTGCAGCAGATTTACCCAATGCAATGTGTCTTTTGATTTCTTGACTGCTGCTTCCATGGCTGTTGATTGTGGATCCAAGTAAAATGAACTCCTTGACAACTTCAATCGTTTCTCTGTTTATCATGATGTTGCTCATTGGTCCAGTTGTGAGGATTTTTGTTTTCCTTATGTTGAGGTGCAATCCATACTGAAGGCTGTGGTCTTTGATCTTCATTAGTAAGTGCTTCAAGTCCTCTTCACTTTCAGGAAGCAACATTGTGTCATCTGCATAACACAGGTTATTAATGAGTCTTCCTCCAATCCTGATGCCCCGTCCTTCTTCATATAGTGCAGCTTCTCGTGTTATTTGCTCAGCATACAGATTGAATAGGTATGGTGAAAGAACACAACTCTGACGGACACCTTTCCTGACTTTAAACCAATTGGTATCCCCTTGTTCTGTCCGAACACACACACTAAGGGTTTCCAAATCCAATAAAGCAGAATTAATATTTTAGTCTGCTAGTGCACACACAAAACTCAATTATTCTTCTCTATTTTAACAAACTAATGACTAAATATGCCTTCATATTATTTCTGTGCTTGTGTTTCACTTACTTAAGTAGGTGCTAATTTCATGATTTAAAAAAATACTGCTATTACTAATTATTGGAGATCGAACGCTAGAATTTTGCAAGATCAACGACTTCTTCATTGCAAATACCTTCTTTCACCAACATAAATGGTGACTATACACATGGACCTCGCCAGGTGGAACACACAGAAATCAAATTGACTACATCTGTGGAAAGAGATGATGGAAAAGCTCAATATCATTAGTCAGAACAAGGCCAGGGGCCGACTGTGGAATGGACCATCAATTGCTCATATGCAAGTTCAAGCTGAAATTTAGGAAAATCAGAGCAGGGCCATGAGAGCCAAAATATGACCTTGAGTATATCCCACCTGAATTTAGAGACGACCTCAAGAATAGATTTGAAGCATTGAACACTAGTGACCGAAGACCAGGCGAGTTGTGCAATGACATCAAGGACATCATGCCTGAAGAAAGTAAGAGGTCACTGAAAAGACAGGAAAGAAAGAAAAGAACAAGGTGGATGTCAGAGGAGACTCTGAAACTTGCTCTCGAACATCGAGCAGCTAAAGCAAAAGGAAGAATTGATGAAGTAAAAGAACTGAACAGAAGATTTCAAAGGGCCTCTCGAGAAGATGAAATAAAGTATTATAATGACATGTGCAAACAGCTGGAGATGGAAAATCAAAACGGAAGAACACGCTCGGTGTTTCTCAAGCTGAAAGAACTGAAGGAAAAATTGAAGCCTTGAGTTTCTGTAGTGAAGGATTCCATGGGGAAAATATTAAATGATGCAGGAAGCATCAAAAGAAGATGGAAGGAATACACAGAGTCATTATACCAAAAAGAATTAGTTGATAGTCAACCATTTCAAGAGGTGGCATATGATCAGGAACTGATGGTACTGAAGGAAGAAGTCCAAGCTGCTTTCAAGGCATGGGTGAAAAACAAGGCTCCAGGAATTGATGGAATATCAACTGAGATGTTTCAACAAACAGATGCAGCGCTGGAGGTGCTCCCTTATCTGTGCCAAGAAATATGGAAGACAGCTTCCTGGCCAACTGACTGGAAGAGATCCATATTTATGCCTATTCCTAAGAAAGGTGATCCAACCAAATGTGGAAATTATAGAACAATATCATTAATATCACAATCAAGCAAAATTCTGCTGAAGATCATTCAAAAGCAGCTGCAGCAGGATATTGACAGGGAACTGCCAGAAATTTAGGCCGGTTTCAGAAGAGGACGTGGAACCAGGGATATCATTGCTGATGTCAGATAGATCCTGGCTGAAAGCAGAGAATACCAGAAGGATGTTTAGCTGTGTTTTATTGATTATGCAAAGGTATTTGACCATGTGGATCATAACAAACTGTGGATAACACTGCGAAGAATGAGAATTCCAGAACACTTAATTTGCTCATGAGGAACCTTTACATAGATCAGGAGGCAATTGTTTGGACAGAACCAGGGGGTACTGATCGGTTTAAAGTCAGGAAAGGTGTGCGTCGGGGTTATATTCTTTCACCATACCTATTTAATCTGCATGCTGAACAAATAATACGAGAAACTGGACTATATGAAGAAGAACGGGGCATCAGGATTGGAGGAAGACTCATTAACAACCTGAATTATGCAGATGACACAACCTTGCTTCCTGAAAGTGAAGAGGACTTGAAGCACTTACTAATGAAGATCAAAGACCACAGCCTTCAGTATGGATTACACCTCAACATAAAGAAAACAAAAATTCTCACAACTGGACCAATGAGCAACATCATGATAAACGGAGAAAAGATTGAAGTCGTCAAGGAGTTCATTTTACTTGGATCCACAATCAACAGCCATGGAAGCAGCAGTCAAGAAATCAAAAGACGCATTGCATTGGGCAAATCTGCTGCAAAGGACCTCTTCAAAGTGTTGAAGAGCAACGATGTCACCCTGAAGACTAAGGTGCGCCTGCCCCAAGCCATGGTATTTTCAATCACATCATATGCGTGTGAAAGCTGGACAATGAATAAGGAAGACCGAAGAAGAATTGACGCCTTTGAATTGTGGTGTTGGCGAAGAATATTGAATATACAATGGAGTGCCAAAGAATGAATAAATCTGTCTTAGAAGAAGCACAATCAGAATGCTCCTTAGAAGCAAGGATGGCGAGACTGTGTCTTACATACTTTGGACATGTCAGGAGGGATCAGTCCCTGGAGAAGGACATCATGCTTGGCAGAGTACAGGGTCAGCAGAAAAGAGGAAGACCCTCAACGAGGTGGATGGACACAGTGGCTGCAACAAGGAGCTCAAGCATAACAACAATTGTAAGGATGGTGCAGGACTGGGCAGTGTTTCATTCTGTTGTGCATAGGGTCGCTATGAGTCGGAACTGACTCGATGGCACCTAACAACGACAATTACTAACTTTTGCTATTTTCAATTATCTACGTTGCCTATTTAATATTTCAGAGTATGAATCTGAAACTACCACACTTTGACTTTCTTAAGGTGTTTGTTAAAGTGTTATATTAAGTCTTATCACAACAATACTCCTGTATCATATAAGAAACATTTTTTAAAATGTCCTGAAAATAAAGGCATGATAGCAGGAATGTAATACTCTTAATCTTGCAATTCATCACCCAAAAAGCAATTTTCCCCAAGATCCATGCTGCTGGACGTGCATAATGAAGAGACCACATACTGTTCTCTAACCTTAAGCTAATATTATTAAACAATAAAAAAACAGATGTACAGACAACCTTTCAATTGAGTATAATTGTTCAAATTACTTAAAATACCCTTGGATAAAAAAAACTTATTTTCATTTAAGAATTTATGATACTGCTATTCTTCCTCAAAGTCTGTATGTATTGCTTCTTGTCAAAAATTAATTTGAATTCATCCCAGTTTTCAGCTTTACATTCATTGCATTTCAATTATCCCACAGAAAGTCTCCTCTATACTGCTCAAAGTTGTAAGCCAGAAATTTTCAAAATCCCATAAATCTACCTTTCACGATAAAATGCTAGAGAATGGCAGAATTTAAGAACAATCACAATAGTATTGAAAATAATGTCGTTTCGCTGCCATTCCTACCATGGTTATGTGTATAGGCAGAAGACTTGTCCAATCTCCTTGAATGATGGCTGAACTTTCATACATAGGATTAGGTAATGTTCTGCAATGAAATAAATTTATGTTTGATTTTTTTTTTCATCCCCCCAAACATAAAAGCTGTAAATGGTCACAGCCCTTGGAAAATGAAATGGACTTCTGTGACCTCAGGCTGAAATTTAAGAGTTTTCTGCTACTGCTTCAAGATTCCCATCCCCATGGAAACAGTCACCAGGAATGATTCTGCCGTCATTATTTTCACCCACTTTCCCTGGCTGCTAACCAAAAACTCAGCAGTTTGAATCCATCAGCCAGTCCTTGGAAGCCCTATGGGACAGTTCTACTCTGTCCTAGATGGTTGCTAGGAGTTGCAATTGACCCAACAGCAATGGGTACCCTGGTTCCGGAGCCCTGGTGGCAATGATCTGGTGTGGTGTCCATGAAAGTCAGAAAGAAAATGAGTATCAGTCCTGTGGAATGAACTGGAGCAACTATCAACTAATAGGTACAAAGTCAGATATGTCTTTAAAAAATATATTTAACATTTTTTTCTGATTAGAAAAAGAATATATCTCATAAAAACCGTGGAAAGTTATATAAGAAACTACGAACAGTTATTGCCTAGAGAGCATTGGAAACTGGGCAGATGGGGGACTAGAATGGAAATTTTGTAGTTTCTTTTTATCACAGAATTTTTAAACAGAAAAAGTAAAGAGAATAGCAGTGAATCCCTATGTACCCATTACCCAACTTTAACACTTACCAACTCAAAGTCAATCTTGTTTCATCAATACTCCCAATCTCCACTGGATTATCTTGAAACAAATTCCAAACATCATACAATTTTATCCATAAGTGTTAACCTTTATCTCTAAAATATAAGGGTACTTAAAAATATAACCACAATACAAGCATCATATCTTATAAAATTAATAATTTTAAACATGATAAATGGTGTTTCAAAATATCTTTGTTTTTCTCATAATTTTTAAACATTTGGCTTATTCATGGCATGATTCACTTAAGATTCTGAGTAACATTTGAATAATAAATCTCTTAAGTCCCCTCTAATCTGTAACTGGAAACCCTAGTGGTGTAGTGGTTAAGCACTACAGCTGCTAACCAAATATTGGCTGTTCGAATCCACGAGGCACTCCTCGGAAACCCTCTGGGGCAGTTCTACTGTGTCCTATAGTGTTGCTGTGAGTCAGTATCAACTCGAAGGCAACAGATTTTTTAATCTGTAACTCCTCCTTTTCTTTCTCCCTCTCGTAATTTAGTTTTTTAAGAAATCAGACGGTCTTTTAGTGTTTCCTGTGTTCAGGATTTTGCTGCTTGTTTCTGTGGTGTCACTTGACATGTCCCACTGTCTTCTGTGTATCTACAAACTGAAAATTAGATTTAGAGGCTTGAGCAGGTACAGGTTTGAATTTTTGACACGAAGACTTCGAGTATGGTGCTCTGTTCTGCCATTAAGAGATAGATAATGTCTGGTTGTCTCTCTTTTCGTGATGTTAGCAGAGATTGACAAACATTGCCTACAGCCATTGTTTCATTAAGGATCTGACCTAAATGCATGAATAACCTATTCAAAAAATTAATAAAAAAGGATAAAACAATCAGTTCCTCTATAGAGGATAAGAAGTAAACACCACCATAATGTGATGAGAGGGCTCTAAAAAAAATCAAATGTGTAAAATGACCAGAGTAAGCCTATGTAATTAGCCTGCCTGGTATTTTGGAAATCTCACTAAACCAAAAACCAAACCCCTTGCCATCAAGTCAATTCCAACTCACAGCAACCCTATAGAACAGGGTAGAACTGCCCCATAGGGTTTCCAAGACTGTAAATCTTTATGGGAGCAGATTGCCACATCTTTCTCCCGTGGACGGACTGGCGGGTTCAAACTGCTGGCCTTTTGGTTAGCAGTTAAGTGCTTAATCATTTTGCCTCCAGGGGTCCTTGGAAGTCTCCCTAAAACATTCCAATCCATGCTACTCCCAGGTGTGGTTTGGCGCCATCTGGTGGTGCATACTCACTCTGATGTAAATATTAATGAGGACGATTCTGGAACTTCTGGGACATCAGCAATGATTCTAGGAACTTTCCTAAAGAGTTTGTTCCCATTTTGTCAATTCAACCTGGGAAAAGTAGGCTAAGAAAATGCTAGGGACAACAGAACACATACTCAGGCTTTCTAAAAAGGTCGTTTGCCATTTCTTCAGCAGACTCCCTTCCTTCAAATTTCTCACTACTCGCCATGCTCCTAGATGTAAAAATTTTAGCCTACTGTTGTTTGAACATGGGGATTTTGGCTGAGAGGAGTATCCAGTTGCTAATGACATTGTGACCAAATTCATATTGTTGAAAGAACTATTATCATAGAATTTTATTGCACATGCATGAAGTGTAAAGAAAATAAAAGCCACTCATAAACTTGTTACTTATGGACAACTGATACCATTTTCAATATTTTCTTCTAAATATTCCTCACGTGTTTTTTTTTTACATACACACACACACAACCTGTTGCTGTTGAGTGGATTTCAACTCATAGCGGCCCTATAGGACAGAACAGAACTGCTCCATAGGGTTTCTAAGGAGTGGATGGTAGATTGGAACTGTTGACCTTTTGGTTAGTAGCGGTAGCTCTTAACCACTGCGCCACTCACACATATGTAAAAACCAGAGCTGTATACTTTTATAGCCTGTCTTGAAAAATTCACCCTCTACATAAGGTGTCAAAACAACAACAACAAAAAAAAACCAAACCCTTTGCCATCATTTCGACTCATAGCGACCCTGTAGGACAGAGTAGAATTGCCACATATCATCTCCAAGGAGCATCTAGTGCTTTTGAACTGCCAATCTTTCAGTTAGCAGCCATAGATCTTAACCACTACACCTCCAGCGTTTCCAGCAGGGGATGTAGTAGCCACAAATTATAGTGGCTCTCCATCTCCTAATGGCAATGTTAGTGCTACCCACCCTAATCCTTCGCCTAGCTGATTGAGTTAAGCAGAGAGAAAACTAATCAAAGCTGAACCAATTAGATCCCTTCAGAGAACCGAATGGAGACATTCAGAGATGAAAGGTGGTTGGAGTGGGCACATCTGCTGGTTGTGCTCTAACAAGAAGATTTGAGGGCTCTTGCGTTGGGGACCTCAGAACAGCCCTTGCTTGGGTCCTTCCTTAGGCTTTCTAATTCTGCTTTTATTTTAGTCCGTGAGCTAGCCAAGTTTCCTTCCGATGTTGTGGTTGTTAATAGAGTCACAATCTACTACTTCTAACAAAAATAATGTTGATACGTGTGTGTATTGCCATATAATGTTTCTCAAAATGTGAATTTTAATGAATATGTGATGGATATCCATATATATATGTAATGATTCCATTATATCTGGTTATGACTGTTAACAATATTCAGTACTAAAAATACTGCTGCAATAATGTACACAACTACATAAACCATTCATGACATTTTAAATTATTTTCTTAAAAATTGTTAAAACTTTTATAATATACACTGTAAAGACAAATTTCAAGAGGGGTGATATTGATTTACCAAATTACTCCAATTTTATGACAGAGTTCTAGTCTTACTGGATCTTTATCACAATTGATTTTTTTAATTTATAAAAGTTCTTGCCAATTAGGCCTAGGGCCAAAGTTACGTCAAAGCTATTTTCATTATGATCTTTGATTGCTTCTGATATGGAATATTTTGAATATTTACATATTTTCTGCTATCAATCTATATTCTTTGCCCATTTTTTATAGGATAGATTTGATTTTACTGATTTGTAAAATATCCTTGTTTTCATAGGATAATGCTCATTCCTGTAGTGATTATTGGAAATCTTTTTTACTTTTCATTACATTTTTTTATGATTTAAAAAAATGTACAGACACTTCTAATTTTTAGTCAGTCAAATCTCTACATATTTTTATTAATATTTCCTTTGACACATTTATTGTTTTGCTTATAAAGTTACTATATCTCCTATACTCCCGATTTTATATATTCATATAATACTTTTGTTCTTAAACATTGAAATATCTGGTTTATTTAACTTCTGTATGTGAAAAGAATCTTTCTTCTAAAATGATTAGCTAGATATTTCAATACTGCCTATTAAATAATCTATCACTCTCTAATGGTTTTGAAGTAATAAATTTATCATATATTAAAATCTTATAAATATTCTATTGGACTTCTTTGATTTTTTTTACCCACTTCTATGCCAGTTCCAGAATAATTTATTTACTTATTACTCTATATTTAAAATTCTGACAGGACAAGGCCAACTTCTCATTTTTATTTTTAAAAAAATTCATGACTATTGTCATTATTTAATTTTTTAAAGATAACTTTAGACTCTTATTTTTCTCTCATCAAATGTTTTTTGTATGAAAGAAATTTATATTTGATGTTAATGAAGCCTTCAGAAACATGGTACATATCTGCATTAATTTCAATCTTCTATTAAATCCTACAGTAAAATTGTTTGTAGTTTTTTAAAAAATACGTAGAGCCAGCACATTACTTGGTAAGTTTATTCTTAGATATTCTTAATATTCTATATATTTTATTCCATTTGTTGTTGTTGTTGTTAGGTGCCATCGAGTCAGTTCCAACTCATAGCAACATTATGCACGACAGAACAAAACACTGCCTAGTCCTGCACCATCCTCACAACCTTTGCTATGTTTGAGCTCACTGTTGCAGTCACTGTGTCAGTCCATCTCCTTGAGGATCTTCCTCTTTTTCGCTGACCCTTTACCTCACCATGCATGATGTCCTTCTCCAGGGACTGATCTCTCCCAATAACACGTCCAAAGTATGTGAGAGGCAGTCTTGTCACCCTCATTTCCAAGGAGCACCCTGACTATACTTCTTCCAAGACAGACTTGTTCGTTCTTCTGTCCCACCAAAAAACAAAACAAAAAAACCCATTGCCGTCAAGTCGATTTCAACTCATAAGGGCTCTATAAGACGGAGTAGAACTACCCCACAGGGTTTCCAGGGAGTGGCTGGTGGATTCGAACTGCCAACCTTTTGGTTAGCAGCTGAGCTCTTAACCACTGAGCCACCAGGGCTCTGCTCTTCTGGCAGTCCATGGTATATTCAGTATTCTTTGACAACACCATAATTCAAAGGCATCAGTTCTTCTTCATTGTCCAGCTTTTGCGTGCATATGAGGCGATTCAAAACATCATGGTTTGGGTCAGACGTACCTTAGCCCTCAAAGTGACATCTTTGCTTTTTAACACTTTGAAGAGGTATTTGGAGATTTTCCCAATTCAATACATCGTTTGATTTCTTGACTGTTGCTTCCATGGACATTGATTGTGAATTCAAGTAATATGAAATTCTTGACAGCTTCAATATTTTGTCCATTTATCTTGATGTTGCTTAATTATTATTATTCCACTTAGAATGATCTTTTAATTATTTGAACTAAATTTAATGGCATATTATAAAGCTATTGATTTGACTAAGTTTATGAGAGTCAGCTGAGTTAACACTCCTTAGTCTTACAGGGAGACAATCTATCATCTGTATCATCTATTTCTAGACATAACAGAGATTTTATCACTTCTTTTCCAGTATTCATCTTGCATTTTCTCATGGTCTTGTTACATTGTTGTTCTTGAACAATACTTACTGATTATTGTGGATTGAATTGTGTCCACCAAAATATGTTGAAATCCTAGTCCCTGTACCTGTTAATGTGATCCTGTTTAGAAATAGATTTTTTCTTTTGTTACTGTTAATGAGCAACTAAATGAATACTTTATTTTATAAGGATTAGCATAAAGCTGGTTCCTATGAGATGGAGGTTAAAGAAGTCCCACTTGTCCACCTTTTCCAAGCTGCCGTACCACTCCATCATCTCTAACATCAGCACTCTCTCTCTCGTCTTTCATTTCCCTAATTCACTGCAAAGTCTCACAGAAATCACTTACTGTGTAAAGAAAATGGCTCATGTGGTTGTGGAGGCTGGCAAGTTCCAAATTCGTGAATCAGGCATAGATAGACTTCTCCTGACCCATGTGGCTGCAGGAGCTAATGAACCCAGACCAGCAGCTCAGACCACAGGCTGCTGGCTCACAAGGCTGGAGAATCAGGTCACTTGGTAGGGAACCAGCCCAAGGGGCTGAGGAGGCTGGTGAATTCCAGAATTAGCAGGTCAGATAGCAGGCCTCTGGGGAGGTCAATTGATCACAAACCGGATGAGGGATCCAGCTGCAGAGAGACAGAGCCTCGCCAGGACACACACATATATCTTAGATGCAGGCCACACCCCAGCAAATGGCGTAATTTTAGTAAGGGTGGGGCTTGAGTCATGTACCCAAGACACACCTTATACCAATCCTGCCTAATCAACATGTAGAGGTCAGTATCTACAACACATAAAATGGAGGACAACCACACAATTCTAGGAATCATGACCCAGTCAATTTGAAACATAACCCTAACCATCACAGGTTCCATATACCTTATTTGCATAGTCCCACTGAATCATTATGTGTGAGTCACAAAGACCATGGCTAGAAAACCCATATTAAGTAATTCATTGCATTGCAGGGTACACCCTGGCTATTCTAGCCATTGATCCTTTCATACTTGAAGGATTAACTTCCCCCTCCCAATCCTTTCACCAGTCCAAAGCAGTCATTAACAATTAGTCCTTCAGTAGGACAAAAGAGTTCTAAGGGTGAAGTTACTCAGATACCAGCCATTCAGGCCTGCTGTAGGTGTCCATCTGCTGGATGGCTGCAGGCTCTCCAATAGTTCGTCTTTTCTTCACCTTTTCTGGCCTCTGACAAAATTCAACTGAGAGAAGATTATTCCCTTGCTCTGAGTCTGTCTCGATATATCAGCATAATGTTAGATTTCTCCTGCTGCATAACCCATTTATTTATTCCTTTACCTTCAGCTATTATTTCTCCTTCCTCCCATTTTTACCCATACTTTTTCACCTTGGGAAGGAATATCAGGTTCAGCTGCTGTGCTAGCACAGATTGCTGGCAGCAAGACCAGTCTAACTATGCTTCCCCCTCAGTCAACTCCCATTCATGTTGGTTAGGGTTACATAGGTATAACACTAGTGCGCTCCCTCGCGCACTAGGTAACACGGCAGTATTCACTGCCAACCCCAATTTTGCCAGATGGGGGAAGGTACAATCCATCCCATTAAGCTGTTGGGAATTCTGGCATACATGTATAGTTATATTTTCTGGCTTAAGGGTCACCCCTGCTTCAGGCACCTGCAGCTGCATCCCTAGTCCTGGAACAGCAGAATCTGAAGGGGAAAAAAGCAATTTTAGCTGATGCAGGGAAGAACTCAAGAATTCAAGACAGATTCAGAAGAGGATGCGGAACCAGGGATATCATTGCTGATGTCAGACGGATCATAGCTGAAAGCAAAGAATACCAGAAAGATGCTTACCTGTGTTTTATTGACTATGCAAAGGCATTCAACTGTGTGGATCATCACAAATTATGGCTAACATTACAAATAATGGGAATTCCAGAACACTTAATTGTGCTCATGAGGAACCTGTTCTTAGACAAAGAGGTAGTCATTCAAGGAGAACTAGGGAATACAGTCTACTTTAGTCAGGAAATCAGGGTTGTATCCTTTCACCATACTTATTCAATCTTTATGCTGAGCAAATAATCCAAGAAGCTGGACTACATGAAGAAGAAAGCAGCATCAGGATTGGAGGAAGATTTATTAACAACCTGCGTTATGTAGATGACACAACCTTGCTTGTTGAAAGAGAAGAGGACTTGAAGCATTTACTGATGAAGATCAAAGACCACAGCCTTCGGGTATATTACACTTCAATATAAAGAAAACACAACATCCTCACAGCTGGACCAATAAGCAATATCATGATAAATGGAGAAAACATTGAAGTTACCCAGGATTTCATTTTACTTGAATCCACAATCAATGCCCATGGAAGCAGTAGCCATGAAATCAAATGACACTTTACATTGGGCGAATCTACTGCAAAAGACCTCTTTAAAGTGTTAAAAAGCAAAGATGTCACTTTGAGAACAAAGGTGTGCCTGACCCAAACAGTGGTATTTTCCTTTGCCTCATTTGCATGTGAGAGCTAGATAATGAATATGGAAGGCTGAAGTAGAATTGATGCCTTTGAATTATGGTGTTGGTGAAGAATATTGAATAGACCGTGGACTGCCAGAAGAACGAATATGTCTTAGAAGAAGTACAGCCAGAATGCTTATTAGAAGCAAGGATAGCAAGACTTCGTCTCACATACTTTGGGCATGTTATCGGGGGGAACAGTCCGTGGAGAAGGACATCATACTTGGTAAAATAGAAGGTCAACGAAAAGAGGAAGACACTTAACAAGATGGATTGACACAGTGACTGCAACAATGAGTTCAAACTTAGCAACAATAGTGAAGATGGCACCAGACTGGGCAGTGTTTTGTTCTGTTGTACACAGTGTCACTGTGAGTCAGAACCGACTTAACGGCAGCTAGTAATAACATTACAACAATGAGGTCATATCAGAGTAAGGTGGGTTCTAAACCTAGTCCCTTCTGAGTAGTGTCTTATAAAGGGGAGTACAGACATAAAGAGACGAACACACAGGGGGAAAATGCTACGCGAAGATGGAGGCAAATGCGTCTATAAAAGTCCAGGAATGCCAAAGATTGCTAGTAGAAGCTGAAGGAGACAAGGAAGGACTTTCCCCTAAAGCTGACACCCTGAATTTAGACTTCTAGACTGTAGAACTGGAAGAAAATTAATTTCTGTTCTCTAAAGCCACCCATTTGTGGTATTTTTATTACTGCAGCACTAAGTAACTAAGACAATGGTAGGGAAGATAGTGGTAATTCATGTGTTTTATGTGTTGGTATTACGTATGATATTGGCTTTTTGATTGAAATGAACTTTTTGCCATGTTAAGAAAATATATTTCTATTCTTAGGTTAAGATTTTATTCTGTGTAAATCAGACTTTTAAACCAAATGCCTTTTCAACAGTGATTGACACATATATGTTTCTCTTTTACTCAATTGGCAAGAAAAATTTTATTAATTCAGTTCCCAACATTGAAACATTTTATTTCCTTTTACTAAGTCCTGCTAGGCCATAGTGTATTATTTTCATTAAAGGAGTAGATCTTATTTTCTACTACTTTACTAAGGATTTTTTTTTGCTTCAAGTTAAAAGTGGGATTGGTTTATCATTTTGTGCTACCATTGTTAAATTATGGTGTCAAGGTTATTCCACCTGCCATTGGGATTTTGACTGGACTTGTGCTATACTTACAAATTACTTCTAGAAAAATTTCCATCTATTTAATATGCAGTGTTCTACTATTGGAACATATTATCTCTCTGCGTGTATTCCAGTCTTGATGTTTGATAACTTTATGTGTTTTCATTTGAACTGAGAGCTGATGAATTGATAGGAGTTAGCTAGGTGAAAGGTTGAATTAGTGTGAAGCTATTCCAAGAAGTTTTAAGGAGAGAAATTACACGATCAAATTTGCCTTTTTAGTAGATCACTCTCCCTGCAGGATGGAGAGAGATTGGATTGGAAGGGCGCAAGAGTGGATATAGAGAGGCTATTGCAATTGTCCCATGAGAAACAGGGCAAACAGGTTGGCAGTGGAGAAGAAGAAAACTGAGCAGATGCAAATGATCATTTAGAGGGCAAAATGTTGTTGTTGTTGGGTGCTGTTGAGTTGATTGTGACTCACAGCAACCCTGTGTGACAGAGTAGAACTTCCCCGTAGAGTTTTCTTGGCTGTAATCTTTATGGAATAAGATTACCAGGTCTTTCTTCTGTGGAGCTGCTGGGAGGAATCGAACCAACAACCTCTTGGTTGGCAGCTGAGTATTTAACCATTATGCCACCAGGACTCTTAAAAGCCTTATAAATGGAATATGTATGAGTAAAAAGAGAAGTCAAGGATGACACTCAGGGCTTCCTCAAGGCATGAAGAATGGGTGGGTAGTCAAGGACCAAGTGGAAGATTAAGAAATGGAATAAATAAATTTTTCAAATATGTTTACAAGTCTGTGAAGGGTAAAATGAAACAGAACTGGAAGAGAAGGAAGGGCCAGCAAGTGTGGAAAGATGGAAGAGATTTTCTCATATTTGAATGGTAATAGAATAAAACCAGTAGGAAGAAGCTAATACAATAGAAAGAAGGGATGGTTTATAATTTTAGATTTTGGGAACTTGGGAAGAGATGAAGGTGAAACCACCGGGGTTTTCTTGGAAAGGAAGGAGAAGGGGATGGCTTCGGATGCAGGTGGTTCGTAGGTTGAGTGGCAGGAAGGTGAGGGAGTTCCCATCTGATGCTGAGATGTAGGGGCAGGTGGGTGGGTGACCATGATGGAAGAGGGAGTGGACCAAAGAAACATAATAGGATAACTCAGTAGTGGAGGACACAGTGGAGGTTGAAGATTGTGAATTTAATGTGATATGAATGAATGTTGTTGTTGTTATGTGCCATCAAGTCAGTTCTGAATCATGGCAACCCTATATACAATAGAATGAAACATTGCCCAGTCCTATACCATCCTCACAATTGTTGCTATGTTTGAGCCTATTGTTGCAGCCACTGTGTCAATCCATCTTATTGAAGGTCTTCCTCTTTTTCACTGACCTTCTACTTTACCAAGCCTGATATCCTCCTCCAGGGACTATTTCCTCCTGATAACATGTCCAAAATATATGAGACAAAGTCTCGCTATCCTTACTTCTAATGAGCATCCTGTCTGTACTTATTCCAAGACAGATTTGTTCATTCTTCTGACCATGATATATTCAGTAGTCTTCGCCAACACCATAATTCAAAGGCATTAACTCCTCTTCAGTCTTCCTTATTCATTGTCCAACTTTCACATGCATATGAGGCTATTGAAAACACCATGGCTTGGGTCAGGTGCACCTTAGTCCTTAAAGTGATATCATTTTTTGCGATTACATTTTCTGACTGAGGATTATGGACATATAGAAAAGCCATTGGTTTAAATATATATCTATTCCTATTCTAACCAACTTACTGAGCTTTTTTATTAATTCCAAAGGTGTTTATTTTGGACATAATTTTTTTAAATTTTTGACTTGTAATTGTGTCATCAATAAAAAATGTTAATTTTGGCTCCTATTTTTCGTGTGTGTGTGTGTGTTTTGATTTCATATTTTGTTTCACAGTTTACTTAATTTTATTGGCAGGAGCTCATTACGTACTTTTGTAAAATAACATTTACAACTGGGATTTTTGCTTTACTCCTCATTTTAATGGGGGTGCCTGTAATGTTTTATTCTGGGGTGTTATATTTGGTCCTTCTTTGATGATTTAATAACATTCAGAAAATCTTACATTTTTAGTTTTCTAACCTTAAAAAAATGAATTGTATCAAAATTTCCTTCAGGGTGTATCTATTAACTACCTTGTATATTTTTTCTTATAGAAAATATTGTGGGGATAAAACTTGCTTGGTTGAGTTTTAACATACCATTGAACTTAGTTTACTAGCAGTTTATTTCAGTTTTTGGATATGTTAAAAAGGGATTGGCTTTATTTTATGGTCGAGTATTACATGTATGTTAGCTTTATAAAATAAATGATGTAGCTATCTATATCTTTCTGTTCTTTGGAGCAATTTATGTAGCATTAACTGTTCGCTGAACATTTGAAAAAAACTCCATCTCTCTCTGAGCCAGCACTCCTTTTCATGCATTTTCAATGTCTTCTGTGGTCTATTTGATTTTTGACTTCTTGAGTCAGCTTTAGTAACTTACATTTTTTAAGGCAGGCATATATTTCATTGGAATCTTCTAGTATGAACATTAAGTAATACAAAAAATTCTCATATAAATTAAAAATTTGGGTCTGTTATATCATCTGGATAATTTCTGCTTGTATCTACTTGTTGTTTATGTTGTTGCTTTTTTTCTCTCCACTAAGTCTGCCAGAGGTCTGACATCATTATTATGTTTCTTTTGTTGCTTATTTGTTTGACTGCTAAAAATGCACCTTATTCACATTATTAATAGTTTCTTCTTTACCCTTCCCCCCTTTTTTGATATTTTTCCTAAAGTATTGAGTTTAATGATTCTTTGTTCTAAGTTTTGTTAAATTCAAATTATTTTGTAGTTGTCAGTTTTGTTACTTTTTTTTTTATTAACTTTTATTGAGCTTCAAGTGAACTTTTACAAATCAAGTCAGACTGTCACATATAAGTTTATATACACCTTACTCCGTACTCCCACTTGCTCTCCCCCTAATGAGTCAGCCCTTGCAGTCTCTCCTTTCATGACAATTTTGCCAGCTTCCAGCTCTCCCTATCCTCCCATCCCCCCTCCAGACAGGTGATGCCAACACAGTCTCAAGTGTCCACCTGATATAATTATCTCACCTACCCACTGTCCAGTCCCTTTCATGTCTGATGAGTTGTCTTCGGGGATGGTTCCTGTCCTGTGCCAACAGAAGGTTTGGGGACCATGACCGCCTGGATTCCTCTAGTCTCAGTCAGACCATTAAGTATGGTCTTTTTGTGACAATTTGGGGTCTGCATCCCACTGATCTCCTGCTCCCTCAGGGGTTCTCTGTTGTGCTTCCTGTCAGGGCAGTCATCGATTGTGGCCGGGCACCAACTAGTTCTTCTGGTCTCAGGACGATGTAGGTCTCTGGTTCATGTGGCCCTTTCTGTCTCTTGGGCTCTTAGTTGTCGTGTGACCTTGGTGTTCCTCATTCTCCTTTGATCCAGGTGGGTTGAGACCAATTGATGCATCTTAGATGGCTGCTTGTTAGCATTTAAGACCCCAGACGCCACATTTCAAAGTGGGATGCAGAATGTTTTCACAATAGAATTATTTTGCCAATTGACTTAGAAGTCCCCTTAAACCATGGTCCCCAAACCCCCACCCTTGCTCCGCTGACCTTTGAAGCATTCATTTTATCCCGGAAGCTTCTTTGCTTTTGTTCCAGTCCAGTTGAGCTGACCTTCCATGTATTGAGTATTGTCCTTCCCTTCACCTAAAGCAGTTCTTATCTACTAACTAATCAGTAAAAAACCCTCTCCCACCCTCCCTCCCTCCCCGCCTCGTAACCACAAAAGTATGTGTTCTTCTCAGTTTATACTATTTCTCAAGATCTTATAATAGTGGTCTTATACAATATTTGTCCTTTTGCCTCTGACTAATTTCGCTCATCATAATGCCTTCCAGGTTCCTCCATGTTATGAAATGTTTCACAGATTCTTCACTGTTCTTTATCGATGCGTAGTATTCCATTGTGTGAATATACCACAATTTATTTACCCATTCATCCGTTGATGGACACCTTGGTTGCTTCCAGGTTTTTGCTATTGTAAACAGAGCTGCAATAAACATGGGTGTGCATATATCTGTTTGTGTGAAGGCTCTTATTTCTCTAGAGTATATTCCGAGGAGTGGGATTTCTGGGTAGTATGGTAGTTCTATTTCTAACTGTTTAAGATAACGCCAGATAGATTTCCAAAGTGGTTGTACCATTTTACATTCCCACCAGCAGTGTATAAGAGTTCCAATCTCTCCGCAGCCTCTCCAACATTTATTATTTTGTGTTTTTTGGATTAATGCCAGCCTTGTTGGAGTGAGATGGAATCTCATCGTAGTTTTAATTTGCATTTCTCTAATGGCTAATGATCGAGAGCATTTTCTCATGTATCTGTTAGCTGCCTGAATATCTTCTTTAGTGAAGTGTGTGTTCATATCCTTTGCCCACTTCTTGATTGGGTTGTTTGTCTTTTTGTGGTTGAGTTTTGACAGAATCATATAGAGTTTAGAGATCAGGTGCTGGTCGGAGATGTCATAGCTGAAAATTCTTTCCCAGTCTGTAGGTGGTCTTTTTACTCTTTTGGTGAAGTCTTTAGATGAGTATAGGTGTTTGATTTTTAGGAGCTTCCAGTTATCTGGTTTCTCTTCGTCATTTTTGGTAATGTTTTGTATTCTGTTTATGCCTTGTATTGGGCTCCTAAGGTTGTCCCTATTTTTTCTTCCATGATCTTTATCGTTTTAGTCTTTATGTTTAGGTCTTTGATCCACTTGGAGTTAGTTTTTGCGCTTGGTGTGAGGTATGGGTCCTGTTTCATTTTTTTGCAAGTGGATATCCAGTTATGCCAGCACCATTTGTTAAAAAGACTATCTTTTCCCCAATTAACTGACTCTGAGCCTTTGTCAAATATCAGCTGCTCATATGTGGATGGATTTATATCTGGGTTCTCAATTCTGTTCCACTGGTCTACGTGCCTGTTGTTGTACCAATACCAGGCTGTTTTGACTACTGTGGCTGTATAATAGGTTCTGAAATCAGGTAGAGTGAGGCCTCCCACTTTCTTCTTCTTTTTCAGTAATGCTTTGCTTATCCGAGGCTTCCTTCCCTTCCGTATGAAGTTGGTGATTTGTTTCTCTATCACCTTATAAAATGACATTGGAATTTGGATCGGAAGTGCATTGTATGTATAGATGGCTTTTGGTAGAATAGACATCTTTACTATGTTAAGTCTTCCTATCCATGAGCAAGGTATGTTTTTCCACTTAAGTATGTCCTTTTGAATTTCTTGTAGTAGAGCTTTGTAGTTTTCTTTGTATAGGTCTTTTACATCCTTGGTAAGATTTATTCCTAAGTATCTTATCTTCTTGGGGGCTACTGTGAATGGTATTGATTTGGTTATTTCCTCTTTGATGTTCTTTTTGTTGATGTAGAGGAATCCAAGTGATTTTTGTATGTTTATCTTATAAC
Source organism: Loxodonta africana (assembly GCF_030014295.1). Taxonomy (NCBI): domain Eukaryota; kingdom Metazoa; phylum Chordata; class Mammalia; order Proboscidea; family Elephantidae; genus Loxodonta; species Loxodonta africana. The sequence goes on along the minus strand of NC_087342.1, from coordinate 150,147,840 downwards.
CTGAGACTCTGCCAAACTCTTCTATTAGTTTCAGTAGTTTTCTGGTGGATTCGTTGGGGTTTTCTGTGTATAAGATCATGTCATCTGCAAATAGAGATAATTTTACTTCCTCTTTGCCAATCTGGATGCCCTTTTTTTCCTTTGTCTAGCCTAATTGCTCTGGCTAGGACCTCTAGCACAATGTTGAATAAGAGCGGTGATAAAAGGCATCCTTGTCTGGTTCCCATTCTCAAGGGACATGCTTTCAGGCTCTCTCCATTTAGAGTGATGTTGGCTGTTGGCTTTGCATAGATGCCCTTTATTATGTTGAGGAATTTTCCTTCAATTCCTATTTTGGTGAGAGTTTTTATCATAAATGAGTGTTGTACTTTGTCAAATGCTTTTTCTGCATCAATTGATAAGATCATGTGGTTTTTGTCTTTTGTTTTATTTATGTGGTGGATTACATTAATTGTTTTTCTAATATTAAACCAGCCTTGCATACCTGGTATAAATCCCACTTGGTCGTGGTGAATTATTTTTTTGATATGTTGTTGAATTCTATTGGCTAGAATTTTGTTGAGGATTTTTGCATCTATGTTCATGAGGGATATAGGTGTGTAATTTTCTTTTTTTGTAATGTCTTTACCTGGTTTTGGTATCAGGGAGATGGTGGCTTCATAGAATGAGTTGGGTAGTATTCCGTCATTTTCTATGCTTTGAAGTACCTTTAGTAGTAGTGGTGTTAACTCTTCTCTGAAAGTTTGGTAGAACTCTGCAGTGAAGCCATCCGGGCCAGGGCTTTTTTTTCTTGGGAGTTTTTTGATTACCGTTTCAATCTCTCCTTTTGTTATGGGTCTATTTAGTTGTTCTACTTCTGAGTGTGTTAGTTTAGGTAGGTAGTGTTTTTCCAGGAATTCATCCATTTCTTCTAGGTTTGCAAATTTGTTAGAGTACAATTTTTCGTAGTAATCTGATATGATTCTTTGAATTTCAGTTGGGTCTGTTGTGATGTGGCCCTTCTCATTTCTTTTTCGGGTTATTTGTTTCCTTTCCTGTATTTCTTTAGCCAGTCTGGCCAATGGTTTATCAATTTTGTTAATTTTTTCAAAGAACCAGCTTTTGGCTTTGTTAATTCTTTCAATTGTTTTTCTGTTCTCTAATTCATTTAGTTCAGCTCTAATTTTTATTATTTGTTTTCTTCTGGTGCCTGATGGATTCTTTTGTTGCTCACTTTCTATTTGTTCAAGTTGTAGGGACAGTTCTCTGATTTTGGCTCTTTTTCTTTTTGTATGTGTGCATTTATTGATATAAATTGGCCTCTGAGCACTGCTTTTGCTGTGTCCCAGAGGTTTTGATAGGAAGTATTTTCATTCTCGTTGCATTCTATGAATTTCCTTATTCCCTCCTTGATGTCTTCTATAACCCAGTCTTTTTTCAGGAGGGTATTGTTCATTTTCCAAGTATTTGATTTCTTTTCCCTAGTTTTTTTGTTATTGTTTTCTAGTTTTATTGCCTTGTGGTCTGAGAAGATGCTTTGTAATATTTCGATGTTTTGGATTCTGCAAAGGTTTGTTTTATGACCTAATATGTGGTCTATTCTAGAGAATGTTCCATGTACGCTAGAAAAAAAAGTATACTTTGCAGCAGTTGGGTGGAGAGTTCTGTATAAGTCAATGAGGTCAAGTTGGTTGATTGTTGTAATTAGATCTTCCGTGTCTCTAGTGAGCTTCTTACTGGATGTCCTGTCCTTCTTTGAAAGTGGTGTGTTGAAGTCTCCTACTATAATTGTGGAGGTGTCTATCTCACTTTTCAGTTGTCTTAAAATTTGATTTATGTATCTTGCAGCCCTGTCATTGGGTGCGTAAATATTTAATATGGTTATATCTTCCTGATCAATTGTCCCTTTTACCATTACATAGTGTCCTTCTTCATCTTTTGTGGTGGGTTTAAGTCTAAAGTCTATTTTGTCAGAAATTAATATTGCTACTCCTCTTCTTTTTTGCTTATTGTTTGCTTGATATATTTTTTTTACATCCTTCGAGTTTTAGTTTGCTTGTTTGTGTCTCTAAGTCTAAGTGTGTCTCTTGTAGGCAGCATATAGACAGATCGTGTTTCTTTACCCAGCCCAAGACTCTCTGTCTCTTTATTGGTGCATTTAGTCCATTTACATTCAGCGTGATTATAGATAAATAAGTGTTTAGTGCTGTCATTTTGATGCCTTTTTGTGTGTATTGTTGACAATTTCATTTTTTCACTTACTTTTTTGTGCTGAGACATTTTTCTTAGTAAGTTGTGAGATCCTCATTTTCATAGTGTTTGACTTTATGTTTGTTGAGTCGTTACGTTTTTCTTGGCTTTTATCTTGAGTTATGGAGTTGGTATACCTCTTTGTGGTTACCTTATTATTTACCCCTATTTTTCTAAGTAAAAACCTAACTTGTATTGTCCTATATCGCCTTGTATCACTCTCCATATGGCAGTTCTATGCCACCTGTATTTAGTCCCTCTTTTTGATTATTGTGATCTTTTACGTATTGACTTCAATGATTCCCTGTTATGAGCATTTTTTTTTAATTTATCTTAATTTTTGTGATTTCCCTATTTGAGTTGATATCAGGATGTTCTGTTTTGTGACCTTGTGTTGTGCTGGTATCTGATATTATTGGTTTTCTGACCAAACAATTTCCTTTAGTATTTCTTGTAGCTTTGGTTTGGTTTTTGCAAATTCTCTAAGCTTGTGTTTATCTGTAAATATCTTAATTTCGCCTTCATATTTCAGAGAGAGTTTTGCTGGATATATGATCCTTGGCTGGCAGTTTTTCTCCTTCAGTGCTCTGTATATGTCCTCCCATTGCCTTCTTGCCTGCATGGTTTCTGCTTTCTGAGCAGTCTGAACTTATTCTCATTGATTCTCCCTTGAAGGAGACCTTTCTTTTCTCCCTGGCTGCTTTTAAAATTTTCTGTTTATCTTTGGTTTTGGTGAGTTTGATGATAATATGTCTTGGTGTTTTTCTTTTTGGATCAATCTTAAATGGGGTTCGATGAGCATCTTGGATAGATATCCTTTCGTCTTTCGTGATGTCAGGGAAGTTTTCTGTCAGCAGATCTTCAACTATTTTCTCTGTGTTTTCTGTCCTCCCTCCCTGTTCTGGGACTCCAACGACATGCAAGTTATCCTTCTTGATAGAGTCCCACATGATTCTTAGGGTTTCTTCATTTTTTTAAATTCTTTTATCTGATTTTTTTTCAGCTATGTTGGTGTTAATTCCCTGGGCCTCCACATTTCCCAGTCTGCATTCTAATTGCTCAAGTCTGTTCCTCTGACTTCCTATTGCGTTGTCTAATTCTCTAATTTTATTGTTAATCTTTTGGATTTCTACATGCTGTCTCTCTATGGATTCTTGCAACTTATTAATTTTTCCACTATGTTCTTGAATAATCTTTTTGAGTTCTTCAACTGTTTTATCAGTGTGTTCCTTGGCTTTTTCTGCAGTTTGCCTTATTTCGTTTCTGAGGTCATCCCTGATGTCTTGAAGCATTCTGTAAATTAGTTTTTTATATTCTGTATCTGATAATTCCAGGATTGTGTCTTCATTTGGGAAAGATTTTGATTCTTTTGTTTGGAGGGTTGTAGAAGCAGTCATGGTCTGCTTCTTTATGTGGTTTGATATCGACTGCTGTCTCCGAGCATTGGTTTATTCTGTAATTGCTCACTGAGTCTTATCTTGTTTTGTTTTCTTTCAGTATACGTGGATGGGCTACTAGATTGTGCTGTCTTGTTTGTTGTAGCCCTTGACTTACTTATGACCTATTACCAGCTGGTTTGGGCTGTTGCCAGATATATATGCCTGAGTCTATTCACTATTCTTGAGTAGAATCTGATTTTGGGTCATGAAGTGTGTGCTGCACCCTAACACCTATCTGCCTCGAGAAGTAGTGGTAATAGTTGTGTGCACCAGATTCTATTAGCAGCTGGGGTTCACCCTCCGGGGGGGCAGGATGTTGACAGGCTTCCCCCAAGTGTCAGTGAGGTAGGTGTGTCTCTATTCTTATAGGACCTTGGTGGGAGGGCACTGCAGCTGTACCTTAGGCCCTCAGTGCAAGTACCTCTACTGATTGGTCGGTGTCACCCTCCTTAGACCCCTAAGGCAAGAGGCTAGGTGGTCTGGGGGGAGCTTTAGCCCTCAGTTCCCTGTTGTGGGTCAGTTAGGGCTCCGTTGAATAAGCAGAGATATCCGACCTGGGAAACTTGTTTTTCCAGAAAATCCGCTAAAACAAAAAAAATGCAGTCAGATCCCTATCAGAACTGCCTTTGGGTTTTAACTGCCACCTTATTCCCTGTAAGGATGAAAGTCCGAGATTTGGATCATATATGCTTGGCTGTAGCTGGTTCTGCGTTTTTAGTCCAATTAGGGATGGATTTTTGGTCCCTGGGTTTTTTGTGGTTCCTTCTCTCAGGCCGGAAGAATGGGTTAGGAAAAGACCAAAAAAAAAAAAAAAAAAGAAGGGAAAAGCACAGCCGCTGCAGAGCCGGAGCTGTTCTCCCTCTGGCTCAGGAAATTCCAATGTTAATGAGGCCGCCTGGGAAGGGTGGAGGAGGGTTCAGAGAAACAGGAGAGTAGCACTCCGGAATATAGCCAAAGTTGCTTATCTTGCTTGGAATGACTATTTTATCTGAGATTCCTGAGGGGCGTGTCGCCTATGTGTGCTGGCTGTGTGGAGATTGCCCCCGAGGGTCTGGCCCGCTGAAGCCGCGGTCAGGTCAGATCCTCCACTGCCAGTCCAAAGCCCAGTGTCAAGGTTCCCCTGCTGGGACGCTGCACTCCCGGCTCTAAATCCAGTCACTGCTCCTGGGGACTTCTCCCACCAGCCACGTCACCACGCTGCCCGTGTGGACCAGCTGGGCCCCCTCCCGGGGTCAGTTCAGGGGGGTAGGGCTGCACCCCTTGTTTACGCTGTCACAAGATTTTGTGTTCAGCTCCCCTGGGCCCAGACCTAAGCCCGGCGCCAAGGTTACCTGACTGGGAGTCTGGCTCCAGGCTCCGAAAACAGTTGCTGCTTCCCGGTATTTGTTCGTTCTTCGTCTCTAAATCCGTGTTTGTTGTTCAGGGTTTGTAGATTGTTATGTATGTGATCGATTCATTTGTTTTTCTGAGTCTTTATTGCAAGAGGGATCCGAGGTAGCATCTACCTAGTCCGCCATCTTGGCCCCGCCTCAGTTTTGTTTCATTTTTATAAAATCATTTTTAAAGAGAGTCATTTTGGGTAGATATGTATGTGTTTTTGTCTGTCAGTTCGTCCTGCTGTGGTAGGTTGTGTGTTGCTGTGATGCTGGAAGCTATGCCACCGGTATTTCAGATGGCAGCAGGGTCACGCATGGTGGACAGGTTTCAGCTGAGCTTCCAGACTAAGATAGACTAGGAAGAAGGTCCAATTGATCTATTTCTAAAAAAAATTGGCCAGTAAAAACCTTATGAATAACAGTGGAATGTTGTCTGATACAATGCCGGAAGATGAGCCCCGCGGGCTGGAAGTCACTGAAAATACAACTGCCTTTCAAAGTAGATTTGACTTTAATGACATGGATGGAGTAGAGCTTTTGGAACCTTCATTTGCTGATGTGGCAAGACTCAAAATGAGAAGAAACAGCTGCAAACATTCATTAATACTCAGAATGTGGAATTTAGGAAGTATGAACTGAGGAAAATTGAAAGTTGTGAAAAGTGAAATGGAATGCTTGAGGATAGACATTGTAGGCATTAGTGAGCTGAAATAGACTGGTATTGGCCATTTTTAATTCTGCAATCATATGGGCTACTATGCTGGAAATGACAAATTGAAGAGGAACGGCGTCATATTCATTGTCAAAAGGATCTATCCTGAAGTACAATGCTGTCAGTCATAGGATAATATCCATATGCCTACAAAAAAGACCAGTTAATGTGACTGTCATTCAAATTTAGGCACCAACCACTAATGACAAAGATGAAGAAACTGAGGATTTTTAGTAACTTCTGAAGTCTCAAATTCATCAAACGTTCAATCAAGATGCATTGATAATTACTGATGATTGCAATTCGAAAGTTGGGAAGAAAGAAGAGGGTCCAGTAGTTGGAAAATATGGCTTTGGTGATAGAAACAACCCTGGAGATGACAGGGTAGAATTTTGCAAGAGCAAGGACCTAATCATTGCAAATACATTTTGCAACAACATAAACAGTGAATACAGGTGTGGACCTCACCAGATGGATTACACAGGAATCAAATTGACTACATCTGTGGAAAGAGATGGTGGAGAAGCTCAGTATCATCACTCAGAATATGGCCAGGGACCTATTGCGGAACAGACTATCGATTGCTCTCATGCGAGTTCAAGTTGAAGCTGAAGAAAATTAGAACAAGTCCACGAAAGCCAAAATGAGACCTTGAGTATATCCCACCTGAATTTAGAAACTGTCTCAAAGACTGATTTGATGCATTGAGCACTAATGACCAAACAAATTATGGGATGATATCAGTGACAGCAAACATGAAGAAAGAGAGAGGTCATTAGAAAGACAGAAATTAAGACCAAAATGGATGTCAAAAGAGACTCTGAAACTTGCTCTAATGAAGTAAAAGCTGAACAGAAGATTTCAAAGGGCAACTTGAGAAGACAAAGTATTATAATGACATATGCAAAGACCTGGAGTTAGAAAACCAAAAGGGAAGAACACACTCAGTATTTCTCAAGCTGAAAAAACTGAAGAAAAAATTCAGGTACCAAGTTGCAATATGAAGGATTCTACGGGCAAAATATTGAACGATGCAGGAAACATTAAAAGAAGATGGAAGGAATACACAGAGTCACTGTACCATTTCAGGAGATAGCATATTATCAAGAACCTATGGCATTGAAGGGAAAAGTTCAAGCTGCACTGAGAAAAAAAAAAAAGCACTGAGAGCATTGGTGAAAAACAAAGCTCCAGAAATTAATGGAATACCAATTGAGACGTTTCAACAAATGCATGCAGTGCTGTAGGTGTTCGCTTGCCTCTGCCAAGAAATTTGGAAGAGAGCTACCTGGCCAACTGACTGGAGGAGATTCATATATGTGCCTATTCCAAAGAAAGATGATTCAACATAATGCAAAAATTATCAATCAGTATCATTAATATCACACACAAGTAAAATTTTGCTGAAAATAACTAAAAGATGGTTGCAGCAGTGCATCAACAGGGAATTGCCAGAAATTCAAGCCAGATTCAGAAGAGGACTTGGAATGCCAGATACCATTGCTGATGTCAGATGGACCTTAGCTGAAAGCAGAGAATACCAGAAAGATGTCTTATTGACTATGAAAAGCATTCGACTGTGAGGATCATAACAAATTATTGATAACATTGCAAAGAATGGGAATTCCAGAACACTTAATTGTACTCATGCAGGGCCTGTACATATACCAAGAAGCAGTTGTTTGGACAGAACAAGGGAATACTGTGTGGTTAAAGTCAGGAATGGTGTGCATCAAGGTTGTGTCCTTTCACCATACTTATTCAATTTGTATCCTGAGCAAATAATTTGAGAAGCTGAACCATATGAAGAAGAATGTGGCATCAGGACTGGAGGAAGACCCATCAACAACCTGCAATATGCAGATGACACAACTTCACTTGCTGAAAGTGAAGAGGACTTGAAGCACTTACTGATGATAATCAAAGACTACAGCCTTCAGCATGGATTACATCTCAACATAAAAAAAAAAAAATCCTCACAACTAGACCAATAAGCAACATCATGATAAACAGACAGAAGATTGAAGTTGTCAAGGATTTCATTTTACTTGGATCCATAATCAATGCCCATGGAAGTAGCAGTCAAGAAATCAAACAACTTATTGCTTTGGGCAAATCTGCAGCAAAAGACCCCTTTAAAGTGTTAAAAGCAAAAGTGTCACTTTGAGGACTATGGTGCACGTGATCCCATGTTGTTGTTGTTGTTAGGTGCCGTTGAGTCGGTTTCGACTCATAGCGACCCTGTGCACAACAGAACGAAACACTGTCCCGCCCTGCGCCATCCTTACAATCATTATGCTTGAGCTCATTGTCGCAGTCGCTGTGTCAATCCACCTCTTTGAGGGTCTTCCTCTTTTCTGCTGACCCTGTACTCTGCCAAGCATGATCTTCTCCAGGGACTGATCCCTCCTGACAACATGTCCAAAGTATGTAAGACGCAGTCTCGCCATCCTTGCTTCTAAGGAGCATTCTGGTTGTACTTCTTGCCTGACCCCAAGCCATGGTATTTTCAATCACATAACATGCATATGAAAGCTGGGCAATGAATACGGAAGACCGAAGAAAAACTGATGCCTTAGAACTTTTTTTAGAATTATGGTGTTAGCATTGACTATACCAAGAAATGCCAGAAGAATGAACAAGTATGTCTTAGAAGAAGTACAGTCAGTGCTCCTTGGAGGTGAAGATGGCGAGACTTTGTCTCACATACTTTGTCGTACATCCTTTGGACATGTTATCAGGAGGGACCAGTCCCTGCATAAGGACATCATGCTTGGTAGAGAGTGAGTGAAAAAGAGGAATACCCTCAAGAGATGGAATGACACAGTGGCTGCAACAATGGGCTCAAACGTAGCAATGGTTATGAGGATGGTGCAGAAATGGGCACTGTTTCGTTCTGTTGTACATGGGGTTGCTATGAGTTGGCACTGATTTGATAGCATCTAACAATAACAAGAAGAACCACAGCATATATGTGTTTGTTGTTAAAATAAGCTTTTGTTATTAATTTGCTGTTTTAACATGCAGAAGAAAGAGAATGTATCTTTTATTAAAATTTCTTTTGGAAAATTATTAAGGTTTTGGTAGTAAAGTGCATTTTTGCAAAATTTGCATGGATATTTGAGGTAAAAGATTTACTTTTGACTTAATATTCTAACAGTTTGTTCTTATCCACCTTTTTTTAAACATCTAATAATTTTTTAGAATTTATAATGAAACTATGTTATGTAGGGCACACAAATTCATATATAAAACCTCTTTATTGTGAATTGTACCTTTCGTCAACATAAAATGATCCTTTTTTACTTGTTTAATTCTTTTGTATTATCTTTATGATTCCTGCTTTTTTGTTTGTTTGCCCCAGTAATATGCTTAACCTATTTTTTTCCCCTTTTAATTTTTGTAGCACATTATTTTAGACCTTTTGGCTTTTTTAGGTCTCTCTTTTGTGAGTCAGTAGAGTTGGGTTTTTTATTCCCCCCTCCCTTTAACCTAAGCAAATAAGTTTTGCTCTGTTTTATTAGTGTATTTTAAACCAATTAATGTTTGTCCTAACTCATATGGTTGGTCTTATTTAGTCCTTTGTGTTCTCATATAATAGAGACTGTGTCTCCTAGTATATAAATAAGAATGCCAGTTTTTAATTTTTTTTCTCGTTTTAGAAGTATATTTGTTTCAGAGGCATGTTCTTCCTTTAGACTTTTGTAATATCCTTTGAACTTTTTCTTTCCCCTCCCTACTTACTCCCCATCAGGGAACTCCATCCATACCTGGAATCTGACAACAGACAGATGTTTCTTTGCATCTGATTCTGCTCACTCTCCATGTGGGCATTCCTGGACCTATAGCTGGTGGTCATCTTGCAATATTTGCTCTAGCTTCATCTTCAGACTCTGGTGGGCATTCATCTCATGCAGAACTAACATACTGAAATAGGATTGTCCTCTACACCTATTAACTCTTTCTCTGACACCCCAAGTAATTGGAATTCACCAAGTTAGGAGATACTGGTGGTTCGGAAGTAGAATTCTTGTGTTCCATCCAAAAGACCTTGTTTGATTCCCAGCCAACGTACCTCACTTGTAGCCACCACCCATCTGTCAGTGGAGGCTTGTGTACTGCTATAATGTGAACAGGTTTCAGTGAAGCTTTCAAACCAAGATGGGCTAGGAAGAAAGGCCTGGTGATATACTTCTGAAAATCAGTCAATGAAAAGCTTATGGGTCCCAACAAATGGGTACACAACCAACCATGGGGATGGCACAGAACTGGGCAGCTTTTCCTTCCATTGTGCATGGGGTCTCCCATCAGTCACGCTGTAGCCGGTCTTTAGTTTTGTCACTGCTCCCTGCTCAGTCTCTTGCTGACGCAGCATTGAATTGTTTAAACTACACTGTGTAGGGCACCAAGCGTCGTGTCAGGCCAGCTCTTACTTTCCAACCTGTTGTCTTCTACGATTTGATGTACTAATATTTTGATTTGGACAGGAGTATTCTCACCACCTCAAAAAGAATGGGCTACAGTGGTGGATTAAGGGGTGCTTTTTCTATACCAGGCAACCACTTCGGGCACTAGACTTAATAAGGTGTCAAACTGGATATATGTCAAAATATTAATTGGACTAAAATATTATCAAAACAAACTAAGTATCAAGTAGCTAACAAGACTTTATATAGATGTTCCCAAACTATGGGCATGGCACAGTGGCATGAGTAAGGTATGTGAAACTCTACTGTAGACAATACTTTATTTGAAATAAAGTAAATGAATGAGTAGTGTGATGGTTAAGATTATGTGCCAACTTGGCTGAGCCAAGATTCTCAGTGTTTTGGCAGTCATATAATGTTGTGATCACTTCCCTGTTGAGATTTGTTATGTGATCACCCCCATGATGGGATCTGCTGTGAGTAGCCGATCAGTTGAAAGGGAATTTCCTTGGGCGTGTGGCCTGCATTGAATATAAGCTGACATTCTGCTAAGGCTTGGTGGCTTTTTGCTTGTGCTAGCTCCTGCAGCTGGCTCCTGTTCGTCTGACCTCTGGTTCTTGGGATTTGAGCTAGCAGCTTACCTGCAGTCTTGCCTGATGATGTTGGAATTCATGGATATTCGCAGCCTGTGAGCAAGATCCCTGCTCTCTGACCTGCCAGTCTTGGGTTTGCCAGCCCCTGCACCTATGTGAATCAGGAGAAGCCTCTATCCTGACCCAATGGACTTGGGACTTTCTAGCCTCCAAAACTGCATGAGCCATTTCCTTGATATAAATCTCTCTCTCTATAGATATATTTATATGCTTTACTGATTTTGCTTCTCTGGTAACCCAGCCTGAGACACATCTTTTTTTTTCCTACTGCTATTATATTAAAAGGAACCACTGTTGCTCTCTGCCCAGGACTCAAAAGTATCTTCCTCCAGATCCAGTGGGCTGCTTAGTTTGTCACTTTGCATACGTACCCTTTGCCCTTGAGTTGGTTCCGACTCATAGACACCACGTAGGACAATGTAGAACTGCCCCATAGCGTTTCCAAGGCTGTAATCATTATGGAAGCAGTCTGTCACATCATTCTCCTGCACAATGGCTGGTGGGTTCAAACTGCAGACCTTTTAGTTAGCAACCAAGCACTTAACTCTGCACCACCAGGGCTTCATCAGTTGGCATAGACTCCAAATTGTCAGCCAGAGGCAATTAATTGGAAGGGGTCAAGGATCTTTTGCTTTCTTTTTGGCCATCAGATTGTCTCTGTTTCTGGCAACGTGACATGCATTCCATGCTGATGGTGCTGTTCAATTTAGCTCCACATGGCTTATATTTAATTGGTATATTCTTTTGTTACTTGCAATAGATTAGATGTCAATTTTAGTTTTTTAGTATTGATATGAAATTTTTGTATTCTGCTGCTTCATAAATACATTTTGCCACTGGTGAAGAGAAACCATTTTGAACCAGATGCCACAAAAAAAAAAAAAAAAAACCAAACCAAACCTGTTGCTTTTGAGTTGATTCCAACTCAGAGTGACCCTATAGAACAGAGTACAACTGCCTCATAGTGGTTCCAAGGGGCAGCTGATCGATTCGAACTGCCAACCTTTTAGTTGGCTAATAATGGCCATTTATTGGGCATATATTATATTCCAGACACAGCGCCTTAATGATAAGATAAATGCTGTTTGAATATCTTTTCTTTCACTGATGGGACCAGTGGACATATTTTTTGGTTGATTCCCACCTAAACAATTTTGATTTGCTTTATTTTATAACATTGAATTGATATGATATCAAGCTTTCTTTTTGTTCCATGTTAGAAAGTCAAGAGTCTACCTATAGTAAGTTTATCAGACTGATGATATGCCATTTTGTACTAATTTCAATAATCATTTCATTTTATGACACTATTTTTCTTTGTAACATGTTTCTACCAGTTGCCGTTGAGTTGGCTCCAACTCCTGATGATTCAGTGTGTGCCAGAGTAGAACTGTGCTCCACAGAGTTTTCAACTGCTGATTTTTGGGCAGTAGATCACCACACCTTTCTTATGAGACACTTTTGGGTGGACTTGAGCCTCCAACCCTTCAGTTAGCAGTTGAGCATGTGAACCATTTTCACCACTCGGGGATTAACATATTTCTAATCAATGTTACTTATAGCCTATTAAATCTTCTTTAAATACTTTTTGTAACAAGGTGCGATAATAATAAGTTCATGTTCTTACACCTGTGCCCCAAAGGAATATTGGTTCTAAAAGACATGAAATTGCACTTTATATTAGGTTACACGAAACTTGTCAAATATAAAGCTCCTAAAGTGACATGATTTTAACTCTTGCTTTTAGCTGATTTTTAAATATTTTGTTAGTTGCTAAATGTCCTGGATGGTAGTCTTTGGCAGAGGTGACACTTGACAATGCAAACTGTGAAATGTATGATTTATCTCCAGAGAGCCTCGTCTCCCCTTTTTCCTCTCCTCTCCAAGCAGGACATCAAGGGTAAAATGGAAAGAGCAGTGATGGCGATGAGCCAGGCAGAATGGCTCCAGCTCTAGCCCCAGCCCCAGCCCTGGCACTTGGCAATGTCTCAAGACTGCACAAGCTCCTGAGCCTTGCTGACTTCACCTTCCTTACCTCTTAACAGGAAGTAATCATACATATATACCAGGGAGTTTGTAACATTTTATGAATTTGAATAAATAATTGCATACATTTCCTGAAACATAGTTCTCAATAAAAAGGAGACATTACCATTCTTTGTATTATACTTTGTTCTGTCTGATGATGCCGGTGTGGACGGCAGGGGTTCTCTTTGATTGCCGTTTTCCATTTGGACCTGTGCTTTCAAAGCTACGGATCCCATACTCTGGCCTCCTCCCCTCTTCAAAATACTCATCCCACACTCTCTTAGGGCCCTAATTTCTGCTAAATTAACATGATAATATAATTATCTTAGTTATCTAGTGCTACTAATATGGAAATAGCACAACTGGATGACTTTAACAAACAGAAATTTATTCTTTCACATTCTAGGAGAGCTGGAAGTCCAAATTCAGGGTGCCATCTTAGGGAAAGGTTTTCTCTCTCTGTCATCTCTGGGGGAAGGTCCTTGTAATCAATCAGCCCCTGATCTAGGAGCTTTCCAGCAAAGGGACCCTGGGTCCAAAGGATATGCTCCGCTCCTGGCTATTCTTGTTTGGTGGTAATGAGGTTTCTCTTTCTGCTTGATTCTCACTTTTATATCTCAAATGAAGTTAACTCAAGATACAATCTAATCCTGTAGATTTTGTCTTGCCTCATTAACATAACTACCTCTAATCCTGCCTCATTAACATCATGGAGGTTAGTATTTACAACACAAAGAATAATCACATCAGGTCACAAAATGGTATACAACCACACAATACTGGGAATCATGGCCTAGCCAAGCTGACACATATTTTTGGGGGACAAAATTCTATCCATGACACTAATACACACTAATGGGTTAATATGCTATCGTCTTAGATAACATTTTCCATTTAACAGGAATTTCTGGTGAACATGTCTTAGACAAAGAAATAAATAAGATTATTTGGAGTTTCAGGTCAATAGAGTAATATTTTTGTTGATCAGCACTTTTTAAATTATAGTATTATAAGAGAACTTCTTTTTGTGAATTTGAGATTGTGAGCCAGGGAATAGGCACTTTTAATGCTTTCTACAATATTCCTCAGCCAAGGCTGGTAGATCCAAGAAGCTCAGCCATGTAAGAAACAGCCTCCCAGGTTCTGGGTGAAAATGGGTAAGATTAAAAATGTGGAAAACAGAATACGTTGTAGCCCTGGATAGGCAAATTAAAAATATCTTTAATGATTGATAACATGTCCAAACCAAATGAAGGATATAGAAGAGTCAACAATTCAAACCCAACAAAATAGCATTTGTGATATGGGCAATCTCATTTTATAGGCGAAGTAAGTCTTAAATCTGGCCCAGTTGGTCTCAGACCCTCTCACAAAGGGAACAGGGAGGAGCTGGCTGTGTGTGGATGTTCAAGCTGGGACTGATGAGGCAGAAAGAAATGCTGTCAGCACAGGCTGATGCCAAAAAGCACCAACAATAGAGATGGACTAATTTGAGCTCCCTGCCAACCTCCAAGAACACAAATAAAGAGCAGAAATGTTCTCTGGTCACCTAACCAATATTGCTTCAATAATTGGAAAACTACCCAGCCATAAAAATTATTTATTATTTATTTATAGGTAACACAAAGAATATACATGCCTCTTTAAAAAACTTGTATTCACAGTTCTTAGGAGATTCCCCCAAAATAAATTTATATCAGTTGCTTAGAACTCTGGGGGGCGGGGGGGTGGGAATCCAGGGATTTCAGCAGTAAGATAAAAAAAAATGCTGTGTTTTGTAAAATTCTCCTGGACCAATTACACTATGAACACAAGCCCCATTTCACACTTGTGTGAAGAGAACTGCACAGTATTACCCATACGAGAGGAACTCTCTATGCTTAGCCCAAAGCCCAAATTCTTAGATATTAGTTAGACTACAATAACACTACTTACTGGTTTTGTATTTTGATTTTTATATACTTTTGAAGTATACTAAATTATGATTTTTAAAGTGAAAATATTTTCAAGACATGTCCGGAGGCTAGGGAAAAAGCCCTCTAACAGACTTCTATGAGAACACTATTTGTAACATGGTCTTTAGTCTCACCATGATGCCATCTGAGGCTTAAGAAACCCACACTTAGGGAAATGATGTTGGGAAATGAGCTTAAACCTGTCCATATGAGCTTAAACCAAGCTTCAGTGAGCTTCCTATACGTGCAGTGTCTGTAAGTCTTTTTAAAAACATCATACAAAAAATATACCTTAATTTGTATTTTTAATTCCAGAAGGTAACTAGCACTCTTGGTGCGGCATGGGATAAGAGGTATTCTTAAATTGCTGGTGGTAGTTATACCAGAACAATCTTTCTGAGGGCACATCAGCATATGATTCAAAGCCTTAAAAATGTCAATACCCTTTTACCTATTAGTAGATCTTCCAGAAAACAACCTAAGAAAAACAACCATAAATGTACACAAAATGTATTAAAAAGATAATCAAGCAGCATCATTTATAAAAGTGAAAAAATGAGAAATAACCCCACTACAGGGCTGCTAAAATAAGTGACGACTTCCTTTTCTGTGTAAGATCGTATTTTTGTTCCTTTTGGTGGAAACAAGATGTAAATTTCAGGACACCAAAAGGCCTAGGCCCCCATAAGCTTTGGTTTTTGTTGTTAGTTGCCACTAAGTCAGCTCTGGCTCATGGCAACTTTTATGGATTGAATTGTGTTTCCCAAAAATGTGTGTCAACTTGGTTAGGCCATGATTCCCAGTATTACGTGGTTGTCCTCCATTTTGTGATCTGATGTAATTATCTTAGGTGTTGTAAATCCTAACCTCTATGATGTTAATGAGGCAAGATTAAAAGCAGTTATGTTAAGAGGCAGGACACAATCTACAGGATTAGGCATGTATCCTGAGTCAATCTCTTTGGAGATATATAAAAGAGAGAAACTAGCAGAGAGGAGGGGGACCTCATTACCACCAAACAAGAAGAGCCAGGAGTGGAATATGTTCTTGGGACCCAGGTTCCCTGCACTGAGAAGCTCCGAGACTGGGGGAAGATTGATGGCAAGGACTTTAACCCAGAGTTGACAAAGAGAGAAGGCCTTCCCTTGGAGCTTGTGCCCTGAATTTGGACTTCTAGCCTCCTAAGCTGTGAGAGGATAAATTTCCGTTAAAGCCATCCACTGTGATATTTCTGTTACAGTAGCAGTAGATAACCAAAACAGCAACCTTATGAATAACAGAAGGAAAGTTGCCTGGTCCTGCACCATCTTTATGATACTTCCAGCTTAGGGGTTTAACTTTCAGCACTATATCGGACAATGCTCTGTTGTGATCCGTATGGTTTTCATTGGCTATTTTTTGCAATAGATTGCTAGGCCTTTCTTCCTAGTCTGGCTTAGTCTGGAAGCTCTGCTGAAATCTACCCACCACAGGTGAGCCTGCTGGTATTTAAAACACTGGTGGCATAGCTTCCAGCATTATAGCAACATGTGAGCCATCACAGGACAACAAACTGTTGGATACAAAGCTTCCTATAAAATGCAGCTTCCAGCAATATCTGGAAACATATGTTTTATCCCTATTGCCCCTGCCCTCAGCCCAAAGTGAGAGTCCATACTTGCCTGTGTGGTCCTGGGCCACAGAGCTGGCCTAGCTTTACTAGTAATGGGAGTGGCCATGGCTAGATTGACTGAGACACAGCTGGTCCTCTGTCAGCATGACTGGGAGGCCACTGCAAGGGGCAAAGGGATCATGACTGATCCCCTTTATTGAGGTTATTGCTTTTCTTGGAGCAGAAATTATGGGCAGGTCTCCTATCTCATTTGGGCTATCAAAGTATAGGCTTAGCCCTCTTTTATAGAAAAAATTAAAGGTAAGTAATCAGATGAGCAAGCAAAAAGATTTTTATTTTTTCAACAAAGACGTGCTTTTAAGCTTGGAATTTGCAGACATTCTGCTACTCTACCTCTAGGAAGGGTTACATGTCTGTGGTACATCTTATTTAAGAAAATTAGACTTAGTCTAAGTTTGTTTATCCTACATGCTTCTCATAGAGAAGAAGAATTAGATACATTGCAACAAAAATAATTTTTCAAGGAAGTTTCCCATAATAAAATTCAGTAGTCAACAACTTGTGATTAATTAAATACATTATGGTATGGTTATAGTACAAAATACTGTTGTTCACTGCCATGCAGTTGGCTCCAACTCACAGAAACCTAATGTAGAACAGAACAAAACATTGCTTAGTCATGTGTCATCTTCATGATCATTGGTATGTTTCAGTTTATTATGCAGCCATTAAAATTACATTATAAATTACATTATATCAAAGTGCTTGTAATTGAAAAAGTGGCCCCAGACCAATATGTGCAATGCATCCCTAATCTTGTCCCAAAGAAATTGAGAAGAGAAAGTGGACATATCTATACCACAATATTACCACCTCTGGTGGGTGGAGTTAGGAGGGGTGGCTTTTATTTTCTTCTCAGTCCATTTCTGTAGCTTTTAAAATTCTCCATCATGATCTTGTACTAGTTTTGTATTCAGAGAACAAATACTAATGAGAAAAATTATTTATTCACTCAGTTATTACTTATTGAGTATCTATTATGGGGTAGATATTATGCTAATGATGGGGAAACAACAGTCAACACAAGACAAAAATTTCTTTACTCTCAGACCTTATTTCTGGTTGGGGGTGGGGAAAAGACAAAAAATAAATGAATAAACAAATTATGTAGCATGTCAGATGTGATATGTGTTTTGGGAAAAATAAAAAGAAAAGAAAACCAGGGAAAGGGGATAGGAGTACTGGACCCTGGGGGAGAATGCAATTTTAAATAACGGAGTCTCCACCCTGGGTAAGTGTATAAATTTCAATTGAGTGAGTTTGGATTTCAGATGCTTGGTGGCCACAGGTGGCTAAAGAAGTAAATTATTATTAGGTGCAGAGTAACTCAGGCATCATCATACAGGTGCAGAAGAGGCAGTGTCTATGGTGTACATGGGAAGCAACTTAGATAGGGACCTAAATGCCAAGAAAATCAGTAGCTCCAGTGGCTGGCAAATGTCCAACAGTGGGCCTGGATTGTACAATTGTGACTATACAAAAAACCAAACCAGTTGCCACGGCGTTGATTCTGACTCATAACAAACCCATATATTTCTGAGTAGAACTATACTCTATAGGATTTTCAATGGCTATGACTTTTCAGAAGTAGATGGCCAGGCCTTTCTTCTGAGGAGAATCTGGGTCATTTCCAACCACCAGTCTTTGGGTTAGCAGCCAAGCGGTTAACCATTTGCATCATCCAAGGTCTCCATGACTATATAAAGGATCATTCTAATTAAGATCTTTGCACAAGGATTTGTGACAAAAGCAGAAAATTACACCTCAGCATATATTCCTTGATAAGAATAGCTATTTGAGCACCATTTATTTTTATATATGTAGCTGTTTAAATACAGTTGTTTTTTTTTAAGTTTTTTTTTTTTTTTTTTGTAAATCTGTGAGCCTTAAGCAACAGGATTTTTACTTTTCTCCTTCACATCTTGAGACTGAAATGCTGATCAAAACTGGTGGCAGGAGACGAAATACAAATGCCCCTTCCATTGGAGGTGAATAAACTCTGTTTCATTGATTGAGTTTGAAAAGCTAACATCATATAAAGATGTGTCAAAATATAAAAACCAAAATCCATTGCCATTGAGTCGATTCTGACTCATAGCGACCCTATAGAACATCTACAAATTCTTGCTATAGATTCACTTTGTATATATAGCCTTGTCTATATTTTTGCTTTGTTAGCCTTAGGAAAAAAATGAATCTTTTCTTTAACCCCAAGTCCCCAAGTGGTAGAGAAAATTAAATAGAAAAATAAACCTCGTTATTTTTTTCTCTCACTAAAAAAGGGAATATGAATTTGAAAACCTGATGAGTTAAAATAAAAAGGGGGAAATACAGAAATAACGAGAATTAGACAATGATTTCTTTAAAATTGTTTGTCAAATACATATGGTTAGTGTTTTTTGCGCCCTGTTTAAGAAATATTTTCCTACCCCAAGGTCATGAAGATATTTGCTTCCATAAGCTTTATTGTTTTGCCTTTCACATTTAGACGTATAATGTGCCTAGAATTGATCTCTTTAAAATACAGAATGTCGTAATCCATAAACACATAACCATACACCTTAATGAATTTTCATAAAATGAAGACCCTTGTAAAGGAATTTTCATAAATAAAGAGAATTGATCTCTTTATAATACAGAATCTTCTAATCCATAAACACATAGCTATACATCTTAATGAATTTTCATAACCACCATCTAGGTCAAGGTATCATGTACTGCCAACATCCAGAAACCTCTTGTGTGCCCTCTCCCAGTCATTATCTCCCGCATCCACCACAGAAGATCATAACATCTAACATGATATTTAATTCTGCCAATTTTAAAATTTTATATAAATGCCAGTTTTAAAATTTTATATAAATGTTTTCACATAATGTGTACACTTTTATCTGCCTAGTTTTGCTCAACATTATTTTATGAGATTCATTCATGTTGCTGCTTGTGCTTTATTTTCATTGCTGTATAAGATTCTGTTTTATTAATATGCCACAAATTATTTATCTTTTCTAATATTAGAATTTATCTTTTCTAACAGACACATACAGGTAGTCCCTGAGTTACAACATATTCAAGTTACAAGAAACGGCACTTATGACTGTCTTTATTTTTTTTTTGTACATCTTTTCTTTAGTAATATGTGCTACAATGTTGCAGTGAATAATTTGCTGATGTTATCATTCTCAGATGTTTATTGTAAATGTTCAGTGTTTACTGTTCAAAATACTGCTGTGTAATAGCGGGCTATGAAACGACACCAGGGATAGCATGATAGAATTTTGCAAGACCAATGACTTCTTCATTGAAAAAACCTTTTCTCAATAACGTAAATGCCTACTCTATGCATGAACCTCACTGGATGGGAAACACAGGAATCAAATCCACTGCATTTGTGGAAAGCGACAATGGAAAAGCTCAATATTATCAGTCAGAACAAGGCCGGGGGCCAACAGCAGAACAGGCCATCAACTGCTCATATGAAAGTAAAGATGAAGTTGAAGAAAATTAAAACAAGTCTGCGACAGCCAAAATACCACCTTGGCTATATCTCACCTGAATTTAGAGCCCAACTCAAGAATAGATTCCTTGCATTGAACGCTAAAGACTGAAGACTAGACGAGATGTGGGAAGACATTAAGGACATCATACATGAAGAAAGGTCATTAAAAAGACAGGAGAGAAAGAAAGACCTAAATGGATGTCAGAAGAGACTCTGAAACTTACTCTGGAAAGTAGAGTAGCTAATGCGAATGGAAGAAATGATGACGTAGAAGAGCTGAACAAAAGATTTCAAAGGGCAGCTTGAGAAGACAAAGCAAAATATTATCATGAAATGTGCAAAAACCTGGACTTAGAAAGCCAAAAGGGAAGAACATGCTTGGCATTTCTCAAGATGAAAGAGCTGAAGAAAGTCTCAGGTTGCAATTTTGAAGGATTCTATGGGCAAAATATTGAACAGAGGAGGCATGAAAAGAAGATGGAAGGAATACACAGAGTCACTGTACCAAAAAGAATTGGTTGGCATTCAACTGTTTCAGGAGGTAGCATACGATCAAGAACTGACAGTATTGAAGGAAGAAGTCCAAGCTACACTGAAGGCATTGGCAAAAAACAAGGCTCCAGGAACTAAATGAATACCAACTGAGGTATTTCAACAAAAGCTCAGGAGGTACTCACTTGTCTATGCCAAGAAATTTGGAAGACAGCTACCTGGCCAACTGACTGGAAGAGATCCATTTTTGTGTCCATCCCAAAGAAAAGTGATCTAACAGAATGCCGAAATTATGGGACAATATCATTAATATCACACAGAAGTAAAATTGTACTGATGATCACCCAAAAGTGATTGCCGCAGCACATCGACAGGGAACTGCCAGAAATTCAAGCTAGATTCAGAAGAGGATGTGGAAAGAGGGATGCCATTGAAGATGTCAGGTGGATCTTGGCTGAAAGCAGAGCACACCCAGAAAGATGTTTACCTGTGTTTTATTGACTATGCAAAGGCGTTCGACTGTGTGAGTTATAACAAATTATGGACAACATTGCAAAGAATGGGAATTCCAGAACACTTAATTGCGGTCATGAGAAATCTGTACATAGATCAAGAGGCTGTCATATGAAGAGAGCAAGGAGATACTGCATAGTTTAAAATCAAGAAAGGTGTGTGTCAGTGTTGTGTCCTTTCACCATACTTATTCAATCCGTACACTGAGCAAATAATCCCAGAAGCTGAACTATATGAAGAATGGGGCATCGGGATCGGAGGAAGACTCATTAACAACCTGCGTTATGCAGATGACACAACCCTGCATGCTGAAAATGAAGAGCACGTAAAGGATTTACTGGTGAAGATCAAAGACAACAGGCTTCAGTATGGATTACACTTCAACCTAAAGAAAACAAAAATCATCACAACTGGACGAATAAACAAAATCATGATAAATGGAGAAAAGACTGAAGTTGTCAAGAATTTCATTTTGCTTGGATTCACAATCAACAATCATGGAAGCAGCAGTCAGGAAATCAAATGACTTACTGCACTGGGCAAGTTTTTTGCAAAAGATCTCTTCAAAAGCAAAATATGTCAAGCAAAGACGTCACTTTGAGGACTAAGGGGCTCCTGACCCAAGCCATCATATTTTCAATCGCCTCTTACACATGTGAAAGCTGGACAATGAATAAGAAAGGCTGAAGAAGAATTTATGCCTTTGAATGAGAGTGTTGGTGAACAATACCGGGTATGCCACTGATTGCCAGAAGAACTAACAAGTCTGTCTTAGAGGAAGTGCAGCCAGAGTGCTCATTGGAAGCGAGGATGGAGAGACTTCATCTCAGGTACTTTGGACATGTTTTCAGGAGCTACCAGTCCCTGGAGAAGGACATCATGCTTGGTAAATTAGAAGGTCTGGTAAAAAAAAAAAGAAAACCCTTGATGGGATGGATTGACACAGTGACAGCAACAATGGGTTCAAACGTAACAACGCTTGTGAGGATTGTGCAAGATTGGGCAGTGTTTCGTTCCATTGTACATACAGTTGCTATGAGTCAGAACTGACTCAAGGACACCTAGCAACAACAACATGAATACTAAAAAAAAAAGAGGTATTCGAGTTACATCAGAACAAACTTAAGATGGAATCATGGAACAGAACCCTGTTTTTAAGTTGGGGACTACGTATAATTTGTCTCTAGTTTGGTGAATAATGTTTCATGAATATTCTTGGTGAACACATCTCTTTTGGCTATTATGAATAATGCTGCAAGAGTGTTTTTATTACACATCTCCTGAGGCATTTTTATTGAGTATATTCCTAGGAATAGAATTGTTGGGAGGTGATTTTGCATATCTTTAATTTTAATAAATAATAAACTGTTTTCCAAAGTGAGTGTACTACTTTACATTCCTACTAACAATCTACAAGAGTCCTTCTTGCTTGACATCTTTGTCAACACTTAATATTGTCTGCCCTTTTTACTTTAGCCATCCTGATGGTTGTGCATACTATGTCACTGAGGTTTCAATTTGCATTTCTCTGTTAACTAGTGAGACTTATTGGCTACTAAGATATCCTCTGTTTTGAAATTCCTGTTCATCTCTCTTGTCTGTTTTTCTATTGTCTGCTTTTTATTAACTTAAAGGATTTACGTAATCTGTATTCAAACACTTTTTTGATTATATATATTACAAAAATGCTGTTCTACTCTGTGATTTTCTTCTTTAGTCTCTTAATGGCGAATTATGGTGAAAAGAAGTTTTTATTTTATTGCAATCTAATTTGTAAATGTTTCCCTTTATAATTAGTGCTTTCTGTGTCCTGTTTTAGAAATATTTTCCTGCCCCAAAGGCATGAAGATATTTTCTTCTAGAAGCTTTATTGTTTTGCCTTTCACATTTTTAAAAAATATTTACAAAGAATTTTAATGATATGTAACAATTCTTACAATGCTAAGCAAAAATGTGAAGCTACACTATTTAATGACAACAATGTAAAAATTTTAGACACCCAGTGTGGGCAGAACAGGACTTGAACAGGGATAAATGGAAACAGCTACATTTTGGGAAGAGGAGAGGAGAGCCTGTTTTGGCTTCTTTCTTTTTTTTTTTTTCCGATTGTGTTTTAGGTGAAAGTTTACAGAGCAAATTAGTTTCTCGTTAAATAATTAATACACAAATTGTTTTGTGACATTGGTTGCAAAACCAAACCTATTGCCATTTAGTCAATTCTGACTCATAGCGATCCTACGAGACAGAGTAGAACTGCCCTGTAGGGTTTCCAAGGCTGTGCTCTTTAAGGGAGCAGATTGCCAGGGCTTTTCTCCTGTGGAGCGGCGGGTAGGTTGGAACTGCCAACCTTTCAGTTAGCAGTGGAATGATTTAGCTACTGTGCCACTAGAACTCCTTTTGCCTTTCACATTTAGACATACAATTCACCTAGAATTGATTTCTTTATAATATTGGATCTTCTAATGCATAAACACAGTATATCCCTTTAATCAGTTAGTTTTAAATTTCTCTCAATATTATCTTACAGTTCTCTTCTTAGGGAGCATGAATAACAGAAGTTTTATTCATTCCTATTAATAAAGGCATCTTTTAAAAGTTTCCATTATGTGTTTCCTGCTGGCTTATGAAAGTGCAATTGATTTTTTTTATCCTGACTTTGTATCACACAAACTTGCTAAACTAATTTATTCTTGTAATTTGTCTGCCAAGTCTTTTGGTTTTTCTGTGTACAAAATCTTATCTGCAGATAAGGACAGTTTTATTTCCTCGTTCTCAATTCATATACCATATTTTTACTTACTTTGGTGTTCTGCCTAGAACCTCTTGTTTAATGTTAAATAAAAGTGGTAAGAAATGATATCTTTGGCTCATTACTGATCCTAGAAGGAAAACTTTCAACATTTCAATATGAAGTAGGATGTTTACTTTTTTTTTTTTTTAACAGTAAGGGCTAGGTTTCCTTGATCAGAGTAAGGATGTTTACGGTATTTCTATTCCCAGTTTGCTAAGAGTTTCTATCATGAATGGGTTTCCACTCTACCAAATTCTTTTTTTCTTTCTTGTATCCATTTAAATGATCACATGACTTTTCTCTTTTATCATGTGAATGTGATGAATTACTCTGATTTTTTATAATTGATTGATTTTTGATCGTTGAAACTACCTTGCATTCCAGAAATAGACTTATCTTGGTCAATCTGTACTATCGTTTTAAGCATTTCTGGATTCAGTTGGCTAAATATTTTTTAATTTTGCATCTATTTTTCATGAGAAAGTCTGTTATGTAATTTTTCTCTCATATTGTGTTTATGAAGTGTTGACAAGGTCATATGAGTTTTCCTCCTCTGGGAGAGTTTCAGTAAGATTGGTCTTATTTCTTTCTTAAACGTTTGATAGATTTCACTAGAGAAGCCATCTAGATCCAGAGTTCTCTTTGATGGGTGGCCTTAATTAAGGGTTTGATGTCTTTAATAGTTAGGAGGCAATTCAGATTTTTGATTTATTGTTTTGTTAACTTTGGTGAGTTATGAGGTTTTTTAAAAAGAATTTTTAAAATGCGTTGAGCTGGAATTGTTCATAATATCCTCTAATGATATTTCAATATATGTGGGCTCTGTAGCATTATCCATTTTTTAAACTGAATTGATTTTTAGTTTGGAATAATTATAGATTCACAGGAAGTTGCAACAATAGTATAGAGAGATCTTGTATCCCTTACCCAGTTTCCCCAAATGGTAACATGTTACATAACTGTAGTACAATATCGAAACCAAGAAATTGACCTTGGTACCATCCACAGGCCTTATTTAGATTTTGCCAGTTCTACATGTGCTCCTGTGTGTATGTGTGTGTGTGTGGTTCTATTTAATTTTATCACATGACAATTTGTGTAGCTACCACCACAATCAAGACAGGACGATTCCTTCACCACAAAGACGCTTTGTGCTACCTAAAACCACAGTGTCAATTTTCACTTTATATATTTTTAACGTGTTGCCGTGGAGTCCATTTCCACTCATAGCAACCCTATAGGACAGAGTAGAACTGCCTCATAGGGTTTCCAAGCAGCACCTGGTGGATTCAACCTGCTGACCTTTTGGTTAGCAGCCCTAGCACTTAACCACTACACCACCAGTGTTCCCAAGCCTACAGCACCTGGCATTCCCAGGAGTTCTCCCATCCAAGTACTAACCAGGCCCGACCCTGCTTAGCTTCTGAGATCAGATGAGATCAGGTGCTTTCAGGGCCATATGGCCATTGCCATATTTTTAGGCTATGTTGTTATGTGCATAAAAATTCAGAATTACTATCAGTATCTTATAATTACCCCCTTCATCGTTATGAAGTGTCTCTTTATATCTAGTAATACTTTTTGGCTTAAAGATTTAAAGATATGAGTATTATCTTAATTTTCTGTTAGAGTTTGCAAGAGGGTACAGGCTTCCCCTATGGCTGCTCCACGCTCTTTTTCCTGCCCACATTTAGCCTCCACGAACTCATTAACTGCTTTACCTGAATTCTTTTTGCCTGTATCCAGCAGCATCCACCCCTGGTAACAAGTACTTGTGTCCCATCACTCCCTGCAGGTATCTGTCTCTCCTTAAATTTGAGGCTATTGACTAATAGTCTGAGTTGTCTGATGGGTTAAAAAAAAGTCATGAATTTGTAGTTTGTTCAGCTTCTATTTTTGTTGTAAGGTTTGGACCATTGTTCTTTTTAGTGATCTACATGCCAAGGAGAAACTAAATAATGTCAGAAATCAATTATTTTCAATTAACAACAAACAAAGAAGAAGAAGAAGAAAAAAAACCAGCTTACCATACCATGATGAAGAAAAAGCAGCTGAGAACTCTGCAAGGGAGGAGATGGGGTAACAAGACAACCCGTAACCAGAAGTTGGCCCAAAGGGCCTCTAAAGTGAGAATTTCTTATCGTTGGAGGCTGCAGGAAGATTCACAGACATTGCATGTTGATAACACATGATGTCAAAACAAAAAAAACAGGTGGGATCAGCCATGTGTTAGAAAATAGCAGAATAGAATGTCCAACTAAGATGAGGAATGAGAGAAATCTTTGTGGAGACCATCAATGACGAAGAACCCTATAAATCAAAAAACCAAACCTGTTGCCATAGAATCAATTTTGACTCACAATGACCCCATGTGTTATAGAGTAAAACTGCTCCATAGGGTTTTCTTGGCTCTAATCTTTAGGTGAGCAGGCCATCAGACCTTTTTTCCATGCTGCTGCTAGGTGGGTTCCAACAACCGAACTTGAGGTTAGTTGTTGAGTATAAACCATCTGTACCACCCAGGGATTAAAAAAAAAAAAAAAAAACCTTGCCATTGAAAAACCTTGCCATTGAGTTGATTCTGACTCATAGCAACCCTATAGGGTAGAGTAGAATTGTCCCATAGGATTTTCAAGGAGTAGCTGGTAAATTCGAACTGTTGACCTTTTGGCTATCAGCTGAGCTCTTAATCTCTGTGCCACCAAAGCTCCAAGAATACTATAATACATTAAAAAATCCCACTGCCTAGTGCCACGTTGTGATGAAGTGTTTTCCTGAGTCCGGATACCATCTCAGGAAGGAGGAGGGGAAGGGTAAAGGTCTTAAAAGATTTGTCTGAAATCCTGCTTAAACTTTGCATTGATGCAGCTTAAAACCCTGAATTGACTGAATATTTACCTAGAAAAGATGAGATTTTTAAGTCTGAATCATAAAGTGTAAAATTGACACTTATACACACCTACACCCACCTACCCTCTTCCCGCCCCCACGCTCCAGTTACAGGACTCCCAAGGGAGTCACAGGTGCAGGGCTGTTGAAAGCAAAGACACATGGAAGGAGGTACAATGGACACACATAAAATACTAAAAAGGGACCTGAGGATTCTGTGTAGAGCAACAAGTAGTCATCCATTCATCATACCTATTCTCCCTGGCCTCACTCTGTCAGTTTGTTGTACTGTGGTGGTTTCTGTGTTGCTACGATGCTGAAAGCTATGCCACTGGTATACAAATACTAGCAGGGTCACCCATGGTGGACAGGTTTCAGCTGAGCTTCCAGACTAAGAGGGACTAGGAAGAAGAACCCAGCAGTCTACTTCTGAAAAGAATTAGCAAGTGACAACCTTATGTGTAGCAGTGGAACATTGTCTGAGGTAATGCTGGAAGATGAACCCCTTGGGCTGGAAGTCAAAAGATGACTGCGGAAGAGCTGCCTCCTCAAAGTTCAGTCTATCTTAACAACACGAGTGGAGTCAAGCTTTTGGGACCTTCATTTGCTGATGTGGCGTGACTCAAAATGAGGAGAAACAGCTGCAAACATCCATTAATAATAGGAACCTGGAATGCACAAAATATGAATCTAGGAAAATTGGAAATTGTCAAAACTGAAATGGAACACATAAACATTGATATTCTAGGCATTAGTGCAATGAAATGGACCAATATTGGCCATTTTGAATCAGACAATCATATGGTCTACCAGGCTGGAAGTGACAAACTAAAGAGGAATGGTGTTGCATTCATCATCAAAAAGAACATTTCAAGATCTATCCTAAACTATGATACTCTCAGTGATAGGATAATATCTATATGCCAAGAAGGTTGGCCAGTTAATATGACTCTAATTCAAATTTACACACCAACCACTAATGCCGAAGATGAAGAAATTGAAGATTTTTACCAACTTCTGAAGTCTGAAATTGATCAAACATGGAATCAAGATGTCCTAATAATTACTGATGATTGAAATGCAAAAGTTGGAAACAAAGAAGAAGGATCGATAGTTGGAAAATGTGGTCTTGGTGATAGAAACAAAGCCAGAGATCACATGACAGAATTTTGCAAGACCAACAACTGCTTCATTGCAAACACCCTTTTTCAACAACATAAGTGGTGACCATACACGTGGACCTCGCCAGATGGAATACACAGGAATCAAATTGACTACAACTGTGGAAAGAGATGATGGAAAAGCTCAATATCATCAGTCAGAACAAGGTCAGGGGCCGACTGTGGAAAAAAAAAAAAAAAAAGGAACAGACCATCAATTGCTCATATGCAAGTTCAAGTTGAAGCTGAAGAAAATTAGAACAAGTCTACGAGAGCCAAAGTATGAGTATATCCTACTTGAATTTAGAGGCCATTTCAAGAATAGATTAGATGCATTGAACGCTTATGACCAAAGACCAGATGAGTTGTAGAATGACATCAAGGACATCATACATGAAGAAAACAAAAGGTCATTAATAAGACAGGAAACAAAGGAAAGACCAAAATGGATGTTAGAAGAGGCTCTGGAGCTTGCTGTTGAATGTAGAATAGCTAACACGAATGGAAGAACGATGAAGTAAAAGAGTTCAACAGAATATTTCAAAGGGCTGCTGGAGAGGACAAAATAAAGTATTGTAATAAAATGTGCAAACACCTAGACTTAGAAAACCAAAAGTGAAAACATGCTTGGCATTTCTCAAGCAGAAAGAACTGAAGAAAAAATTCAAGCCTCCAGTTGCAATATGAAGGATTCTATGGGCAAAATAATGAACCACAGAGAAAACATCAAAAGAAGATGGAAGGAATATACAAAGTCACTGTACCAAAAAGAATTGCTCGACATTCAACCATTTCAGGAAGTAGCATATGATCAAGAACCAATGGTACTGAAGGAAGAAGTCCAAGCTGCACTGAAGGCATTGCCAAAAAACAAAACTCCAGGATTTAACGGAAGATCAATTGAGATGTTTCAACATACGGATGCAGTGCTGGAAGTGCTCACTTGTCTCTGCCAAGGAATTTGGAAGACAGCTACCTGGCCAACCAACTGGAAGACATCCATATTTGTGCCCATTCCAAAGAAAGGTGACCAACCAAATGGGGAATTATCGAATAATATCATTAATATCACACACAAGTAAAATTTTGCTGAAGATCATTAAAAAGCAGTTGCTGCAGTGCATTGAAAGGGAACTGCCCAAAATTCAGGTCAGATTTAGAAGAGGACTTGGAATGAGGGATAGCATTATGGATGTCAGATGGATCCTGGCTGAAAGCAGAGAATACCAGAAAGATATTTACTTGTGTTTTATTAACTATGCAAAGGCATTCAACTATGTGGATCATAGCAAATTGTGGATAACATTGCAAAGAATGGGATTTCCAGAACACTTAATTGTGCTCATGCTGATAGATCAAGGGGCAGTCATTCAAAAAGAACAAGCGAATACTGGTTTAAAGTCAGTAAAGGTGCGTGTCAGGGCTGTATCCTTTTACCATACTTATGCAATCTGTATGCTGAGCAAATAATCCGAGAAGCTGGACTATATGAAAAAGAACAAGGTATCAGGAAGATTCATTAATAACCTACGTTATGCAGATGACACAACCTTGCTTGCCAAAAGCAAAGAGGATTTGAAGCATTTACCAATGAAGATCAAAGACCACAGCCTTCCATATGGATTACACCTTAACCTAAAGAGAACAAAAAACCTCACAACTGGACCAATAAGCAATATCGTGATATATGGAGAAAAGATTGAAGTTGTCAAAGATTTCATTTTACTTGGATCCACAACCAACACCTATGGAAGTACCAGTCAAGAAATCAAAAGATGCATTGCATTGGTCAAGTATGCTGCAAAAGACCTTTCAAAGTGTTAAAAAACAAACACGTCACCTTGAGGACTAATGTGTGTCTTACCCAAGCCATGTGTTTTCGATTGCCTCATATACTTGTGAAAGCTGGACAAGGAGACTGAAGAAGAATTGATGCCTTTGAATTATGGTGTTGGGAAAGGATATTGAACATACCATGGACTGTCAAAAGAACCAACAAATCTGTCTTGGAAGAAGTAGAGTCAGATTGTTCCCTGGAAGGGAAGATGGTGAGACCATCTCATGTATGTTATCAGGAGGGACTAGTCTTTGGGGAAGGACTTTATGCTTGGTAGAGGGTCAACAGAAAAGAGAAAGACTCTCAGTGAAATAGATTGACACAGTGGCTGCAACAATGGGCTCAGGTACAACAATGATCATGAGGATGGTAAAGACTGGGCAGTATTTCTGTTGTACGTAGGTTCACTATGAGTCGGAACCGACTTGACAGCCCCTGAGAACAATAACAACATTCTCCCTGGAGACTGTTTGCGCTCTCGTTCCTTTCTCCTTCCAGGAGCAGTCAGGCTAGCCAGGCATCCAGGAACAACTATAGGCAACCAAGTTTGAGTTGAGACTCTGTCAGTCTAAGAGACCATGTATTTTCTCTGGCCAAGGTGATGTGTTGAAGGCAGCTGGCATCATGAGGAAGGCTGTTTAGAATCTGGACAGTTTCTTCTGCTCTCCCTTAAAAAAAAAATTACCACATAGGGTTTCCAAAGAGCGGCTGGTGGATTTGAACTGCCAACGTTTTGGCTAGCAGCCATAGCCCTTCACCACTATACCACCAGGGTTTCCTGCTCTCCCCTAAAGACTTTCATGTGGCCCAATGTAATTGTTTGCATAAAAGTATTCCTGAATTCTCAAAGTAATGGACACATTTACATTTAAACAAAAGCACAAAGTGCCTTTTGAGCCCAAATATAATTTTTGTGTGTGTGTGCTTATGTATAGACTTGAATGTTTGGAAAATTCACCACAGAAAAGCAACTTTATCGGAGGGAAGATTTTTGATAAATCATTTAGAATTGTGACCATAACTCCTATGAATTATTTTTTAAATCGTGTTTAAGTCTCTGTGTACTTAACATTTCTAACCTAGATACAGCATGCTGGGCTATGATAATGATGATGATTAGAGGCTATTTGACAAACTAATTCTTGCTAAAGCGTAACACGGAAGCAATGTTTTATCTCTCCCAGAAGCATTTGTGTTTCAGAAAACATACAAACAAAAACCAAACCAGTGGCTGTTGAGTTGATCCTGACTCACGGGGACCTCATGTGTGGCACAGTAGAACGGCTCCATAGGGTTTTCAATGGCTGTGACTTTTAGAAAGTAAATCGCCAGGGCTTTCTTCCAAGGTGCCACTGGGTGGCTTTGAATATTCAGCCTTTGGTTAGTAGTTGAGTGCTTAACTGTGCGCCACCCAGGGACTCCATTGTGTTTAAGAAGAGGACTGCAAAGAACCCAAAAGAATAAATGCTGAATGGTGTAATTTGAGTTATCAGCAGCTTAAGGATAGTTTAGGGCTGGTCCTAAAACCTTTAAAACTTAGCACAGAGGCATCTACAGACTCTGATTATATTTGAAACCCAGCATGGATTCCATAATCCCGGTATCAATTACTAAAATAGTTATCCTTGTTCTTCATCCCCCAGAGCATAAATCTCTGGAAAGAACCTCTCTATCTCGGTTGCTAGCAGAAAAATTGTAGGTTCAAATCCACCCAGAGGCCTCTGGAAGAAAAACTCGGTGATCTACTTAGAAATAATCAGCCATTGAAAACCCTATGGAGCGTATTTGTACTCTGACACACGAGGGGTGGCCATTGAATAGGAATTAACCCTATGGTAACTTGTCAGATGTAATTTGTTCATCCAGCATGAGGTCATACTGGGATACAGTGGGCCCAAATCAGATACAACTCTTGTCCTTATAAGGAGTAGAGAAGAGACAGAGAGAGGCAGATACAGGGATAAGGTGGCCATATGAAGATGGAGGTAGTTACGCTAAGCCAAGTAATCCCTGGGGCGACCAGAACCTGGAAGAAAAAAACAAGGATTTTCCCCTATAGCCTTTGCCGACACCCTGAATTTGGATTTATAGCCTCCAGAGCTTTCAAAGAATAAATTTCTGTTTTAAGCCACCCACTTTGTGATGCTTTCTTATGGCAGTCCCAGGAAACTAATAGAACCGCTCTCTGGGGGAAGTAGCAGAGAAATGGCTAGCTCACCTTTACAGCTATAGACACTTCCTTACTTCAGCCTACCGACCAGCAAGGGGAGAGTAAGGATAATTGAATCTGATGCCTTTTAACGGACATCAAGACTACTGAATCCAAGAATGTGGACTGATCTTCCAGGGGTTTATCCTACATATTAAAGATAAAAGAGAAATGGATTCAGCTCCAGTCCACATTAACTATCCTGGCCCTTTGGCTGCCTGCCCACTGTCAGACGTTTTGAGATCCTCAAACTGTGTTCTGCTGAATATAAAAAGAAAAATATAGCAAGTGGTATAATAGCGTTTGTCAGTTTCATTTACAGCTCGTTTAGCTTGGCTGAATTAATGAGTACCTATTAGGCTTGCAAGGATTTCTTTACACGTTCTTAAAAGATGCTACACGATTAAATATCTGAGGTAGAATAAAAGCAGAGGTGGAAAAAAATGTCTCAAATTACTTATATTGGTATTTTTTAGAGCAGCTCGTTTTTACTGGTCGAGGACGTTTTATTGTTGGGTGCTTCCCACGTGCGGATCATGGCGCGGAGCACAGTGGGCTTCTCCTTTCTGAGTCATGCTTGTGTTGTTCTCTAAACTCCTGCAGCATTTCTCATCTTTGGTTATTCTGGGGCACATTCTCGTTGCTGTCCTTGAGCAGTTTTTAAAAAAATTTTGTCTATGTCTTATTCTACCTTTGGATTACAAGCTTTGTTAGGCAGACATGGTATTTTCCAGCTTCGTATTCCCCATAGCACTTAGCTAAGTGTTTCACACATAGTAACATCACTGCTCTCAAATCGATTCCAACTCACAGCCATGCTATGGGACAGAGTGGAACTGCTCCTAGGACTTCCAAGGCTGTAAATCTTTATGGAAGCAGGCTGCCACGTCTTTCACCTGTGGAATGGCTTGTGGGTTCAAACCTCCAAACTTTCAGTTAGCAGATGAGTGCTTAACCACTGCATGACTAGGGGTCCTTTCACACATAGAAAGATGTTCATAAACAGTTTTGAATTAATAAATACAAAAAAAAAGAAAGAAATGTTATTGTTTCTAAAAGCTTATACGTAATAGTAATAATGATGAGCAAATGGTTTTTTTTTTTTTTTAAGCACTCTCTATGCTCCTGGTGAAGCCCTGGTGGCACAGTGATTAAAAGCTTGGCTGCTAACCAAAAGGTCAGCAGTTCGAATCCACCAGCTGCTCCTTGGAAACCCTATGGGACAGTTCTACTCTGTCCTATAGGGTTGCTATGAGTAGGAATCAACTTGATGGCAATGGTTTTTTTTTATACTCCTGGTGGAGTACCTGGATGGCCAAATGGTTAAGCACTTGGCTGCTAACTGAAATGTTGAAGGTTCAAGTCTACTCAGAGGTGCCTCAGAAAAAAGGCCTGGTAATCTATTTCTGAAAAAATCAGCCACTAAAAACCCTATGAAACACAGTTCTACTCTGACACACAAGGAGTCACAATGAGTCTGAATCAACTCGATGGCAACTGGCCTTGAATACTCATGACACTAAGCTTGGTTAAATACACTACCTCATTTAATCACGTCCCCGTCTTAAGAGGACACGACAGCCTTACAGAGTTTAAGTAAATATTAATTTAACATTACACACTCAGATCTAAGATTTAACCCCAGGTCTGACTGACTCTAGATCCTGTGACCTGAACCTTTATACCATACATTCTGATAATTTTTAATGGCCGTTGATATTTTTGCATTAATACTTTATCATTATTACTATGATATTCAATATACAAGAGCTTTGGTTGTGCAGTGGTTAAGCACTCAACTGCTAATCAAAAGGCCAATTATTCAAACCCACCAGGCACTCCACAGGAGAAAGATGCGGCAGTCTACTTCCGTAAAGATTTACAGCCTTGGAAACCCTGTGGGTCAGTTCTACTCTGTCCTATAGGGTCGTTATGAGTTGGAATGAACTCAATGGGAATAGGATTCAATATACCAGAATTAAACGTTAAAGTTCCTGAACCCTCTAGAGCAAAAGATCAAGGATAAGCACTGAAATAGGTTGGGAGAATGCATTACTGGCCTTGAAGCTCCCATTATGGCCTGACGAACTTTGGTATCTATGAATAGTCAAGACAGATTTAGATGGGGTGAAACAGCAATCTTGTTCCGTTTTTTAGATACCATGGTTCTTAATAGAGCGAGAGAATTTTATGGTACAAGATTGTTAATTTAAAAAGTGCTCTACAGTTCTTTTGAGTAACCAGGGACTGTAATATACTAATTTGCTGTGAGCCATCAAGTTGATTCCGACTCATAGAAACTCAATATGACAGAGTAGAACTGCCCCATAGGGTTTCCTAGGCTGTAATCTTTACAGGAGCAGATTGCCAGGTCTTTTGCCCTGTGGCGCTACTGGTGGGTTCAAACTACTGATCTTTTGGTTAGTAGATAAACACTTTAACCTTTGCATCACCAGGGCTCCTTTTTAATACTTAATAGAGAGGTATTATTGCACCACTACTTTACTATTATGCACATTTATTGAGTATCCATAAAGGGCTAGAAGTATGCTTAGACATTTTGAATGTATTACTGAATGGAATGTTGCACCTGCCTTCAAGGTGCTTATAGTCTAGCAGGTGAGCCCTGGTAAACAGTTGGGTAAACAATTACAATGAAATTTGCTGAATACAATAGATGCTCATAGACAATGCTAGAGAAACTGGAGTAGAAACAATTCTACCTCAGGGTAAAGAAAAGATATTAAGCATTCTTAATGAAGAACAGGTCTTTAGAGTATGCTGGTACTGGAGCTGAGGTGGTAGCAAATGAGCAGCTGATAGAGGGCTTGTTTCTGGGGACTAGATTTGCTTGTCAGAATGGATAGAGCCAAGGATCCAGGAAGGTCCCAGAAGAAGACAGAAGATGAGTGTATAGGAGAGAGGTTAATCAGGCTTAGTAGGATGTGCTAGCAGAAGAAGTGAGCACAGCAATGAGTAAGTCCTGGAGCAGATAAAGAGCAATCAAATAGTTGGCCTCAGGGACATCTGGAACAAGCAATGGGGGCCCAGCCACAAATACCAGGCCTCAAGGACAAGACTGGATCTAATAGCCAATGAGGGAGTTAAGCCAGTTCCTCATCCTTAAGAGCTATGGAATCTTGTTAGGGATCCTTGGTAGTTAGAGCTGGACCTTAGGGTTATCATAAGGAATAAGATCAGAGCAAGAATAGCCTTAAAACTGACTTAACTATGAACCCCAATGCTTCAGTGCAGGGCTTCTCAAATTTCCCCAGAGGTAGAAAATGGTTGGATTCAGAGCTTGAGTAGGGTAGTTATAGGATGAAGCAGAGACTGCAAGAGGAAATAATAAGCTCCAGCTATGGGAATTTGAGTAAAGGAGGCTAATGAGCCTCGATATGTCACCATAGGTAATACTCTAGGCTCTTCTCTGTCATCATAGAACCCAAAATACTAATGGTTTATTTATCATTTTATTTTAAGTAATGACTTTGGTGGAATAATGATATACCTAAGTAACTTATTTGGCAGTCCTGTCTGTTACTATTGAAATGTTTGTGAGACTTTTCATATTTTTAGAAAATCTTTTTGTTTCTAATTACAATAACTTATTCTAGCACCTGAGAAAAATTAGCACCATAACATTTAATTCATAATTTTAGATAATTTGAAAATGGCTACTCTGAAGTTTATTTTTGATTGATTTGTTTTAACAATCATTTATGAAGCTAATTAAGTTAGTCATGGTTGTAAGGAAAGTTCTTAAACAACTTGTGAACAGTTTTCGAGTACACTTAAATACTTTAAAAGCTACAATTTGTATACTAGTAGTTGATAATTGTAAAAAAAAAAAAGCATTTTCAATTCATGAAAGTAATTTCTTTAGTAAAATTTACTGAGCACCTCATGGATAACCCCATGGATAATGTTGAATCATTACAGGTGGTTTGATAAGGACTTTCTTGATTTTAAATGACAAAAACCCAACTTGAATAAACTTAGGCAAAAAAGGATGATTTTATTACTCTCAGCTGCTGGAGGAGCAGGGGTTCAGCTGGGCTTTCTGAGATTGCTGGAACCAGGAGTGGAGTGAATGTCTCCAGGGCTCCCTCTCTCATTTCTGCTTCTCCAGCCTTTGACAGGTTTCTCCTACATGGTATGGGTCCATGGCTGCCTTCAGCGTTAGAGTGCCACATTTCACTGTATTCACTACCACAGAGAAACTGCAACTATTTCTCTCTGTAACTGAATTTAAATTCTGATAAGAGTTACTATTGTCCTTGCTTGAGTTAGATATACATCCCTGGACAAATCAAGTATGGCCAAGGGAGTCAGAGTATTGTGGTTATTTCAACTTGGATGAACCACATATATGTAGGTTAATTGCTATGACTTAAGAATAGATTGAAGCATTTTTAAAAAGAGAACTTACATAAGAATGAATGGAAAGGCACACTGTATCTCTCTATGAGAACACTCAGTAACACAAATAGTTCAAAAAGTTAGTCATTCAAGCACTCAAAAAAAAATTTATTAAGGATCTCCTTTGTACTTTTTTTTTTTTTTTTTGTACTAGGCACTTTATTAAGCAATGGAAATTCTCCCTAAATTATATATAACTTCAATGCAATTCCAACCAAAACCCAGATGAATGTTTTAAGGACATTGACAAAGTGATTCTGAAGTTAATAATGAAAAGAATGTGCTTAAGAATAGTTTCAACATTTTTTAAGATAATGTTTTCAGTATATGTAGATATACTATATGACACGGCTACGAAATAAAGGAGGAGGGAGAGCTCTATATGGTGGTAAGTTTTCTACAGTCCTTTTGAAGTGATAAAATTTTGATTCCAAGCAGGTTGTGAAAAGTTAAGTATACGTATTTTAGAGAAATCACTAAGACCTATACAAAGAAACATAGTTAAAAAAAATTCACA